>NC_045131.1:14066964-14718826 GCF_007655135.1 Punica granatum | reverse complement strand
TTATTAAATTCTATTTAATATTTTAAAATTATAATAATTGCATTACAGCTAATTCAATGTCGACAAAGAGAGAAGCGGAGGATTAGAGCCACGACAGAGGCAGCACATGCGCTAGAGGGAGGGCCGGAGATCGATCGGGGGCAGCAACGGAGAAGGAGAGAGGGAGGGGACAGATAATGTCGGGCAAGAGGGCATATCCAGCTAACGGTCAAAAGTTGACCATTTATTTTTATTTTTTTAATTTAGCGAGGGCCGATCCCTCTCTAATGTTGATAATTTTTTTAAATTTTTATGGAATAGCGAGGGATTGGATCCCTCGCTAAGTCTCTCGCTAGTTGCTTGTATTTTAGTAGTGGCACTTTGCCGCCTGTCTTTTCTTGTAACAAGAAATTGGGACTGGGAATGCCCATTGGGCTTGATAGCAAGTTTTGTACGTGCATCACGGCATGGCATGTTCATAATTCGATCAATATCTACCATGTTTTTTTGATATTTAAAAATCCAATAGAACCATTCTATCAAAACCTGCCGATACTTCGAGCACATTAGCTTAGGACCGTGTCACATTACCTTAAACAACACTTCGTAAAGCATTGGAAAGAACGTGTAGCTAAAAGCGACATTTCCGATAATGTGGGAAGAGAACAAGTCTGGACACACTATTAGAGGATTAAATAAGAGTTGCATTCAAGTTATAAGCACAAAATCTTACGTGAAGAAGCACTGTACAAAATCGAGAACGGAAAATTAACAGGAAATTTATTCACTCAAAACTCTTCTACTCGTACAATCGTATGGGTTTCCCTCATAGTAGATTCTTGAACGTATTTTTCGATAGCGTTATACTTTCTTTAAAACTTTGGGAATGTCCTGATGCCTATAAAGGACCTTATTCGACATGTACAGATAGTGCACACGAAGAGCTATCTAGCCTCAAAGAAATCTGGAAATGGTAGTTCGCCATCTACCTTGCTGACAAGGGCTGAGGGGACAATCCGTCCTCGGAGGTATCGCAGAAAACATCATCGCTCTTGGACAGGGCATACACGATATCCACCATGCTCGGCCTCTTGGAAGGATCCTTGTTCAAGCAGCCAATGGCGACGTTCAACACGCTCACCACGCTCTCCGCCGAGATCGTATCTGCAACCAAAGTCTTGTCCACCCAATCCCTCACCTTCCTCAGCTTCTGGTCCTCTCTCACTCCTTCAAACTTCTCTACTGCACTCGCCCACATCACTCTGCCATCCTCGTCGATCGCCTCCTTCCCTGATATGAGCTCCAGCAGGACCACCCCGAAGGAGAACACATCCATTCTGGTGGACACGACCCCATCCGAGAGATATTCCGGGGCGATGTATCCTTGGGTGCCCACAATGTGCATTGTGATTGCATTGCAGCCCGATTTGGCAAGCCCGAAATTGGCGATCTTGGCCCTCATACTGGAGTCCAGGAGGATGTTGCTGCTCTTTATGTCCTTGTGCACGACCTGTGGCCTCGTGTGCTCATGAATGTACTGGAGCCCGTTGGCCACGTCGATACCAATGCGGAGACGCATCTTCCAGTTGAGTTTCTCGCCCTTGTTCTCGTGAAGCCATGAGTGGAGAGATCCATTCTCCACGAACTCGTAAATGAGATAGCAATTTGCGTCTTCCGGGTCGATGCAAAATCCCTCTAACCTCACCAGATTGCCATGATTCACCTTCATAGAAGAGAAAATTATTGGATACATCATTTGAGAAGCTAAGAGTTGGAAAGCCTCTACATTATTTAATTTCTTATGGAGAAATTTAAGAGAAAACATCTTTTTAGATTACTGATCTGGAAAAAATGTCTAGCACACGATTATTTGTAACTATTCATCAGCCAAAAAGGTATATATTTGTAATTAGGTTAAAAAAAAAAGATTGGCAAGCATTACATGGACGAGTAAGCAGTTTCTATTTAGCTATCAATGTTTTAAAAAATAAAAACACTAGTGCCAGAATTTCCTCATGTTCAATTTCTTTCTGAGGTAAGTTACACGGATACCCCTTGCTTATAAATAGGACTCAGACACTCCTCCAACTATAATGATATTTTCAATTATCAAAAAGAATGTAGCGCAGTAACGCAAGTTCTCTCGTCTGTCGACAAAAAGTTTCATATTCAATATTCGTAGTAGACTATTCGTGCCTCTTTATTAAATATTACGATTTCTATTTCATTACACTAGGCTTATGAGCCTATTTCATAACCGAAAAAAAATAATTTCAATTAGTTTCCAGAACGAAATCCATATTCAATTTTCTTTTTTTACAAGGCTACAAGTAGTCAGGTAAAAATTATCGAATATAGAATCTCTTGATTATCAGATAAAGACGTTTGTCACTGCTCTATACATTTTTTAGTTATTTGGAAAGAAAGTGCTCCATAAATTTACCGGGTATCGGCATCCTCTAAATGGGACATGTTGGTGTCCTATTTTAAAATAGGGATACTGACAATACTATACTTTTTTTCTCAAAATAAAAATAGTGAATGATAGATTGTGAATGATGATATTTTTTAAAAATTTGTTTCTTCTGTTAACAAATTACATTTAGTGACAAATTATCAAAAAGCAGACCTAATTAATGGTTTTGACAGGTGACTCCACAACTTCACCTTGCCCACTCCTTTATTATATCTTGCACCATATTGTTCGTTAGATAGAGTATTGCAAACAATTGACCGATAATTCCATGATTAAAATTTAATTACCCAAATAAATTAAAATATGATAATCCATTAGGCACTTTGATTATGAAAGGCCTGCTTATTAATCGCACTTTGATTATGAAAGGTATGCTAATTAAGTACTATTTAATATATATCTTCCCAAGTATATATCTATATATCTAAAAAATATGTAGTTTGAATTCATATTATTATCGACATATGATGGAGTAAAAAAGAAAAAAACGAAATAGAATAATGAAGAGACATATATTATATAGACAATCCACGACGTTAGCAGGGGATCGATTAAATTATTGGTTGATATATACATATGTAAAAATGTCCTATCATTTGAACCCAATCAATGCCGATTGTCGGATCAGTCAATATATCCGCGATCATCCTCTACGTACATTCGAAGATGAAATACCTTTATATATTTTTTGAGAGGCAAATAATTTTGACGAAGTCGTAGGATGCATCCCTATCATTGATTTTTAGACGGTCCAAATTTCAGGAAAATCTATGGAGCGGCTGGCCAATTAAATTACATGCGATGCAAAAAATTCTACTCAACACCAACCTAAGTTCATTCAAGCAACTCGACGCTTGTTCTGCTTAAATAATGTTTCCGATTCAAATTCTTGTGAATGCAGAAAATCCACGTTGAAAAAGTTTTATCCCTTAGTGGGCCGACCAACTGGATAAATCGGGATCCAATTGAGCTTTTGGATATCATGAGTCATATTAAATATATATATATATATATATATACTGACCGTGTCGCCTTAATTAATGAGAAGCCTATAAGAACGAAGCTTTAATTCTGTTTTCAATTGCAAAACTTTATCAAAAGAGCTAATCAAGACAGCGAATACAATTTCATTTTTATACCGGACACTTTGAGAGATGTCCCCCGTTGGCCGTTCGGATCAATTAAGTCTATGTTTGACAACCCGAATTTTAATTCGGATGGAGCAAGAATAAGGATATATAGGATATTAACCCATGAATAATTTATATACTGTTTAAGAATCATTGACTACGAAGTAGGAGAATTTCTAATTTCGTTTCCTTATAATTACTGTTATTCTTAAATTTATTTATGATGTTGAAAAATTAAAATATAACATTACGGTTTGATACGGAAAAATCAACGAAAACTGTGGTGCAAAAATTTGCATAGTAAAACAAAAGGTATAAGAGAACAAGAATCTGTACACGAGATGAATAATGCAATTAAAGGAATTAATAATAATATTTAGTGACAAAATGTAATATTGTATTAAAAAATATTTATTATACAATAATAGTTGGAATCGTTAACTCAAATTATGCAGAAGATTGATGGATTGAAAATTCAGCATGTTACATATAAAATAGATGCTTTTTGAATGTTAGAAAGAAAACAGATAAATAAAAATCCAGAAGTGGAAGAAAATAAAAATTCGAGGATTGGAGAAACATATAAGGAAAAAAATTAGAGGAAAGGAATGGAAGAAAATAAAAATTTGCCAATTGGGAGAATTTTATTACTTAATAAGGATCCGCTGCCAATTAGGAATTTATTTTTTTCATTTCATATTTCCACCAATTTTGGTGAATTTTCTTATCCCCAATAACTACTTAGTCAGTTAGTCCTGTCCTAAAAGTAATCCCAAACAAATGAATAGCATAAGAATGATCCTCTCCCACCTTATGTCGAAGACACCAAACAGGCAAGCATAGGGAACGAAAATGCTAAATTCTATTAAAACCCGTAATTTCAATATTTCTCCTAATATTTTCAGTGCGTTTTAAAAAAAAACTTATAATATTAATGTATTATTGAAAATATTCGATTTATAAAGAAGGCTTATATACTTATTAGAGTTAAGAAATGAGAAATACAAAAAAGAAAAATAGCGTAGCGCAGTAACGCACGTCTTTACCTAATAACTATGAGATTTTAGGTTCGATATATATGTGGGACTATACGTACCTCTTTTATTAACTGGAGTTACATGAAATGAACGGAACTAGACAAATACAAAACTATGTCATTTTTCGTTAATCTGATATTCGAAAGTCCGATCTCAATTAATTCAGTTGAGTCGAATTGGCTCATTAAGTGGTAAATTTTTTTCAGTGTGAATTTTTTACATTCACAATAACTGAAATCCAAAGTGTTGCTTAAGAGAAATAATGTCGAATCACTATAACCAATAAGATTGATCACAAAACTATGTCTTTGCTACTTCAAGTTTTGCCACTGAACCGCTGACACTTTTTGAATTTTTCCAATGGAGCTCATGCTTTGACTTTATTGTGCACAAACACGAATAAAAGTCGGTCAAACTTGCCCACTGAGTCGCACATAAGGCTATCGGAAGATTAATTGGGCAACTTTTACTGGCTTCCAGTGTACAGAGTGAGACCAAAACTAATGTTACGATTGCTTAAGGTGCGTAACGTGGACCCGATCAACCTTATAAACCATCGGCGCATATCATGATACTCAAACATAGACGGGTGAAAGGGGTCCGGTTAGAATATAGTTAGATGCAAAACTTCACAGTAAAAGCACCAAAGTATTCTAGCGGTCGGTATGTAAAGATCAAGTTTAGACGAGCGTACCTTCTGCAAGATTTTGAGCTCCTCGCTGGCGTTCCAGGTCATCTTCTTGATCGCGAAGACCTCGCCATCGACGACGCCTCGGTAGACCGAGCCCTGAATCAAGTACCGCGGGCTGAACCCTTCGGTGGCCTCCCTCAGCTCCTCCATCTTGAACACTCTGTACTTGTCCAAGCAGTCCGACACATCCGCCATTAAACTCACCTCCGCCTCTCCCTTCCCCTGCTGCCACTTATCCTTCCTGATCTCCTCCTTGTCTCCCTCGTAATCCTTCTTCTCGGAAACCCGATATCCGCAGCAGAACCACAGCCCGATCAACAGAATCAGCAGGATCCCAAGGACCCCCACCCCGATCGAGAGTCCGATTATGACCCCTTTCCTCTCTGTTTTCTGGCTGGGCGGGGCGGGAAACGTTGTGGGCTGGGTGACGTTCGGGAGCTGGGAGACGGGCACGAAGATGGTGTCGAATGGCTGGGGGTTGTTCCCGTTGAGGTCCGTTATCGACTGCGAGGAGACGTTGAATAGGGACGCCACGGTGGATATGTTGTCTGAGGGCTGGAGCACGTACGAGACGAGGTAGTTGGGCCGGATACTGGACGTGTTCGCGTCCGGGCACTTGCAGAAGATTGGGAAGATCGCGTCGACGCCGATGGTGAGGTTGGTCGGGACGAGGGTCGGGTTCACAGCCTCGACCGACTGGAACGTCGTGAGGTTCTCGAAGCGCCTGGTCGAGACGTCGTAGAACGTGTCGCCCGACTCGATGGTGTAGGAGATGTTGGCGTAGGAGATGCTAGTGATGTTGTAAGTGTTGTTGGCTGGGGGCGGATTGCAGGAGCACGTGAGTGGAACGAAGAGGGGCTGGTTCGGGACCAGAGAGGCGTTCGGGAAGGAGATGTTGCTCGGCTCGGCTATCATGAGCCGGCTCACCTCGAAGAGGTCCCCGATCGAGGCCAGGTCCAGCCGGTCCGGGGCCGCTGCCCGGTAGAAGGCGTATGTCTGGCATGGGTAAGCAGTCTGGTTCACGTCGCAAGTGTTGCCGGTCGTGTTGGGTTGGGCCCGTGCTGGGTCGGGGAGGTCAAGGACGATGAAGGCCAGGAGACAGAGGAGGGAAAGAAGGGTTTCCTTCATCTTTGTCTAGCCTTGAGAATTGCTCATGTTTTGGTTTCATGGAAAATTCAGTGGATTTATAGATGGATTAGGATTGTGTTTGTAGGGTTTTGATTGAATCTGTTGACTTGTCAGGTGATGGAAGAAGAAATTCGAGAAAGTGAAGTTGGAAGGGATTCTTATTGTCAAAGTCTCGGTCAACTATGGATCGGGATGCACCATCTCTTTACCGTCTTGAGTGGGTGATTGATGATATATTTTTTAATAAGATATCCGATCGTATAATCAATTACAGTTAAGAATTTATACGATTCACTTTACCGTGGATCTCAAGCCCCCCCAGCATACGGCACAACCCGGCATACGATGATTGAGGAAGCACTAGTCATGACTCGTGAGGATGATGAATAAGCGATAGATGGTGGATTATATGGTGTCATGAATGGGCAAGCCAGTCCCTTCACATCTGCCCCATCTGGATTTTCTTGTCCTTTTGCTTGACCACAACGGGCAGTGAAGTGTTTTAAAATTCAAACCGTCTCCATTGCTGTCGCATTGTGCAGCCTCAATCAAGCAAGAAGGAAGCTTCCACTACTCTTCTCCAGCTGTAGAAAAAGTGAAGGTATTTCAAAGATCAAAAGTTCCAATTAATTTAAATTTTGAACAAATCAATTTATCAAAGGATAAAATTCTTCTAATTATGAATTCTCTCTATTTATAAGACTCAAATTGAAAGCTTTATTCGAGAAGAAAATGAACCAAATTATCTAAACCAATCCTTATTACTTACTCATTGAAGTTTGTTTTGCTATAGCATGCACTCAGCATTGTACCCCCAATTTTAGGATCTATATACAATATCGATGTCCATGTATATGAAAAAATAGTAAAATTAGGTTGAAAGACAATCGATTTATATGTTTTCTAATTAATGAAAAAAAATTATACAAGTACTTAAGTAAAAGCGGAAAAAAATAAAAAAGGGAAGCTCTACTAAAAAATAAATCAATAAAAAAAGGAGAGAAATACACATAGGAGATTGAGATTTATTAAATGAGTGAGTACGTTCCGATGAAAAGAATATAATAATAAAAGAATATCGCAAGAAAAAAGGGGAATACAAATAGGTGATTGAGTTTTTTTTTCCCCTCTAGTCAGAATCATGGTATAAGAAAGTTCAATTGAGCCTCTACTAATTCAGTTGAACCCGGTCAATCCACTAAGGGATAAAACTCTTCCAGCATGAATTTTCTTCATCCATAAGATTCAAACTCGAGAGTTTGTTTAAGAAAAATAAGTGTCAAACTGCTTGAATTAACTCACATTGGTAATAGGGAATTGAGTTTTATTGTACGGGTGAGTATGTTGTGATGAAAAGAATATCAAAATAAAAGAATACCATAATTATCAACAAATTGTGGTAAGTGATAAGCAGTTTTAACCTCATAAGGAGGAGATTATAAGTTTCAGTAGCGAAAAGCACACTTATTGAGAATGAGAATAACGTTTAATATTTTATTTTTCAGAATTACGAAAGCAAAATCTCCCGCAATTTCGTTCAAATAAAAGAATATATGAATAAGACATGATGGCAATCAAGATTTTTAAGATATTGGGAATGCATCATACCATATTTTAATATTAACTATGTAAGACATAATTTGCAAAGGAAGAAATTAGTTTACATTGGTTCATATATTTATGGTTTTGAATTACGTCTAAAATAATGTAAAAGGTTCAATGTCCGATTGAGATTACTCTTAGACAGTAAGCGCGAGAACCTTGAATCTTACCAAGAAAATGATGCAACAAATTACGAAAAGGGCAAAAAGCTGTCTGGGCCAAAAAAAATAATAATTAACTAATCATTTCACCTTTTTAAAATTTTTTTGTGCGGACCACCATTTCTATAATTATTTGTTTTATATCCATTCTACCATATCTATACTACTATATATGATGAGAACTTGATGCCCCTCACAGTTACGAACTGCATGAAAATACCAATATGCCCTTCAATTTTATTCTTAAAAACTTATTAAGAATTAATTGGGGTTAAAATTATCCTTTTATTAAGACTCTCTCTCTCTTATCACTGCTCTCGCCTCTCTCTCTCTCTCTGTCTCTCCCCCACCACCACCCTAGCAATCCACGTTCTCAATATATTATTACATTTGCCGCGTTGTACCACTCATAGCGTGTGGCACATCACTAATAAATTAATAACAATAAAAATTAAGAAAAATTAAATGAAATTTCAAAAAATAATATAAAATTTTAAAAAAATACTAAAATAAAATAAGTTGTTGTCTACAATTTTTTTTTAAAAAAATCTCTCTCTATCATTTTTCTCTCACTCCCGTCTCTGTCCTATCTCTCGCGTCTTTCTCTCTTCTAGTGATCGAAGAAGGGGGTGGGGCTCCCCGATTAGTCACCACCCCCGGGAAGATGGTCCCCGGCGTCTCAGTTGCTCGATGGACTCAGATGAATTTGACAGTGATGATATCAAAAGAGGTGGAACAGAGCTTGTGGGCTTGAGGAATCGGGAGAGCAAATTACTTGTGTTTCCTCTGCGTGTATGGGCCATCGAATTTGAGGTGGCTTTGTTTCCTCTTTCTGTGACTCGAACTTGATGCATAAGCCATACAACTGTTTTCATCTTCCTTTTTTTGAGAAATATTTTTCCGTGAGCAAAATGGTAAAAAATATTACTATCGCAATTCCGAGAGATTTGAGATTACTTCCCTTCCCAATAAATGCATGGAATTGAATACTTCCATATATGGAGCGAATTCCTAACCTAAGCTGGATCCAATCTTCTCGACGAAGAATAGGCCCAACACGTTGGGCCGAGCCCAAATGCCAAAATCAACATGAAAGAACGTCGAAGAAACTGACGACACGCACGACAAACTGATCTCAGGAAATCAGGAGCCGAAGAACACCAAACCGAACCGAACCAGGAGGAGCTCCTCCCTCCTCTTTTCTTCTGAGCTCTGCTCCCTTTGCTGATTGGCATCAATTCTTTGTCTTCTATGATGCTTCTGCACTCATCACCCTCTAACTTCTCTGGGGAGTTGACGCGCGAAAGTTCTTGAAACTAGGAGGAAGGGAGAGCATGTTCGTGAAGCTTCAGTTTGATGCCAAATGCTTCCCCGTTCTGGGGTCGTCGACGAAAACATCACCCAGCTTAGGAGTGTCTGTCACCCCGACGGAAACAGCTGAAAGACAAAGGGGACGCAGAGTTCTTGAAATTCCTGACAGAGAAGGTCGGAACTTTAATGGGTTCCCCAAGCAGAGCCGCAATAGGAGAAATGGTGGTGCCGATGATTTCGGGGTAGATAAACGAAAGACGGGGACGGACCCGGCAGAGAAGCAGAGGAGTAATGCTGATTTTGGTGGTAGAATTAAAAATGGAGGGAAGGGGGGAGTGCGTTTGAATGGGAAGGGAAAGGCTGCGAAGATGCAGGCCAAGTGTTCGACGAAATGGCTGAGCTACAGCGGTTATTTGCCCGCAATACTGGAGGCGCTGGAGACGATCGAGGACTTGGATGAGGCGTTTAGACCGTGGGAGGAGCGGCTCAGCAACAAGGAGAGGAGCATAATCTTGAAGGAGCAGAGGAGTTGGGAGAGGGCCTTGGAGATCTTTGAGTGGTTCAAGAGGAAGGGATGTTATGAGCTGAACGTGATTCATTACAATATAATGCTCCGGGTCTTGGGCAAGACGGGGCAATGGCAGCTTTTGGAGAGGCTGTGGGATGAGATGAGCAGAAGAGGGATAGAACCAATCAATTCGACTTATGGTACATTGATCGATGTTTACAGCAAAGGTGGGCGAACCGAGGCGGCCCTCGTCTGGCTCGGAAAGATGACCAAACAAGGAATGGAGCCGGACGAGGTTACAATGGGCATTGTCGTTCAGATGTACAAGAAGGCTGGTGAGTTTGGAAAGGCTGAGGACTTCTTTAGGAAGTGGTCCTTAGGCGATTCTGTGACTAACAGAGTGAACGGCTCGGAAGAAAAGCCTTATTTGAGTTCATACACATATAACACGTTGATCGACACATATGGGAAATCGGGGCGAGTCCAAGAAGCCTCCTCGACTTTCAATCGGATGATTGAAGAAGGGATTGCCCCGACCACAGTGACTTTCAACACAATGATCCACATGTACGGCAACAATAATCAGCTGAAAGAAGTGGACTCACTGATGCAGAGGATGGAGCAGCTTTGGTGCTTGCCTGACACTAGAACTTACAACATTTTGATCTCTCTCCATGCAAAGAATGACGATATCGAGACAGCGAGGTCCTACTTTGAGAAAATGAAGGGGACCCACCTTGAGCCTGACCCTGTTAGCTATCGGACCCTTCTGTATGCTTACTCGATAAGGCATATGGTGTATGAAGCTGAAGCACTAATAGCTGAGATGGATGAGAAGGGATTGGAGATTGATGAGTACACCCAATCCGCATTGACTAGGATGTACATTGAAGCTGGGTTGATCGGGAAGTCATGGGCATGGTTCCAGAGATTCCACTTATCGGGAAGCATGAGCTCTGAGTGCTATTCTGCCAATATTGATGCATTTGGGGAGAGAGGACATGTTACAGAGGCTGAGAGGGCTTTTCTCTGCTGCCAAGAGCAGAAGAAGCTTTCAGTGCTCGAGTTCAATGTGATGATCAAAGCTTATGGGATAGCAGGTAGTTACGATAAAGCTTGCTCCATATTTGACAGCATGCCTGGTGAAGGAGTAGTTCCTGACCAATGCAGCTATAGTTCTCTAGTACAAAACTTAGCTAGTGCTGATTTGCCACTTAAAGCCATGCCCTACTTAAGGAAGATGCAGGAGGCAGGCTTGGTAGGAGATTGCATCCCGTACTGTGCTCTTATCTCGAGTTTTGTCAAGCTTGGACAGGTGGAAATGGCAGAGAAACTGTACCGGGAGATGATTTGTCACAATGTGAAGCCCGATATCATTGTTTATGGTGTTTTAATAAACGCTTTTGCTGATACTGGGAGCATTAAGGAAGCTCTCAGTTATGTCGATAAAATGAAGGAAGCGGGCTTGTCTGGAAACTCTGTAATATACAACTCCTTGATCAAGCTATACACCAAAGTCGGGTATCTGAAAGAAGCAGAAGAAACTTACAGAATGCTAGAGCTATCCGAGGCGGGTCCTGATCTATATTCTTCCAACTGTATGATTGACCTCTACAGCGAGAGATTGATGGTGGAGCATGCAGAGGAGATCTTCCAACGGTTGAGGCAAACTAGGGAAGCAAACGAATTCACATTTGCAATGATGCTCTGCATGTACAAGAGACTCAGGAGGATAGAGCAAGCCCTTAGGATTGCCAAGCATATGAGGGAGTTAGAAATGTTGACTGGACTGCTGAGTTATAATAACGTGCTCGGGCTTTATGTCATGGATGGGAGGATCAGGGACGCGGCTGGGACATTTCAGGAGATGATTGAGGCTGAGATCCGGCCCGATGACTGTACATATAAATCACTAGGAGCTGTGCTGATGAAGTGTGGAGTTTCGAGGGAGGCAATTGGAAAGCTAGAAGTCGAGGCGAAGAGGGACCCACAAGGTGGTATTCGAGCGTGGCTATCGGCACTCTCAGCTGTAGTTGAAGTGGATAATTCTTCGTATGATGTGTAATTAGTTCTGTAATATATTTGAATGAATTTTGTTGATGTAGGTCGAATTTACAATTTCAGAATGAGATGTTCAAGGCAAAGAAGAAGCAAAACAGAAATTAGGCATTGCATGGGCTACAAATATACAACCAAATGAGTGTCTTATTGCGGAAAATGATCAGACATTGTGATTGATTCGATATCTGTGCTTTCAAGGCAGAGAGCTGCACATAATCATCATTTACAACAACAAACTGCAGGATCAAATCAAACCAAATCAATCGAACAAATTACATATACAAAGATCTACCGGTGTTTCATCAAAACTACTTCAACTACAAACTTCAGACTTTCGATAGATCCCATCAGCCTAAAATTAACAGCAGCTCTTTCTACTGAAAAAAAAATAAAAAATTTAACAGCAGCTCAGTCCCAAGCCAAATCTCACCTACCCGTCGGATGCAGCTAGCCAGGAAGCACACCCATATCCACCCGCTCATGCTTGCTCCAGTTTCACTACCTACAACATAGAAAAGGGTCGTACAGTCTTGATACCGTTATCGTCATTGAGGGCACAGCGGCTCATACCCAGTGATCAGTTGGGATCTGACTAGAAGAGGAAGAACCATCCTTTATGATGAATAGCCCCATTTGACACAAATGAACATAGAGACGGACAACCGAGTTTTATGCAGCAATTCCATTCTTTCCTTCCAAATGAGGCGTGAGTCAACAGCATTACATTCCATTGCCAGTCTCGCGGACCAAAAATTGCCTGGCCTGATTCAGACATCGTCGGTCTGCCATGAAAGAACAAGCTCTTCGAGCCCAGCCCTCCACTCTCCCCAGTGATGCTCTCCAAAGTCCGCTCCTCCATCTCCCACCTTCACCTCCACCAGCATAAGCGACTGAGCGATCTCCCACACTTCGACAATCAGAACCGATCCGCCTTTCCTTAGAACCAAACTCCCACCCTTCATCTTCTCCACTGCATATCCTAACCTCCCTCCGACTTCCCTGACTGTGTCTCTGATATCCTCAAATGGAGCGGTCGAAGTGAACCTCTTGCTTTGCTTATTGCTCGTCTCAAACAATCCTGAGAGATTAAGCCCTGCGGATAGAGATATGATATCGAACGCATTCACGCTCGACACGGACCCAAAGTCATAGTCCTTGGAAAGGGCTGCCATTTCATACAAGCTGCCGTCGCTCTGAGACTTTGACAGGACAGACGATTTCTTGAACCAGGCAGTTTCGAGGAGAGCCTCCAGGCTCATCCTCGAGGTTGGATTTGGGTGGAGCAGCTGATTGATCACGTATCTCGCTGGCTTCGATACCCAATTGGGGAACTGGTAATCCCGCCTGGCGATCTTCTTGTACATGGAGACGAGGTTGTTGTCGTCAAAGGGCAGGGAGCCGCAGAGGAGCATGTAGAGGATGACTCCGCACGACCAGGCGTCAGCCTTGGGGCCACTGTAGCCGCGCCGGGCCACGACCTCAGGGGCGGTGAAGGCAGGCGTCCCACAGGCGGTGTGGAGGAGGCCATCACCGCGTACCTGCTCGGGGAGGGCAGACAGGCCGAAGTCGGAGACTTTGAGGTTACCCTCCCCGTCGAGGAGCAGGTTCTGGGGCTTGATGTCGCGGTGGGCCACGCCGTTCTCGTGGCAGAAGATGAGGGCCGAGATGAGCTGCCGGAACAGGCGGCGCGTGGCGGGCTCGGTGAACCTTCAGTCCAAGGAAAACGAATTCAAATCAGGATTTCCATTTCGCTCGATCGCAAGAGAACTGAAAGCTCAAAGGGGTAAATTGGGGGACTGAATCGGGAATCCGGGGTGGGGACGAACCTGCCGCGGCGGGTGAGCTTGGAGAAGAGCTCGCCGCCGGGGGCGAGCTCCATGACGAGGTAGATCTTGGAGCGGGTGGCCATGACCTCGTGGATCTTGAGGATGTTGGGGTGGGACTGGAGTAGGCGCATGGCGGAGACCTCCCTCAGCACCTGCGCCTCCGTGACGGCGTTGAGGGACTTGCTCTTCTTGTCGATGATCTTGATCGCGACGGGGGAGCTGTCGGCGACGGAGCACGCCTGGTAGACCTTGGCGAAGCTGCCCCGGCCCAACACCCGTCCTAGCTGGTACCTGCCCAGAAGGGTCGTCGGGGATGCGGCCGGGGGGGCGGCTGCTTGTTGGGACGGCGTCGGCGGTGCCCCCGGGTCCATGGGCTCACGGCGGAGGAGGAGGCGGCGACGAATGAAGCACGGGACGAGCTCCTTCTCACGCAGGGGGTCGCGTGGTTTATATAGCCGGCGGGGCGGGCTGGTGTGACCGTGTGGCTGTTATGTTTTGTCTGTACTGTCAATATTCGAATCTTCTGAGGTATAAATATTTTGTTATTACGGAAATGCCCCTGGCGTTGTCTCCTTCTTCTACTTCCGGTTCCAGGCTGACGGGGCAATAATGCATTTTCTTGATTCTTCCAGGGGAATTTACATATTATGATGAGTCAATGACCCCCTTAATTTTTATTTTTTAACTGACAAGAGTCATACTTTTTATAAGTAGTAAAGAAAAGATTATTGGGTTCAAATCTCGCCGGAGATACTAGAAAATAATTCTTATTAATGTGATGAATCTCGTATAGTTGAATTACTTGAACGATTTGAAAAAGTATCATAACAGAGTTTAACTCAAGAAACCTTAGAGGTAACTAAAAAAGGCAAAGTATTTCATTGATTTCATTTGCTTCAAATGTTATTTATGTTCTTTTTTTTTTACATTCAAAATTTTCATTCTTCAAATCCGTAATAAAATTTAATAGACTAGATTTAGTATTAATTTTGTAATAAATTTCTCCTTATATATCTTCTTTAAAACCCATTTTCCCTTAAGAATTCACTCTCATACTTCTTTATGGTTCCATCATTTGTTTTTCTCTTTTTTTTTGGGTAACACTCTTTTGTTTATTTATTAATCATAAAAGTGCATGCATTCCACCTCTTTGCTTTATTTTTTTTATATTAGTTATTTTCGATGTGCACCATGGTATCTAGAAGTCAACGGACCCGACTAATTCAGTTGAGCCTAGTTGGCCAACTAATGGGTAAAACTCTCACATCATAAATTTTTTCTATTTACAAGACTCGAACGCAAAACTTTACTTAATGGAAACAAACGCCTAACGGCTTAAATCAAACCACGTTTTTTTCCTATGGTAGTTTGATATACCAAGATTAATTTTTAGAAAAATCTCAACTTTACTCTCTTTTCTAAATATAAAAAAATAAAGAATCTTATTAAAAATAAAGTAATGAATCTTTCAAAATAGTTTTGTTTATAACAACTGTGCATTTTCCATTAAGTTTTTCCTTTTTAGTCTAGTTTCTGATTTTTTGTAATAATTTCAAAAAAAATTAAAATGAAATAATATTCGAGAACTAATACTATAATAAAAAGAAAAATACACAAATTAATGAAGGGAGAGGTAAAAGAGTAGTAATGCAGCTAAGAATTGCCCGCAACCATATTGGGGTTGTGATGGCTG
Organism: Punica granatum; assembly: GCF_007655135.1. Lineage (NCBI taxonomy): Eukaryota > Viridiplantae > Streptophyta > Magnoliopsida > Myrtales > Lythraceae > Punica > Punica granatum. The sequence continues at coordinate 14,703,223 of NC_045131.1, read as the reverse complement.
GTATCAGGCCCCCATATCACTAGAACTTTGTCCTTCATCTCTCTCTTAGGACAAATCGATAAATTCAGATGGTGATGGCTGACGTCGAACGTCCCCAATGCTGTCCCAGCTCCCTCTTCGATCATCTCCCCCCCGTGTAATTTTCTCAATTTGTATTTTTGAATTTGTTAAATTTTATAAAAATATATTTTTCTTAAGAAAAACTTTACGAAAACTAAAAAGTGGCTATTAATAAAACTATTTTGAAAATACACATTTCAATTTTTAATAAGCTTCATTTTTTATCTGTAAAAATGAGAGTAAAGTTGTCATTATTGTAAATTAACCCTTTCTTTAATTAGTGTGTATTAAGAATGAGACTATTATGGAAAGTTTTTCCTACAGATTTTTGTACATATTTAGCATAGCCTATTTTAGTCATAGTTCTTATTTTCCTTTTATTGATTAGGTCTGAGTTGTATACATACCGATCAATTGAATGACAATAGCAAGCTTTTCAGCCCAATTCCTATCTTCTTTACATGGTATCAGAGAGTTGATCGTAAGGGAATCAGTCAAGCTTCAATTTGCCGACCAGATTCTAAGTCGAGCTTCTATCCTGCCAGTTTAAGAACTGAGCGTCATCAGTCAGTCTTTTCTTCTCTTAATCTATCAAAATGTCGAAAGGGACAGAAAGCAGTAATGTCATACCTCCGGCGTATCTCTTCTCTTCCTCGGATGGACCCGGAACTCAGTTAATTTCCTGCAAGCTTAATGGCAGAAATTACAACATGTGGTCACAGGCAATGCAGACTGCACTCCAGGCTAAAAATAAGCTTGGATTCATCGAAGGGAAAGTAAAGCAGCCAGCAGAGGGAGAACCTCACCATGAACAATGGATAACGTGCAATTCTATGCTTGTCTCTTGAATTTTTAACCATTTGGATGAAGATTTGCAGAGCTCTGTAGCCGGGGCAAAGAATGTTATAGTATTGTGGGATGACCTCAAGGAGCGTTTCTCGCAAGGAAACGAAACAAGAATCCATCAGCTCAAGACCGAAATATGCTTGCTCAGACAAGAAAAGAAATCGGTTTCTGAGTACTATTCGAAGTTGAAATCTCTTTGGGACGAATTAGATTTATACCTCAACTTACCAGTGTGCAGCTGTGATGCTGGGGCTTAGCTCGCTGCCCATAAGGAGAAGGAGAGGGTTCACCAATTCCTCATCGGGCTTAATCCCGATTTCTCTAGATTCGATCCCAAATTCTGAGTATAGATCCCCTCCCGACCGTCAATCGAGCGCACTCCATGGCCGCACACGACGAGACGCAACGATTAATCACTCAAAACAGGGACTCCAGCTCAGAAGCACTCGGTTTCATGGCCAAAATCGCGAATGAATTTGGGGGTACAAACCCTAATTTCGTCGGCTCTAACAGATGCGATTTCAAGCCTCGGGGAAGACCTTTTTGTGATTTCTGTGGAAGGAATGGGCATCATCGAGCGACATGCTACCAGCTTCATGGATATCCGCACTCCGATCAGTCGAATCAACGAAGCTCGAAGGGATTTTCGTCGGGTCAGTCTCGGTATGAAGGTAAAACAGGAGGTTCATCCTCCTCTGTTCCTGCGCAGAAAGGTAATGCAGGGTACGGGTTCGGATCCTCCAATTCGGGGCAATCCGGTAACTTTCATATGGGCGGGTCTCCTCAGGCGCGTCCGGCCCAAACGTCTCGTAGGCAGTGGCGGCCCAATCAAGCAGCCCAACTCTCTTTTCCATCCGGTTCGGCAGGACATATGGCGGCCCAGGCCCAGGCCCAGGCCCAGGCCCATGGCGATCAATTGGTAGACCTCAGCAAATTAGCCCATCTCTCGGAGGGTCAATTACAACAACTCCTGTCGATGGTCTCACGTGATGACGGTGAGATAAATCGGCTAAGTGGTGAGAATTTTGTGCCAATTACTTCAAAAATTGATTGGATCATTGATTCAGGAGCTTCGCGACATATGACTGGCAGTTTGGATAACCTTTTTGATATTATTCCTATTCATGATGGTCCAATTATTCATGTCCCGAATGGTACAACGAGAGCCACTTTTATTGGAAAAGTCTCTTTTGGGACTAATTTGGTTCTACACAATGTTCTCTACGTGCTGGATTTTAATTGCAATTTATTGTCTGTGGCCCAATTATCTCGAGAACTCAATTGTAGTGTACACTACATCTTTGGCCTATGTTTCATTCAGGACCGCACCTCGGGGAGTATGATTGGAGTGAGTGAACTTCACGGGGGGGTCTGGCTTCTACGACGAGTGTCTCCATCATCTCAGAGAACACAGGCAATGAAAGCAGATACAAAAGATATTTGGCACAAGTGTTTGGGACATCCGTCTTACCGGGTTCAGTTTAAGAATTATTCTATCTTTATGCATCATTCAGACAATCATAAGCCTTGTGACATATGTTGTCGGGCAAAACAGACACGCTCCAGTTTTCCAATAAGCTCAAATAAAGCCTCTTTTCCATTTCAATTGGTACATTGTGATATATGGGGACCTTATAAGGTCTCTTCCATTACTGATGCGCGTTATTTCTTGTCGATTGTGGATGATTTTAGCCGTGGTGTGTGGGTTTATCTTTTGAGGGATAAGTCAGAGGCACAAGGTTTCTTGATCAATTTCTGCAAGTTGGTTAGGAATCAATTTGATCGAACGGTGAAAATGCTAGTTCCACGGGGCCAACGGAAGCGAAAAAGGAACAGAAATTCAAAATTTCCTACCCGTGAAACTAATTCCAAGACCTACTAGAAGAATAAGAGTAAATAAAAGCGTACCTGGAATTTTAAAACTGTCGACCAAGCGTCCCACGCGTGACGCCTCTACCGGTATCCACACCGACTTTGTCGACGAGTCTTCGAGATCGGCGGTGCTAGCGACCAACACTCGAAAGAAATACTGATGCGACACCCGAAATTATTGAACTTAATTGGTCCTAATGAGTTGAACAATTCAACTCAATAATCCCATTTATATACATACATGTATATCATATATATACGTGCATATCATCTTATACTTTTGCATCTCAATACACAGCCATATATATAATGGCTTGGAGGGGAGAATTTCAACTCCCTGACCGATGTGGGACAAATCAATTAAATGTCCCAAATAGCATCTTATATACATACACACATATAGCCATATACATGTGCATATATATATATATATTTGCATGCGTGCACAGACACATACAAGCATATATATATATTTATGTATATTATTATTATTATTATTATTTGGCTATTGAAGTTAATAAATCGAGTCTAATTAATCGGCATATTTAATCTCATTAAATATCTGATTAATCGGTCGCACCTTAAATCATCTAATCTCTATTAGACGATTTTATTTGTTTCAAAATATCTCGTCAATTTAGTCGTAGTGTGTGACCCTGTAGGTTCCCAATTACGTTGATAGTAATATCAAAATCTCTATTTTAATATTACAAACAGTGAGCGGCATCTAGCAATGCATCACTGTTACTCAAGTAATCGGAAAGTCAATTTCTCGACGAACCTCGTGACCTACATTACCGTGTAATATAATCCATTGTCCTCTATATCTCTATTGAGCCCAAGGCATGGTCGATGACATCCTTGTATGGCTCAATATCTCTCTTTCTTGGTTTACTGGGTAAGTCTATCAGAACAAATGAGCTCGATATCGCTATATCGACTCATTTGGGTATGCATACACTTTTAGACTTAACCACCAAGTGGCCGTGAGATATCGCTCCCGTTTCGTAGGAGGGACAAATTCTATCTTGATCACTCACATTCCTCTCCATGCTCTGTGGTATACCCAATAACTGTCTTTATAACCATCCTGTTACAGTGGCGTTTGACAGTATCAAAGTATATGACATTACATGTAGGAATCTATGGTGACCTCAAGTCAAAGGACCATTACACTATAGTCACTTTGAGATATGCTAATGACAGTCACGTAACAACCCATGTAGCAATCTCATGGCGGATCAGTCCTATACACATTACTCTTAATGTATACATGTGGTGTGATTTGATATCTCCATATCCATGACCTATGAGATTTGGTCATCAATCAACACTTACACTAGTCTAACCGTATTATCGTTGTCCTAATTAACGATAATACTTTGACTATGGACATTTAGGAATAATTTTCAGTAATTATAGGATCTCACAATCAAGTCACACTTGATGCCTATTGAACCTACTATTCCAAGGACATTATTGTGTAAAATCATATTTAGCGCAATCTACACAATAACAGATATGCCTCGTAATATAATGAAATACATGTCATATTACAGAACTGATGATAGATTGCATCTAGGGCATACACCAATTCCCAACAGAAAACGGTGTGAAGTGACAATGGATCGGAATTCATGAGCCGAGTCCTTCAGGATTATTTTTTCGACAATGGGATCATTCATCAAACTTCATGCATAGATACGCCTCAACAGAACGGGCGAGTCGAACGCAAGCACCGTCACATTCTTAATGTAGCTCGGGCTTTAATGTTCCAAGCCTCTCTTCCCATTGATTTTTGGGGGGAGTGTATCTCTGCCGTAGCCCACCTCATTAATCTCACGCCTTCGAGCATCTTATCAGGCAAGACACCATTTGAGCTACTCTTTCATAAGAAACCGGATTATGAGCACATTCGCATTCTTGGTTGTCTTTGTTATGCACATTATAGTCCTCGTTTCAAGGATAAATTTGGACCACGTTCCAGAAAATGTGTCTTATTGGATATCCTTTTGGGAAGAAAGGCTGGCGCATTTATGATTTGGAGAATCGTAAAGTTTTTGTCTCAAGGGATGTGCGCTTCTATGAGACTGAATTTCCGTTCAGCGAGGACAAGCCCACGAACTCAAATAATACTGGTTTTCTTTTCCTGGATACTTCGGGCCCGGCAGCTCAGGGGGAGCAATTCAGCCCATTTGACTCAGTTCCGACCCAAATCATGGAATCAGGTCCGGCTACACTGCCAGCCTAGTTCGAAACTGGGCCTCGTTTGGAATCCAGTCCAGTCGCACTTCCAGTCCAGACCGAAACAGGGCCTCGTTCGGCCCAATTGCCTTTAATTGCGTCCAGTCCGCTCGGTCCATCCGCTCCGCCCGATTCCTCTGTTGCTTCGTCCAACCCGGCCTCAACTGGGCCTGTGCCGGCCCAGTCTGCTTCTTCTGCTGAGCTCGTCCCGCCTTCTTCCGATCCGGCTATTTTTCTGCCCGGCCGATCAACTATTTTTGCCCCGACTAATTCTTCTAAGCTACCAGCACAGAGCATTGCTCGTTCTAAGGCTCCACGAACTATTCGGACATCGGCTTGGCTCAATGATTTTGTCTTTCATACTGCTCGTTGTTCTGACTCTCCCCCCTTCACCAAATTATCCACTCCATCACACTCTTCAGGTACATCTCATCCTCTTGAACAATATCTTACTTATTCGGATATCGATGCGACACAATTGTCGTTTCTTGCCGCCATTGATTCCGACGCAGAGCTAAAGACTTACTCCGCAGCCACTAAAGATCCACGATGGCGTCTTGCTATGGCGGAATAAATTCGTGCTCTTGAGGATAATGGCACTTGGGCCATACAATCACTTCCACCTGGTAAGAAACCTATCGGTTGTAAATGGGTTTTCAAAATTAAAAGACGGGCGGATGGTACTATAGAGCATTATAAGGCTCGACTCGTGGCAAAAGGATTCTCCCAGATTGAAGGGATTGATTTCCATGAGACTTTTGCTCCAGTGGCCAAACTAGTAACGGTCCGTTGTTTGCTGACCATTGCTGTTGCTAAGGGATGGGAAATGCATCAACTTGATGTCAACAATGCTTTTCTCCACGGGGACTTAGATGAAGAAGTTTACATGTCCCTTCCTCCCGGTTTTCGCTCAAACACTGCTGGCTCCGTTTGCCGGTTGAGGAAATCTTTATATGGCCTTCGTCAAGCCTCCCGCAATTGGTACTTTAAATTTGCCACGGCCCTCATCCACTACGGTTTTCGGCAGTCAGAGGCAGACCACTCTCTATTCACCTTCTCTCAAGACGGTGTATTTCTTGCTGTCCTCATATATGTCGGTGACATGATCCTCGTAACTAATGATTCTCCTTCCTGTGCTCAATTTAAGGATTATCTTCACCGATGCTTCCGTATTAAGGATCTTGGTTCATTATCATATTTTTTTCGGATAGAGATTAGTCGTAGCGATTCCGGCCTCTTTCTTAATCAATGGAAGTATACTCTAGATATTCTTACTGAAGCCGGTATGCTAGGTTCTTGGCCTGCTTACTTCCCTATGGAACAACAACATCGATTATCTCATGACAGTGGCGACCCCATTCCCCATCCAGGACTGTATCGTCGTCTTATCGGTCGTCTACTGTATCTCACAATAACCAGGCCTGAACTCGCTTATCCCGTTCACATTTTATCCCAATTTCTACAGGATCCTCGTCAAGATCACTGGGACGCTGCTATGCGAGTACTTCGCTACCTCAAGCAATCTCCAGGACAAGGGATATTTCTTCGGCCCACATCTCTGTCCTTGACGGCTTATTGTGATGCAGATTGGGCTAGTTGTCCCATGACTAGGCGATCTTTAACTGGATATTTCATTACCTTAGGCGGCAGTCTCATCTCCTGGAAGACTAAGAAGCAAACGACGGTCTCCAAATCCTCAGCTGAAGCCGAATACAGAGCCATGGCCGCCACTGTCAGTGAACTTTTATGGCTCCGTTCTCTTCTCCGATCCCTTGGCGTTTCCCATGTTGGTCCCATGCGCTTGTTCTGTGATAATCAAGTGGCTCTCCACATTGCCTCAAATCCAGTTTTCCATGAGCGCACCAAACACATTGAAATAGATTGCCATTTCATCAGGCAACATCTACGCTCTGGAGCTGTCACAACATCCCATGTGTCCACGCGTTTCCAACTAGCGGACATCTTTACTAAGGCACTTGGGCGTGATCAATTCCATTTTCTCCTCAGCAAGTTAGGAATTCGGAATCCTCATTCTCCAACTTGAGGGGAGTATTATGGAAAGTTTTTCCTACAGATTTATGTACATATTTAGCATAGCCTATTTTAGTCATAGCTCTTATTTTCCTTTTATTGATTAGGTCTGAGTTGTATACATACCGATCAATTAAATGACAATAGCAAGCTTTTCAGCCCAATTCCTATCTTCTTTACAGAGACTTCGTGAATTTTCAGTATCGGAAGTATTATGCAGAGTTATATTACATATCATGAAAAGGTATACAAAAATAAAAATTTCAAGTAATCAAAGAAAATATATTCAAACATTGTATAAGCTAGACAATTTTACATGAAGGTTCAGACAACATTGAATGGAAAAATGGTCATAATATATCAATCTGATACGATATGAGATGATTGAATAGAAAATATCTACTATTGCCCGCGGTGCAAGGATCTTTTGCATGGGGACACATTGTTCTTCCAACATTATTTCTTTTATTGAGCTTATATATAATGTATAATATATAAAAGGGGTCAACTTGGAAAAAGTTGGAATAAGTTAATCAATTGGTGGGTATACTTTTAATCATGATCATGTATTTTGGTCTTCACGGAGTTGGCTCTTTTCTAAATAATTACGCAAAATTATTATTGCCTAGAAAAACATATTGATGATAATGATATATATATGATAATGAGAATGACTAAAGATAATTCGTCATTCTTTTTGGGTAGCAGCCAGGATCTTCTGAATTTAAGATCCAATCCAATTTCTCATTAGGTTAGAGAGAGCTGGTGGTTTGCTGAGACTGAGAGATGAGATGAGTGGGGAAGATGGCAAGCGGGATTTGCGCAGAATGTAGGCTACTCGTCTCCGGTTCGGTTATCGCTGAATTATATATGGGTGGCTCGGTCCGGCGTCGAATTGGCTTGGGAGTGGGGGCATATCGTAGGGTCATTCTTGAGGTCGATTCCAAAAGTGTTCGTCCGTTTCTTGACCTCATGGCAGCTCAAGCATGGTTGGTCTGGTAGTATCCTTAGAGTTATTTGCCGGCTTCTTCTACGTGATTGGGTGGCTGCTGTAGCCGTATATCTATCGGCAAGGAAATTTGTTTGCTGATTGGTTGTCTGATTTTGCGTTTTATTTTCCGATTGGGATTCATAAGGTTGACTGATTGTCTTTGAGGCTGGGTATACTTGGTGATACGTTTGTGGCTCCATACTTCATCTTTTTACTGTTTAGTTCATTTATCGTATTTAGGGCCTCAACTCCGTATTTGACCCAAAAAAGTAAAATCCAATGTAATTTCTCTTTGACTTGGTCCAAGCGAGTCATCTATCGTAACGCCCCGCATCCGATTGAAATTATTTTCCACGCCCTTCACAACAAGATTTCAAACTCTGAGGTTTCAAGGACATATGCAAAGTAACTTCATTGCCAGTTAATCTAATATCAACCCTAAGTAAGTTTGCCACAAGTATTTTTCTCCTCTTTGCTTTTCAAGGTGTCTCTCTGAAAAAAGAATCTGGCATTGCTGCAGATAACTAATAATTATATCGTACGAAAAAGATATGATATGATATGATAAACATTAACAATATAAAAGTACATGCTGAAAAGCACTTCCACTAGCACTCAATACTATAATTCCAACCTCAGACGCACAAATCAAACAATTATTAATAGAAAATAATCCAAATTAATTAAGACAATGAATCCAATGCTTTATTGGAGAGACAAAATATCAAACATTATTCGAAGATATTACTCATTGTCTCTAAAGTCAGGACCATCCAATCACCTCTAATGGAGGAAAGGCTTTATATTTCTAATTTTGACCTTTTCTCTATATCAAGTTGGAAGCAACTTCTTCTAAATAAGGATATCTATCTCTCTGAAATGAACTGGCCACCACTTATTTGCAGCTACCTATTTCGATTTGACAAGCGACATGCAATTTGCAAGAACCATTACGCCGACTGCTATCTCAATTTGTTGTACCTGTACATTCGAAAACACAATAAATTTTAACTAATTCAATTTGAGTCGGGTTGACCGATTAAGGATTAAAACTTTTTCAGTACATATTTTTTTCATTCACAGTACTCAAATTCAAGACCATATTTTAAAATAATAAACGTTGAACTATTTGAGCTAATTTATGTTGATACTGCAATTTCAATTTGATGTAATATTTATTAGATGGTAAGGTGTTGTTCATACTAGTTTGTATATATATATAGCTCGATTAATCCACCTTTCTCAATGAGCCAAAGGCTATCGCGATGTTTGGTTGAGATGACGATGATTAATGAGGATATATCGAGATACGCTCTCGATAACACATATTGTGGTTAAAAAAAATTACTTTAGTGAAATTTAGGTGGGTTTCTATTTTTTTTTTTTCATTTTAGCCTGACACGTTTCACTTATCTAGATAACGTTTTTTTTTTTTGGCTAAAGGGTAAATCAACTGGATAAGGCCTAATTACTTTGCATTTTACTTTACAGTCTTATTATGCACGAGCTGTTCCTCGAAGCAGGTACTCATTGATACTAAATTATCATGTCCAATATATATATGAGAAAAAAGGTATTGCACAATAACACAGATTGTCATCTGATAATAAAAAAAAATTTAGATTTGATTCTCGAACAGTGAGACTATTTATACGCATTTATTTAAATTTTTATTTCATTATATTAAACTCAAAAACTTCTTTTGTAACTAAAAGTTATATATGTATACATTATTAAAAATATGATTACACTAGTCCTCGATCCTAAACTAATAAGCTTTGGATTCCATTTTCATGAGAAGAATATTAACTTTTCTATTTAATCCTCTACTTAAATGGATAGACCTCAAGTAAAACGTCTAATAATATATAAATTAATCTTCGTTTGCATGTTTGGATAGGAGAGTCTTTTTCCTCCTTTTTTCCTCCTATCCAAACCCATATATTCTCAAAGGATTAGCAGGTGATTTTTGGTTTGTTATTTGCTGTTGACATAGAGGAACGTAATTCCTTCGTAAGAAATATTATTTATCAAATGAAAAATGAGTAGGCAAACTTGTCACAAAGAGATGTGGTGACAGATACCATTAAGATATGTTTATAGAACCAGCTCAAGGTTCAAATCCTATGAGAATCTCATGGAATCAGCATAATAATCATGGATTTAAACTTTCTTTAAAAAAAACGTTTTACTGATTAAAATCAAAATTAAAATCTTTTAATTTCGAATCAACAACTTATATTATTGTAGTCAACTCCATTAACAACCTCTAAGCTGAGTATCAGTGACCCCGGCGGCTCGTACTTTAGGCCAGTTTCGAGCTGGAGGTCACGTTGTTAATTAGGAGCCGTGGGACTGGTCAAGGGACATGCGGCAGAAGTAGTCAACCAAAGGGTTAATGCCCAATGTTCACTTCACCGGCTTGTCGTGCTGAGCAATGAATTCAATTGAGCATTGGACCGTTTGTTGCTGCATCGCCATTGGCAGTTGAAGATGACGGTCTCCGGCTAGCCACGTCGAAAAGGACGTGGCCCACTTATCAGGTGTGAGTCCCACTCTTGTTTCTTGGCCCCATGACCTTTTGGCATTTGCTCTTTCCCACTGCCCAGCGGCTGCTATTCAGCGTTATCAGAACGGGATCGGACCGACTAGTTTGACCGATCGAATTGGAAATCGGATCTATGTCTAGCCGGTTAGTTTAAAAATTGAAAATGCATCAACAAATTGGTGAACCTAAAAAATTGGTCGATTTTTAAATAAATTCATTGAACCCATTCAAATCGGTTAGTTGCTTGGGTACATAAAATTTAAAGGAAATCCGAAATGAACCACCCGACCCGAAATCGAAAACAGGCATAAATTGCATAATTGAATCGAAAACCCAAGTCTTCTTCCTTCTATTCTTCATTTTCGCTCTTCTCACCGCATACTCAATTCATCAGTGATTGAATCGAACGTCCTCAGACTCAATTGCAGAATTGAATCGAATGCCCTTGGTCCCCGACGGCTGGGCTTCCCCTGCCGCCGCTAGAAGCAGCGGAAGCAGAGGAGGAAGAAGAAGCAACTGAACAGAAACCACCCCGTCCCTTCCTTCCACCACCATCTTCCTCGAGCTGGGCATATCTCAACAATGGAGCTTACTGCTTACCTCGTCGGCTTTGAATTTTTCGCCCCACCTCTCTTGGGGCAGATTTAGATCTGAACCCACTAATCAAAATGGCAACTTTCTGATGAATTCTCAATAGGGTTTATCAGAACCCAGCAGGACCGCCATTAATGGGCTCTCCATGTTTCGGATCTGCTTTCAGGGAAAGAAAGGGAGATGAAGAATCTTGAAAAGACACAAGATTATCAATTAATAAGTTGCATCAAAATGAGCTCCTTTTGAGTTATTTTTATTTGGCCTTTCTTCTTCATGCTTTTTGGGGTTGACTGATTGCCTCTGCTGTGCTGTAACAGCCAATAGGTGGCATTGGCAATGGCATGTTTTCATCTTATCGATGGAGACGATGATGAAGAATAGTGTAGTGTCGAAATCAAGAAGGAGAAGTAATATTTTGTTGTATTTTATATTATTTCTTTAAAATAATAAATATTTATTTATTTTATTAATTAACATGCGATCCGACCCATCGAACTCCTAATTGAACCCATAAATCTCATGCCTCAGCTGGTTCGATGTCCGGTCCGATTCTGATAACATTGCTGCTATGCATAATTCACCAAAAAAAGTTTTTAAAAAAAGGAAAAATAAAATTAAAAATTTATACCAAAAATAAATAAAAAAAAGATGCACATTATCTTTTGATTAGAGGCATAATTTTTCAATGGGTAGGTAATAGTCGACCTACTTGTCCTCTTATTTCATTAACTGACCGCAGACGTGCTCTACTTTTGTAGTCCGTGAATTACCTTTCCAAGCAAAAAAAAAAAAATTTATAGTATGTGCGTTTCATTCCTATAAGATGCACATTATCTTTAAAATAATTAAAGAGCTAGGTTTGACATAGATAACCTACTTGAACTGGCATGGAGAGGAATTAGGTTAGACTCTAGCCCATGAAGCCTTGACTAGTACACAAATAATCAAATTAATAAAAATATGACACCGTACATTCCAACCATTAGAAGTTGTCTCAATTTTACTATATTTTCTAAAAACTACCAAAAAAATACTTAATATTTGTATTTCGTTCCAAATCTATCTCACCGTGACTTTCTCGATCAGAAATTGAACGAGATGCTGATGTAGCTCGGTTAAGGTGATAATGGTGCTTATGTGGATTACCCCCTTAATTGAGTCACGTCAGCCTCTCCGTTCATTTTTTTTTATGGAAAAAGACATGATGTGATAGATTTGGAATTGAATACAAACTTTGAGTAAGTCCAGATAGTTTTCAAATGAAATATTTTTAAGAAATTGAGATTGATACTCAAATTGAATAGAAATGCTCTTTGTAAGAATCAATTTCAGTCACGTTCTATTTGTTAGGGCATTAAAATTTTCAAAGGGAGAGAAAAATTGAGCGAGGGGAACCATTATTCAACTATAAAAAAAAAAAGCTAAATTTTGTGTTAGGGATTCCTTTGCTATGAAGCGGACATACTCATGTCTGAATTCCAGACAAAAAACCCCTAATCAAGCAACTGATTGGTCTAAGATAAACTAATCATAAAATTATAATTTAATTTTCCTTTATACGTGAACATTGTTAATGCGGCAATCGTATTTACTCTAGCGCGCTTCTGTGAGTACTAGAGATGCATAATAGTCAAGTTGGAATCGGTCTAATCTAATTAATTTTTCATCGACATGAACCAGTCTGTTTAACACATGTAAGCTCAGCACTGATTAATAGTTCAAGCCGATGAGCTAGACCTGTCACGTGTGTCTCCCGACCGGTCTATTTTGGTCTGATTGTTGGTATGAGATTGGCATGTCCTCGTTATCTCTACATAAATATAAGGAAAATGCGTAAGTAGACTGGCCTGATTACACCATAGTCCTAATTGTTTATACGTATGTTCGTGTGTATATATATATATATATATATATTACACGTACATGAATCTAGTGGATTGATTTCATTGGAGTTTGGTTTGGTTCTCGGGCTCTCCGCATACAGCACATCAATTATGGCGAACACTGTGGGTCCAATGGAACATGACAAGTGGCACAAGAAGATGAATGCTTAATTAATGATTGGACTCCGACATTCATTCCAATAATGAGAGCGGGAAGAGACTATATCGCGCGTTTTTGTTCAATAATGGAGAAAATATTGGACAATTTAATCTCGTTATTTCATCTTATTACCGATATAAATTCATGCGCTTACGGTAAATTGTTTGCCCGATTGATACTTATTCATACCATATGGTGCAATGTTATTGGTGTTTCTTTGAATCAAATATTTATTGAGTTAGCATATTCACTTCTAGGAGCTACACATAATTGATTGGATTAGTCATGGTAGCAATGCCACCAAGAGAATTTAAACAATATCACATAACAGAAAAATTTGGGTAGAGCCGAGAGTGATTGGTATATCAAATTTGGTAGAGTAATTTCTTCATTTTATGAGATGAAATAAATTTGATTTGGTTTAATAGATTATCTTGATCAAATTGAATGCGATGGATGTATGGTTTGATCTAGATATATGATTCCACACCAATCTTATTTTCAGAAAAATGTTATTTTCAACAAAACGGACGTCAAAGGGTGGGGTTTCTTTTAAAGCCAAAAAGAAAAAGAAAAGAAAAGAAGAAATTTCGCCATATTAATGAGAAATGAATATTGACATAGATATTGCCTCCCATTTTGCCTGTTAGGCTTTGTTGGTGCTCTGGCCCTTTCAATACTTTTTTTTTTTTGCTGAATAATGCATAGATTCATAATCAAAACGAGGGAGAAGTTACATAGTTACCAAGGTTCGGATATCCCTGGAAAATACAGAGAGCGTTACAGTTTGACTCAGAGCCGAAATGGCTTAGGTCATGGGTTAGGATGTTATCCGACCTTGGGATCCATGAACATTTCCAGTCCAAAAGGGAGTTCAAAATACAAATGATAGCCCTTTCAATACTTTTGGTCACACCATTTGGCATCCAAAAAATCGACTAATTCAGAGTGCAACCGAGTTGGTATATTAAGAGGTGAAACTCTCATAACGTTGATATTCTCCATTTATAAGATTTGAATTCAATATATTTATTTAAGAAAAATAAGTGAGGAACCAGTTAAAACAACTCATGTTTGTAGCTCTTTCGATATTTTAAATGGAGAGAAACTTTCGCATTTGCACTATACATAATTTGAGTTCTTTTCCCTTTCTTCTTGAGACCACATCATTTGCCTCCATTTTTCCTTTTAGTTTTTGGTTTCCTTATTTTCTAAATTTGTATTCGTAATCTATAAAGAATAATTTCTCCAATTCACCCCCCAAAAAAAAAGTTCTACTAAGAGAGACGACTGGAATACTCTTAATATTTTGTTAAAATGAATATATTGAAATTGGCATAGAAATTATAACACCTCTACAAAGGAAAATGTCATAAAATATCAACAAGGAAGCAAGCAAAAACTGTTGTTGACCATAATGGGAGAATTCATCATAAGATAAAATATTTATAATACATGTTATTAATTACAGTCCACATGTAACGCAAGAAATAATCTATAATATCAAGTGACCTATAGCTATCGATATAGAGCAAACAAACGAGATATATCTTGCGAATAAACATATAGAAACCTGAAATATAATATGGCAACGAATAATGCACAAATTTTCATATTACGATTGCTTATGGTCTGAACTAATAAGATATTCTGGAACATCAGTAGACCCAGCTCAAAGCATCCTCTTGTTAATTAGAACCAACGAGCTATTTTCTGGAAAATGAATAAGAAAAAGCTTTTAAAAAAAACCCAAAAGACCAGGAAAAAAGGAAAGAAAAGAATGATCAAATACTGATTGATTCAAACGGTTCGGCGTCTGTTCCTCTTCATTAAGTAAAATTTTGAGTTCAAGTCTTCTGAAAGGAAAAAAATCATGTTTGGGAGAACTTTAATTCTTAGTGGATCAACTCGGCTCAAACTGAATTAGTCGGAACCGGGAGGGATTTATTTTGAATATTAGAATATACACCAAAAAAAAATATTACGCTATGATTAATGGAGAAAAATTTATTATTTTCACATATACTAGAAGGAAATTATCTTAAATTTTTGGCTTGACGAACATCGAAGAAACTTCCGTCAATGAATGCCAGGAGCGGTGGCGCGTGGGGGGCATTTCGGTAATTTCATATGCCGCATACGCTCTTTGTGGTTTTTTTTTTTTTTTTTTTGTAATACACGCTGCCTTGTATTATTATATGACGAGTTGTTGGATTTGTGGCATAGGAGAAGTCAACCGGGCGAATGAGCTACTACCGTTGCTCATGTCGGAAGCCTTGGAGAGTTAGGAGGGCGGTTGTTGGCATCACTTTTAGATTTGATTCGGAGCTACATGGCCCGGAATGTGCCCCGTGGACAAATAGGCGGCCCCGCGTTTTTATTAGGATGAAATATTTGTAGATCGTCTAGATAAATCTTTGATTCTTCCATCCACTTCGGTGAAATATAGTGCGTTGTTTTCTCACATGCATAAAATATGGCTATTGCAATTCAGATCATATGTCACATGATGGTCGATTAACAACAAACATACATCGTCATTTCGTGTATATGGGATGGAAGATACATTCGTGTTCAAGAATTTATAATATATATATATATATGTATATATATGTATATAAGACGCATGCTCGCATGTACGCGTGTCCACGTTATGCAGGATTGTATAACTAATATGATGAGATGAAATATATGAATTGGTATTATATTGAGAAAAAAATCTAATAAATTGATATAATTTTTTGATAGAGAAATTACCATAATATTAGCATGGAAAAAAAAGTAAAGAACTAAGAGTTAATCAGAGAGAGGTATATGAGATTACCCACATCAATTTATTAAATACTATAAATTCTATTTTATTGTAATAAGTTTATAAGTATTCCTTGTAAATGAAAAAAATGAAAAGAGTTCAAATTTCACAAGAGGATTTTGCCAAAAAGAAATTTACAAGAGGAGAGGAAAGAAGAAAAAGACGGAGAGCAAAGGGGAGGTGTGTGGTTACTAATTTAAATTTACTATTATACCCATAATTTAATGGATCGATATCTATTAGTCAAATATGGGGAACATGGGAAAAATGGGAAAATGAAATTTACACCACTACACTTTTCTCCAATGTAATAATAATAATAATGGATAGGAAAAATAGTCCCATATAGCATAATTTTTACCTTATTTTCACTTCCTAACACGTTTTTAAAAGTTGTCACGATCTAGCAGGAATCGTCATTTTATTCCCAGATCTAGTACACCGTTAAATTCCGTCTAAAAACCGTTAAACACCATTAGACGGAGTTTAACGGTGTGCTAGATCCGGGAATAAAAAGGTGATTCGTGCTAGATCGTGACAATTTTTAAAAACGTGTTAGGAAGTGAAAATAAGATAACAACTGTGCTATATGAGGTAAATTTTTTTATTTGAAAATTCACCTCCCAGAAAAATCTGAAAATTAGTGTGAAACTTTATAATAATATCAGGAACACAGGTTAAAAGTTTAAGCTATTTTTGAGATCGGATGATTCACAAAAACTATTAAAATCAGAATACCCAAAAAATGGGTAAATATTTTTTATCTGAAGATTTAACACCCAAAAAAATCTGAAAATCTGTGTGGAGTTTTATAATAATATTAGGAACATGGGATAAAAGTTTCATCTTATTTTTGGATTAGGCGATTCACAAAAACTATCAAAGTCGGAACACCGAAAGATAGGTAAATATATTTTATCTGAAATTCACTGCCCAAAAAAATATGAAAATTAGTGATGAGCTTTATAATAATGTTAGGAACATAGGAAAAAATTTTCATCTCGTTTTGAGATCGGACGGTTCACAAAAATATTAAAATCAAAGTACCGAAAAGAATGGTAATTATTTTTTATCTCAAGATTCACCTCCCAAAAAAATTTGAAATTTTGTACAGGGCTTTATAATAATATCAGGAACGTAGGGTAAAAGTTTCACCTCGTTTTGAAATCGGACGATTCATAAAAGCTATCTAAATCACAACATAAAAAAAAGAGGTAAATATTTTTTATCTGAAGATTCACCGTCCATAAAAATTTGAAAATTTTTGTGGAGCTTTATAATAACATCAAGAATATGGGGTAAAATTTTCATCTTGTTTTGAGGTCGGGCGATTCACAAAAACTATCAAAATCGGAACATCAAAAAGATGGGTAAATATATTTTATTTGAATATTCACCACCCAAAAAAATCTAAAAATCTGTGAGGAGCTTTATAATAATGTTAGGAATATGGGGAAAAATTTTCATCTAGTTTTTAGATCGGACGGTTCACAAAAACTATTAAAATCAGAGCACAAAAAAGAAGGGTAATTATTTTTTATTTGAAGATTCACCCTCCAGAAAAATTTGAAAATTTGTGTGGAGTTTTATAATAATATTAGAAACATGGGGTAAAATTTTTACCTTGTTTTGAGATCGGATAATTCACAAAAGCTACCTAAATCACAACACCAAAAAAATAGGTAAATATTTTTTATCTGAAAATTTATCATCTAGAAAAATCTGAAAATTTTTGTGCAGCTTTATAATAACATCAGGAACATGGGGTAAAAGTTTCACCTCATTTTGTGATCATACGGTTCACTAAAATTATCAAAATTAGAACAACGAAAAGAGTGATAAATATTTTTTAAAGGGAAAATAGCCCCATGTAGCACAATTTTTACCTTATTTTCACTTCCTAACACATTTTTAAAAGTTGTCACGATTTAGCACGAATCACCATTTTATTCCCGGATCTAGCACACCGTTAAACTCCGTCTAATGGTGTTTAACGGTTTTTAGACGGAGTTTAACAGTGTGCTAGATCCGAGAATAAAATGATAATTCATGCTAGATCGTGACAACTTTTAAAAACGTGGTAGGAAGTGAAAATAAGGTAAAAATTATGCTATATGAGACTATTTTTCCTAATAGATATACTATAAAAATCTATACTATTTTATAAAGTCAAAACAAACATTTGTTACTATATTTTCAAGTCACTCTATTGTAATAAAAATTATTATTTAATTACAATTGAATCGATGCTATGATTGTAAAATTTATAATATAACTATCCAAAACCGCTCATTTTCGTCCTTCCATCTTTTTCTCTCTCATTATCTCTCTCCCCCGAAATAAACCGCACAAGACTTTTTTACTTTAGTAAATTTTATCAATTTTTAAAATTATGAGAGAAAATCATAGATTTAATTGAAGTAATGAAAATACAATAAAGATCATATAAATTTCCACAGATGAGATTTTTCTTTTTCAGATTTTCAGTGTATGGAGAATGACTTTCATATGTTTTTCTTTTCAAATTATACGAGCGAATCATCCTCGGGCGTTATTAATCAATTATCTTCCAACATTTTAATCTCTGTTTTTTTTGCCGAATAAAAAGGTGAGGATGGGCAGACCAGCGTAACAATTCTCCTCTGGAGAGACCAGATGAGCTCCACAGTCGCCATGGAATATTTCATTCCCCCGATTGGGTAAGAGATTCGGGAGATAGTGATCCATCTAAGTCACCATGATTCTACCAAAGTGCGCAGTAGATCATAATAGCTCCCACAAAATAGAGGATAAAGGTCTACTAATGTTAGAGTTTTCGTGTTTAAGTCGAGGCTCGACTTCTTGACCTCCTTTTTAGAAGAGAAAGCCTGTTTCACTGGATTACTACTTCGGTGGTTCTAGAGGTTTAATATAAGAGAATTGGGAATAATAATTATATGATATGATATTGTATATATGCTTCATGACAAAACAATGACCACGCATGCCTGACAATTTCATTCTTTTGGTTGGAGCATGCCTTACAATTAGGTCTTAAAGAATTCATTCAGGAGAACGAAAGTCATTGGAGCCATTTATAACTCGTAGAAGCTTCAGTTGCCTTTGAAATAGGACAAATCATTAATTATTGGCATTATATACAAAAGCACTATAATATAAGACTATAATTTTACACGCAATTATGTCCACACAATTATGTCCACTTTTGAGATTAACATAATATACACTCGAGACAAATTTATAGCAGCCATGCAGCATCACCTATTAATTTCCCTTCCATATTTTATTATTGGAATTTTGCATCGACACGACCTGCATTGACTTGAAAGGATTACTGCTGTTTCACGAAAATTAGGTGTGCTCCTTGAGGATGCCCTCGAACTTGCGCTAGCCAACGTACTTCTCCAAATCGTTTTCATGACATTAGTAGCTGCTAGTATTTTGATCGAGATAATTAAAAGCGTCGGTTGCGTGGACTAGTTCACAAAAGAATTATCTGATCGAGATAATGTGCAAACCTTTTTGGAGTTTGAATCACAACGTTAGGTGGTTCTTTTTTAATTTCATGTTATGGTCTACATCGATTACTGTTATTTAAAAAGTATTCTTCTATAGAAGGAAGTTTAATTGCGACTACCTATAAAACCTACATTTTCTTTTTTTGCCTTTTGTGTCGTTTTAAAGTTCCAATATTTTCTTTAAATATAATTCTCTCGGTGTACCGTTTTTGAAAATCTTCACTTATCATGTATTAGTTTTAATTTTAAATGGGATTGTATTTGTATGACTCGTCGACTTGATCCTTCAATATGTGCCTAATAATACTTGATCGAGTCCCAACTTGCAGTTAGTGCAGGCTTAACCCTTAGGCTTTTTACAGTCCTCTCATTATAAATAGTGTTGTTATTCTTCTAAATATATGAATTTAGGTCCAAGAAATACTCATCTTGTAAGGCCATGTTTCGTGGTCGGGACAAGTGATGGGATGGGATTTTGAAAATCCTTATTCTATATTTGGGACACACTAGGATTAGGATTGGGTATGGTATAAGGTGGGATAAAGTATTAAGTAAATTATCCGAGTGAAGGCGTGTGATAAAGGCAAATCGGGATTATAATTTAGGCAAAAGGATGAAAATGCCATCAGTATGTCTTAAAGTTTTCAAAGTTGTGCCATTCTATAGTTGTAGCAGGGTAATATACTGAGTGGAGAGAGAGAAGCAGCGGTGGTGGCTCACGCCACCCTCCACCACCATGACGAAGTTGCCAGCGGCATCAAAGGTCGCCAACAACCACGCCTTGGTGGTGGTGGCTGGTATCAAGCTACCGTAGTTCAAAATTTAACAAAAATTCATAGAGAGAGTGAGAGGGGATCAAGGCTGTGGTGGCCTGATGCCGGCCACTACCATCCCAATCGAGGTCGTCGGTGACCAGCATCAAGCCACCACGGCCCCAATCCCTTCTCTCTCTCTCTCGTCATTTTTGTTATGAATTCCCGGCGGTGGTCTGCTCTTCCCTCCGTGTTCTTTATATAAATTACCTAGTGGCAAGAGCCACATTATATAAATGTAAAATCCAAATGAAGAACTTGAATTTTGTAGTTTTCTCACAGCATGGCAAGGATTTTGCAACGGGTACAAAACATAGCCTATGTATTATAAGTTAAAGAGAAAAATATATGTCATAGCACGACCTTTTGCTTTTGTCAATTTCATCACAACATTTCAAAATTACACTATACAGTACATCGTTTATAATGTACTGTCAATCATAGTACGACATTTTGCTTTTGTGTCAATTTTATCACAACCTTATAAAACTACACTAGATAACACGTTGTTTAGTGCGTAATGTCAACTGTGAAATGGCATCAAATTTTCCATGAAAATCAAATGGAAGGCTGATATGACACACCGGTGGATGAATAATGGATCTAAACTCTTCCCATATGCGAAATATTCTAACCCGCCCTGTGCCCTTTTACCCAAGTGACTCCCTCACCATCAATACCTAAATCTCATTCCTGCCTCTTCACACATCTCCCGTCTTTACAATCCCAAATTTCCCTTCAATTCAGCGCTTTGCTCTTTCTCCTCCCTCTTCACCCACAAGCTTGTTGGTCTCTCTGTTCACATTTCTCCCTCTTTTGTTCCCATATAGAAAATGAATTAAGGTTGCATTTCATTTGACATGTATGTGCTTCCCTTCTTTCTAACAATTTTTCATCTCTTGTTCACTGTATGAAATGCAATAAGTTTAATATGTGATTTTTTTTTCATTCTATTGATGGTTGGTTGTTTACAGAAAAAGCAATTATATATGTGAAGATGCGGGAATGGGATTCGAGTATTGATGGTGAGGGAGTCGGGTGGGTAAAAGGGCAGCGATCGGGTTGGAATATGTGTTATTCCACATGTGGCAAGAGTCAAGGCCCACTATTCATCCACATGTGCTCCATATCAGCCTTCCATTTAATTTCACGACAAATTTAATGTCAGGCCATAATTAATATTACTCCCTAAACACTGTGCTATATAGTATAATTTTTAAAAGGTTGTGATAAAATTGATACAAAAGTAAAATGTTATGCTATATAGTGTAATTTTAAAAGGTTGTAATAAAATTGACATAAAAATAAAATATTGTGGTTTGACATATATTTTTCCCTAAGTTAAATTATTTGTACATAATATTGACTAAAACAAACCGTTAAGATTTTATTAGGTTCGCAAGTATATAAATTAATAGTAGTTCCAAATTATCTACTTTTATGTGCAGATTATATATATATTCTCAATCTACTATTACAATGAAAAAACTCGTCGTTCAGTAGAGAACCTAAATTTGTTATTAAAAAGCTTTTCGAGAAAATTTAAAAAATGGTAACACCAATCTCTATTTTGAGGGAAGTTTGAGCCAGATGTCATCATTAAATTAAAAAAAACCAACTTAATACGAAGTGTAATTTACCCCAAATTTAAAAATCGTAAAATAAAATATGAATTTTGAACTTACTCAAAATCTAGCCAAAATTAACAATGGTAAGTCCTATGGCATTCTCGCTGTGTATCACTATCTTATTGGGTGAAATTTGTTTTTATTAATTTCAAAGTTTATATAAATCAAGTATCAAATAATAAAATAAAACTAAATAAAGGGAAAAAAGACGAAATTAAAAATTATTAAATTTATCGTTATATATATATTATGTATACATATTTAAGAATATTATGTTAAATATTATTTGATTTCCAGAGGTACTCTTAAAAGACCCAATTTTTGCTTCCATGAAATGCCCAAAAAGTCCTTAAACCAATAAAACCTAAATCACATAGTAGTAATTAGGTTTTTCAACCAGAAAAAAATAGTCGTAACCGTATAATTAGTGGCCACTGCTCTAAATTAAGTAAGGGGAATATATTTAAACTTTGATGTATCCGCCAGTTTATATATATATATATATATATATATTACAAATCAAATCAATAAGTTTAGAAGGTAACGTGTGGCCATATTTTAATACAGTTTTGCAACATATGTTCCATATGGATCCATAATGTGTTTGCACTGAGAGCAAAATTAATTCATTAGAGAAGAAAAAAAGCCATCCTTTTAAATTAAAATTCTTTTTTTGCCTAGGTGTAAGTGGGCACATGCCATGGAAGTGGTGGCCTTTGAATTGGTCCAAAGGTCTAATTAACCACCTAGAGTCGCTTGAATTTCAGAAATCGGATATGATTAGGGCTAATTGCTTAACCTGCATATATGCATATCGGGTGGAACTAATACATTTGCTAACTTTTACATTGACGTGCATCACAAATTTGAAAATTCTACCAAGTTCTCAAACAAAGGATGAATCGGGAATATGTAGCTGTAGGATAATTAGTTTGAGAACTTTGTAAAATTTCCACGTCAACAGCTACAATATTTAATATAGAGGCTCGACATGATTAGGGTAGAAAAAGGACGTTCACTTATCTTCATTTATTTAACTTTTTAGCTCTTTTTGAGTGATTATTTGGGGTGAGATTCAGGATCAAGAAGAACACCTATATAGAATTCGTAATTCTTCATAATAAAATGGACAAAGACCGGTTGACCAATACTTAAATAGATAAGATGTGTCATTACTCCCGATTGATGTGGTTTTAACGATATAAAATAAAAACATGTTTTGCCTACCCAAAAAAAAGGGAAAAAAATATTTAATTATGCAAGATTTGTGCACACTCTTGATTCCATCTTTAGTAGCAGCCAACCAAAAAGACAAAGTTAATTAAAATTCAAATATGAAATACATTCAATAAGAAAGAAACCTTCAAAATTATTTATAATCCTTCCAATAAATTATTCACCATGTAAAAGAATATATGTATCTCTTCCATTTTCGATCATAAAGGAGATTCACCAATCTAATATAATAAAATAAAAATTTTAATAGCTAATAGAGTGACATGAGTAGTCTCACCAAGAGAATTGAATTTAGAATCTCTCGGTCATCAGACGAAAGCGCGCATCACTACGCTCCAGCATCTTTCTCTGCCTTTCTTCGTTTTTATTATATTAACTTAGTTCAAGTTTTGGGTTAGTTGAGCTGCACATTTTTTTGTATCATACATACAAACACACACACACATATATATATATATATATATGCATTTAATTAGGACCCTAATCATTTTGTTTAGAAAAATGATTGGTTGGTGCAATGTGATGTAGCCCAAGGACGGACGGACATGTTCAATATATGCATTTAATTAGGACCCTAGTCATTTTGTTTAGAAAAATGATTGGTTGGTGCAATGTGATGTAGCCCAAGGACGGACGGACATGTTCAGGACTACTGTAAATGACAAATGAACATTTGACGAATTAAGCAATAAGAGTGCGTTGTTGGACCACTACAATGCCAGTATTAGATTTTGCATATCATTCTAAGTTATGCTACGAGAAAAACAAGAAAATAACCGATATATATGCACATTTATACGGGAAAATAGCTAGTTTCCTTAAATTTCTCATTCTACGAACTTTTCAAATTCTAACTTGAAAAATCAAAACGTAATCTTCCGTTTCCCCTATCTACCAACCCGTTAACTTTGGACTTCACGGAGCTAACGTGGCCGTTAACTTTGCCTATGCGGTAAACGAAAGTCCACATGGATAAGGGGATATCCTATTAACTTAAAAAATCAAGTAGTTTAAAATTTCTTCAATCTACCAAAATATAAAAAATTTCTCTCCTCTCTCTCTCGACTCACTCTCATCTCTTTCCTCTCTTTCTCTATCTCATCTCTCTTTCCTCTCTTTCCTCTCTTTCTCTCTACTCTCTCTCGACTCTCGATTTTCTCTCTGCTCTCTCTCATCTCTCTCCCGAATCTGCCGACTATCCCTCGTCTCCCATCTCTCTCATCACTTTTTGTCCTCTCTCAACTCTCTCTCACATCTCTCTCTTCTCTCTCATCATCTCCCTCTCATTTATCTCTCATCTCTCTTTCTACTCTCTTTCCTCTCTCTCAACTCTCTTTCTACTCTTTCTAGACTCGCTCGACTCTCTCCTCTCTCTCCTTTCTCTCATCTTTCTCAACTGTGTCTCTCTCATCTCTGAGAGAAAGGAGAGAGGAGAGAGAATCGAGAGATAGGAGAGAGATATGAGAGAGGAGAGAGAGAAAGAGAGGAGAAAGAGTGAGAGAGAGGAGAAAGAGAAGAGAGAGAGAAGAGACAAAAATGAGAGAGAATCAAGAGAGAGGAGAGAGATGAAAGAGGAGAGAGATGGGATAGAGTGGAGATAGAGAGGAGAGAGTCGAGAGAAAGGAGAGAGAGGAGAGAGGGATGACAGAGTGTCGAGAGAGAATCAAGAGAGAGTGAGGAAAACGAGAAGAGAAATGAGAAAACTCGAAAAAGAGGAGAGAGATGTGAGAGAGAGGTGAGAGAGGAAGAGAGTGATGAGAGAGGGAGAGGAAAGGGATGAGAGAGAGTTGAGAGAGATGAGAGAGAGGAGACAGAGAGAGGAGAGAGTGCCGAGATAGAGGAGATAGAGGAGAGAGATGAGAGAAAGGAGAGAGTCGGGAGAGAGATGAAGGAAAGCGAAGAGAGAGTCGAAAGTCGAAAGAGAGGAGAGAAAGAAGGAGCAGAGATAAATATGAGAGAGACGAAAGAGACAGGAGAGAGAGCCCAGAGAGAGGAGAGAGAGAAAGAGAGGAGAGAGAATTTTTAATATTTTAGAAGATTGAGAAAATTTTCAAACTATTTAATTTTTTAGGTTAAAAGGATATCCCCTTTTCCATATGGACTTCCTGCGCCACATTAGCGGAGTGTTAACGCCGTTAAGGCCAAAGTTAACTGGTTGATAAATGAGGGAGACTGAACGGAACGTTTTGATTTTTCATGCCAAAATTTGAAAAATTGGTAGATTGGAGAACTTAAGGAAACTAATTGAATTTTTAGGTTATTTTCCCAATTTATAATATATATTGATAGGGATCACGAACTACTAACACAATCACGAACCACGAACACAATCACGAACCACAGATACGATCATGAACCACGACCACGAACAATACTCGAACTTGGAGGATGCCTTAAGGCATGAGTCAATGCTTTCCAAAGAGTAGATTTGTTCCCACATTTAGTAGCTTCGAGCTCTTGGGATACAATGAGGCTTGTGTTTTACTTGAAAAGCAAAACTCGGAAAAACTCTTACTCTAACTCTCTCAAATTCCCGAAATGTTTGGATTGATTAATAATAACTTTTTGGGTACCAGAGCTTCTATTTATTTGTATTAAATTGACACAGAAATACTTAAAAGATGTGTCCTCTCGTTCGGGCCGTGTCCCCTGGAATAACCTTGAACATTTTCGGCCAAAATAACTATATGTACGTGTTTGAACGTACAGATGGTCAAACACCTATTGATTGTACGTTTTTTCTTTTTATAAACTGAAATCTTATTTCCGTCCACTTAGTAATAAATCACACTAAGTAAATTGCCGAAAATACAAACTCATTGAATTTGCAATCTAATTTCTCACCTCCACTAAATTGCCAATTCCAGAAAATTGTCACACATTTACGACTATGCAAATATGAGTAGTATCGTTAGACTTAAACTCTCCCTTAGTGCTAATCTCTCCAAACCTCAACAAAGTGATTAGTTACTAGACACTTAAACCATCGCCCTTAAAGTTGAAATCGGAAAAATTGCACACAAAGTCGCTTACTACACAAGTAAGAGCATTCTTTCATTAGCATAGTTATGGCCATGTGCTCATCCCTTTTCGAAAACATGTATGAGAGAAAACCGTAAGAAACTCTCGTTCGAAGTGGCACCACTTCATGTCCGTGTAAGTTGATTTCTCAATAACTAATGACTATCCATGAAGAGCGATCAATTCATCCTCCTTAAACATAAACACTAAATCCTACAACTTAGTGGACTTGTCATTTAATAATTTGTTATTACACATTAAACCTCGAGACTAAATTTTGATTAGGCCAAGGTAGGGTTACCATTATTAATGACTCAATTGATGAATAGGTTTAAGACCCCTATTAGCGGCAATTCTTGTAACTATGTCTTTAGACAATCCTTTTGTTAAATGATCCGTTAGATTGTCACTCGATTTTACATAGGTAATGGTCATCCCTCCGTCCCTAATTAATTGCCTTACATACTCATGTCTCAAACTTATATGTCTAGATTTTCCGTTGTACACCTTATTGTATGCACGAGACATGGTAGAATTATTATCGCAATAAACAGAAATGACAACCATTGGGTGTGACCACAACTCTATATCTAACAAGAGATCTCTTAGCCATTCTATTTCCTTACTAGCGGCTGCCAAAGCTATAAATTCAGCCTCCATCGTAGAGTGTGAGATACAAGTTTGCTTCTTCGAAGCCCAACCAATGGCTCCGCCTCCAATTTTAAAGACTCATCCCTAGATCGACTTGTTATCACTTTGACTTGTTATCCAACTTGTATTTGAATGCCCTTCAAGTACCACGAGATAATTGCCATAGAATAATCCCGAATTTACGTTTTTCTTTAGATAACCGAAAACTATAACGATAGCTTTTTAATGGTCGGTACTAGGTTTACTTGTAAACCTCGATAATTTGCACACAAGGAACGATATATATGGTCTAGTGTAGTGCATTGTACACATTAAACTCCCCATTGCATTAGCATACTCTAATTGTGCTAATGCCTTACCATTATTCTCAAATAACTTAATATTCGGGTCACAGGGATTGTTGGAATCTTTGATGTTCAAATGCTTGAACTTCTTCAGCACCTTCTCGATGTAGTGACATTGACTAAGGGCAAAGCCATTTTCATGTTTATGCACATTAATTCCTAAAATTGTATCAACCTAGTTTAGATCTTTCATTTTGAACTTCGAGGTTAAATGCTCTTAAATTTCACAAGCACCTTAGTTTGTGCCAAAGATCAACATATCGTCCACATATAGGCAAACAATGACTCCATACTTGTCTGTAAACTTGGAGTAAATGTACTTGTCTACATTGTTAGATGCACGTGCGATTTATACATGGAAGCTAAAGCCAGTAGAACTCGTATGGATGTCATCCTAGCAACCGATGCATAGGTATCAAATAGTGTACGCTCTTTTTTTTTCCTAAACCCCTTTGCTACAAGTCTTGCTTTGAAGACATGTGAACCTGAAGGATTAAACTTTCGTTTAAATACCCATTTACAACCAATCGGCTTTCATCCTTGAGGGCGATCCACTAAGACCCACGTATTGTTCGGCAATATTGAATCCATCTTATTATTGATCCCCTCTTTCCAAAATGTTGAATCTCTAGAAGCCATTGCCTCACTATGAGATTGTGGATCACTTTCCACATTAAGCATAATGGGGATCTATTTATATTGGGAATCTCAATTTCCCTCGACGAGAAAAGCCAAAGATTGAGATGAAATAAAGTCCGGACTTAAGTCCTTCTCTTTTCTCACTCGTTCACTTCCCCTTGGTTCCATAATTTTCTCATCACGAGGACGTTTACCCCTTTGAACACTAGATTCGAAGTCTCAGACTCTTCACGTACTGTTTCAACCGAATCATTGAAAAACTTATTCTCAATGAACACAACTGCTCGTGTCTCAACTATCGTATTGGACTTTAACTCTAGAATACGATACGTTTTTGAATTTGGGCCACAACCTACAAACACCCTTTTGATTTCTCTTGGTCCTAATTTAGTTCTCCTTTGATCGGGAATTTTATAATAGGGGATAACTTGCACTGATGGTCCAAAAAGTTTTACAAATATTTCAATATGGTACAAAAAGTTTTTTTTTGCTACTTGATGGTACAAAATGTTTTAAATTTGTTTCAGTATAGTACAAAACCGTTATCTCGCCATTGACGCTGTCAAGCCGACGTTGATGGTGCAAAACCGATTTTTGTGGGACGTTACATGATGGTGTAAAATATTTTGAAGTTGTAACTTAATAGTACAAAATGTTTTACGTAAGTTACATGATGGTGCAAAATTTACAGATCTTATAAAGGACGGCTTGACGGTGTCAATGGTGAAATGACGGTTTGTACTATACTGAAACAACTTTGAATCATTTTGTACTATCAAGTAGTAAAAAAAACTTTTTGTACCATATTAAAATATTAGAAAAACTTTTTGAACCACTAGTGCAATTCACCCTTATAATAGGCCAAGTACCCCATACTTTGAAATATTCCAAATTCGACTTCTTACCTATCCATAACTCATATGGTGCGACTTTGAAATTTCTTGACAGAATCCGATTATGAATGTAACAAGTCATTAATAATGCCTCACCCCAAAGGTTGTGTAGGAGTTTCGCATTTAATAACAAGGAATTTATCATATCCACTAAGATATGATTCTTCCTTTCTATTAACTCGTTTTGTTGCGGAGTGTATGGTGTCGTTCTTTGATGTACAATGCCATATTCCTCCCAAAAAGCATCAAATTCAGCGGAGAAATACTCCCATCCTCTATCACTACAAAGCGCTTTAATTTTCTTTCATGCAAATTCTCAACTTCGGTTTTATATCATTTAAACATTTCAAATGCTTCATCCTTATTTCTCATAAAATACGCGTAAGTAAACTAAGAGAAATCATTTATGAATGTAATAAAGTAGTACTTTCCGCCTCTTGTGAGAACACCATTTAGTTCACAAATATTTGAGTGGATTAATTCTAGTAATTGTGTACTTCTTTTACTTTTAAAAAATTGTTTCTGAATGATTTTCAATTGAACATATATTTCACAATTTTCATCGAGTTCATTGCCATTAAGATTATTGTAATTATTCCTATGCATATATTGAAGAGATTTAACATTTAAATGAGCCAAACGAGCATGCCACAAAGAACAAAAATCAACAATATAAGTAGCATGTAACTTTATTCATTTCCACACTTAATTAGAACATCCCATCGGTACAATAACCCTTCCCAATATACAAATCTCCCTTGAACAAAATTAATTTATTGGACTCTAGAATTACTTTTAAACCCCTCTTACATAAAAGACTCGTCAATACAAGATTCTTCCTCACATCCGGGACATGAAGCACATTCGTTAATGCCAATTTCTTTCATACAGTAAAGTTGATTTTCACCGACCCTTGACCAAGCACCTTGACAGATTGACTGTTGCACATAAGCAATTCTCTATTGGCCACCTCCTCATAGCCCTTGAATTGAAGCTGATCATTGCACACATGGACAGTAGCAGCAGAATTTGCCACCATTCATATTATTTTTCGGTAGTCTCCATGTTGAGTTCGGTGATCATGCCAATCTCCATAGAGCTAAATGAATTCGTCACCATGGCCACTAAGTCCGTCTCCTTGACCACATTAGCCTTCGAAGTGGTGGATTCCTTTTGTTGATTCTCCTTCTTGAGAAACTCGACAATCCTTTATTTAGTGCCATTTCTTATGGCACGCACGCTTCTTTTTCTTATTATCTTGTTTCTCCTCGGTTTCGGACAAAGCCTTTCTCTTCCCCTTCCGAGCGGTCTTGGATTCCACATTATTCACTGTAGAACTTTGGAGGAGATTCACTGCATCCTCCTTTCAAGTTTCGTCTTCTATGTAGAGATGCCTAAGAATCTTCTCCACGGAAAAGTCTTCAATCATATGAAAAAGCTTCTTCCGATACTCATTCCAAGTGGAGGGCAATTTCGAGATAATCACCCCCTTGCAATTCCTCGAAAATCACAGCCTTGAGGTCACAAAGCCTCTGCACGAGCACTTGCCACTCATGGATGATCCATGATAGGATGAGAATTAAGGAACTCGAATTCGAAATATTTGAGCATGAGGAATTTGTCGGTGCCTTGTCGTTCGGTGTTGTATTTTTCTTCAAATGCTTTCCATAGCTAGACTGGGGACTTGATTGACATGTAGAAGTTGTACAATCGATCGGAGAATGTGTTGAGGATGTGCCCTCGACAAGTGAACTCATCATCCTCCCTTTTCTTCTTCAATTCAATCGCTTTTGCTCTGTCCTGGGGGTGGCATCGACAGCCGTGTCTTCCACGAGTTTGACATCAGGATCCAACACGCATGCCACATTGAGGGTCGTGAGGAGCAATAACATCTTGTCCTTCCATCGGTTAAAATTTGTTCCATCGAAGCGATCAGGCTTCAGAAAGTCTTGGTGATGACTTTCTATGCAGATTTCGCCTCCAAAGCCATCTCGTTAGAAAATCTACTCTTTGATTGATAGGGATGGTGGGGAGATGACAATCGGAGGAGACACTCCGAACACGAACCGTGAACATGATCACGAACTATAGACTCGATCATGAACCACAAACACGAACATGAACCTTGATCACGAACAATACTCAAACTTGGGCGATGCCTGAAGGCATGGATCAATGCTTTCCGAAGAGTAAATTTGCCCCCACACTTCATTGCCTCAGGTTTCGGCAAAGAAGTCTCGAAATATGATGAGGCTCGTGTTTTGCTCTAGAAGCAAAACTCGTAAAACCCGTTGCTCTTAACTCTCTCAAATTTTTTAAATGTTTGGATTGATTAATAATAATTTTTTGAACACCAGAACCTCTATTTATTTGTATTCAATGGGCACAAATATAGAGAAAAACGTGTCTTCTCATTTGGGACCGTATCTCTTGGAGAAATCTTGTACATTTTCGGCCAAAATAATTGCCTGTACGGACGAACGAATGCATGTTGACCGTAAGGACAGTCAAACACCCGTTGACACTACGGTGTTTAAAAAAAAATTATAAACCGAAGTCTTGTTTCCCTCCACTTAGTACGAAAATTACTCTAAGTAAATTACCGAAAATACAAACTCTTGCGATCTAATTTCTCAATATATATCACACCTACCCAAAAAAATATAATATACATCACTTCAGGAATTATTTATAGAGGTTATAACATCAATAAAATATAGTTCAATTTTAACTAAGATGCATTATCACTGTGGTGTCATGACGATAAGTCGAAACTGACGGCTTTCATTACGCGTAATTACTCTTAGTGAATTTTCCATAAGCTTGAGCTGTTTTGGCCAGGGTCACAAAGTTGATTTCACATTTCATTGCAATACGCAATTTAGTTAATGAATTTTTCTAAAGTTTCATTTATTTAATTACTAAACTGAAATCATGTGATAAATTTTCATTATTGAGTCTCTATATGCAAAACAAGAATGACAAAAAAAGAAAAAAAAAAGGCTCTTCCTTTTTTCTATTTTCCCTTGGGGCAACGAAATAAAATCCTAAATTCTTAAACACCTATCTATAAATTATAATGTCTTTCGACATCTCGGTACGGTTAGTAGTCCTGATCAACTTTTGATTAGTGATGGTACCATTTTGTCTGCTATTGTAATCTCATTCTATGTCAACTTAATCTTGGATCTGGTTAGTACCAGCGAACACTGCCTTGCTCTCTTACTGTAAAAGCTTCTAAGCTAATGATATGTATCCACAAAGTTTTTTTTTTTTTTGGAAATTCTGAAATCCAGTAGTCCAATTGGCTCCAACTAATTCAGTTGGGTTGTCCCATTAAATGGTAAAACTCTCATAACGTGATTTTTTTACATTCACAATAATTCGAATCCCGATACCTTACTTAAGAGGAATAAATGCCAAATAACTTGAACCAACTCAAATTGATATAGATATCCACACAGTTAATAATGAAAATTTGCTCAATATGCAAATTTTACAATTTTTCTTTTTCTTGGGTTAGTTTTTTAGATTTTTACCGGTAAAGCATATAACTGCTTTTACCCATTATACACCATGAGGTTTGAATGCAATCTGGGCCGGGTCACTCTTCGAGGGCTCAAGATCTTATTGGGTCCAGCTAAATTTGGCCCAAAATCCAGGGATAATTATTTGAAAGGTCCTCTTAAGTCCTGAGGCTTTTGTAAATTATTATTACTAGTGTTTTATCCGTGCATTGCAGGGGATTTTGACATGAATTGTTTTATAATATAAATTTTTTTAGTCTTACATGTTTAGATTGTATAATTGTTTATATACTTATGTAATAATTGTTCTTAGAAATGTTTGTATCTAATTGTACATGCCTCGTTCATTCTTTCATTGTTTATTCTATTTTTTTAAAAAAACTTTTGATCACGTTCTTTTCATTTCATTACCGCAATATTAATACCTACTTTACCTTTTATATTATCCTCAAGTTATAATTTACTTGTCTTACTTTATAACTAATGAAATAATACATACAAGATTGAACTTTTACATTTACATTTAATGGTTTGAGTATTTTCATTTTTACTTACTTAGGTAAATATAATTTATTTTTATATTAATTAAATTATCAAAATTGTACCTTTGCACATTTTATTTTTTATGATACATAATGTAACTATTCAAAATTGTTAATCAAAATTGTTAATCAATATACGGATTACATGTACTTTTTATTTTTAATTATACTAGTAGTGGGACACGTGCATTGCACGTGATACCTGGCTTATATTATTTCAAGTTGACGCTTTTTTTAAAAAATATTAGTGTGCATCTGGTCTGTTTATGCAAAGATTTAATTGTTAGAAAATTAGTAATAAAGAGATCAAAATTTAAAAATCTAAACAAAAATAAAGAGGTTAAAAACATGAACTCATGGAAAAAACAATTTACATCCTTTTAACTAAATATACCCTGGAAGAAACAAATAAGTCATTTTTTCCTAGAAGACAAATATATATATATATATATATATATATATATTGGCTTACTTCATATTCTGACACGATCATTCATTGAACAATCCGTTATTTTCTCATATATATATATATATACAGTTCACAAACACTGACGATTGTTCTTCGAATTCCATCATCAAGAACAATCTTAAGCATATATTGCAGAGTAAACTAACAATTTGCCCTTTAAGAGATCGATATTATATCAAATCTAATATCAAGAAAATTTTGACATCAATTTTAACTTTGACCTATTAAATGTACATCATATTGCCAATTTCGTTCTGTTTACCATTAAAAACTCGATGGAATCCTCTGACGGAATGGGCAATATGATAAGCATTTAATAGGTCAACGTCAAAATTAATGTAAAAAAAAAGAAATAATGACACAGCGGATGTTTCCGTCCACTATTAGACGACAGACAGACGGAATTGGTCATCTAATATACATTTAATCTGTCAAAATCCAATATGATGTAAAAAATTTCTTGAGACCTGATTTGATACAACATCGATGTCTCGAGGGGTAAATTGTTAGTTTACTCAATATTGCACTACTCAAATTAATATCAGATTTAAAATATAAAGTCAAGTCTTTAAAAAAAAAAAAAGCATATAATTAGGATGACACTTGGTATTAAATATTATTAAATAATTACCTCAAGTTAGCTTTCCACTTTTACCGCGTGGCATTTCTTACATGAGGGCCTCAAATTTTTTTTTTTCATCACGTTATGCCCTCATCTTCAAGAAGTCTTTTCTTACTTTTCTTGCATGTGTTATACGTATATCAAGTCTTTTCTTACTTTTTTTTTTCCCACCTAGCAAAAAAAAAAGACAATTGTTTTTCCCAGATTACAATGGAGGTGATTTTTTTTGCTCTCAAATAAAATTACTTTTGCCCTAGGCCTGTGGATTCTAAGGAGATGGCTCAATGCTTTGATCAGTTGCCAAAACTATAGAAGATAGATGTAAGCTGAATACCATGAAAACCTTAAAATTAAATGGAGGCCGTTCAATCAAATTTAAAAAATGAATTTGCTAGCAATTGCTTTATTGGCTGGGGCATAACATAATAAGGAACACGAAAGTTCTTATGTTGTTGGCCTCCAAATTAAGAGAGGAAAATCAACTAATCATAGGACGTAGCACAACGGCAAACTCCCAACTGACAGGCTTACACTGCAGTGAGAAAATCCTGAAAATGAAAACTACCCCTTATTTGTCCTCTTTGTTTGGTGGATCAAAATTTTGTCCGGAAACTTCAATATTGTGATGTTTTCGAATAAAGTATTTCCTTTTCCTTTTTCTTTTCCTTTTCCAATATTCAGTCCCAGCTTCTATTCTTTCGCTGCTTCGATGTGGCCCTAGCAGTTGTCATAAGAGTGTTGAAAGTCACATTAATCTGCATTCATAATTGAGAATGAATGTGCGGTCAGTTAGTGAAACAAATTTATAGTAGGGAATTTTTTTTAAAATAAAAAAGAGAAAAAGAAGTGCTGACCTTTGTCCTGCTTACACATGTCAATAATTTAACCATTGGACAATATGTTGATAAAAAAAACCAATAAAAGTGTTGGTTTAGTGGTAAGTAACTCACTCCCATAAGGAGGAGAACACAAGTTCAAACCAGGAAGCGCACTTGTTAGGAGGGAGAATAACTTTTAATGCTCGATCTCCCAACTGAATTAGTCAGATTCCATTGGGCTTCTGGATACCAGGGTACACACCGAAAAAAATATGTTTGATAAAAAATGGAACAAAACTAAATGATTCTTAACGGCAAAATTAATCCTTGTAATTGGTGGAAGAAAGAAATGCTTCATAGAACCTCTCAAAGAGTTGAAACTATTGGGAATATTGATGGAGACTCTGAAATCTCGATGAGTCTATTGCATATATATAGAACGTTCGTCATTGCTCTTGACTAGGTCGATAAAAGAGGCATCAGTGCACATGTTCCTAGCCATACATGGCAGAGGCTTGTATGGCTAGTGTACAAGCTGGACTGTCATATATACATGCTAAACAAATTGGAAACCAAATCAAGGGAAAGAGAAAATCGAAAGGAGAAAAATATACCAGGAATATGCATGACGCAACAACAGATTGCCCAAAAAATGAAAACGTTCGGCAAGGTCCAAGCAATCGATCTACTTCGTTTTGGCTAGGTACATGACCTGCAAAGCCCCCTTCATAATTATACATAATCGGGGAAGGTTTATTTCTCCATGTCTGTGCCATGTCTTCCATTAGAAGATAAATCTGCACAAGTAATCTGTGCAGCAGTGGTTTTTCAGGCTATACAAGGGAAACTGATAAGAAAGAGCTGTTACCCGAAGAACTCAGATATGTATGCAAACCTCCGGCGCTCCTCTAGACCTGTTACAGTTCTGCATTTCAGTGATAAAATTCTCGAGAAACATAAATGAGGCTGATGAATTATGGGAAGAAGTTGAGATTATAGCCCTCCAGGATATTTTCCACAGTGTAGCTCATGGGGAGTCTCTGTATGGTAATCAGCACATTCACTCGAGGAGAAGCCTTTGTCCCCACCCGTCTTTTTTTTTTTTTTCAGTGTTTATTTTGAAACTCCAATTGACAATTTATGGCATAACTTGAAGGCCCGGGAAGGAGATTAGTGGTGAAAAGACATGACCATTTCTGTGAAAGCACAGAATGCTCTCATAGGGACATGACCAGTTCTGTCAAAATTTGATGGTTCTCCGAGATGTTCTTGGTCCTCTGTTGTGGAACCCCCACCAGGTATTTTATTCATTTATTTAGTTTTATGGTCGGATTGATCTATTGCTGAAAGAAAATAGCGCTATTAGTTCTATGATAGTTGTCCTTAATTAACCTGATTGAATAATTGTATCATCATTCATGTCTTGAGTTTGTTTTAGATGAATTAATCTACACTACATTGAGCAAGCTCGATGCCTCGTGAATTGGTGGGGTTAACATTTAATGATCTTTGATCTATTCTTTGATCCACTTAAATAAGTATGAGAACATCATAGTGGTAACGGAGTTTTGATTCCTCAACTTCCTTCTCATTTGCCCAACTCATTCTGTACTCGATTTTATTGCACATTTCATGGTTCTTGCTTCAATTGCATTATACATTTCTGTTCACGTGCCTTTTCAAAATCGCTTATGTTCACGGCAGGAGCATTCATGACTTTTTTTGCTTGAGATTGCATTTTAAATTTCTGTTGAAAGGGCTTTCAAATTCACTATTGCTCCCTGGCAGGGCTTCTGGACATGATAAGGCTGTAGACGCTTCTCATTGCTGTCCCATGGACAATTTCGTGTTGCGAAGCGTTGGAAAGAAACTAATCTTTTGAAGTTACGAATTTTATGCAGAAAACGGTATTGAAGGTGAGCATGAACCCCCACAAGGTCAAGGTGGAGACACTAAAAAGTTGTTGCCGAACTCAAAGGTACATGCATATTCTCTTTAACATTTCGATTCAGAACGAGATTTTGTAAATCCTGCAAAAATGGTGTCCGATTGATGATCTTTGTTGCGTAATTTTTCAGGCATCGATCAGATGTCTATTGATGGAGAGAAGGGAACCGTGACAATCATCAGAGAGGTCAACCTGGTACTGGTATAGGACCCCGAGATCTGCTGAGAAGGAAAACCTCTGACCCCGACTCCTTTCGAATACTATCCCTTTCTATATCCGGCTTACCTGCAGCCTTAACATGAGCTGACCCCATTTCGACGGATGATAGAGTTGGTAAATCTATCATTGCCCATGAACTTTGAGGGCATATGGCAATTCCGATTGGAAACTTAGCGTGGTTGTGTCCTCAAGGAAGTATCTTAGGCCTCAACTACTGTCAACTCCATGGAGCTACAATATATAATAGGGATTTTTTGTTTGTGTTACATTAGCTGATAGGTGAAAGCCTTATTATAAGGTTCAAGTATGGAAAGAGAAAATGTTGATTCGGAAGAATATATGTGTCCGTACAGGTTTGTCTGGTTATGTTGGAGATAAAATAGAGAGTTGAAAAGTCTATTTTTATGAATAAGAAGATCCTGATTTCGAATACCTCAGTCCATCAATTTTGAAGCCTTTCTGCATGATGAATCCCTAATGGAACCGCTTCGAGTTATGGAAATTCAGAATTCAAGCCAAACGAACTTCCTTATTCAAATGTGAAATGTATTTTCGTGACCAATACTGTTGAAATTGCTCCAATTTGGTTATATAATGTTCTCTTCATAGAAAACCATACTGGTCATGAATTTGATCCGAAACTCTCCATTGACTGGGTAATTCAGAGTACTTCAGGAGCTTCTCTGAGAATTTGTTAGGTCAAGTCGGCACTTTTCCTCAAGAGCTGCAAACTGTGGTTGCGTTAAGGTTTTGATTAATGAAGTGATTTTATTTTTCTTGAAATGCGCCATTTTATATCCGAAAACTTAACGGACCACGCTTATAATCCACGTTTGGGGCGAATTGGCACACTAAGGGGTAAAAACCTCACAATTGCGAATTTTTTTTTAAGATTTTCAAAACTCAAATATGAAACCTTACTTAAAAAGAATAAGCTTTAAAACACCAAAATCAATTTATTTTTTTCTTTTTCCTTTTGTAATGAATAATCAACCCATGCTCTTTAATTGACTATACTATCTCGTGCGGGCGCAATTACTTTCGGGCTTGAGAGAAATTCAATAATTGAATGAATTGGACCGTTAATCCCATAATAGAGTTTGTTAGTAGGCCCAAGAACAATGATTTGAATTATTAAACCGATATTTGAGTTTGCTCTCAATCCCAAAAGCAATCGAGCACCGAGCATGCACGAGGGCTAATCTATACTACTACAAAAAGAAAAAGTCAAGTCTTCGTCTAATTTTTACTTTCCATAAATATCTTTTCTAAAATTCTATTAAAAAATTATAACCGTTAAATTAAAGAATGATATAATTTTCTCTCCTCTCTCCTCTCTTTTTCTCCTCTCATCGTGAGACTAACAATTCAATTTCTCTATGCCAAAAAAAAAAAAGAAGATCAAATTCCCCACTTTCCCAACCCTTTCTCTGTCCCTTTTCCCTCTCTTCTCTCTTTCTTTAACGTTCTCTCCTCTTTTTTTCTTTGTTTTCCTTATTTATCTTTTCTCTTTCCTCTCTTTCTCTTTTCTCTCGCCGTAAGAGCAATAATTCCATTTCTCCATGCAAAAGGAAAAAAAATCCAATTCCCCACTTCCCCATCTCTTTCTCTATCCCCTCTCCCTCTATTATCTCCCTCTTAAACTTCTCTCCACTTTTTTTTATTTTTGATAGATAACGTTTCCTCCACCTTTTCTTTCCTTCAACATTTTCTTTTATTAATTTTATTATCTAATTCAATTAATAAAAATTGTCTTTTAATCTCTAAAAATACCGCACATAGGATTTTCATATCGAACTTACATTGAAAATTCTGCTGCTAGCGTGTCACTTTCTTTTAATGAAATTCCGTGCGTAACACGGGCTTCCATCTAGTAATACACAAAGGATAAAAGCAGAATTACAAAATATGGACAAACATTTAATATAATATAATATGATAGATAACGGAGTTTAGTAATGGATAATAGATAATAGATAGTATAGAAATATAGATAATAATAGGATGTCTTTGAGTGTTTATTTACTTGTGAAAATGTATATCTTAAAATTTCTTTCTATATATATAGTAAAATTAAATAAAAAGATGTGTCTGTAGATGTGAAAATGTACATCTTTTACTACTCATTTATTAATCAAGGAATGTAAATAATATGAAAATTAAGAATTTTTGTATTGATATGTCGAAAGCTTACAATCA
The DNA here is from genome assembly GCF_007655135.1 of Punica granatum. NCBI lineage: Eukaryota > Viridiplantae > Streptophyta > Magnoliopsida > Myrtales > Lythraceae > Punica > Punica granatum. Next base: position 14,664,096 of record NC_045131.1, on the reverse strand, counting down.
TAATTAAAATTAGTTTATATATGTTGAATGATAAAAGTAGCCTAAATACGTTAAATGAATTAGAATTCTCATCAAAAGGTGAATTATCATTTGTTTAGATACATTGAATATTTAAAATTTTTTTAGATACATTGAATGTGTAGATAGTAGGAATTGAAACATGTCTATATACACTGAAGGTTAAAAACGGAACTATGAAAAATCGAGAAACACCTAAATGAGCTCCGTATTTTTAGAATAATAATTATTTATTATTTATTATTATTATTACTACATCAAAACAAATCAATGCATAATTAAAGTACCGATTTTCTTTTACTTTAAGTAATAAATTATGGATTATACGTTATACATTATAAATTAAATAGAACCCAAATTTAATCTTTTGCAAATTTTTATTATTTTATATTCGGATAAATTACAGGTTCTTGATAAATATATGATATTTCCTAAAATTTATTTATAAAAGAATCTCATCATCGAATGATTCACTTCATAAGTAAATTGCCGACAGTATATTTGTATATTTTATCTCATTTAACTAAAATACATTTTATAAATAATATTGATAATATATGTAGATAATGAATAGTATAATACTTTAATCAGATTAAAGTATTCACCTTTTATATTCAGGTTTAGATGTTCTGGGTATTTCTATTTTCAATTACCTAAATAACTACATTTTACTTTTTATTAATTAATTGATCAAAATTGCACCTTCATACAATCGTACTCTTAACTTTTTTTTTTCATTTTTATGATTATAGTGGAACTCTTTAAAATTCTTAATCAAATATATATTTACATGAATTTTTTTATTACTTATATATAATAATAAATTGAAAACTAATTAAATCATAATTAATGTATCAGTTCTCCTTTACTATGTGTATTATAGATTACTATTATTTTTTTTAATGACCCGGTTTTAATCTTGTGTCCCATGGACTCCCCAACCTCCCATGGGATTGGATGCGTATTGTGCATGATAGTACATGTAAGGGGTAGCCTTTTGAAGGGTTTTTGCAGCGGGGTGGGATCGAATTTGCGACCTCTCATGTTATGTAATGGAAAGAGAGACATACTCAACCGGCTGCGCTAAAAGAAAATATGAATTCAGTCCAGGAGTTCTGATGTTAAGTCGTGGCAGCAATGACGCTCTTGTCATTATTGTTTCACAAACTTTCTCCTATTCCCAAGTTATCTGTCAATAACTGGTTCTGCGTTTGAATTTCTGATTGGTAAGACTGTTCAGAGGAAATGGTATCGCAGGAATTCTATATCCGAAATGAGAAAAGAAATGGTATTGCACGAATTCATTTTCATAATTTTCCAATATTTGCTTCGTGAAAAATCCGAAGTCAATGGAATTCATATTCGAGCAATCAAGAAAATTGGTCATATTTGCCAAATAACGTAATTACCTTGCATAATATATTATTAGGGTTTTTAGGGTTGTTTCTTAAGGATGCTCACATTATATCATGTGTGCCTCATTTCAACATCTGATTATAAAGTTACAAGTGTCCAGAGTTTTTGATTGTATAGAACAGGAAGATTTTGTATTTGTGGGTTTGCGGGAGGCAAGAACAATTCGTCCATGCTTGGTGACTCTTAGCAAAGCACGTGCTGCACAGGGTGCGAAGTTTGATCGAGTCACCAAAGGCTTTGTTCATCTGCACGCAACCCCGACGAGTTCGATAAAAGTCACTCACATGCTGCTTGAACGCTGGGATTTGCATAATTTAAAACAGATTCGAAGCTTTGCAACGTAACCCACTCATGCTTTGTGATGTGTGTACGTACTACGTAGGTGCGTGCAGCCAGCTCCATTGGCCGTGCCATTTTCACCGTTATCTACATTGTATGATTTCCTAATTTTCGATAATGTTATCAAAATTTGTATAATTCAATATAAGGCTGGGCAGTCTTTTCCTGGATTTCGAAACCAAAAAAGCTGTGAAAAAAGCTTAATGAAATGAGCGTATCCATTGCTCATTAAGAAGATTCGCTTTTGGCAAGATAATGATAAAGGAAAAGCATATAATCCAGGTACCTTCTTAGGCAGCCCAATGGAAGAATTCTTTTAAGTCCCAATTTTCGCATTAAGTATCGTATATATTATTCTGCGGTCGCATGTACATGGATAGTTACGAATATATATAACTACATAGATAGTTAATTATGAATATTAACAATATATTCAATTATGAATACAAGGACTGAAACTGATCAGCCTAGAAAGTTCAGCAGCTGAATTGAAAACATCAAAAGCAACCCAGGGACCGATCTGGAACTTTGCAGAAAGTCAGGAACTACACTGAAACCTGGTAAAAAGTTTCATGGACTGATCTGAATATTCTGAAACGTTTAATGGCCGAATTGAAAATACTGAAAATGGTCCAGGATTTGACTGAAACAGGTCAGGAAGTTTCGGGACATCTTCGAAACAGTGAAAATCTCTAAATATGGACTGGAACAGCATTAAAACTTTGTAAAACCAAGTTTAAAACTACTTAAGCTCATAATCACGGTTTACACGACCCATTTTCCAATCATTCCCCATGTTGCCACCAAAGCACACGTCAAACACATCACCGACGTACAAGCAGTCGCATCGGATGGCGTCATACGTATTTACAAATATATCCAACACTTATAGGATACTAGTTGATATATATAATCCTAATAATCTCGCTCGTGGCTCCTGAGTCGGCCTTTAAAGTCGGGATGTGAGTAATTAATTAATTAGCAAACCGGCGGGGCATCTCAATATGATCATCAACATATATAACACTAAAGAAGAAAACTATGACAGACACGCAGAGTCGCACCAAAACATGCACGACATGGGAAATTAGAGCAACACATAACATCAGCTACTTCGTTCCCAAGAAGGGAAATTAGAGCAATACTCATAATGATAAGAGCTAATTCAGTTTAATTAGTACGATAACTAGGTACGTACGAATACGATCAAGGTGATCGACGATGGACATAGGGCATCGGCGGAGGGAAGGTGTTGGGGAGCCTAGGAGCTAGCCTGGGGTGATTAGGGCCCCACCCAGGCCGAGTCGGCCGACGAGGAGCCCAAGATATGGGTTGCGGGAAGGTACCTCAGGCAGGGGGTTTAGGGCGCCATTTGGGCCAATGAAATGGAAGGGGAACCCATGGCAAAGGTTTCGAGGAGGTACCTCTAGCTCCGAGGGCGTTGCTCATACGGTCTTTAACACGGTCAAACGCGTTTTCCGATATATCCTTCCCATGCCCTCCCATCTTCTTGGCTCCTGATTATATATATTGATCGCTATTATTGGTTACAGGGGTGGAGTTAGAAATAATATTCAGGGGGGCAAATTAAAAGTTTTGAGGCAAAAGTCAAATAATAAAATAATTTAGGGGGGTATTGATGTTCTTTTAGGGACAAAAGTTTGAAATTTTTACAAATTTTGTATGTAAAATCTTCAACAAATGGAAAAGTCTGGGGGGGAGCATTGCCTCCCCCTGGAGCCTTAATGGCTCCGCCCCCGATTGGTTAGGTCGGAGAGGGAGGGAGGGAGGGGTTAGGAGAGAGGGCTTACGCGAGGGAATTGGTGGCAGCATTGCCATTAGTAGTAATGTGTTCCTGAGCCGCAATAGCTGCGAAGGTGCTGGTGACGAGGAGGGTCGCCACGGCGACGACCCACAGTGCTAGGGAGATCTTGGGACGACCCATCTTTCTAGCAGTTGCTGGAGTGGTGATGGCTACAGTAAGAGAAGCAAATTTATAGACAAGCAGAAAGTCTAGCAGTTGACACCGGAATCATTACCGTCCATCGAGATTTTTAGTTTAGAGAGTTTTTTTTCTTTTTTTTTTATAGGAATTCTTTTTTCTTCTTTTTTTGGCTGAATTTTAGGAATTCCTTCTTGATACAGCGAGAAGTTGGCGTGCTGGTAAACAATGTTCATGATCATAAATTATTGAATTAGGGAGAATAGCAGTGCTTTGATCCCAGACAGCTCCGTCAATTGATTGATTGGTCCGAACCCGCGTAATGTGCGTTGTGTTCCGAAAAATTAACCGTAGATTTTTTTTTTTGCTTTTGTTTTTATTGGGTGTGAGAATTCTGTATAGCAGCTATTACGATTTTTGTTTTGGTTAATTATAAATTAAAAGACATTAATTTTACATTTTGTACCATTTCTAACACGTCTGTTTATATTTTACACATAAAAAGTACAATTATGGATTTTGTATTAAGTTTAGCACGTTATTACTCCTCCCCCCATCAAACTTAATGTGCCACGTTACGGTAGCGCACATAAACTAATATTTAGCGAGCCTCGATTTAGTTATTTTTGATGAATTTATTCCTTTAGGAAAAAATGAAAATGAAATTTTTTTTAATGTTTTTTCGTTTTAAGTAAGGGGTTGTAAATTTAAAATGTAATATTCACAAAAAATATTATCTATTGCACCATATATCCTAACGTTGACAGATATTTTTAGATCCATCCCAACGTTGTTTTTTTGCCTTAAATATCTCAACGTTGCTATTTTTGTTTCACCAATTATCCCTGGTGACATCAAATTAGCAATAAATACCTGGCAAAAAATCGATATTGAAGTAGATCTAAGAATATCTGTCAATATTATGTTATATGGTGCAATATACCCAATGTCAAACTAGCCTCTTTGGAAACGAATCCAAACTTATTTGATTTCTCTACAAACTTTTTAAAATTCCAAAACAACCCAGAGTTTTTAAAACTTTTCAAATCTGCCCCAATCCTTCCTCTCATGGTATTGTTCATCGTTTTCTTCCTTCTCCCATCCCAGCCTCCTTCGCGCCGACGAACCCATTCGGTGAGAGACCCAGGGACCACGAAACCCACTGTTGCGGCTGCCCCGATATCCTCGCAGATCGAGAGAAACCCTCGACCACGAAAGCCCAGCTCTTCCACCCACTGTTCGAGGACCAAGAACACGAAAAGCCCTAAGATTGCAAGGATCAAGGTCTGGATGAGTTGGATGCAGAGAACGGTGACGCAGCGGGGGAAGAAGGAGGTGAAGGCGGACTTGATCGCGGAGGAGCTTGACGGGGCGACCATAGAACCCCTGCACAGTGCTGTGAGTGATGGACGAGGTGGCGAAGAGGGAGAAGACGGAGAGGAAGGGGGCGAACGCGAGGGTGGCGGCGATGGTATTGGTGTTAGAATCAGAATTTGGAGAAGAGAGGCCATCGGATTTTGGTGTTGGTGTCGGTGAGGCCATTGGATTTCATGGTTGAAGAAGAAAGAGAAAGTGGAGAGGGGGGGGGGGGGGGGGGGGGGGGAGAGAAAGAATGGGGAATATTTTGGAAAATGTAAGAAATTTAGATCGTTTTGTAATTTTTAAAAGTTTATAAGCAAACGAAATCATAATTTCACTCCTTTTATCAAAAAATGTTATCGGAGGTTCCACCTTCTGACCGGAGATGCACAATTGATGCATTGAACCCACAGAACCGGCCGATTTGAATCTAAAAATCCACTAAATCGACTAATCCATGGTTTCAATGGTTGAACAAATATATAAACAAAATTATTAACAATAGAAGGTTTTGAACCTTTGGCCTCTCCCTCTATGTGCACATGCACTAACTAGACAACGTCTACTTGTTGCTTTATTTCTTCGTCAATTAGTTTTGTTCCCTAGATATTATGCATTGTTAATGAATTTAAATAGAAATTATGTATTTAATTATCATTAATACTACTTTAAATAATAAAATATTATGATTAATTAAATCTGCGATCTGACTCATTGAACCCGTTGAAACCATAAACCCATAAACTCATATCTTATTCGGTTCGACGTTCGGTCTGGTTCGGTTCTGATAACACATCCAAAAGCTACAAATTGAATGTCTTGGCACAAGAGAGGCAAATCTATAGAGAGGATTTTTGGACTCCCTTTCCATACAGCGAGAAGTTAGAGGTAACACTGTCCATGAGAAATTATTAGGTGAACTCAGTTTAGTATGTCATTAATGAACTAAATCATTAGCTAACTAACACGCGTATATCTAGTCTCCCCATTCAAAAAACACCCCGATTTTTGTTCTTTTCAAAGTTAGCCCAAATTCGATTATCTTTCTTCTCCTCCTTCACAGAGCCATGTTCTCGGCTCCTCCCTTCCAGTCTCCACCCGATTGATGGCAACAAAAGGAAACGAAATGATAAGTCAAACTTCAAACTCTAAAATGATGCCATAATTCACACGTAGGGCTGACAATATTTGATACGACACGATAATACTACATGAATACGATACGGGGTTAAGCGAATTTGAGTTCAAGTTAAATGTGTTTCATGTCTAAAAGGGTCAAACCCGTTTAGATATGATAAATAAATGTGTTTAAATGGGTTCAACTCTTGTATTCCGTTTAGGCACGATTATACAAGTTTATATTATGTGTTATCGTGTTAATAAATTTGTTTCACATATTGTATCAATTCATAAAAGAAAGTACACTAAAATCATCTAAATTTGTTTATATAAATCACTCGTTTATGATACTTTTATCATGTCAATCGTGTAGTAACGTGTAATTAAAGTTAATAGTGTCATATCATGTTGGTATAATATGTACCTAAAATTAATAGTGTCATTCGTGTAGGTAAGTATACATACACATTTAGACACGCTTAGTTGAACGGATTAGACGTGTTGTATCCGTGTCAACTCGTAAGTAAACGTGTTGTGTTCGGGTTTAAAGCTCTTTGACACGAACCCTTTTAGACACAACATGTTTAAACACGACACGACACATGCTGACACCTCTAATCACATGAGATTTTACGATTTTCGATAAATTTCATGGATATGATACAAAATGTTATAAAGTGTAAAGATCGAAGCTTTTCGGTAAGGATTGATTCAATGCTTGAGGGTCAAGGGTTTGGGATGACTCTCAGGTGCACACACTCCGCAAGGAATGAAGATCGTCTCTCCTCCTTGAGTTAAGCCGATTATTTTCCCCCAAAGTCCCAAACCCTAGCACCGCTCCCTCTATCTTGGCTAGACGATGGATTGAACTCAAAACCTTTAATTTGCCGATTAAAATTGATATCGATATATGGATGAGAGAGAAGAGCAGACGGAGGAAAAAAAGAAAGAAGAGAGAAGCCGGGGGGAGGGAGATTGCAGAGGTCAAATGTGAGGTCGCCCGCGAGAGGGAGGAGCCGGGAACTTGTGAAGAGGAGAGCAAAGAAAAGAAGGTGAGAGAAGATTGGGCCAATCATGAAAAGAACGAAAATGTGGATTATTTAAAATATTTGGTAGGACCAGTGATACACGTATCAGTCAATTAGCGACTTAGTTCATTAATGACATGGTGAACCAAGTCCACCTAATAATTTTTCATGATCACGTGACTAGGCTAGCACGCTCATTTGATTGATTGGTAAGAATACTCTTAATGTTAGTGTGTTCATGTAAATTAAAAAAGAAAAATATATCTTTTAAGCTTTTTATTTTGGGTTTGGAAAGCATTTTTGTTTTTTTTGGTCTGGAGTGTTCAAACTTCCCAAACTGATTTTCGGCTCCCATGCATTCCCTGTGATAGACGAAATAGGTAAATTGGGCGGTTAAGTTGAGGCAAGTGGCCTTAAGGGGAATCGAATCCGGGATCAGGTGGATGCTGGAGCTTTTCTTTACCACTAGGGAATACCCCTTGAGATTATGTGTGGCAAGCTTTAAACCTGTATGGGATCTATTACGTTTTACGTTTTGGTTATTTACCAAAAATGCACGAAGTTGTGCATTTTGTATCACTTCTAACATAATCATTTGAAAACAAGTTGAAGTCCATAATGTATATGGAATTAATAAAATATCGCATATACCTTCAAATATTATCAACATAAATTCGGTTTGCTTTGGCAAATATTTTCTATGTCATTAAGCCAATTATTATGCCATAAGATATAAATAAAAAGAGCATATAAAAATCGAGCATGTATGGGACCAAAATATGAAGCTAAAGGGATCTTAATCACCATCATACGAAACTCTCTCATTTCAAATTTATTATCTTTTTGTATTTTTTTATTATTTATTGAGAACAAAATAATAATAATAATAATAAAGACACATACGCAAGTGCAAAAAATTTCCTCCCTCTTCCTCACCATTGGGTGGACCTATTTTAATGTTTTACTATAATAATATAATATAATATAATAATAAGAGTAAACTAATAATTTGTCCATCAAAAAATTGATGTTACATCAAATTTGACTTTTAAATTTTTTTTATATCAATTTTGACACTTACCTATTAAATGTACATTGCCCATTCCATCTGTCTGTCGTTGAAAACTCGACAGAACCTTTAGACGTAAAGAGTAATATGATGTACATTTAATAGGTCAATGTCAAAATTGATGCAAAAAAAGTATGAAATAATGCCACATTAGATGTTTCTGTCAATTATTAGACAGCAGGCAGACGGAATGAGTCATATGATGTATACTTAATCTGTCAAGGTCCAATTTAATATAAAAAAATTTCTTGAAGCCTGATTTAATATAATATCAATCTCTCGAAGGGCAAATTGTTAGTTTACTCTAATAATAATAATTATTATTATAATTATTATTGTTGTTGTTGTTGATGTACATAAAAGTACCAACTATTGATTTTTTATTACATTTAGTGCGGCGTTACTTCTCCCATCAAGCTTAATGGAATTTGCTCGTGTGATGCTTAATGGTGCCATGTGACACACATAAACTAATTTAAGGGAGAAATTTTGTAGATAAATTATTATGAAAAAAACCCAAAAGACTAGCTAAGTGGAGGAAGAGGACGGGGTTGGCGGTGAAAGCCTCGTCGGCAACCACCGCCCTCGAATTGGGGTTTCTAGTGACCTTAGCTTCATAGAGGCACCAATGGCCCTTCCCCCCACTAGTCCTTTTTCTATTATTTAAATTCATATGTAGCCGATGATCCCAATTTGGGGTAGTGGTAGCCAACAAGAACCTCACCACTAGCTCTTGTCCCTTTTTCATTTTACGATTTTTTAAAAAAAGAATCAGGAGTTGGGGGCCTTGCCGGCGACCACCACAATTTAAGGGGTGGTGTCCATCGGTGTGTTTCCAACCACCGGCTGCCCTCCATTTACATTTTATGACTCATTATATATATATATATATATATATATATATATATATAAGGATTGACCAGGGCCTTGCGGACGACCATCACAACCCTTTGGGTGGCCGATGAACACAATTGAGGAGTGACTGTTGTCCCCCGTATTCCACCACTTAGTTAGGGTTTGAGCTTTTATTTTTGAAAACTTTCATACTAACTAGCTACTTACCTGCGCCTTACGCAGAGTTATTATTTGTGAGGCAATCTCTACGTATTTACGCCTACTTAAAAGGAAAAAAAATCATGTGTTAATTTTGTTAACAAATATTTTATGAATTTTTCCTAAAATAATATGCTGATATCTTCAAATATGTTAATATTCAGAACGACTCGTCTAAGTGATGAATTAAAGTACCCATTTAGCATAGTCGCACGTCTAAGGTTTCGAGACAAGAAGAGAGGCGCTTTCGAGTGCTCATGTGCCAATTTCGGGTGAGGTAATGCTAATTGATCCTGCATAGAGCCTCTGAACCTATGTTAACTGTGGATGGACGTTAAGGTCCCGTGACCATTGATAGAAAGAAGTGGTCTTTCGGCACACTCTAATGACAAAGCGGCCATTCACGTCAGGCAATGGACTTTCCTTAGTAGATGGCTAAGTTACTTCGTAACGTTAACCTATCAAACAACGAATTCTCCTTCTTCTTCATAAATTCAGCATCTAAAATTGGCCAATTCAATATCTTATGATATTTCAAATTATAATTTTCAAAATATTACGTAATATAATTCATTTTTTTTGGTTTAGACATAACTTTTCACTCCTTGTATGTGAGCTACTTACATAAAATATCAAATTGACATTATCAGTAGAGTAGGTAATTTAAATATGAATAATTGTGAACAAGAAACTTAAAAACAATAACTAAGAGCTTTATAAAATTTTAAGGAGAGTTTTCAAAACTCAAAGATTATTATATAATTACTCTGTCCCCAGTAATAATCACATTTGGTGAAAATTATGAAAAAATTAGATAATCATGATAATAACAATAATTACTATTATTATTATTTTTGTCCACAGCAATTTCCCACTTTGGTTTAATATAGAATTTATCATATTTGGAATAATAATAATAATAATAATGATAATAAATGATAACAACAACAACAACAACAACAACAACAACAACAACAACAACAACAACAACAACAACAACAACAATAACAATAATAATAATAATAATAATATCGATACATAGATTAGGCTTAATTGACTTAATAATAATTATATAGATATATAGATTTAAAAACAACAACAACAACAACAACAAAAAACAACAACAATAACAACAACAACAACAATATCTCCCCAACAATCATCCCATTTGATTTAATGTACTAGCAATTATCCCATTGCGCTTAACTGGCTTAATAATAATTATATAGATATATAGATGTAATAATAATAATCATAACAATCTACAAATAATAATTATTTTAGTTGAAGTTAGGGAAACATAAGGTATAAAAAGAGTCGGTGAATGGGAATGCTCTATTTTAAATTTTGGATAGATGGCATTCAATGGCGAACGTCCTAGCAATTATATATTATATATTATATATTATATATAGATTTGGCTTAACTGACTTAATAATTATTATACAGATATATAGATGTAATAATAATAATCCTAACATTATATGAATAATAATTATGTTAGTGGAGGAGTATGAGAATGCTCTATTTCAAATTTCTAGACAAATGGCATTTAATGGTGAACGCCCTAGCAATTATATATTATATATAAAATATATAGATTTGATTCTATCTACCTAGCAATTATCCTATTTGGCTTAACTCGCCAAATAATAATTATATAGATATACAAATCTAATAATAATAATAATAATAATCATAATAATCATAATAATCATAACAATAAACAAATAATGATTATTTTAGTGGAAGTTATGGAAACATAAGGCATACAAAGTACCGGTGAATAAGAATACTAAATTTCAAAATTTAGGACAAATGGCATTTAACGGTGAACGTCCCAACAATTATATATTATATATAGATTTGGTTAATTGGCTTAATAATAATTATATAGATATATAGATGTAATAATAATAATAATAATCATAACAATATTAAAATAATAATTATTTTAGTGGAAGTTATGGAAACATAATACAATGAGTTAGGTGAATAAGAATGCTCCATTTCAAATTTTGGATAAATGGCATTCAACGGTGAACATCCCAACAATAATATATTATTTATAGATTGGCTTAATTAGCTTAATAATAATTATATAGATATATATGTAATAATAATAATAATTACAATATAAAAATAATAATTATTTTGGTGGAAGTTATGGAAACATAAGGCATAAAAAGAGTCGGTGAATGAGAATGCTCTATTTCAAATTTTGGACAAATGGCATTCAATGGAGAACACCCTAGCAATTATATATTATATATAGATTTGGCTTAATTGACTTAATAATATTTATATAGATATATAGATGCAATAATAGTAACCATAACAATATACAAATAATAATTATGTTAGTGGAAGTTATGGAAACACAATGCATACAAAGAGTCGGTGAATGAGAATACTCTGTTTTAAATTTTTGGACAAATGGCATCCAATGGTGAATGCCTCTGCAATTATATATTATATGTAGATTGGCTAATTTGGCTTAATAATAATTATATAAATATATAGATGTAATAATAATAATCATAAAAATATAAAAATTGTAACTATTTTAGTGTAAGTTAGGGAAACATAAGGCATATAATGAGTTGGAGAACGAGAATGCTCTATTTCAAATTTTTGAACAAATGTCATTTAACGGTGAACGCCCTAACAATTATATATTATACATAGATAAAAATCATAACATTATACTAATAATAATTATTTTAGTGGAAGTTATGGAAACAAAAGGCATACAATGAGTCGATGAACGAGAATGCTTCATTTCGAATTTTTGGACAAATGACATTCAACCGCCCCGACAATTATATATTATATATAGATTTTGCTTAATTGGCTTAATAATAATTATATTGATATATAGATCTAGATAATAATAATCACAACAATATACAAATAACAATTATATTAGTGGAAGTTATGGAAACATAAGGCATATAAAGAGTTGGTGAATGGGAATGCTCTATTTCAAATTTTTGGACAATTGACATTCAATGGTGAACGCTCCAACAATTATATATTATATATAGAATATATATATATATTTGATTCAATCTACCTAGCAATTATCCTATTTGGCTTGATTGGCTTAATAATAATTATATAGATATACAGATCCAATAAAATAATCATAATAATATACAAAAAATAATTATTTTAGTGGAAGTTATGGAAACATAATACGAAGAGTTGATGAATGAGAATGCTCTATTTAAAATTTTTGGACAAGTGGCTTTCAACGGTGAACGTCCCAGTAATTATCTGTTATATTTAGATTTGGTTAATTGATTTAATAATAATTACATAGATATATAGATGTAATAATAATAATAATCATAACAATATACAAATAATAATTATTTTAGTGGAAGTCAGGAAATATAAGGCATACAAAGAGTTGGTGAATGAATATACTCCATTTCAAATTTTGAACAAATGACATTCAATGGTGAATGCCACAACAATTATATATTATATATAGATATATAAATGTAATAAATAATAATAATGATAACTATTTACAAATAATAATTATATTAGTGAAAGTTATGGAAACATAAAGCATATAAAGAGTCGATGAATGAGAATGTTTTATTTCAATTTTTTCGAAAAATGGCATTAAACGGTGAACGCCCCAACATTTATATATTATATATAGGTATGTCTATTTAATTAAAATAACTCAGTAAAGGCTCACTAGATTAGTTTCCATGTGCTAGGTGTCACCGTCAAGTGTTACGTCAGTGAATTCCGTGAAACTTGACTAGGAAAATAGCATCGTGCTAAATGTAATACAACATCGATAGTTGATAATTTTCTATGTAATTTCCAAAACATTTTGCTAGAAATAAAACTAAGTGCAAAGTTGGTACATCTTGGATAGTTAAACCTTTTTTTTTAATTTATTTACACCAAAACCATGAACTTTTAGCTTTACTTTTATAAAATCACTTATTTCTCAACTGCAATAACTTTTAATCTATAAATTTTTTTTTCTTAGAATGGGTATTTTCGGGATAAGAAAAGTTATCCCAACTACTTTCCTGTTGCCTTTTGTAATATATAAATGTAGATATATAGATGTAGATATATACAAATAGATATATAATATAAATATATAGTATATATAATCTACATATTAAATAATTTCACTTAGATAGAGAATGTCTGGGAGTTTTATGTCATAAATAATAAAATGTGAAAGTTAAGAAAGTTACAATAGTTCCACACTCATTGTATCCTAAATACAAATTATATGACATATACATATATATATGACATATATATATATATATATATTGATGAATGAAGCGCGGACCACTCTCTGTAGCAGATTTTAGTGTAATAAACATATATATTAGTACTAGTAGTTGTGTAAAAAAAAAACAAAAACAAAAACAAAAGAAGCATATATTGGGCCGCTGGGCTATTTGCATTCGGCCACCGATCCGACCGGAAAAGTCCAGTTCGGCCCATTTTGGGCTTCACAGACATAAATTCATCACAATGGATAACACCCGCCGGGCAAACCTCTGAGACCAGACCAGACCAGACAGCGAGAGAGAGGAAGGAGGAAGGAAGAAAGCGAGATGGTGCAGCCGCACGGCGACGGCGAGCAAGAGAACGACGAGTTCTACGTTAGGTACTACGTTGGGCACAAGGGGAAGTTCGGGCACGAGTTCCTCGAGTTCGAGTTCAGGCCCGATGGCAAGCTACGTTACGCCAACAACTCCAACTACAAGAACGATATCATGATCCGCAAGGAGATCTGGCTCACTCCCGCCGTCATCCGTGAGTGCCGCCGCATCATCTCCGACAGCGAGGTCCCTCTCTCTCTCTCTCTCTCTGTGTGTACATCCTGGTAACTTTTTTTGACGGCTTAGGGTTTTATTGGGACGATTCTATCCCCAGGCCGCTTTATGCTTGAAAATGGAGTTTTGGGGACATCATTAATTTGACGGTAAAACAGAATACTAAAGGCAGAAAAGTTGGCATTTTTGTTAGCTTTTCTAAGTTCGATTATGGAGCTGTCGGTTATAGGCTTTAGTAAGTAAATGACCATTAAATTAGATGCTGCTATAAAATTTGAAGCCTGCAAGGGCATGTGAGTTTCAGTTTCGGCTAATGTGATAGGTTGTATTATGTATTGATTCATGATTGTTCTCTCGTCGAAAAGACCTCTTGGTTTGGATAAATCCTTAAGCCATCGCCTCTTTTAATGCTTGCTGGGGCTATTGAGAATGGATAACCATTGTGTGTTCTTGACAGGATAGGATGCTGTAGCTTCTGCTTGTGAAGCTTGAATTATCAATGGCGATATTAGAATAGAATCAAATCATATGTATTTTAACTCTTTTAACTACTTGTGTTTAGAAAAAGCTGGTGACTTGGTGCAAATTTAGTGCGCAAGAGACATATATACTGTGAGGAGATTTCATGACAAAGAGATATTCCGAGTCTCATCTCGGCATAGTCATCATTCTTGGGTGGGGATTGATGTAGCGGACATCACACTCTATGGTCCAGTTATGACGTATGTTTCATTGAGCAATTGAATTCCTTGTAACTTACATAAGGGAGAGCTTAACAGGATGACAATTGAACTAGCAATTTGTCTTGCTAATACATAGTAGTTATGTAACCATGTTTCAGCAGATATATATAATTAGTCTTGGGAATGAGTTTGTTTCGAAGTAGTTCTACCAACAGTAAGGGGGAAACTATAAACAGTTGTCCAAATGTTTCTCATTTCAAAGCTCCATAGAGCAATATAATGGCACTTTTGTGAAACCCCTGTCATAGAGGGTGAAGTATTACTGAGAAATTTTGTGGAATATGTAGAGGGTTTGTCACATGTTGACCTTAACAAGGATCTAGTTCCTAACAGATTAAGATGACATCAAAGGTTCCTAATTGTTAACAGGACAAAGGGAATTCATCGTTTATTGCCATTGCTTCACTAAAAAAAAAAAGTTTATTGCCATTGTAGTTAGTATTTATCTATTTATTTTATGTGATGCTGCTTTTGGGGGTCTCATTGCTATTGCATCAGTTTTCCTCCCCCTCCCCTTGCTTCCTCCTTTTTTTGTTCTTTTTTCTTTTTTTCTTCTTGCAGTTGCGGTATTCCATTCCTCTGTAGCAGGTTATTCTCAAAATTCTAACAGTTCGGCTTAGTAAGACTCATTCTTGATATGATTTTAGGATGTTTTAATGGAGTACGTGTCGTAGTTAAACAGTCTTTGGGCTTCCATCTTGTATAGAGTCATGATAAGTCTAAAATTTTTGACTTGGCTTTTAACTGAATAAATCTGTGCCCAACTCAAAAGCTTGAGCTATCGCGAGGTGAAACCACTAAGTATAAACCCAACTCGTTTCTTCTCTCTCTCCTATGTGATGCAATATTTTTACTTTTAACATGTCTCTATGTTTAATGAGTTCTCTTTCTCACTCACACCTTGGTGATATGCCCTCTTAGGCACTAAACAACAAACAGCATATGTATCTATTCAGTAGAAACTCAGTTTAATGAGAATGCTTATATATTTATTATACTATCAGGGAGATTCTTGTGGCTTCGATGTCTATTTCTTAGAAAGAGTTATTTGATAAATTTTTCTGTTTTATCACGCGATGGTGTTGTTTAGTTAAACTTAGTTCAAATGTTTACTTTCCAGTTCTCTTTTTACCCTGTGTTTAATCCCCACTCTAGGAGATGAGTTGGATCTGGTTAGTGGCAGAAATTATGATTCACTTCAATATTTGTTGAACCAGCTAATTTATTCAATTGATGTTGTGTAGATCATGAAGGAAGATGATAACAACTGGCCGGAACCCGACCGTGTGGGTCGACAAGAACTTGAAATTGTCATGGGAAATGAACACATTTCCTTCACAACTTCGAAGATTGGGTCCCTTGTCGATGTGCAGAGTAGTAAGGATCCTGAAGGGCTTCGAATCTTTTACTATCTTGTTCAGGTAGCTGTCTTTTGCCTTATGTTTATCTGCTGGATATCTCTTGCCAGGTTTTGATCTGGCCCATACTTTTGTGACCTGTTCTGCTATGTGTTATATATACGAAGTTGCTCTGTTGCATCATGTTTCTCTTGCTTTCCAGTCTTTGTTCGACGTATCCCTACTCGGTACCCAGAGCATACATGTATTAGCGAAGGTCTTATTGTTTGATTCTGTTGCTTTTGGTTGATAAAGTACAATGGGGTGCAATTGCATTTGGTCTTTGTTGCATCTCGACTATTTCATGGCCTGAATCCTACATACCTGTGAAATCACCATTGAAAGCAAAAGCACCTAGCAAAAGAGACAGTTCATCCCTACAGAGAAGTTTGAGCAATGGACAAAGTAGAAAGTTGTCTGGTTCGTTGAAAAATAACCTGAATATATTGACACGTAGGACAGATTGATAAAGGGTGACAAAGAAATCTTCTTCAGCAGCCTTACCTTGCCTATCGAGTGTCTGATTGAATAGCTTGCTCTTTCTTAAGTTTTTTTTTCCCTAGGAAATGTATATTTCCCTAGGGTACAATATGCCACAACTCTTTGGAAGAGTATTTCTAGCCCAAATAATGATAATAATGATCATTTGCTGGACCTGTTAGGACAATTATTCGACATCAGGCACAATTGTGGGCAATTTATTTGATTTCTGACATGCCTGCATGAACTTTTTTAGACCCACTAACATTATCTTGAACCATTTAGTCGGCTGACAGATTGCACATGTATCGTTTGTTCATAATCCTTCACGGCAGAGCTTGTTCAGTGATCTGTGTATGGCTTGTGCATGCTCACATATTAGTGGTATTTTCTCATCATTGGTCATTGACTGGGATCTGCTGTGGATGCAGGACTTGAAGTGTTTTGTATTCTCGCTCATCTCACTTCACTTCAAGATTAAGCCAATATGATTGAGTTTCTTCTGCTCCTTTTGTCCGAGACTGTTAGGTTTATGAGGTTGTTCCTCGATCAGTATTGATGCCTGCCTGGAATGGATTCATCGATTTGGGTGATAGTACCTCTGGTGTATTTGGTGTGTGTGGATATATCCCAAGCTGTCAATTGCTTGCCCGTGAACTAAAATGTTGAATTCTTCTGTTAATGGAGGTTTCAGATTTTTATTTCTGGATATTTTTCTTGTCAATCTCTCTGGCTGTGATTATATAGATGCAACTCCATTACATTACTTGAACCAAATATCAACCTAATTTGTAGAAAGAAGAATCTTGATTGGATTGACGCATCCAAATGCTGCTTGATTAGTCGAATTAGTTGACTGACATATACATTTGTTCTATCATCTTGTAATGTTGGGTACTCTTGTGTGAATACTAAGGTGTGTTTGATAAAATAAGCGTTTAAAAATAAAGCAGTTAATTAGTTAAAGAAGGAAATATGTAGGAAGAGAGGAGGAATGATAAGAATGAGATGATGTTTTGTAAGGGTGAAGAGCACAAAAGTTTTTGGTTTAATGTTTAAGTAGTATATGCTTTGTTTATTAAATCATACTTTACTTCATTTAAGTTTTTGCTTCTCTCTCAACACAATCATTTACAAAAAATTAATAATAAATTCTCTCATGTACTTTTTAAATCATTATTACAATTAATTTTTTGATATTAAATTCTCATAACTATTCATTATTTTTTCTTCAATTCAGCAACACAATCATTATTTTTTTAATCTTTTTATTCAATTTAATAATAAATTCTTTCACATATTTTTTTTTCTTAATCATAGCTACAATTAATTTTTTAATAATAAATTTTTACAATTACTTTGTCTTCATCCATAGAATTAAGTATAATTATACTATACTCTGTTACCAAACATCACCTTGGACTCTTATCATATTTTCCTCTTTTTTCTATTCATTTTTCCTTATAATTAACTTTGTAATA
The DNA here is from genome assembly GCF_007655135.1 of Punica granatum. Taxonomy (NCBI): domain Eukaryota; kingdom Viridiplantae; phylum Streptophyta; class Magnoliopsida; order Myrtales; family Lythraceae; genus Punica; species Punica granatum. The sequence continues at coordinate 14,645,823 of NC_045131.1, read as the reverse complement.
ACTTTTAAGCACTTAAATTTGATTAAATTGAAACAATCACATACTAATTATTTGATTAAAATGAAAATTTGTAGTTTTTCGTGTAAACTGACCTCAATTTTCCTACACACACACACACATATATATATATATATATATATATATATATATATGTATGTACATGTAGATATATTTCATTCGTGCGAACTCAACTTATATAATTTTTGTTCTTCGTATTATCATATTTTACATGTGATTTATCAAAAATTGTCTTAGGTAAATACTTATTTGGTTTTTCATTGTAATGACATGGCAACGAACAATGATATCCGGTTGACATTCAAAGAGTAACATAAAAATGGCCATATCAATTCACCCAAAAGATAAAAAAAGGGCCTATCATTAGTGTTAGCAGATTGACAGATATTTCTGGCCAAGAACTTGATCAAGATTTTATAATCTCAAAGATTTTCTTAGAAATTAATGAAAAAGGATAAGATATTTTTTTAAAAAAAATTATATAAATTACCAGGTAGATATAATAAAGTCCATAAATTGTGACAATCGTGATGGCAAGGTAAGCACCGACTCGAATGTTAGGAATATGAATATAAGAATATGTGAATAGAAGATATTAGGGAGTCGTGTTTAAAATGTGTTGTAGATCCATATTATTGACTGCGGTAAAATGCAAATTGCGAATAAGTTGTAGTAGGAAAATTAGAGTAAACGCCAAGATAGTTTATAAAGTGGATGTTAGTTTTTCTATGGGAAAATCACACTTGAGATCCTATATATGTTTGTCAATTTTTGACATCGAGTCTTAAATATTTCAGTTTGGAAAAATGAATCCTAAAACGTTTGAAAAAGCGTCACCTCCATTAACGGAATTGTCAGCAAGGCAAACAGCCCCTCTAGCTGGCCGTTAAGTGCTGATGTGGCACAAATGGCCCAACTCCACCCGAGCGAAAGACCCGACACGGAGCTTCGAAATGGGGCGCTAATATTCGAGCCGAGTTTGGATCAGATCTGTCTTCTTTCTTTCTTTCTTTCTTCTTCTTCTTCTTATACTTCTGTTGCTGCTATATGTCTTCTGATCTGATCTCTGTGTCGGGTGGAGTCACTAGAGGCAGCGGTTCATCGATCCTGGGAATTTGCTGTCTCCCCATAGCAGCAATTCACGATTCTCTGTTTCTCGCTCTATGAATTTGTAGCCACTAAACAGCTTGGAAGATCTTATGTGAGTTCCAGCCGAAATGGGTAAAAAAGGAAACTTTTTCATGACTGAGAAATGGGAATCTTGCAGCAATTTGGCCAGTGGGAGGATATTGATGATTTCAGTTCAGATTTTAACTCTTCCCCCCCCCCCGGACGACGTCTCTCTAGTGCACGATCCCTGTGTCGTTTCAAGAGTACATGACCGAGACGAATCCACTAGAGAAGGTTTTCCGTCTCAAAGGCTCCGATCATTCTCCATTCTTCTTGAAGCCTTAGGCTCTGCACAGAGTTCTCGTAGAGATATTGAAAATCCCCCTGAAGCGGGAATGAAATGAAATCCGCATTGCGGCTTTGTTTTGATGCAGTAATCTTGACTCGAAAGCAATAGAAATTATTATTCGGATTGATTCAGATAGAGAAATTTCTTAAGTAAGGAACTCAATACACAGCAAACAAGAAAGCAAACAAGTGTAAACCCCAGAGACTGACAGAGACGATCACTCGCGATCCTTGAGGCGCTCGACGCGTTGGTTGAGCTGCTTGGGAAATGGGGGCTAGTGTTCCTGTATGGAAATGGGAAGGGTCGGGCGCCGACTGCCAAGGTTGTTAGAATCGCGATTCTACCTAGAATCGATCGCGGATTGTGGAATCGTGAATCGTAAGATTCTACCTGTAATTAAAAAAAAACATATATAGATATATACTAAATCTCATGTTAGAAATAGTAAAAGTAAATATCAAATGATAAATCTTATTGCTTCATATTTCATTTGTCATAATCTGATGGTGCTTAGTCTTCAAAGACAGCGCTCCCACTATAATAACCTCCAATGAAAATTGATATAGTACCATGGTCATGGATTCTGTAGGCGAAGCTCCCTTTCCTCCCGAACTTCCTCTTGGTCTGTCCCTTCTTGGAATCATTGCTCTCTGCACCTAAAATAGTATGAAAATAATTCCAACCTAAGTCATCTCAAACTATACGACAATCAGGAATTGGCCAGAATCCAATTCGAAGCAGTTCCAGAAACTTTCAGATCCCTTTCACTTACAGTCAGAAGACAAGTTTCAAACTTTTCATAAAATAAGAGAACCAATGAGCAATACTGTTGCATAATGAGAGAGATGATGAGGGAGAGAGATGAGGCATACAACTTTGGGTTGAAACCATAATCGTAGAATCGGTCCGATTTTACGATTTGAATCGAGATTCAACCACTATTTTACCTTCCCGATTCATGTCATGGAATCAGAATCGCTAGCCACCCCTTGAATAATAGAATCGTAAGATTCTACGATTCGAATCACGATTCTAACAACCTTGTCGACTGCCATTGATCACGGCAAAGCCCTGCTGAAAGACTTGCTGTTCAACCAAAGTCTTGCAAATATAAACCAAGATCCGACAGGGAGGAGACGAGATCGAACTTGATGGAATTGATCAAGCTCAGGCGAGGCTGCTCGAGGTGCTACGGTGCTAGTGATTGGCGGTTTGCAGGGGCGGCGCTGGGTTGCGTGCAGGAGAGGAGCCGCCCTAGGGTTTCGGGCATGGGGAGGGAGTCGGGTGAAGAAGGAGACATACGGACCCGAATCCGACCCGATTCTGGGTGGGACCCGACATCTAAACCCGAACCAACCCGTGACCACTCACGAAGCTCCACGTCAGCATTTAACGGCCACATGGACGGCCTTAATTGTGCTATCTCCACGTAGGTGTGACGATAATGGTCAGTCAGATTTAGTACCAACACTGACATTTTTTCAAACGTTTTAGGACTTGTGTTTTTCCGAAGTGAAACATTTAGGACTCGATGTTAAAAATTGGCAAACATATAAGACCTCAAGTGTCATTTTCCCGTTTTTCTATTGAGAAAGTATCATACACATTGATGTTACTGCCATGCCACGTGGTGACACCTTCCAATTAGGGGGTGACAAGTGTTAAAAAGAATCAGTGAGCAGATTGAATGAGTACAGGACAGACAAAATTCATGCCGAATGACTTTTACCACTTTAGTAAATCGATCTGATTCGAATTGAATTAATCGGGACTCAATGAATTTTTGAATATCAAGATACATACTGAAAAAGAAAAGTACATGCTGATAGGTTTGACATTTACTACCAAAAAAGGTTTTTTGTTTTTTTAAGTATCTGTTTGGTGATTTATATGGAAGTGATCCTTGAATTTCAGCATTAATTAATTGTTGGTTCTAAATGCAATTAATTGATTCTATTTTTTTTTTGGGATAAGTACTGTAGAGTCTTGATTGATTTCTGCATTTCTCCTTATAAAATGATCTTCTGTTCATCGGGTTCGTCGGGTGTTCCATGGATATAGATGAGTCCAACTTAATCGTTTTCGAAGACATTATGACTAGTAAATCTGAAAATATATCAGTAGTACATACAAGAAAATTATCTCAAGGATGAACAAGTAAGTGACCACATCCACCCCTAAAAGAGTTGGAAACAAGTAATAAAACAGAGACGTAAATCAAGAAGATGAACAATGAAAATACTGGGTACCGTCATTGTATGAAGATTACGCAGGTGCTTGACCAATCGATCTTGCCTTTCATTCATTGCTTTCTGATAAATGAAATTAAGAACATGATTAGAACCAGAACATCATTATCAATTTCATCATTACATAGTCATCTATCTATGATTCCAACAACTCCTGAAATACACATTTACAAGTTTCAAGCGCAGCAATTTAACGTACGATGCACACATTTTATGCAGTGAATCCGTGACGGAAAAGGACGAAGACAGTGAGCAACATCGAGTATCGTTTAATCTCCTTATCTCGTAGGTTGATGCTCCGAATCTCATGGATGTCACAAGCCACGTCTGCGACATTTTCATGCTGAAGGAGCTTCTAATTGTTGGGCTGGATATTGGGCATTGACCCGATGATGTCAATAGAGGTCCAGCGATGGTAAGCGAAGCCCCTCGCAGCGACATAAGACGCGAGCCTGGCCCATTACGCGAGGCCCACTAACTGGGGCAAGATGGTTGCTTATCAATCAAGCAATTCCGAGATATATTTTATACTATATCGAAGTACAAGGTCAGGTAAATATATTGAATATATCTTGTAATAACGTCATCTATCCCTAAACTCCCTATAAATATTTAATTTATGCCTAGGCTCAAGGCTAATCAGCATTTTGTACTATTTCCTTCGCACATAAGACTCGAACTGACTTGAGCGTTGGAGAAAGAAATCGAGACACCACCTCCGATCTCCCTTCGTGCATGCGTTTGTGATTTGCTCGAGACTCGTGGTTCGTGGATTCTTCATCAACAACTCGCATGTGGGTGGCTCGTGACTCCATTTTCTGGGTTCCAACACTAGTGTTGGTTCCCTTGTGCTGCTTCCGTTCCGTCTGATGACATTAAGAGAGAAGATTGAATTTTTTTTCCGGTGTATATCTCGGCATTCAGATATACTAGTTTTAGATCCCATGTATTGCACGGGTATTTTAAATATTTTTTGAATAATAACCACTTTAAATGTTTATTATTATTATTTTGTATGTACAATTCTCGTATTATAGCCGTAATTTTGAAAAAGGTTCTTGAGATTGTGAAGGGAAAAAAAAAAGGTCTTTTGGAGAAAAATAGAATATCAAAACCTGTTAGTGATGTTCGACAATGCCATTATTGGTCACGAATTGTATTTTTGTGATTTATCAGAATGGTATTAACAAGTATTTGCTTAAGCAATAAAACTTATTAATTTTTGTTTACAACAATTTACAACCAACTGAACTTTTATTATTCAGCTAATACTGATGATCATGAGTATATAAATAAAAATTATTATATTAAGGTAAATATACTATTGCCAACTTAAATTCATTATGTCATGTTTTGCTTTCAGATGAGGTTCGTTTCTTACATTTACACATTAGAGTTTTTTGTCGAATAAATTGATATCACCAAGGAATGCGTTTATGAAATGAGTTTATAAATTACTGTATGTTTATTTCGTTTTACCTATTTGGATGATTAAATCAGGTCTCAATTATTGCATTGCGACTTACAATATTTAGAATTTCATCTTATGATTTTGTATCAATTTTATTTTAGAAATACATGCCTTTTAATATTAAAATTTTGTCTTTCTTTTTCATTTATTTTATTTTATAGGACTTGATATCATTAATTTATAAGTTTCTTTAATGTTTTAGTTTACTACTGTTATTGATGATATTCTCATTCAGGATGAGAAACTTTTTGTACCGTGCAACTTCGAATTCTTTTTTGTCCAAAAATATAATATTAACATAAAACTTTGTATCTTTGTAGATATGGATAATGCATGCTCCAATACACTACATATCTATAAGTGGATATGTAGCTGAAATTAATTGCTTGCTCAATTATACTACGCGTGGAAATGTAATATTATTGGAATTCATTTCACCCAAAAGAAAGTATTATTGTTGATTCTAGTATAAAGGATAACAATCTAGTTTTTTTTTTGTCCTTCTGTGAACATGTTCCATCATTAATGGTCATTTTTTAAAAGAAATCAGTCTTGAGAATATTATATATATATATATATATAGATTTTTAAGATGGTTTTGAATATGCTTATACCAAGCAATTATATAAAATAATTTATAACAATTGTATTGCAACAGTACAAGGTCATAAACATCAATTATACATTTCATATTATCAAAATCAGATTTTGCAGAAACATCTTATTTAGAGATACTAATGCTGGCTCTTCCTAAAATTATAACTTTAATCTTGAACATCCTTTGGCCAACAAAATATCTTGAACATCCTGGCCGAAAGGACCAATACCAGCTTCTTCCCTAGTACATAGATCACTCACTGTCGGAGGATTGGCCACTAGATCAGCAAGGCTAAGGTTTCAACTAGATCAACGAGGTAATTCAATTAGCTGCACAGGTACAATGAAATGCCTCCATAGACAAGGTCACTTCCTCGAGCTTCTTGAAAGAGAGCTCTTCTCAAGGGGCTTCTCCCACCACCCAGAGCTCCTAGTTTGAGGAATTCCCTTGCTCGTGGCACGGCTAGTACTTGATAGATCTTTTCCACTCTCCTTTGGGTCATCTAGCAGAGTGAGGAACTGATTAAAGAAGCCATTATACATGTCCGTCCTTATTCTTTCATTGGCGTCGAACAAGGGTTGCGACCTGTCGTTGTGGCCGGAGAGATGTTCCTATTTAAGAACTCGTTCGTTGTGACCTAGACAGAGGAGTGCCTGAATGAGTGGGACTCCCCTGTTGGCGAGAAGACAATAACACCAACTTCTACAGCACACATAGCGATAGCTTACTTGCCTTCTTATAAGCCCGATCTGGTGCATTGAGGATGTGATCATCCGATCATTATCGTCCTCTATCTTTTTCATTTCAATTTTTTGATGGCCTGGAGTCTGCTTACTTATACTGGCCATTATTGAGTTTAAAAATGAAGGTGGTGACATTTTTCTATTTTTGGATAAGAGAAGGCGATCATACTGTCCATTCTTTTACTTGTAGTATTTATAAGACTCTTGAGAGATATTTATAATAAGTAGAATGTGAACACATATGTCTCATTTCATTTCAGTAACAAGCTCTCTCTCTTTTTTTTTTTTGTTTCCTCCACATATTTGAATGTTCATTTTCATCCTAAGCATTTTGTGTTAGCAGCATTTTTATGAATACACAAAAACACAAGAAATGTTAAAGTGCAATGTCATAACTAAGTTTTAGTAAATATACAAAATATTACTAAATAATTAGGGAATCATTTCCTCATGGAAATCATGTGTAATTTACAAATGACAGATAATGTGAAAGAAAAGAAAAATAATGTGAAAGAAAAACGTAATGCATACACATTCTTTATTTATCAATAATTTTTATATTTGCTAATAAAACTTACTTGTGACATTGCATTTTATTTTTGTGTTTCGGTGTATTTATAGAAATGCTGGCAGCATGCAATGCTTGGGATGAAAATGAAGGTTCAAATTTTAGAAGAAAAAGGAAATAGTATAAAATGAGAGCTTGTTGCTGGCGTGGCCTATGTGGTTATATTCTCCTTATTGTAAGTATCTTAATATAGTCGTATAAATATTACGAGTAAAACAATGAGCAAGCATCATCACCTTCTTTTATCAAAAAAAGAAAAAATATCATCACCTTCATTTTCACTTAATAATGGTGAGTACAAGTAAGCAAACTCGAGGCAATCAAAAAATTGAAACGATAAAGATAGAGGATGACGACGACCGGATAATCACATTCTCAAAGCGCCGGTCTCGCGTTTATAAGAAGGCAAGCTTGTTGGATATTTTATTCCACTATAAAGTGTACTATATTTAATTTTGTATTTACGATTTATAATCACATCGTTATGTGTGGTCCAAATGTTGGGGTTCTTGTCTTCCCGTCAACAAGGAAGTCCTACTTACTTGGCCACACCTCTGTTAAGGCCATGACAAGCTCATATCGTAACAAAACTATAAGAAATTTTTTTCTTTACAAATGATAATGAATAAAATAAGTAAATGGACAAAAAAGAAAAGAAAAGAAAAGGAAACAAGTAAATCATAATAACAAATGATAGGTTCTATGTAAATTTTTGAAATAACGTACTGAGGTTCATATAAATCTTCCCTTCATAAAGAACTATTGATATTTTCGAAAAACATGCTTTTCAAATATGACCTATCATTATCAACATCAATCAGTATATCTACATTCAAGAAAAAATGTCAAATTTCTACAAGAATGCATTTCTCTGCTTTTTTTTTTCTCTTTTTTTTTAAATTACGGTTCTAAAACTTAGAAATGACATATTTCTTTTTTTAGACATTTTAGATTCCACACATTTCTATACACTAGTAAAATAATCCTTGCATAATGTCATTTGATATACCATTTTAAAAGATTTTTAAATAAACATTTGTCAAAATATAAATATGAAAATCATATGTAAATAATATTTTTTTTACTTTTCAAATGATAGTATACTTCTAAAGACTTTTTTTTTTAAAAAAAATTCATATATATATATATATATTTCAAACTACTTTATCTAATGATTTTTACATTCAACTAAAAACTTCCGATTAATAATGAAAACAAATCAAAATATTGATATGTCTAATTTGATAAAAAATGATAGAAAATATTCTTAAAAGTAGGTTTTTTTTTTGTAGGTAGTGGGGAAAGAGTTTACATATAAAGGTTAACAAACTCACCTATTAGAAATATGTTATAGTTATTTCTCTTATTTAATTAAAATTGAGATGTTAAAAGAAGAAATGTCAGATAAAAAAATTTAAAAAGTTTTTCATGTCAAGAGAAAAGTTAAGAATAATTTTACCAAAATTTTGAGGAAAAAGGAAGTACCATTATCAAAGTTTTTGTTTTTTAATTATTTGTCTAAATTGGATTTGACATCATATTTTTAACCGTAATATGTACTACAAAAGATTCGAATTTCCTTACAAAATCAAAATTATAAAATACCTTTAAATTACTATGTAAGATGTTAAAATTCTAAAATTTATTTGCGTTCTTTAAGATAAAATTATTGAATACATGAGATATACTATATATTTATACGATAACTGAATATAATTAACTAATGTTAATGGTTACGAATGCATGAGGAGCTTCCATTTCGCCGAATGGGAATACGTGATGGAGTCTGGGGATTGACTCAGCAATTATATATTATATGTAAATATATAGATATGTAAAAAAAAATAAAAATCAAATCATCATTCTGTGATACTAAGGCAGAACTCACCTAGATTTTGTATTGTAATCATGAAGGAGATGTATATCTGCCACATATCAAATAATCCTCAACAATTATACCAGAACTGCTGAAAAGAGAGCCTTGATACTCATATCATGTCATGGTATCAATATCATATCGATAGGGGAATAGAAAATGAAAAACCTAAATATATATTGAGGTATATATAATAGTATGCCTCAAGAGATATGTACGACTGAAATACATACGTCAGACTAACGTGTCCCTTCCAAAATTTGACACTATTCAAATTTTAGATTTTTTTCCTGAGTTGTCCCATAGAGTATCAATTATCATATCTACCTATATATGTTAATAAATTTACAATATATATTGAGGTGTATAATAACATGCCCCAAGAGATAAGTACGACCAAATCACTACGTCAGACTAACGTGTCCCTTCCAAAACTTGAAACTTTTCAAATTTTAGATTCCTATCATATTTATGTATATACTTATATTTATATTTATATTTATATCTACATTTATATTAAAATTTCAACATAATAATAGAAATAATATCTTAAACACTGCAGGTATGGTGGCTGAATTCTTTTATTTTAAAATTCTGCACGTACGACGGGTTCATCTTATATAGTATAATAAGCATGGATTCACTCAATTTAACGGACTGTATCAGAGCTCCACTTTCAGGCCGGTCTTAATGTCACTATCTAATCACTCGGACCTTGTTTGGTTTAATTTTGTGCTATAGTTTCAACTAGGGTACACACCCGCATGATGCGACGGGTCCAATATTTTTTTCTTTAATTTTTGATTTAACATAGTAATTTGTATAATATTCAATATAGAATATAACTGAAATTAATGACAGACTACTTGTTTGTAAAAATCTTGAAATGACGATTGTTAAAAAAATAATTTAGATTTTTCAAAAGATTGTACCAATTAATTTTCATACGACATAAAAGTCAACATTTCTCTAAGCTAATCTTAATTTGAATTACCACCTAGGCTTGGCAGCTTGGTGGTGAGGCTTGGGACCGCCTTGAGCATCATGTGTTCGAGTCTCCTCTTGTGCAACTATAGTTCTCCTAAGATAAGAGTTCTGTATATAACCAGAAATGTCTATAGAGAGATATACACAAACCAGGGAGTTCATGTAAGCTGTCTCCTCCTGTCCACTAAACGTCTCAGTGGGGGGCCGCGCTTGTGAGGGTAGCTATATTAAAAACTCCGAGGTTCAGGAAAGGTACGACTGCCCACTATGATAAATTTCCTATTTTTTCGCCAAAAAATCTTAATTTGAATTTTTAATTAGAAAACCATGATTGCAATATAAAATATCTTACGAGGCCTACTAATTTTAAGTGCACGAACTTTACTTGCAATAGAATTTTGAAATTCATTAAGTATCTCGTGGCCACAACAAAGTATATCCAAGTGAAATTCAATCTCAGTCAATAAGTTGGTATAATATTGCATTTTTCCAAAAAAATAAAAACATCCAAAACGTCACTAATAGAGCAGATTAGCATGAATATTTGTCATTAATACTTACCATGTACAAATAATGTATTTTAGTCATGTATAGATGGTCTCCATACTTAAAACTAGTTTCTATACTTAGAACTTTGTATACCACTATTTACTCTAATAAATTTCGTCTCACACAGTAAGTGAAGATTCAACAAATTCTTCTTTGATCTTTATGGTATTAGAGCCTCAAATCGGGATAACACCCGTATTGCTCATTAGCGTTTCTTGGTCCTGATCTGTGACCCTTCTCACAGCCTTCCTCGTTCTTACTTCCTTTTCTTCTATGGCCAACACTAATTCCTCACTCATTTCTTCTTCATCCTCATCTCTAGTTATCCAAACACCTTCTAGTATTGCGACCATCCCTGTCAAGTTAAATGGTAGAAATTACCTATATTGGAAAGGTGTTATGACGCCCTTACTTTCTGCCAAGGGGATGTTGGACCATGTTAAAGGTCGAGCCACTGCACTAAGCAAGACCATCACCGGAGATTATGGCATTGTAGCACCTAATCCTGACTACCTGAGGTGGGAATCCAGAAATAATTTCGCACTAACCTGTGTAATGCTCGCAGTTACAAAGGAAATTGGCGTGACTATTCTTGCTGCCAGGACTTCTCAGGAGGCATGGACATCTCTTGTAACTTCATTCTTCACTTAGACCGTCGCCCAGGAGGATCTTCTCAACTAGTAGTGGCGCGACCTGAAGAAAGGAAGTCAACCAATGGGTAAATTCATCGGAATAGTGAAAGAACAAGCTCTCCGTTATGCCCAAATCGGAAAGCCCAAGACACCGATAGAGATCAATCATCGAATTTACACAGGGCTCGATTCCGATTGGGAGCCGATTGTCGTAGCACAGTCAGAGCGGATGCTTACCATGAGTACCCATGAGCTTCAATCTTTGCTTGTCGGTCACGAAGAGCGCCGCCTTTACGCTTAAAGACCTCAGTCGAACCCCTCTGCAAATGCTCTGCTCTCAGGTTTGCTCGGCGCAGGACCCATAGAAGCCCTCTACACGGACGGGTGGAAGGGAGGCAATAGTAGTAAGAAGAACTCCGGGAAGAATTACGACAGCAAGAAGAATCCGGGTAACAAAGGAGGATCGAGAAGCTCGACCGATTTTGTCGATCGAAGCCAAAGAGGGAACCCTAATTTTCAGTTTGGGGGAAAAGGTTTCGGGCAAAGAAGATATGGGCAAGTTGGGCAGCAGAATTTGGGTTAAAACAACTCAAGTCAGTACTACTCGGGTTCGACTCGAGACCCGCCACTAAGCCCAGGTTCCTTCGGACCTCCAAGCAATTTTGGGCCATTTGTTTCTACCCGACCCAATCCAGTCCATAATATTGCTAGAGGCCCAGCTTCCTTTGGCAACTCACCTTTCTGGCCCAATTTGATGATTATTTGCTAGATTTGCAATAGTCCAGGCCACACATCTCCATTTTGTCAGTATTCTGGGGCACAGGCTCATCTAGCCCATGGTGCTTCTCCGAGAATTCATGATTTAGACAGGTACATGGACTCAAGGACAACACACCATGTCACATCTAACCTATCCAACCTCAATTTTCATGATGACATTTTACACTCAGATTATATTTTCGTGGGTGATGGTAAATCAATTCCGATTTTTGCTTCTGGTTCCTCCACCTTTAAACTCTCTTAGTGTCCTTTACACTTAAATAATATTATTTATGCACCACATATTTCTAAAAATCTTATTTCTATATCTAAATTCACTAGAGACAATATTTGTTTCTTTGACCTTCATCCAGATTGTTACATTGTGAAGGATTGTCATATGAGCCAGGAGCTTATGCGTGGCCCAGTTAGAGATGGACTCTACTGTTTCCACTTGAGAGGTAGATGCATCGACCGTCCTTAAGCTCATTTCTCTGTGTTCGGATCTAGTGTCTTATGGTATCAACGCCTTGGGCATTCATCTTTTCCCATAGTTTGTCGTCCTTTACGTACTTCTTTTTCTCTTAATAATGATCACGTTGGTCATATTTGTTTTGCCTGTCAAGAAGGAAAATTAATAAATAACTATTTTCCACCTACTTTTCACTAAAACACATTTCCTTTTAAGCTTGTTCATATTGATATTTGGGATCCTGCACCAATCACTTATCATATTGGTCATCATTATTACATTCACTTGATGATTACAGTAAATACTCTTGGTTTTACGTTCTTAAATCTCGATCTGATGTACTTGTTGTTTTTCGAGCATTTCGTCTTCAAATTGAAAATCTCCATGGACGTCGAATCAAGTATTTTCAATCATATGGTGCAAAAGAGTTTCTCTCTACAAATTTTTAGTATGAATTGCAGAACAATGGTATCTTCCGTCGTATCTCATGTCCTCATATTCCTCAACAAAACGGCTTTACTGAACGCAAACATCGTCATATCGTTGACATGGGACTCACACTACTTTCTCACTCTTCCATTCCACCGAAATTTTGGGATTTGCCTTCGAAATAGCAGTGTACCTTATTAATATGTTACCTACAAAATCCCTTGGTTTCCAATCTCCTTTCGAGGTATTCATGGTAGTCCACCTGATTACTCTAACTTACGGGTGTTTGGATGTTTCTGCTATTCTTATTTACAACCTTACACACGTCATAAGTTAGAACTTCGATCTCAACCCTGTGTCTTCCTTGGATATCCTTACCATTATCAAGGATATCGATGTTTGAATCCTATCACTGGTCGCATCTTCCTGTCCACTCAAGTTGTTTCCGATGAGCATTCCTTTCCTTCTAGGACAGGTGGGCCTATCTTGGTGGATGCTAGTCAGTCCTCTTCTAGCCCCGCACTTGCTACTGGTATGTCTATTCCCTCATCTTCAAGTAACACTCCCACTTATATTCCCATTCCCCCGTCTATTTCTATGCCATTTCATGAGCCTAATAGTCCTACCACTTTACCTATTGAGTTGCATGTTCCTGCTCCTGAGATTCATAACCAGTCCACTGAGTTTGGATTTCCGGCTAAGGATGTTGTGGGTAATGATATTGCACCTACTACTTAGAATATTCATAGGATGACGACAGGGACTAAGGATGGTACTTTGCCTCCTCTTCGGCTCACCATATCTAGCCATCCTTCTGCTTTCTCTGTTTTCGCTACTTTGCAAGAACCTCAGACCTTTGCACAGGCTCGTAAACACTCTACTTGGTGGGCAGCAATGGAGGAGGAATATCTAGCATTACTCTAGAATCATACCTGGGATCTTGTCCTACCATCTCATGCGCAGAATGTGGTTGGCTGGAAATGGGTTTATCGTATTAAATAGAAGGCCGATGGCTCCATTGATCGCTATAAGGCTTGATTAGAGGCAAAGGGTTTTAATTAGAGAGAAGGAGTCGACTATTCAGAGACGTTTAGTCCAGTCATCAAGCCGATTACCATTCGGACAGCTCTATATATTGTTGTCTCCTCTTAGTGGCCGATTCGACAACTGGACGTGAATAATGCATTTCTTCATGGACATCTTACTGATGAGGTTTATATGTCTCAACCTCCTGGCTTCATTGGTGCTTTTTCGTCCTGATTATGTTTGTCAACTCCGCTAATCCCTCTACGGGCTCAAACAAGCCCCCGGGCCTAGTTCCAGCGTCTCAATACTTATCTTCAAAGACTTTGATTTTCAGATTCCAAAGCTGATCCCTTGTTATTCATTCTTCGAGGACCTAATTATCTTGTCTATCTTCTCGTCTATGTTGATGATATCATCCTAACGGGAATCCCTGTGCACCCTTTCATTCCATAATTACTGCTTTACAATGGGAATTTGCTATGAAGGACCTCGGTTCTCTTCACTTCTTCCTTAGAATGGAGGCTTGCACTGATGGTACTGGACTTTATCTCACATAGTCCAAGTACATTTATGATATCCCGGTTTGCACTTCTATGCTGGAGTGTAAACCTATAAGCTCTCCGATCTCATCATGATCTAGGCTTTCTCTTCATGATGGTGATCTATTTCAGGATTCATCTCTTTATATGAGTGTGGTCGGTAGTCTCCAATATCTCTCACTCACCAGACCTGACATTGTCTATGCGGTAAATCATGTCTGTCAGTTCATGCACTGTCCAACTACTGCTCATTGGATGGCGGCGAAACGTATTCTATGATATCTTAAGGGTACAATTACCTATGGTCTTCATATTCGTCCAAGCTCTATCTCATCTATTCATGGTTTTTTTGATGCTGATTGGGCTGGTAATCCTGATGATCGTCACTCAGTCAGTGGCTTCATTGTCTTTCTTGACTCCAATCTTGTCTCTTGGAGCTCTAAAAAGCATAGAACAGTCGCTTGATCGAGTATTGAGTCCGAATACAAGAGTCTCGCCAATGCCACTGCTGAGATTTTATGGCTCAAGTCTCTACTTCAGGAACTTGGAATTTCGCAGTGTCATCCTCCGACTCTTTGGTGTGACAATATCTCTGCGATATATCTTATGACGAATCCTATATTTCATGCTCGAACCAAGCACATTGAGATTGATTATCATTTTGTGCGGAAGCTTTTCATGTGCAAGCAACTAGCAATTCGCTTCATTAACTCTGATGATCAACTAGTTGATGGACTCACCAAAGGATTATCTTCTTCACGCTTTGCTGACATCTGTTCCAAGCTTCACGTGGAGAACTCCCCGTTTGGCTTGCGGGGAAGTAATAGAGTATATTAGCACAAATATTTGTCATTAATACTTACCATGTACAGATCATGTATTTTAGTCATGTATAGATAGTCTCCATACTTAGAACTAGCTTCTATACTTAGAACTTTGTATACCACTATTTATTATAATGAATTTCACTCACACAATAAGTGAGGATTCAGCCAATTCTTCTCTGATCTTTAGTCACAAATAAAAATAAATTACTTACACCGGTGATAAATTGGAATAGAATTTTTGCCAATGAGAGTTGATATTAAGTAATTCAACGCTTATTATCATTAAGTAAGGTCTCGAGTGCGAGTCTTATGATTGAAAAGAAATCATGATATGGAGAGGTTTATCTTTCAATGGGCTGACCTCACTCGAAAATTAGACCAATGGGATGTCCCAATATGAGGTGATGCACACAGTAAATTAGACCTATTAAGTAAGGTCTCGAGTGCGTGTCTTATGACTGAGAATAAATCATGATCTGGAGAGGTTTATCATTCAATGGGCTTACCTCGCTTGAAAATTAGACCCATGGGATGTCCCAATATGGGGTGATGCACACAGTAAACTCACCTGTTGACCTAAAGGTCGCTGTGCCAATTTATTAATTATTTATGATTTCTCTTTTATTATATTAGATTTTTGGCTTTATTTGTAAATGAAATAAAAAGAAAAGAAGAAAAGGGTAGGACCATGCTGGTGGGGAAACTCACCTTGTTCTCCCCTGTGGGGACGATGGATCCGTTTTAAATGTTAGTATTTATTTATATATTTATACTTACTATATTGATATTTATTTATATTTAATTATATATTCAAATTCATATTTATATTTATTTCTTAAGTCTCATTTTCTTAATTACTAGACTGAAATCATGTCATATTTTTTCATGATTGCGTCTTCATATGCAAAACAAGAATGATAAAGAAAAAAGAAAAAAGTCTCGTCCTTTTTTCTTTTCCCCTTGGGGCAACGAAATAAATTCCAAAATTTTGATGATCACTGATCAGCTTTTGATTAGTGATGGCACCATTTTGTTGGTCATGGCAATCTCATCATAATCTCGACTTGGTTTTGGATATGGTCAATACCAGTGATGACGAATACTTGCTTTATATAAGAATTTTACGGTTTTTCATTTATGGGTTAGTGTTTGAGGTTTTCCGGGGAAAAGCATAAAACTGCTTTTTCCCATCTATTTTATACGCCACGGCTTGTATGAGAAGATGCAATCTGGGCCAGGATCTCTCTTCATGGGCGAAAAAAGTTGTGGGCCCAAAAACTTATTGGGTCAAGATGAATTTGGCCCAAAATCCAGGGAAAATTATGTGAAGAAGGTGCTCCTGTGCCCCGCCGCTCTTGTAATTATTATTATCTGTTATTTTTTCCTAATGACCCACTGGGCCCTGTGGACCCCAATTTCCCATGGGACCGGCCCGTTGCATACGGTGCACAATAGCACGAGTGGCCTCCAAAGGGTTATTGCAGCAGGGTAGGATCGCCCCTGTGACCTCTTATGCTATGCAAGAGAGGATGAGACTTACTCAAAAGAGAATAAGAATTCAGTTCGGGAGTGAAGTGCCCTTGTAATTATTGTTTCGCAAACTCTCTTAATCCCCAATTATCTGTCAATATCGGGTCTTGAGTTCTGAACTTCGATTGTTAAGGCTTGTTCAAAAGAAACGGTATTGCAGGAATTCTATATTCCGAAAAAATAATGGTCTTGCAGGAATTCATTTTCCTAATTTTGCAACAATTGCTCACCCAAAAATCCGAAGTCATGGAATTTATATATGTTCGAGCAATCAAGAAAATTGGTCATGCTTGCCAAATAATGCAATTATCATGCATAATATTTATATTATTAGGGTTTCTAGGGTTGTTTCCTAAGGATGCTAACATTATATTATGTGCCTCAGTGTCCAAACTTTTTTATTGTATCAAACTGGAAGACTTTGAATTTATGAGTTTGAGAACAACGACAACAATTCGTCCATTCTCGGTGACTCTTGGCCACACAGGTGCTGCACGGGATGAAGTTTGATCGAGTCACGTAAGGCTATGTCCAACTCCATTCACCCCCCGACGAGATCGATTAAAGTCAGTCGCAAGCTGGTTGAACACTGGGATTTGTGTCTTAATTAAAAGAGGTTGCTCTTGTCGTTGTCGGTGTTAGCTACCTTGTAAGATTTCCTAATTTTCGATACTGTTTTCAATTTTTTTGTAATTTAATAAGGCTGCACATTCTTTTCATGAATTTGGAAACCAAAAATTATTTGTTCTCATGATAACTCGTGCATGTGGGAGACTGGAGTGCAATAACAAAAACTAGAAGGCCCAAACAACATTAACTGTTATTCCTAATAGGCCTAAATCATTTGAAGCTTAGATATTTTAATGGACAAATTAACTGTACTTATTATGAATGCTCACATTCTTCTCTTGAGGAGTTTCAGAAAAGTCAATAAGATTAAATGGCCCTTGAGCAATCCAAAAGGCCCGAGAACGAAAGCACGACATGCTAATCGAGATTAGTGATACTAACCTTTCTTTTATGTATAGTTATATAAATATATGATATTCTTGTATAGAAGAAAATGATGTAAAGTAACTTAGTTAAGTTGAAGTCTCAGATACTGAAAATAATATTATATTCTTAGTCATAGATGAGGTCCATGAGACTAGAAAGAGATGGTGATTTTTCTCACTATTGCTTTACAAATGCATTGTCACGATGATATTAACTTATGAAAAAATCTTATTGAAACGAAATTGGTCAAAATGTGTTTTTTGGCATGATAATAATCAAGGTAAAGCACATAATCCATTCCTTAAAGTACCTTCTCCAAATAGAAGAATTCTTAGATAAGTCTTTTTTTTTTTTTGCGTTAAGCATTATATATATTACTCTGCGCTCACATGTATATGGATATTTATAAATATATTTATATAGATAGTTATGGGTATAATATATATAGCTACAAATATAATTATACAAAGCAATCATATAAAATAATTTTTAGCAATTATATAGCAATAGCACAAGATCATAAACATCAATTACAGATTTCCTATTAGCAGCATTAGATCATGCAATAACATCTTATTTAGAAATACTAATACTGGCCCTTCTTAAAGTCACGACCTTTACCATGAGCGTCCTCCCAAAAGGACCAACACCAGTCTGCCTACTATTGAATCATTCACTAACGTGAGATTGATCAATGGATCTACCAGGCTAAGGATAAATAGATCAACAGGGTCATTCAAGTAGTCGCATAGGTATGAAATGCCTCCATACACAAGGTCACCTTCTTTGAGCTCAATTAATAAAAGCTCCTCAAGGGGCCTCTCCCAACCTGAGGAATTCTCTTCGCTGGTGGCATGGATAGTCCTCAATAAATCTTCTCCCTCTTTCCTTCACATCATCGAACCGAGCAAGGAGTTGATTATAGAGGCCATTATATCCGTGCATCCTCATTCTTTCATTTGTATTGAACATGGTCTGCAGCTTGTCGTCTGTTGCCATAGGGATGTTCCTAGTTAGGAACTTGTTTGTTACAGCTTGGACAGATAGGTGCTCAAATGAGTAGGACTTCCTCGTTGGTTTGAAGAGAATAACCCCAAATTCTGCAACACATGGCAATGATCTTGCTTGCCTTTTTATAAACGCCAAGCTACTGCTTTGAAAACGTGATCATCCGATCATCATCGTTGTCTATCCTTTTCATTTCAATTTTTGTTGGCCTCTAATATGTTTGTACTAACCATTATTGAGTTTTACAATGAAAGTAATAATATATATATATATATATATTTATAAAAGAAAGTCATGATCCTTGCTTTTCATTTTACTCAGTATTTTTAGGACTATTGAATGATATATATGTTAAGTAGAATATGAACGCCTATGTCATGCTAGCAAAAAGCTCCAACATTTTCACTATTTTTGTTTCTTCCAAAGATTTGAACGTTCATTTTTATCATCTTAATGCTGGTAGCTAGCATTTTTACTTTTTATGGATAAACCAAAACAAAATAAATGTTAAAATGAAACGTCATTGGTAAATTTTATTAACTACGCAAAATATTACTAAATAAACAGGAAGTATATACATTTCCGATAAAAAATAGGGAAGTATTTTCCCATGGAAATTGTCACCTGTTATTTACATATGACAAAAAGTGTGAGAGAGAACAAGATAACATGAAAGAAAAAAAAAAAGCAATGCACATGCATTCTACATTTAGTAATAATATGTTAATTTACTAAAATTTACTTATCACATTTCATTTTAACATTCCTAGTGTTTTGATGTATCAACAAAAATTCTTCTAACATGAAATGCACGGGATGAATATGAATGTTCAAATCTTTGGAAGAAACTAAAATATTAAAAATAAGATAGCTTGCTGTTAACGTGATATTTGTTCATATTCTACTTACTATGAATATCTCTCAGTAGTCCTATAAATATTATGAGTAAAATAATAAGCAAGTATCATCACCTTCTTTTACCAAACTGAAAATCACCAACATCATTTTTAAACTCAATAATGGCGAGTACAAGTAAGCGTACTTAAGGCCGCCACAAAAAAAAAAAAAGAAGATATGCAATGGGCAGAGGAGGATGATGATGATCGGATGATCAAGTTCTCAAAGCTTTGATCTAGCATTTACAAAAAGGCAAACGAGCTCATTACAATGTGTGGTGCAGAACTTGGAATTGCTATCTACTTAATGGTCAGAAAAGTCATTGTGGCACGCCGTTGTCTAGGCCAACAAGCTCGTTGGAACAAAGAGTTATTAACCAAAAAACACTTATTCTTTTTTTACGATAAAAACAATATACCAACAACAACAATAATAATAAAATGTTTAGTACTGGAGGATGTATTGTTGCATCTCCTGCCTCCTCATAATCCACTCACATGTGCTCCATTAATATTGTTTATATAAGCTTTTGGAATAACATGCCGATTGTCATTTTAATCTCCCTCCCTTCATAAAGAACTATTTATATTTTTGGAAACTTGCTTTGCCAATATGACCAATCATTATCAACATGTATGAGTTACATGCTAAAGCTAACAACCTCCACAACCTCTTAGAAAATGGCTAAAAGAGCCTTCTTTATTATGGATATTAATATTCTTATGTAAGTTATTTAATGGATGTTGCTGACATATTGCCTCAAATTGTACCTTCGTGATTTCTTCCTCATTCCTAATTTTCCCTTCTTTTTAAGTACCTCTTCACTTCTCTTTCTCTTTCACCTCCATGGCGTATAAAAATAATTTACTCATTATTCTGAATGAGTTTACCCCAATGAAACAATAAAGAACGAAAATGTTTCCAACGAAATGGCTAAGTAAATTAATTTTTACAACCATAATAATATTGAGGATATCATAATTTCTATCACATGCATATTTTTGTTTTACAAGATTATAGAAAAATTTTCTAGAATTTATTTTTTGATATCACCCCACAATGAAGCCTAGATCACTACTTTCTATTAAAAAAAAGAATCTTTTTCTCCTTTTACAATTTTCAATAATCTAAGTATTTATTCTTATAATTTAGTCTATCTTAAAAACCAAAATTGCGTTGAATAACAATGTAATCAATAAAGCACAAATTTTGGGGTGGAGTCATGAATATTAGAGGGGGAAAAGGTGGTTAAGATTGGCAATCGCAAGACTAGGCAAAGGGATGTTAGATGAGAGGTTGGAGCAAATTAAGATAATGACAGTTATATATATATATATATCTATATATCTATATATCTATATATATATATATATCTCTCTCTCTATATATATATATATATATATCTTATGAGGAATTTTAAAAGAATTCGAAAGTAAAAGTACAATATACTAATAGCAGGATTCAAACATGCAATGACAACCAGAAAAGCAATTAATTATTACCAAATTGAATTATGATTTTCTTTTGAAGATAAAATTATTAGAGAAGTTATTAAGTAATCCTATCTCATCACGTGTCGTGATGAAGCACCAATTAAATTGCATGAAAGTAAGGATTTGGTGCTAATCACTCGGATAATTGTTATAATTTTTATTCATTAAAGAAATCTTATTGATTCTTTCTCACCACGTTATTTGAGATAAGATCATTTAAAATTTTCTCAATTATTGGAGATCATGATGGAATGGGGCATTTTTAATCACTCTGCTATATGAAGATGCGGAATTAGCATGTTTTGGTTATGTGTCGGTCAAAATGTCAAATGTCTAAAGCATGTATTTCTCCTTTTTCTTTCCTCCTTTATTTTTTTATTTTTTTTCCGGTTACTTTTTTTTCGGTTACTTTTTTTTCCTCCTTTTTTATCTTGCTGCAATACGGTTTTAAAACCTAGAAATGACATATTTTCTATTTAGTCATTTCAGATTCCACATAATTCTATAAATGCTATGAATTTTCATATTTTCCTATTTATTTAGTAATAATCCATACATTTACTAAAAATTTCCTATTACATTGTATTTTGTATTCCTTGTTATTTGGTATATTCATAAAAATGTTGTCAGCAAGATTGTATATATATGGTATGAAATTTCACACTTTCCTATTTATTTAGCAATGATTTGTTTATATACTAAAACTAATTAACTTCTGAGCTTGTATTTTCACATACTAATATTTTTGATATTTTTAAATATGATAAATAATTCACGATCATCTTATGTCTTATACTATAATATACGGGAAACCTCCATGTTGTAACTTCTACCACATTTTTAAATGCTAAAATTTATTATATATAAACTAGTAAAATCTCTCCTATGCGTATAAAAAAACTTATAAAAGTGCTCAAAAGACGCATAAAAACAATTACAAAGATGTGAGCAATCTAACATGTGCAAGGAGGGCTAGATTTCATAAAAAGAATTCTCAGGTCGCTCAATATTGTCTAATCAAATATATGGAAAGGTTATTAGCAGGGCTTTAAACCTTAATGGTGATCTAGAAAGAGGTCGGGGTGGTTAGTGCGGAGCTATTCTACCTCTTCAAAGACATGTATTTGTATCTATTGATGACAGTTATATATTATATAAAAATTTCAAATAAACATTAGAATTATTCATGAAAGCAAAATTCTAAATTCGTGAATAAATCTTAATTTTTTTAAAAGAATAACTTTCTCCTAAATAAATATATTTTTATATATACTAATTTTCTTATATACTGACACAAAGTACGAGCTCATACCTAGTTATAGAACTTGATTTGCATGTAAGAAACAATATCCTTGGCACATCTCGGAAGGCCTCTAATTAATCAACTAAATGATTATTTTTGCCCCTAATATATATAATTTTTATTTGTTGTGATATTTCCCTTTTTCTTGATAAATTTTTTTATCAATTCCCTTGGCTTTGACCATGCATTACAATAAAAAAAAATATACATCAAAAGAATCAAATCAACATATAATATTGAGATGGAACTCACCTAGATTTTGTATTGTGATCATGATGAAGATGTACATGCTGCAGATCCAAACAATCATCAACAATTCTTGCAGAAATGCTAAAAAGATAGCCTGGACAATCGTATTGATTCATGGTCTTTAGCATCTCATATCGTCATAGGAAAAGAAATGAGAAACCTAAATATATATTGAGATGCATGTCCCAAGAGATAAGTATGAACGATCCCTTCCAGAACTCGAATCTTTTTTAATTTTAGAATTCTTTCCTAAGTTTTCCCACAGAGAATCATATCTTCCTATAATGTTTATAAATCTATAGCTTGGACTAATAAATCTATACTAATTTCAGTGGTGAAAAATCTGAGACATCTCACTATCTCAAATCTAATCTACCATCTATGTCAGGGAAATCATCTTCTTATTTACAAATTACAAAATAAAAATTCATGTGGAAAAAGCAACAGTAATGTGAAAGAAAGAAGCAATATATATACACATTATGGTATATATTTTCCTAAAGATCTGGGAAGTTTATGGGTCAACGTATGTATTTTCCCGTCATTTTTCTTGATTTCCATTTATCTAAATCTATATATAGTAAAAAGAATTATCTAAGTAATAAGTTCCCGTGAAAAAAGTATTTCATATGTGAAATCAGTTTTCATCTTATATATAATACACGTATAAAAATAAATTACTTAAATTTATATATTTTTTACCAAAATATTGTTAACAGTTAAATCAAATATTTCAAATAAAGATTTCATAAAACATTATTTTTAACAAGATTAAAGAGTATAAAAACGAAGAATATAATTTAGAATAATAATGTAAAAAGGGAAAGAATAAAAAGAAAAAAATTCTTAATTAATTCAAAAAGAAAATTTATGTAAATTGAAAAATTGAAAAGGAAAGAAAGAATTGGTGGAAAATTCTCTCCACTGGCTATCACTTATTGGAGGATATTATATATGTATAGATTTAATGATGCAATTATGGGCGACAAAGCAAAATTGCATTAAATAATAATGAGAATTTTACCCCAAAAGGGTATTAAATAATAAAATAATAAGAAAGATATATGATATTTTTAACAACTTTATATAGGAAGGCAATAGATATAGATATCCGTACTGAAATCAAGCCAAACTTGGAGATTATGAAATTGCATATTCACTTTAAAAGGAAAAATAAAAAGTTGAATTTTAGCAAAGAATGAATTGTCGCAATTTTACCTAACTTAATAAATCTATATCATCATCATCGATATAATAAAAAAAGCAAATTCTAAAATGAAACATCAAATTATGTTCCATGATGAACCGCTAGTTTTTTCTAGTACTTTTAATATTAAAAACAACGTTTTGGCCCATATATCTTTCAATGACGTCACAAATTCATCAAGTCACATGTAAAGTACAATAAAATTGGAAGATTGCACATATATCGATGGCGTGTCGTTGACGTGTATATAAATTAAAATCCGCTTACATGTCAATAACGTATCACTAATGTGTCTGGCTTATATTAGACCGATTTTATTTTAAAATTACTTTTTATGGTCTGGTTCGGTGACGTAGCAATGATGGGTGACCTGGTAGAATGTGATTGGCGCATGTGGCATGAAGATTCGGGAACAGTCTTATCGTATTGTAGGCAAAAATTGTGAAATGAAAATATAAAAGACCAAAAATATTATGGCAAAATATATAAATAATGAATGAATGAGATCAAATGTCTGTAGGATTTAATGACTAAAATTAATGTTTCATCATGAAGCACAAGTTAGGGTTTCATTGTAGAATCCACCATAAAAAAAGTGTTTTCGCAGTGTAACACCCCATGTGAGTTGCACCATACAATAATCATGTAAAAGCATTGTTATCAAAACCGGACCAGATTGGGAACCGGCACCATGTTTTGTCCGGTTCGCCTGGAAATTCAAATTGCAGATTTGAACCGTCAGACCCATTAAACCGGCCAATTTTGAACAAAATTCCATTGAACCGGCCGATTTTATGAGTTTTTTTTATTTAGTATAAAAATTGCTTGGTTGTGTAAGGATTTGAACTCATGACCTCATACTTCCCATATTAGCATACTACCAACTAAGCCACTACTACTTTCTTGTTCTTTAAACTCTACTTTTAAGTACTTATTAAAATCCAATATTTATTTTGGAGTAAGAAATATTAAATATAAATATTTTCTTACAGTATTATTATATTTCTTTGAAATCATCATACTTCTATCTTAATTATCATAATTTTTTTAATCATATGAATATTTATTTTATTTTAATTAAACATGCGATCGAACCCCCGATTGGACCCATAAACCCATGAACCCATACCCCTTCCGGTTCATCATCCGATCCGATTTTCATAACACTGATGTAAAGCCATTAGATGTACATCTTTTTAATCAAAACCTGTAAATGTATCCTTTCAGGACTTCCATTCTTCTCTATTTCTACTCCCCCCCGGCCATGTGGTAATATTCCTTCGACAAATTAATCCTCTAATGTGGCCAATCAATTATTGCCACGTCATCGACCTGGACCATGCAATTAAACTTGTTAGCTAATTGACCCGATCCACGATACCAATTATAACATTGCCCAATAATTCGATCTGATTTGTTATGACATATTAATTTAGTTGTCTTAACATATAGTCATTTGTGCGCATTTACTCAATTTGCAGTGGGAAATGTCGTCGTTCCCTATACTGTTCTTCTTAATCCATACATTTTTGTTTGGACATATAGATTTAAGTTTGTACAAGTATAATTTTGCAGATTTGTCACTTCTGGGGAGGCTGTTCTTAATTGGCAATCTGAAGACGCGGTCTCACAAAACCGTGTTCTCTCGTCCATTGGGACTAAGGTGGACTCACTTACGGCAAAAGTTAGCCAGCTTGATGGCAAGGTTGATAGGCACCATCAGGAGACCCAGTCACTCCTCCGGACACTACAGAAGAGACTTAAGGAGATTCAAGATACTCCTGCTGCCTCATACTTCCAGATTGATCTGGATAAAAAGGAGGAAGAGATTCGCAAGCTAAAAAACTAGATTGCAATTCTCTCTGGGACTCCAACACCATCGTCACCAACTTCCCCGACCACAAGCCTCTTCGACTTTTTGGAGAGACCACTTGGAGAAAGAAGCAAGCCTGCAAGGCTCTCACTATTTTCCCCTTCTCAGGAAAAACAACAGCTTAAAAAGGCCATACTTGTGGAAATAAGGGAAAGGGCAAGACAGGTTACAGAGGCAGCACGAAAGCGCCAGGAGAAAAAGAAGGAGGTGTATGAAACCCCTCCAGGATTAATTCCATCTGCCTCCAAACCTTCAGAAGAAGAAAAGGAGAAGAAAAACGGAAGTGACGACGAATAAGAAGATCCCCAGGGAGCCTTTATGGTTTTCCCTAAGGAAAATCCTTTGAGCTCCTTTCTAAAGGAGTAAGGCAAAGCAAGTCAAATGGTGGTTAAAGAAGAAACATCTGACTTAGTATCAGAGGAAGAATCAAAAGCCTCTCCCGAGGAGTTAGAAGACTCATGGGAGACAGAAGACTTCTATCCCCCGATAAAGATGATGGGAAGGGGAGATGGAGTTGATTCGGACGACGCCAAGTCTGAAATGGCGGATCCACCACCAGCGGCATCACCAACAGCACCAACCAGGGGAAACCTTATCTTTACTTTAGACGATATTCTCTACTCGAAATGGCCAGACAGGCTACAAGAGTTCTTGGCCTATCTCACGACTAGAGCACTCACAGTTCGTGACAACCATGAGCTCATGATAGATTTCGTATCTCGATTTACCGGGACTTTATGGATCTGCTGGATTGAACTGACAGATCAAGATCAGGTCTTGTTCATTGTAAGTAGCCCTACAAAAGCAGTCCATATCCTGCATGTTTATTTTGTGGGACATCCTGGAGATCTCAAAGAACTCAAACGAAAAGAGTTCTTTGAAAAGAATTGTTGTTCCTACAAAAGAAAGCATCTGGACCTACACTTCAAGCACATGGTACGGCTATTTTATGAGCTCGGAGCAAACATCTCCCAGAAACAAGTTTTCCTCTCCTCTATTCTTGCGTCACTGACAGGAGCAGCGGAAAGGTTACGACAGGTTAGAGGCAAAAGAATTATTGACTGCACTGTTGGAGAAATCCAGCAGGAGATTCACGTGGCCCTCGAAGATGCCTGCATGAAGAAACAAGCCATCAAAGAAGTCCTAAAGGGAGACAAGTCAATGGAGAAGGCCTGCAAACGGCCTAAGTTGTACATCAAGTGCTCAAGCGGGGACAAAGACTGTGGCTGCCCAACCAAGAAGAAAAAGCACTATAAGATATGAAAAATGTCGAAAGCAAGGTCCATAAAATATTCTGAAAAGAAATGGAAGTACCTGAGGAAGAAGCGCAGGTTTGGAAAGAAGTACAAATCCACCCGGTGCTATATTTGCAATCGACTAGGCCACTTCGCTAAGAACTGTCCAAGGGCCTCGAAGAAAGGAGTAAGGCTTGTCCAGTAACTAGAAAATGCCACAGGGATCTCACTGGAAAAAGATGATGTCGAATCCCTTTTCTCTCTAGATGAAGAAGTTGGGCCATCTTCCATAGCGGCCCTGGAAGTCCTTATTTACTTAGACTTAAGTTTTTCTGGGTCTGACTCAGACACATGCTACATGGGAGCAGAAAATACTGAGGGGATTAACTTGGTGAATTCAGTCCCTCATATTCCAGTTTCAGTCTACATCTCCAAATACGCAAAACCTACCAGGGTAATTGCGTTCCCTGACATTGGAGCTGCCCAAACTATCATGAATCCAGAGGTACTACCTAAAGAGTGCTGGAAGTCACATACTAAACATTTCAGCACTGCCTCCAGTGAGGTGTTCTCCACTCACCTCATCAGCCAACCTCTCAAGATCCAGTTCTTGCCTGGATGTTATCTCATTACTAGGATACTGGGTTTAGCCCTATCCAGGAAGGACATCGTTGTTAGCTGGGACATCATCACTAAGGTGAACTACCTCAGAGATTTCCTTCCGAAGATAGCCATGCTCACTCGCCCCTTGGAGAAGATGTTAAAGAAGGATGCTCCTTCTTGGGGTTCCTCTCAGACCAAGGCGATCAAAGAGCTTAAGGCTCAACTACTGTCCATGCTTCCACTCCAAATTTCCTCTACGGGAAAAAGGATCCTCCAGACAGATGCAAGTGACAGATACTGGGGAGTGGTCCTACTTGAAGAACTAAATGGCAAACACCATATCTGTGGCAACAGGAGTGGAAGATTCAAGCAGAAGCAGCTGCCTCACTCTTAACTGCTCAGGTGGGCAGAATGGTTCTCTAAGTTAGACTTTGAAGTTAAACACATCAAGGGGAAACACAATACGCTGGCAGACTTCTTATCAAGGAAGGAACAAGCACTGACTCGGCAGACTCTGCATGTTTTGCCTGTAATCTGCATGTTCTCAAGATTACAGTTCACAACCCTGCGAGCTCAAAATCAAGCTGCAGGCGTTCATTGGAGAAACCCGGGAAGAATAAGGGGAGACATATCCTCCGAAGTTCATGACCTCGTACGGGAAAAACGGTTTCAGGTAGAGGCACGCAACCTCCTCTGGCAATATCAATGGAGGATATTCCGATATTATGGAGGACTCACTCTCCTTTTTTTCAGGATGCATCCTTACTTCCCTTACATCCATCCATTCAGATACTCCGCACTCGCGCCATATCTTGAAGAGATGAAATGGTTCTACTGGTATGCATGCCACTGCTATACCATTGGCATCCAATTCAAACTAGTAGAGATGCCCAGGTTCTTTAGGCGCCATGCTACAGTACAAGAAATGATCAGCTACCCGACTGAAGTTAGGAATTCGGACACCCATTTTATCCAATTCCTTGAATGGTTCAAATCACTTCAGCAATGGGAAGAGCTTTTCACCGAAGAAGCAAGAAAGGTGCGACCACATCCACAAGGGGATAGGCATGTCATTGTCCTGTTCCAGCAAATGTGGTATGTTGGCCCTCCGAGGAGAAGAAGCACTCGAGCCCAAGGGTAGCCTTCAGAGTTCCAACGGACCTACTCTTCGGAGGTCTGGAAGACTCTGCTTACAGATATCCTTGACAATGATAACGAATACAATGAATTTCAAAGGATTATCTGTGAGAAGAATGGGGTAGTCCCACGGGTTATATGGCCACCAGGCCACATTCCTATGGAATGGGACTATCAAGAGGATTATTAGCGCACTTGGCCTTCTCTTGAGCAAGCCGTGATGGAATACAATGAAGAGAATCTTCCTCCCCCTATTGTTTCTCAGGATCAGCAATCTCCCAATCCTCTTCCTCCTCCTGACTCGCAAGACCAATACTCTCTTGATCCAGAAGCCCTCATGCAACTAGAAAATCTCATGCAGTTGGATCTCAATCCTCCTACTGCAGGCCAAGCCCAGTCCAACTCTACTGCCCAGCAGGCAGCCCAGGCCAATGATCAAGTAGGACCAAGTGGAACTGCAAATTTGCATGACCTTGACAGTTGGCCTCAGCCTATTCTTCCTACACAGTAACATGTTCGTGAATGGTGGGATGATGACTTGACCGTTGAAGATATTGATTAGGCTCTACACAAGATAAAAGACGAGCAAAGAAAGATGGTTAACAAAAGGGTCATGGGCAGTGATTACAACAGCAGCGACGATTCCATCGAAAGCGGAGACAATCCAACTACTTCAGCCTAAGATAATGTACTATTTTGTCGGTTGTCACTGTAGCAGTTAATGTAGCAGCGTTGAATTTTTGCATTTCGTTTGATGTACCCGCATAACTTTCGCGCCCGTGATAGCGGACCTACTCTGCATGACAGCGGAGGGTCTCTTGTTCATTGTTTGTCTGTTTGTACTGACTCCCGCCTATAAATGGCGGGTTCGTCTTCTGTAATAGGGCAGATCAGATCGAGCAATAAACTACTCTTTTTGAAACACTCTTTTCATGGCTTTCTAATTTTCTTCCTTCCGGGCAAAAGGGGTTCTTAGAGTTTGAAGTAATTCTTCAAAACCAGGAGCTAACTCCGAGTATGCTCTGTTCTTGCCTCGCATGAGGATCCTACACATCAGAAAGGATTTGAGTATACTCTGTGCTTGCCTCTCATGAGGATCCTGCACATCAAAAAGAATAATGTCGCTCGGATATTCGATCTGAGGTAATCCTATGGAATTAGTGGAATTAACAGTATAAGTTCTGAGGATGTGTGACGGAACGCAGGGGCTTGAGCATGTTACCCAGGAGAGGCGTTGAAGCTCGCCAAAAGCTTATGGCCACACTTCCCTCAGGGCTTATGTTGTTAATCCTATTGAACTTCCCTAGCCTCACATTGAATTGGTATCAGAGCCTGGTTTTGTTGATTTACTGAAGAATTCTTCCCCCCAAGCCTAGAGTTTACAAACATCATGACTTCATCTTCTGAAAATACTCCCCCGGTTACTGATGTTAGTCTTTCCGTTGATACTCCCTTCCAAAAGTCTTTCGGAAGTAAACTTGACACCCTTTATGAGGTGAAGCTAGGGAAGTTCAATAGGATTAACAACATAAGCCCTGAGGGAAGTGTGCTCATACGCTTTTGGCGAGCTTCAACGCCTCTCCTAGGCAACATGCTCAAGCCCCTGCGTTCCGTCACACATCCTCAGAACTTATACCATTAATGCTACTGATTTCCTAGGATTACTTCGGATCGAATATCTGAGCGACATTATTCGTTTTGATGTGCAGGATCCTCATGAGAGGCAAGCACATAGCATACTCAAATCCTTTCTGATGTGCAGGATCCTCATGCGAGGCAAGTACAGAGCATACTCGGAGTCAGCTCCTGGTATCGAAGAATTACTTCAAACTCTAATAACCCCTTTTGCCCGGAAGGAAGAAAATTAGAAAGCCATGAAGAGTGTTTCAGAAAGAGTAGTTTATTGCTCGATCTGATCTGCCCTATTATAGAAGACGAACCCGTAATTTACAGGCAGGAGTCGGAACAAACAGACAAACAATGAACATGAGACCCTCCGCTGTCATGCAGAGTATGTCCGCCATCACGGGTGCGAAAGTTACGCCGGTACATCAAACAAAATGCAAAAATTCAACGCTGCTACAGTAACTGTTATAGTGACAACCGACAAAATAGTACATTATCTTAGGCTGAAATAGTTGGATCGTCTCTGCTTTCGATGGAATCGTCGCTACTGTTGTAATCACTGCCCATGACCCTTTTGTTAACCATCCTTCTCTACTTGTCTCTTATCTTTTGCAGAGCCCAATCAATATCTTCAACGGTCAAGTCATCATCCCACCATTCACGAACATGTGACTGTGTAGGTAGGACAGGCTGAGGCTAGTTGTCAAGGTCATGCAAATTTGCAGTTCCACTTGGTCTTGCCTGATCATTGGCCTGGGCTGCCTGCTGGGCAGTAGAGTTGGACTGGGCTTGGCCTACAGTAAGAGGAGTGAGATCCAACTGCATGAGATTTTCCAGTTACATGAGGGCTTCTGGATCAGGAGAGTACGGGTCTTAAGAGTCAGGAGGAAGAAGAGGATCAGGGGATTACTGATCCTGAGAGACAGTAAAGGGATGATGATTCTCTTCATTATATTCCCTCAGGGTCTGCTCAAGAGAAGGTCAAGTGCGCTGATAATCTTCTTGATAGTCTCATACCATAGGAATGTGGCATGGTGGTCATATAACCTATGAGACTACCCCATTCTTCTCATAGATAATCCTTTGAAATTCCATGTATTCGTTATCATTGTCAAGGATATCTATAAGCAGAGTCTTCCAGACCTCTGAAGAGTAGGTCCGTTGGAACTTTGAAGGCTCCCCTTAGGCTCGAGTGCTTCTTTTCCTCGGAGGGCCAACATACCACATTTGATAGAACAAGACAATGACATGCCTATCCCCTTGTGGATGTGGTCGCACCTTTCTTGCTTCTTCGGTGAAAAGCTTTTCCCATTACTGAAGTGGTTTGAACCATTCAAGGAATTTGATAAAATGAGTGTCCGAATTCCTAGCTTCAGTCGGGTAGCTGATCATTTCTTGTACTACAGCATGGCGCCTAAAGAAACTGAGCATCTCTACTAGTTTGAATTGGATGCCAATGGTATAGCAGTGGCATGCATACCGGTAGAACTACTTCATCTCTTCAGGATATGGCGCGAGTGCGGAGTATCTGAAGGGATGGATGTACGGGAAGTGAGGATGCATCTCGATAGGAAGGAGAATGAGTCCTCCATATTATCGAAATTTCCTCCATTGATATTGCCAGAGGAGGTTGCGTGCCTCTGTCTGAAACCGTTTTTCCCATACAAGGTCATGGACTTCAGGGGGTATGTCTTCCCTTATTCTTCTCGGGTTTCTCTAGTGAACGCCTGCAGCTTGATTTTGAGCTCGTAGGGTCATGAACTATAATCTTGAGAACATGCAGATTACAGGCAAAACCTGTAGAGTCTGCCGAGTCAGTGCTTGTTCCTTTCTTGATAAGAAGTCCGCCAGCGTATTGTGTTTCCCCTTAATGTGTTTAACTTCAAAGTCGAACTTAGAGAACCATTCTGCCTACCTGAGCAGTCAAGGGTGAGGCAGTTGCTCTTCCCCCCAAGCCTGGAGTTTACAAACACCATGACTTCCTCTTCTGAAAATAGTCCCCCCGTTACTGATGTTAGTCTTTCCGTTGAGACTCCCTTCCAGAAGTCTTTCGGAAGTAAACTTGACGCCCAGAAACCTAGGTCACCAACTATGAGCGTCTCCATCAAAACGCTCAGCCGATCCAGTCCTCTGAGCCTAAGTTCGGAAAAAGACCGGACGGAAAGGTCGTGATCTCGTTTGACCATCGTCCGATTGAAAACCCAGAGCCATCTGCTCCTCCCATGTTCCAAACGATGATGATGATGCAGCTCGCAGAAGAAGGAGTGCGGGATAACCCGAAGGTGCAAAAACATATGCCTCCTATTCACTCTTTTAAGGGTAATGTGATGCCAGTGTATTTCTTCCGCGAACCTGGAGGAAAACACTGTTATTAGGATGTCTGCAACTGTGATGTTTGCTACAGGAAAAAACGAAAAGGCCCTCCTTGTTTTGAAGAGGCCTAGAAGAAAGCAGATCCTAAGCCAGATCCAGATCTGAGTGCAAATGTTAGTTTATCAACCGTCCTAAAGAAGAAGAAGGTGATACCCTGTTACAAGCCCATCCTCAAATGGGTTAGAAAGTAGAAGTGGAAAAATCCCAAAGAAATTCGGGACTATCTCAAAGATATGGTGCCAGCCTCTATTTCTGAGAGGCTTGTCCACAAGATGGAATAGAAAGGCGAACTGGCTGCTATTCCACAAGCAGCTCCCGCCTGCATGTTCCGCCCATCCTCACCAAACTATGATGAACAGTTCCCTCAACTGGGACAGTTTACTGATGGTGAAGGGCGGCATACTCATGCCTTCAAAGTCCAAAATCCAAACTTCAAGAGATGAGTAAGGGAGACCCAGATTTGTCACTTCTAGGGAGGCTGTTCTTAATTGGCAATCTGAAAACGCGGTGTCACAAAACCGTGTTTTCTCATCCATTGGGACTAAGGTGGACTCACTTACGGCAAAAGTCACCCAGCTTGATGGCAAGGTTGACAGGCACTATCAAGAGACCAGGTCACTCCTCCAGACACTACAGAAGAGACTTAAAGAGATTCAAGATACTCCTACTGTCTCATACTTCCAGATTGATCTGGATAGAAAGGAAGAAGAGATTCGCAAGCTAAAAAATCAAATTGCGATTCTCTCTAGGACTCCAACACCATCATCACCAACTTCCCCGACCACAAGTGTCTTCAACTTTTTGGAGAGACCACGTGGAGAAAGAAGCAAGCCTGCAAGGCTCTCATTATTTTCTCCTTCTCAGGAAGAACGACAACCTAAAAAGGCTACACTTGTGGAAATAAGGGAAAGGGCAAGACAGGTTACAGAGGCAGCACGAAAGCGCCAGGAGAAAAAGAAGGAGGTGTATGAAACCCCTCCAGGATTAATTCCATCTGCCTCCAAACCTTCAAAACAAGAAAAGGAGAAGAAAAACGGAAGTGATGACGAAGAAGAAGATCCTTAGGGAGCCTTTATGGTTTTCCCAAAGGAAAATCCTCTGAGCTCTTTTCTTAAGGAGCAAGGCGAAGCAAGTCAGATGGTGGTTAAAGAAGAAACATCTGACTCAGTATCAGAGGAAGAATCAGATGCCTCTCCCGAGGAGTTAGAAGACTCATGGGAGACAGAAGACTCCTATACCCCGATAAAGATGATGGGAATGGGAGATGGAGTTGATTCGGACGATGCTAGGTCTGAAATGGCGGATCCACCACCAGCGGCAGCACCAATGCACCAACCAAGCGAAACCTTGTCTTTACTTTAGATGATATTCCATACTCTAAATGGCCAGTTAGGCTATAAGAGTTCTTGGCCTATCTCACTACTAGAGCACTCACAGTTCGTGACAACCATGAGCTCATGAAAGATTTCATATCTCAGTTTACAGGGACTCTACAGAACTGGTGGATTGGATTTACAGATCAAGATCAGGTCCAGTTCATTGTAATTAGCCCTACAGAAGCAGTCCATATCCTGCAAGTTTATTTTGTGGGACATCCTGGAGATCTCAGAGAACTCAAACGAAAAGAGTTTCTTTTAAAGGAAGTGTTGTTCCTACAAAAGAAAGCATCTAGACCTACACTTCAAGCACATGGTACGGCTATTTTATGAGCTCGGAGTGGACATCTCCTTGAAACAAGTTTTCCTCTCCTCTATTCTTGCGTCATTGGCAGGAGCAGCGGAAAGGTTACTGCAGGCTAGAGGCAAAAGAATTATTGACTGCATTGTTGGAGAAATCCAGCAGGAGATTCACGTGGCCCTCGAAGATGCCTGCATGAAGAAACAAGCCATCAAAGAAGTCCTAAAGGGAGACAAGTCAATGGAGAAGGCCTACAAACAGCCTGAGTTGTACATCAAGTGCTCTAGGAGGGACAAAGACTATGGCTGCCCAACCAAGAAGAAAAAACACTATAAGAAGTGGAAAATGTCGAAAGCAAGGTCCAAAAAATATTCTGAAAAGAAATGGAAGTGCCTGAGGAAGAAGCGCATGTTTGGAAAGAAGTACAAATCCTCCCAATGCTATATTTGCAATCGACCAGGCCACTTCGCTAAGAACTGTCCAAGGGCCCCGAAGCAAGGAGTAAGGCTTGTCCAACAACTAGAAAATGCCATAGAGATCTCACTGGAAAAAGATGATGTCGAATCCTTATTCTCTTTAGATGAAGAAGCTAGGCCATCTTCCTTAGCGGCCCTCAAAGTCCTCACTGACTCAGACTCAAGTTTTTCAAGGTCTAACTCAGACACATGCTACATGGCAGCAAAGGATACTGAGGGGATTAACTTGGTGAATTCAGTCCCTCATATTCCAGTTTCAGTTTACATCTCAAAATACGCAAAACCTATCAAGGTTATTGCGTTCCTTGACACTGGAGCTGCCCAGACTATCATGAACCTAGAGGTACTACCTAAAGAGTGTTGGAAGTCACATACTAAGCATTTCGACACTGCCTCCAGTGAGATGTTCTCCACTTACCTCATCAGCTGACCTCTCAAGATCCAGTTCTTTCCTAGATGATATCTCATTACTAGGGTATTGGGTTCAGCCCTACCCAAGAAGGACATTGTTGTTGGCTGGGACATCATCACTAAGGTGAACAAGCACAGGATGATGCCAGAAGGAGTCTGTTTTAAGCACTACTTTCAACCGTATGTGTAGACCCCTCGACTCTTCATGGCACGAGAAGATGAAGTCAAGCAGATCCTTAGTGAACTGGTACAAGAGTTGAAACGCCATTCTTGTGCGTGTTGAGGATATTAATCCCACATAGGAAAAATGAATCAAAATCCACTGGTTTATATGAGATTTGGGTACCACCACTTATAAGCTTGAGCTTTTAAGTGGATATGGGCCCAGGTCCATATAAATCCATGGAAATTTAATATGGTATCAAAGCCCAGGTTATGCGTAGCGCACCCGCGCGCGTGTGCGCATTCACACCGCGCCATGCCCAATATATCCGAGTGCAGCCAATAGTGCGCCTCGTGTTACTGTCCTCCCTTGTGTTATGTCCGGCTCGAGGTCAATTGTTGAGGGCGGGTGTTTAAGGGCACGTGACAACGTGTAGGCAAAAATAGACCACATGTTGCACGTGAGGACGGGTGTTGAGGATATTAATCCCACATAGGAAAGATGAATCAAAATCCACTGGTTTATATGAGATTTGGGTACCACCACTTATAAGCTTGAGCTTTTAAGTGAAAATCGGCCCGAGCCCGTATAAACCCAATGGAAATTTAATAATGCGGACTCTAATTCGGAGTTCCTCAAGAAATGTCCTCACCCATTGTGGAAAAATGAGCAATTCTTTGTCAGACTGCCATTTAAGAAGAACGATGACATCAATCCTACTAAAGCCAGTCACTCAAGAATGAATCCTGAGCACTAGAAACTTGCTACCGCTGAATGTGCTGAACTGCTTCAGCAAGATCTCATAGAGCCATCTGATGCATCGTGGGCTTGTGAGGCCTTTTATGTAAACAAGCGGTCTGAGCAAGTCAGAGGAAAGTTGCGGTTGGTTATCAACTACCAGCCCCTCAACCACTTTCTCTAGGATGACAAGTTTCCATTACCAAACAAACAAGCCCTTTCCTCTAGCCTCTTAGAGACTAAGGTGTTTTCAAAGTTTGATCTAAAAGCGGGCTTTTGGCAACTCAGGATCCATCCAGAAGACAGGCCCAAAACTGGGTTCTGTATCCCGAATGTCCATTATCAATGGAAGGTTATGCCTTTTGGGCTTAAGACAGCACCATCGCTATTCCAGAAGACCATGTGTCGGGTCTTTGCTCCTATTATGGACCAAGCCCTTGTATACATTGATGACATCCTTTTATTCAGCCCATCAGAAGAAGCCTAGATCCTTCTGCTCTGACGATTCTCAAAGATTGTTCAAGACTGTTGAATCATGCTCTCTGAGAAGAAAATGATGATTGGCCAACGAGAGATCAACTTTCTTGGCATGCAGCTTGCCAATGGCCAGTACTAACCATAGCGACATGTGGCCCAGAAGCTACTCAAGTACCTTGAGGAGTTGCTTTCCAAGAAGCAAATTCAACAGTTTCTTGGCACAGTCAACTACCTCAGAGATTTCCTTCCGAAGATAGCCAAGCTCACTCGCCCCTTGGAGAAGATGTTAAAGAAGGATGCTCCTTCTTAGGGTTCCTCTCAGACCAAGGCGATCAAAGAGCTTAAGGCTCAACTACAGTCCCTGCCTCCACTCCAAATTCCCTCTATGGGAAAAAGGATCCTCTAGACAGATGCAAATGACAGATACTGGGGAGTGGTCCTACTTGAATAACTAAATGGCAAACGCCATATCTATGGCTACATGAGTGGAAGATTCAAGCCGTCAGAATAGCACTATCACTCCACTTTCAAGGAGATCCTGGTGGTCATAAATGGGATAAAGAAGTTCGAGTTCCACCTGGGGGATACAAATTCCTGGTGGAAATGTATATGTCTAGCTTCCCCAAGATGTTGCAGGGCAAGCAGAAGCAACTGCCTCACCCTCAATTGCTCAGGTGGGCGGAATGGTTCTCTAAGTTCGACTTTGAAGTTAAACACATCAAGGGGAAACACAATACGCTGGCGGACTTCTTATCAAGGAAGGAACAAGCACTGACTCGGCAGACTCTGTAGGTTTTGCCTGTAATCTGCATGTTCTCAAGATTACAGTTCACAATCCTGCGAGCTCAAAATCAAGCTGCAGACGTTCACTGGAGAAACCCGGGAAGAATAAAGGGAGACATACCCCCTGAAGTCCATGACCTAGTACGGGAAAAACGGTTTCAAACAGGGGCATGCAACCTCCTCTGGCAATATCAATGGAGGATATTCCGATATTATGGAGGACTCACTCTCCTTCCTTTCGAAATGCATCCTCACTTCCCGTACATCTATCCATTCAGATACTCCGCACTCACGCCATATCCTGAAGAGATGAAGTGGTTCTACTGGTATGCATGTCACTGTTATATCATTGGCATCCAATTCAAACTGGTAGAGATGCTTAGGTTCTTTAGGCGTCATGCTGCAGTACAAGAAATGATCAGCTACCCGACTGAAGCTAGGAATTCGGACACCCATTTTAGCCAGTTCCTTGAATGGTTCAAACCACTTCAGCAATGAGAAGAGCTTTTCACCTTAGAAGCAAGAAAGGTACGACCACATCCACAAGGGGATAGGCATGTCATTGTCATGTTCCAGCAAATGTGGTATGTTGGACCTCCGAGGAGAAGAAGCACTCGAGCCCAAGCACGAGCCCAAGGGGAGCCTTCAGAGTTCCAACGGACCTACGCTTCAGAGGTCTGGAAGACTCTGCTCACAGATATCCTTGACAATGATAACGAATACAATGAATTTCAAAGGATTATCTGTGAGAAGAATGGGGTAGTCCCACGGGCTATATGGCCACCAGGCCACATTTCTATGGAATGGGACTATCAAGACAATTATCAGTGCACTTGGCCTTCTCTTGAGCAGGCCCTGAAGGAATACAATGAAGAGAATCCTCCTCCCACTACTGTCTCTCAGGATCAGCAATCCCCTAATCTTCTTCTTCCTCCTAACTCTCAAGACCCGTACTCTTCTGATCCAGAAGCCCTCATGCAACTGGAAAATCTCATGCAGTTGGATCTCAATCCTCCTACAGTAGGC
This sequence comes from Punica granatum, assembly GCF_007655135.1. NCBI lineage: Eukaryota > Viridiplantae > Streptophyta > Magnoliopsida > Myrtales > Lythraceae > Punica > Punica granatum. The sequence continues at coordinate 14,607,340 of NC_045131.1, read as the reverse complement.
CAAGCCCAGTCTAGCTCTACTGCCCAGCAAGCAGCCCAGGCCAATGATCAGGCAGGACCAAGTGGAACTGCAAACTTGCATGACCTTGACAGTTGGCCTCAGCCTGTCCTACCTACACAGTCACATGTTCGTGAATAGTGGGATGATGACTTGACCGTTCAAGATATTGATTGGGCTCTACACAAGATAAGAGACAAGCAGAGAAAGATGGTCAACAAAAGGGTCATGGGCAGTGATTACAACAGCAACGACCATTCCACCGAAAGCGGAGACGATCCAACTACTTCAGCCTAAGATAATGTACTATTTTGTCGGTTGTCACTATAGCAGTTATTGTAGTAGTGTTGAATTTTTGCATTTCGTTTGATGTATCGACGTAACTTTCGCGCCCGTGATAGTGGACCTACTCTGCATAACAGCGGAGGGTCTCCAGTTCATTGTTTGTCTGTTTGTACCGACTCCCGCCTATAAATTGCGAGTTCGTCTTCTGTAATAGGACAGATCAGATCGAGCAATAAACTACTCTTTCTGAAACACTCTCTTCATGGCTTTCTCATTTTCTTCCTTCCGGGCAAAAGGGGTTCTTAGAGTTTGAAGTAATTCTTCAATACCAGAAGCTGACTCCGAGTATGCTCTGTGCTTGCTTCGAATGAGGATCCTGCACATCAAAAAGGATTTGAGTATGCTATGTGCTTACCTCTCATGAGGATCCTACACATCAGAACGAATAATGTCGCTCAAATATTCGATATGAGGTAATCCTAGGGAATCAGTGGAATTAACGGTATAAGTTCTGAAGATGTGTGACGGAATGCAGGGGCTTGAGCATGTTGCCCAGGAGAGGCGTTGAAGCTTGCCAAAAGCGTATGGCCCCACTTCCCTCAGGACTTATGTTGTTAATCCTATTGAACTTCCTTAACCTCACCTAGAATTGCTTTGTGCCTCTTCGAGTGGTAAACGAAGTAAACAATTGACAAATGATATTAGTTTTTTTAATAATCCCATTGGTGATCTCTCACCCTTTCGGTTTCTTAGTTTATATTAACTCATTCCTAGGACTGATGAATATACTATCAATTTGCAAATCTTATTCTTTTTATCCTCCTTCCATATGCACTACAAACTATACAATGCCGCCCCGAAAAGAATACAATGACAAGGTGTTCTTTCTCGTCATCTGGACTGTGTTGGCCACCGGGGATATTGAAAGCGTGATGAATCTTCGCCTAGTGTAAGCATAAATAACTTCTTATTCTTATTTTTTTTCCATCATTAACTTCAAATCTAAGATATTTTTCTAAACCCAAAGTTTAATTGAATGAGAGGTTGCGCGATCTCGACAGCTAGTTTCTCCCTTTCTGAGAAAGATTGAACTCGCTCATGTTGTATATTGGACTATGATTCTTAGTGTAACTGCTAGAACCTTCCAGGAGGACGCATCAAACATTGTGAATTTGTATGCCTAGTTAGTCCATGGCACACAATTAATTTTCGAAAATATTGAACCATGCTATAGAATATTGCAGGAAGCAATAGTAGTTGTAAAGCAACGCCAAATCCACTGGCAGACGCATTGCCTTCTACATCCTCGCATTGGCCGACGCAATCAACGGATTAGATTTGGCGAGACATGTAGAGCGATTTGATCGCGTAATCGATAGAGATCCAGAACAGGGTTTCTTGTGGGGTTGTAGGGACACTTTCCGTTTCCGTCAAATGGATCTGTGTAGGGCGAGGTAGATGCCTTTGTCGAAATACTATTGTACATGGGTTTGATCTCATTGATCACCAACTGTGTGAGCATATAGTGCAATGCCCACTTGTTGTTTGGTTATTGAGACTTGTAAGATTAGAGCTCATGTTGACCATGATTGAATACTATGTTCATTAATTTAGATATTTTCTATTTAAACTGCAAGTGTTTGACCAGTTTTTATTTTGATGATCAATTTATTAAGAGTAAGTAGGCAATTTGATCCATGACTTTTGATGGTTACATCAATTTGGTCCATGACTTATTTTTTGCATCAATTTCGTCCCTCACTTTTTCAAATTGCATTAATTAGGTCCTTATAACATAGCGTAATCGGTTTTGGGTACCTATTTTTTTCATGATACCTGGACCCTACTCTGTAAGGAACATGTTCCAAGATTTTGGAACCGGACCCTACCCTGTTGAATCCTGGAACCGAAACCTACTCGGAACCAACCTGTAAATTTTTTTCTCTCACTAAATAAAACCGAAAATATTCTATCCATGATCAGTAATCACGCAAAATAGAATACCGACATAGATTTAGATTAATCTATAACAACAAAAAGATATGTAAGTAAATGGGATTAATTGTGGCAAAAAAGTGGGGGGTGAATTTCATCGTATACCCTAATGCTATTTACCTAATGGCTGATTTATCACTCCTCTTTGGGGCACTTGACTGGTAAAGATCCTCCATTACTTGGAAACAATAAGGCTGCATCAGTTGCTTGAACAAATGGTCTACACATCCTTTAGAGCAGCAGCTGACACCATAAATCAGACCAACTATGGAAGATTGAAGCCAATGGAAACGAAAATGGATCAACTCTACCTTACAATGGCATCTACATTAAGGCGTTTGCAAGGTATACACCCTGCCCTGTCCTGTGTCTTTACGGGATCATGTCAATTGATATAACATCTTCTTACTGCTCTCTGTGTTTCACAGCGAATCTCGTCTCAGCTGGCAGTGAGACAATTGAGGACCTAAGGCGTTTGATCGTCATTTTCAGACATGTTGAGAAGCTAATGACTGTTGTAGTATCTCTTCATCGGAAATTCCTGCAAGCACCATCTCTATCTGAAACTATTTTCAACAACTACTATAAATTTCACTTCAAGAGCCCTTTGAGTTGGCCACAGGAATTTTCCATAAAGACCAAGAGGGAGAAACTATAATGTGCGTTGCATCTTTGACCTAAGGGAGAATAGTAGTCATTATAAAGACCAAGAGGGAGAAACTTATTGGAGAAACTATAATGTGCGAAGAGAAATGGAATACCAAGCAGTCAGGCTAGTAGTCATCGGAGTTGAGATCCGGCCGATCACTGGAGGTCCATGGTGAGCCTTGGCTTGACCAAGATTCGATTACCGATTCGTAGTCAAGCTTCAAGAAAATCTTCTGCCTCTTCTTCACTGCATCTTTGACCTGGTTCCTACATTTGCGTTAGCCTCCGGTTCGGCCACCTTCCCATCCTCCTCCCCTCCGCAAGTCGTTGGAGAACCCTAGTCGTCAAAGTTCAATTTGAATGTTTCCTTCGAAATGTCAATCACTTCATTGACTTGGTTGCCTTGGCCCACATCTAGGGCCAGTACGCCCTCGTCTTCAATCTTCACTAATTTTTCGCTCTCGAAGGAGCAATCCTGAGAATTCTCCCTCTCCTAATCCCAATCCATCAGCTCTAGTCCTTCCATTCCAAAGGACTCATTCTCGAGCCCCTTACCCAGCAAGCTCTCGACATCGGCTGCAAACTCTGCAAGGTCCATATCAGATGGAAGAAACCCATGCATACGCTCCGCCTCAGTCCCGTAACTAACGGGAACCCCTTTAGTTTCGTTGCAGTCAAAGGGTGCAACAATCTCCGTTTCCTTCGATGAGCAGAGTTCGGTAGCAAAAGGACGAGGCCATGTCCGACAGCTCCAAGCCCTTCGATGAGGAGCAAGTCAACAAGGAGCAGGAGCAGGCTGCCAACGAGGAGGTCGATGAGGAGGAGATTGAGGTCGTCACCCACTCCGCCAGCTCCGCCAAAGACGGGGACGATCCTGCTGCTGCTACCTTGCTGTGTAGCTTTACTCTTTTTTTTTTTTTTTTTTTAAGTATCATCCGGTTCCGGTTCTGAGTACTCTATAGGTAGGAACTAGAACCGGAATCGGTTTTCACCGATTCCTGATTTTAATACTCAAAGCAAGAAATGGAGCTTTGCAACTACAACGCTTGTCATGCCAGTACACCTAACATAATCATACCCACGGTTTCTTCCTCATAAATACTCTCAAACCTCCTGAAGTTCAGAGTTTTGGCAAAGAAAATATCTTTAATAAGATGTTTATTTGAAGAATTTGATCAAACATACAAGACTTTATGATGACAGCTGGGAGCGAGACATATGTTTCACTTATGTAAATGTTGTGTGCGTGTGAATAGCACGACGCCATTGTCCTTTTAAAATAAAAAAAATCTGTTTTAATATTTTTAACCGCTGAAATATTCAGCTTAAAGATTGAGACTAATTCAGTCCAAGTATTAATTGACCTTGACAATATGATGTTTTAAATGGGTTTTTCCATCCTACAATTGCAGCTAAAAGTCAGCCCATTAAAAGCAATTTTCGGTTGCATCACATTCTCATGATTAAATTCATCTTTTTCTTTTCTTTCTGCATGTCAATTCGATGGATTAAGCCCAAAGAATTTGACATGAGACTATTTGTTGAGCACAAAATTGTTTGTATTGATAACCAATAGTACCTGGAAAATACAAATTTCCACCTATCAAAAAAAAAATTAAAAATTCCAAAAGTTCGCCATTTTCTATATACTTTTCACCATTCCAAAAAAGCAAAGCCAATTCTTTTTTCAGCAGAAGAAAATATATGTCACTTTTGTCGTCGTTTGATGAGATTAACTTCTTCAGATCCGATGAGATTAACTTCTGTTTATTTATATTTTTTGCAAAAGAAAATTTTTAAATTGGATTACCGAAAGTGACAACCGATACATCTTTTTTCTTCTTTTTCATAAAATTTATATCGAGTTGGCAATGTGCTGGAGCTACTGTCCTCTGTTGGTGTACAAATTAAATGCTCGACTTTAGTTTTCAACGCCAATCCATCGCAGACGTTCTAGGCTGACTAGTCGGATCGATTGGGAGTGCACTTCAATCCGCATGAGTAATTAATTATGAATGAGGTATAATTTAATTGGTAACGCGCTAGAGATTCAAACGCTATATCATGAATACTTGAGAGCAAATAAGTGGGAATATCCTCATATTTGTTATTGAATCAGCTTGCTCTAATGTATAGTACTTGCCTGTGGACTCGTGGATAGGTGGTGCTCCTCCAATACCTTATCGAAGTCTGAATGACGAGCCCATACTCTCTAGTCCTGATATAGTTATGACTCAAGTCGGACATTCTGTGACTTGATTTGAGCCCATATAGTTACCTCCAGTGGGAGTTACTACTCCGATCACCCAACCCCTTTTACTTACAAGAAAAAAAGTAAGATTAAATTAACTGGAGGGCATAACTGTGCTCACTCAATTAACATTCTTAGGACTTAATCGCAAATGAATCTCACAAATACCACTATCGTTCATCGATGGCTTACATGTTTTCACTTAAATTATTAAAGTTAGTTAGGCAAAGCCCCGACGCCTCTTGTTATTAACAAAAAAAAGAAAAAGAAAAAAGAAAAGAAAGGTCTTAACACTTCCTGAGGATGGTTGTCCACCTCCAAGGAATATCGAGGAACTAATTTTTACGTTGTCATTATAATTAAAGTCATTAATCATGTATTCCGTCCAAAATGCCCTTATATATATATATATATATATTCCATCCTTAAAAAAAATCACGTAATGACCACCATATTAATTGTGGTAGTTTGGAATCTTTGGACATAATACTATCTCCATTCACAATCTCTCATTTGAGCCTCCAAAATGGTCCATCATTGCCACATAATCTTCATATTATTCAGAGATACACTAAACAAAACAGAAACTTACCACTCCATAATCTCTATTTTTTAGTCTCTAGGGTGATCCCACAACTTAATTTTTTTTAAAAAAAGTAAAGGCAGCTATCGCATGAGGCCCATGGCTGCCACGTGATAGTCGCTAATTGGTCTCTCGCTGAGAGATGGGTCTATCCGCAAGAGACGAGCTCCGGTGGGGGCATATTTGTTGCTCATCTCTCTCTTATGCCGCATGTGTATGAGAGACGCGACAGAGATGGCCACTGGACATAATCTAACAAATGTGAGAGAACGCTTGCATATGTAATCCCTTTCCTTAGGATTTCGGTAGCGCATGCATAATAATGATAAACGAGAGTAAAGAAGTCAAAAAATATTACCAACATAGGTTGGTTTAAGCAGTTCTGTATTTGTTTCACTTAAATAAAGTTTTAAGTTCGAATTTTGTGTATAGAGAAAATCCACACAGGGTGGTCTCGGCTAGAACTTGATTAGTTGGAACTAATGAGCTTCTGAATACCAGAATACATATCGAAAATAAGATATAAAAAATATAGACTACATTTTGCAGTAATAAAATCAATCTCCTGAACTCCGGAATATGCACCACAAGATCGCAAAAATATTGGCCTTGGTTTTCTGCAGCGGAATCAACATCTCATAGAGAACGAAAGTAGTGGAAGAAAAGTTCTTAAGCATTTTCAATTACGTATTAGAGGCTCATGGGGTTACTATAATAAAAAATAAAAATTCTAAATAACTAATAAATGGGTACAGGTAGTAGCACAATAAATATTGAATCTGAAACTTTTTAGTTACTAGATGAAAGCGTACGCTATTATACTACACCCTCTTGAATAAGTTCTAATGCATTTTCATTTCCCTTCCTAATGGGAAAATAATTAGTTGATAAAGATGGGGAAAACTATACTTTTTACTCACTACCTTTAGACGGTGTTTTGTTTTAGTCCACTTTCTATTTTTTATTCGTTTTCATCCAATAACTTTGCTTATTTTTCGGTTTTAGCCCATGTCTTTTTTTCGTTTTGGTCCCATGTCTTTGGTTGTTTTTCTATTTTCATCCTTTTATTGAATATTTTATTAGAGAAAATTCAATTTTTAGTCCTCAACTTTAATTACTTGTTCGATTCGTCCTAATTATCTTTTTCTTTCAATTATGTTCTTCATGTTACATATTGTATTTGTCTTAGTGAAGGAACAATACCTAAACCTGAAGATGCTCCAATATCTTTTCAATTGCTTGTTCGAGATCTATGACCTTTGGCTTTGGCATCGAATCACTTCCTTTTATCTGAGAAGAACTTCCATATTAATAGGAACAAAGCTTAATCAGATTGAAGCAAAAAATCCTTTTTGTCTGGCATTAATTTTGGATTCTTCTTTTTTTAATCATAAATGCTAAAATGATATTTTATTAAATAAAAAAATACTTCTAAAAAATCAAACTAGTATTAAAAAAAAGATGATGCAAGCTGGAGAGGGAGAGAGGGGTGGCAGCCCAATCGCACTTAAACGAGGTCATTGGCAATTTTCCCTTATGTCCCTCTCTCTGCAAAAATAAAAAGTTAAAATTCAAAATTTAAAACAAATATACTGGAGTTAGAGGGAAGGGACAATGGGGCTCAACACGACCACCGTCTGATGCGAGGTTGTCGGGAGCTTTCCTCTAACAATGTTAGTGACAACAAGACATGTGAGCGGCCACCACTCCGAGTGAGGTCTCTAATGATATTACCGAACCAATGGTTTCTGATTTTAGCCTCTACTACTTTGATATCTCTTCACTCACTCTCTCTCTTTGCAAGGAGAGAAAGTGGGACAAAACAGAAGGTCATCGACCACCTCACTTGCGCATCGGCGTTCGGTATTAAACCTCCATCGTCCACTTTCTTCCTCTGCAATCTTCCTTCTTTTTTTAATAATTTAATTTTTTTAAAAATGCTTTTTATAGTAAAAAAAAATGCTGCAGTACATTTTTAAGGCATAATTCAATATGATAAGACTAAAGAACAAAATGTTTAACCCCAAAGAAAGGATTGGAAAAAGAAAAAAGGGAGAAATAGGATATAATTCAAAATGTTACTAAAGTTGCGGAACAAAACAGTAAGCAAAGCTAATAGATGAAAATTAACAGGAAAATAGAAAATTAACTAAAATAAAAAAGTGTTCAATGATAGTGGACTAATAATATAGTTTCCCCATACTACATTTTCTAGTGGAAAGCTGGCAAGTAAGCTTTTTTTTTTTTTTTTGCTAATTCGGGGTGTTCGGGTTTCGCCCGACTAATCTCCAAAGCTCCGTAAACCCCTGGCGGCGTACGGAGCGGGTAATTACGCCAAAAGCGCTCCGATGGCCCCAAGGGGATTCGAACCCGGGTCTCGGTGCAAACTTGGGTGCACATTAACCACTAGGCCGAACCCCTTGGGGTTGCTGGCAAGTAAGCTTGGTAGAGCTTTTTAATAAAATCTATTATTACATATATAAAAGTCTAGAGCTCATTATCGTATTTATCCACATTTTACAATTCTCATTTTACTCTTCCATGTATGTGGACAGTTTCTTAATTCCTATAATGTTGATTCAATGTACATGCATATCTTCCTAGACTCCAATCACTCATTCAATGTATGAAGACATATTTTCTATTTTGTATTTAAAATACAACACGACCCTTCGTATTAATATCCATTGAAAGAAAAAAAAATGCATCTGTATTCATCCTTCTATCTCTCTATTGCGTTCTTTTAAAATATAATCGCACCATACCTTTTCGCATATATCAAGTAATTTACACCAGTCGTCTCAGTCCAAATACATATTTTCATCAATAAATCCTTTATTCAAGTATAATAATAATAATATAAAAATTAAATAATTTATAATTCATAACATCTTTAAAATTATAAATCCTTTAAAGTGTTTCTCGATTTTTACTTTTTGTAAATACCCTTTCAATTTTGGAAAGTAAGCATCTATATCCCTCTATAAGTCTATTCAATTATAATTTTCTAAAATATAACTGCATGTACATTTCCATGCAAATTATACCCTATGCACTAATCATTAGTTTATAAATGCATTTTTAATCCATAATATATATGTATACACATCTATGCAAGAGTCATTAGTTTAGGGAGCAAGAAAAGAATTTAATAGCATAGGAACACATAGCAATCTTATCCCCCGGGATTGTGACGATCATTGGCAGGGGATGTGATTAAAGGTTAATGTACACATGCAATTATATCTACGTATGCATGCCTTTTGAATTCAACGATTAAATATTGATGATTTTAAGTTTTTCGATTGTGTACTTTTCCGAAAACTTCAGTCATGAAATTTATTTATTTATTTATTTTTATCAATTTCAAGGAGTTCTTTGGGGAAGAATTTCGAGGAGTTTTTATTTCCATCTTATAAATTCTTTAACTGAAATTTTCTTTATTTATTCATTACTTAGAAACGACTGTTATATATTATTCTTATTTGTTAGTGAGACACTCTTTTATCAAGTGTAAAATCCAATTTTAAAATCCAACGGGTGCTTACCTATCTTTGGAGGACAAACTAATATTTTTTTTTGTAGAATCAATTAGTTATAATTGTTCAACTGCATATTTTCATTTCGGAAGAGTTCATTAGGCTGATAGAATGGTGAAATAATATGTTCTGCTGGAGAAAATTTTCCCTTTTGACTCGATTTGCACCATTTGATAACCAAAAGGTCAATGGGTTTTCAACAAATCTAGGTTCGAGGCTAGCTGATCTTCAAATACATTAGTTGCATGGATATATATACTTTCATTATATAAAACTTGTTCTGGATAATGAATGGACATTTTGTTGCGACAACAATGATTTCAAAATTTATATTTCACTATGGTCTAAATAGGTGGACATGCATAAGTAAAGTATATCCCGAAATGATTATAATGGGTGATATAGATGGAGAGTCATTGTAAAGAAACTTTCAGCATTTTTATGGATTATTATCCACGAAAATTTCATTTAAAATGTGTTCAAGATTTTTCGACGAAATATTCACCATAATTTCATATGGTAATATGTCAAAATATTTTATAGATAAAATATTGTTCAAATATCTTACCAATAATTTTTTTTCGAAAATAGGTTAGAAAGTTCTCACAAAAAACATTTATTAAAAATAAAATATTTGTTGATGAGATTTCCATAGAAACATTAAACAAAAATAGAGCTCATGGATTCATATTTTTCTTACAGAATATTAATTTTTTGGAATAAGGTGACTTGCCATCAGGTAATTTGATATAGAACCACTTCTTCGCTCGATTCATTTCATTATAATTTTTTAAAAATATAATTTTCAACAGAAATCAAATTTTATTTGACCTCACAAAATATTCAAATTAAGAAAACCAATATTTCGCCATATTTTTTTTTTGTCTTTTACGAACTTTTCAAGAAAATTTTATTTTTGAAATATAATTATTAGAAAGGTTTTCATGAGAAAAAAGGTGGGGATATCTAACGGATTATCTATAATAAAATAGATGAAATCCACAAAGAAGAGGAGACCACACCGACCACTAAAATAAGGTCAAACATCTCCTTATGAACTTATATACTATCTTAATTATAATAATGCATAATAATAGAATAAATCTTAATTCTTATTTCATCGATATATCGTACTACATGTGCAAGGCACGTGCCTGCCTACTAGTTATTAAAAAAAAATTTAAAAAGACAAAAAAAAAATCAAAACCTCAAAAGTATAGGAGGTGAAGGGTGGCCGGGGGCCACCCCTCTCCCCCCTCCTCTCGTTCAGGTTGTTGTTGACTTAGTGGTTGTTGGTGGTGACCGTCGATAAAACCCTTCCTGCTTTGAATTGAAAAAGAAAATCTAAAAAACAAATTCTTTCAAGGAAAAGACGGCCCAAGAGCCAACAGTGGAGGTCTCATCGCCACCCTCCTTCTCTCGCCTCCACATCCCCCCATCCTCACCCCCACCCCTCAAACTCGTGCAGCCCCACCCTATTCAAATTAAAAAAAAGATTATAAAAAAGTTAAAGGGAGAGTCGGAGGGGGCAATGAGGCGTTGTCAGCTGCCACCACACTTGTAACATGGGTGGGTGGCAGCATCAGAAGTCATTGTCGAACCCAGTTGGGGAGGCGGTGCCAGCCAATGAGGCCAAGTAAGCCCTTTCCCCCATCTCTCTTTTACTTTTCATGATAATTCTTTTATGTGCATGTACATAAATATATAACAATCTGAAGCATTAATGGAGACTTCTTCAGCAACCACCACCACCTCCATGGGTCATCGATACCCATTGAGGTTCCCAATGATCCTGATTGTGGCAATGAGCGACGCCTCATCATCGACTCCTCTTCCTTTCTATTGGGTCGTGAAAAATCAAGTATTAATCACGTGCAAGCCACGAGTTCCATGAACAACTTACAAAAGGGAGGGTCGAGGGGAGTCTAGATCTCCATCTCCGATGCATAAATGAGAGTGTGCTCGGAAAGAGTCAAGAATGGAACTTAGGCTTTAGGCACACTTGGAAGGTATTTATAGACATTGTGGCAAATCTCTAATAGGATATCATAATTCATATCAAATATTCAATTGCATACAACAAGTAGATATACTTGCCAAATATAGGGTTAGAGATAGTATATATTATCTCATTGATAGAACATTTTAGACATATGTCAAGGAAATCGATATATGTACGATAGATATAAGTAGAGAAATATCCTTAATTGGATTTAGTTGCCAATTTGAGTGTATCAAAGCGGGCTCGAAATGTTATATCGAGCAAGATGGCTAGGGTTAATTTTCTGACTCCTAACACTTACAGCTAATACCGGCATTTGTTATTAATATTGACAGGAAAAGTGAAGTCAACATAACGTAATCCAAAGTTAGTAGTTGGTATTTTTCCATATAATTTGAAAAATTCGTGCTAAAATGATGCAAAGTGTATAGTTGGCGTTGTCTTTTAATTTTTTATTAGTCTTCCTTTACATAATAATCAAGCTGGATTTCACCTTGCAGCGAATCTAATGTTAATTCCCCGATCAAGTGTCATTCACATAACCATCAGAATGGTAGTCTAGTGGTTAAGCATCAAGCGCTACACTTGAACATTATGAGTTCGAACCTCACTGAGGACGTAGAGCTCGCCACTATGTGAGTGTATTATGGGATGGCGGTGGCCGGCCTATAATGCTTGATCCAGTGGGCCTTGAACTTAATTCACTAGTGTGTTGGTAGGGCTGCGGTGACCAACTTGGGCTAAAGTCTCAGGGAGTTATGGCAAAAGGAACATTCCGTGGTGGTTAGGTTCTCTTAGTTGGGGCAGTCACAGCGGGGCTAATAAACCGATCTAGCCTTTTACTTATAAAAAAAAGTGTCCTTCACATGCAATGTTTTTAAACCCGATGACCTGGCCTCTTCACTAGGTCGAGAGTCAAACGATCCAACCGGTTCAATCACCAGGTCAATTATTTTTTTGTTTTTAAATTTAAAATAAATTATACATAGCCTTTTATGTATATTGAATTTGTCCTATTAATATAACCTAACAATAATTAACACTAGCAATGAACACATTAAATAATTAAAAGTTAACAACTATAATTCACTAAGATAAGACAAGATGATATAGCCATATGCCTTTTTTGAGAATAAGAAAAGAAGTGTTAAAGTCTTGAAGAAAAGGATGGAGATGGGAGTATAAATATGAAATGAATATCGACCTTGCATTTTATTTTTTTCTTATTCTTTCGATTTGAATTTCAATTGGAAATGAGTAAAGTATCATACTGTGATTTTTGTCATGCGCAATATTAAGGGAATCTCTTAAAATTTGAGTGTTTCAAACTAAAGAAAGAGAAGTTGATTAGTCCCATAGTAAATTTGGAATTTTCTAGTTCAATTGCATTCATACGAGAAAGTACATAAATAGGAGATCGTGCCTTTATATCAAAGGAAAAGAAGCAAACAAAATACTCTATGCTAGGTAGGAGTACAAAGTTACCTAATACATGACACATCTCCACCATTCCCGTAATATCACCATATATGTACACGAGATTCCCTTAATTACCAGTTCGACCATAAAGAGCGGGTCAATTATTGGACTAATGGGTCAAACGGTTTTGACTGGTTTTTCAACTAAACCGACTCTTTGTTAAACCTAGCTTGAAGAAGGTAGTGGGTTGCGGGCCAACCGATTCAATCGGCCGAGCCAGGCCGGGTTTAAAAACATTGTTCATATGTAGATATCCAAATTGCAATTTACGATAAGCGATTACTGTTTATGCCCCCTTCAAATATTTTTTGGAGTGCAACTTCGTATTTGAAAGTCCAATGGCACCTGACTAATTCAATTCGAGTCGAACCGTTTTACTAAGAGATAAATTTTTTCCCAATTATGTGGATTTTTTTCATTCATAAAAGGTTCAACCCGAAATTTTATTTAAGAATAATAAACGTAGAACTGCATGAACCAACACCATATATTTTAATAACTATACATTTTGCAATAGGCACGAGAAAGAGTAAAGTCCATTTTCTAATTTGGCAAGTCGGGAGCTTAATTAGAAATATAGAATTCCCCTAGAAATATAGTATTCAAGGACCGACTTGAATGTGAGTATTAAGAAAGATTCCTCATTCTTATAATTTTAGATGATATAAAACCAAAATGAATAGGAAGCTTCCGGTGAAAGGACAAGAATTGGACCAAACACATGCATGATAACGTGTGAAATTGAATTGATTTATAAATTCAAGTGGGGGCATTAGGTGACAGACAAGCAGCCTTTGACCTATGAGAGGAGTCTTCTTCATTCAACACATAAATAGCATGATTGCAAGAGGAGATTGAATTTGAAGATTTCTTCCGATTTTTCATCCTATTAGCTAATGCTAATTTTCATTTGAGTCTCTGTTTGGTGTTCATCACGAGATATTTTTAAAAATTCCAAATCCCTACAATTGCAAACAAAGTATGCCTACTAACAGAGCAATTTGTCAATTGCACCTCAACTCGTGATTAGTTTGAATTGAAGTTATTGATTGCGTATCCCATTAATTTGCTCTTATCTGAAGTTGTCTCGCCTTTTCTGAAGGTTCTTTCACCAAATTATTCAGCCATTCTCTTCCCATAAACGGTTGACGCTTCCCCCCTATAACATTTATTTAGTTGTCTTGCTTGTCAAAACAAAGCACAGAAAGGCGACAGAGAGATGAGAAAGTGACACTTTGTGTGGAGTAATTGAGTTAGAAACGGTAGATAAGAAATTAAAACCTCACAACAAAATTTAACACTATGGTCGAGAAATTATTACATGATCGATTAGAACAATATATTGATTCAATCATTAGCTAACACACATGTGACAATGCCTGGCTATTCTAATTCTACCGCCAGCAATCGAGTCAGTCGATACATATTAGACTCTAGTCTACCTATTATAATCGATCATTAGACACTTTTTTGCTCAATTCATCTCCTCTAACATGGTGGATTCGGTTCACATAATAGTTTCTCCACTGGGGCACATTTCGTTGCCAATCCTTCTTTCTTCTTTTTGTTTTCCTCAATTTTTGGCTTTATTTTTGCATTTGGTCCAACCTTTACTTGCGGTTTTTATGTTGCGTTTAGTTTCATAGTAAGATTTTAAAATCAGATTTTGATTTTGAAAAAGAGTGGTATAAATGAAGCCCACCTTTTGACTTTGTATGAGTTATGTTGTTTTGTTGTGGAAAAAAATAGTATAAATGAAGCCCACTCTTTTATTTTGTATAAATGGGACCCAGAAGAATTGTTATTTTAAAATAATACCCACAAACCAAACAAGGCCTTACCAAATTAATAAACAGTGATTTCTTTTAGAAACTAACGAACCAAAATGAACCATAATGTGTGGCGCAGTGGCAAACTATGCTCCGAGCGGATGAATTTGACTGCAGTTGTTGCAGGTGTTCCGAAACTGACTGGAAGTATTCATGGCTAGGACAAGTCGATATTGAGCTAAATATTCGTCGAATGCAGCTGTGTTTATCTTAAATATTCACGAAAAATGACGATTCTCATTCTGTATTTTGTTTCTCATACAATCTGTATAAGGTGACCGTAGGGGCATTGCAACCGCATCGAAGAAGATTGGTCCCGACCCGAGCGAAAAGGAAAACTATGCAAAAACGAAAAACTATGCAAAAAGTCCTGGAATAATAGATGTGGACGACTTGGAATATCGTTCGATGAGTGCCAAAACGTTCGTTGCCGCCCTCCCGAGATTCCCATCCACGTGAATATTCCTGCCTGTGATACTGGCAAGGAGTAATTTCGCAGACGATCCATACAATTCTACCATTTCTTTGGACTGGAACACCTTCTCCAAGAATTTCAAGGCTTCCTCCTTCAGAGGTTCCGTCCCCCACGTCAAAATCTCGAGGGCAGGCTTAATGGCTTCAGCCTCGTGAAGAACACTGGCTCCCCTGTTCATTGGGCCATCACGGACGAGCGTGGAGAGTGCCTGAATGGCCTCGTAGGCGGTCTCCTGGACCTCTCCGCCTAACAGTTCCACCAAATAAGACAATGCATTTGCCCTCAGCAGGCAGAATGTGGATTCTACACTGCAGACCCCGCCATGTGCAGGACACAGTGGAACCCGAGGTCGGAAGCAAAAACACAACCTGCTCGGTTTGGTCGAAATGGACAGTTTGGTGGAGTTTAAGGATAGGTTTCCGATAAGAGCTGCTGCTCTGGCCTTGGCTGTGACTGATCCTACCCTAAGGAGGTTTACCAGTAAAGGGTACAGTCCAAGTCCCACTGCAACGTGCTGCGACTCGATGTTTGCAGGGTCTGTAAATCTGAAGAGTGCACTTAAGGCATTTTCCTTTGCTTGCATCTTCCCAGATCGGAGGAGTTTTATAAGAACACTGAGGCCGTCCAATTCAATAAGCTTCATAGTGAGTCCGACCTCCGATTTTGGGAGATTGGCCAGTAAACCCGCCGCTGCCATCTGCACTTCTCCATTATTGTCATTCTCAAGAAATCCCACGAGGGCCTCTAGCCTCCTTGGCCTTAACAGGTACTCCACGACACCTTCAGGCTCGTGCTGAGAGAAGTGGAAGAGCAGGCTCACGGCGACCTCCCGAATATCAGAATCGGACTCATCAAGGAGGGGAAGAATTGCTGAAATGCCACTGGCAGTCATAACTGCCTTCTTAACGAGTTCAGGCTCCGGCTTACAGATCGCGAGGATAGTGTGCAGGGTGGGTTTCAGCACACTCTGTGACGTGTTACGAGCCATTTGAAATTCTAACAACTTGGCAAGGATGGGATCCAGTTCAAGGGGAGAACCATTTCCATCCACGATGAATCGAATCCCATCACCCTCGGAGGTCAGCTTTCCTAAGACCTCACAGCATCTTGTGATTATGAATGTACGCTCCTGAGGATCGACCATTACCTTGATAACACGAGGGACTCCGCCAGCAGTGGCAAGAAGTTCTTTGTTGGCGCGGCAACTAAGTAATTTGACAAGGGCAGATAGAGATAGTTCTTTGGCTTCGAGATTTCCAGTTATCATCTCAAGAAGAGGAAGAATGATACCTTCCTTGCCAATCACCTCCAAGCTCGAGTCCACTAACTCCATATCGATTAAAGATTTCGCAGCTGATATTCTCGAAGAATCTGGGCCTGAAATTTCCAGAATAACCAAATCATTGTCAGCTTCACATCGACACTAGAAATCTAAATATTGTATGCTCGAAAACATCACATAAAAATTCTGAATTTTAGCAAATAAGTCAAAAATATACTCCATGTTTGCGAGTTCGGGTTGACATGAGATTTTCAGGTTGACATAGACAACTGTAGTTAGTAACAGAAACTCAGCAAATTCAAATCAATTGATGTCCTTAGTAAGTTCATTTGCATGCACAATGTTAAGATGCAATGAAACACTGACCTTGGACTATACAATCGATAAGGGGCTTGTACCATCCTGACCGAGCAGCCCGAGAAATGTTCTCCTTGTCCATCTCGATCAGCTTATTCAGGATCTTCTTCGCGTACTCTGCAGACTCTCTGGCCGAGCCCCTTAGCAGGGTCACAAGGAAAAGGATCGCACTGCTCTGCTCAGAAAGCTTTCTGCAAGTAGGTACATTCCAACCCGATCTGTCCTGCAATAGCTCGTATAATAATGTGACGCCTGCCTTCGAGATGCTTGAGTCACGGCCCAGGCATGGCACAATGAGATCCCACCCCTTGGACTCAATCACTTGCTCCTTCAAAAATTCAAGGCGAATATTTAAGCACTTGACACGTCAAAGATGGATCTAATTATCTCCATACATGAAGCAAGATGGGAGTCGGAACCAATAGAGCCGATAGTTTAATCATTTACAGTTATTTATAACGAATAGAAAAGACTACAATTCTCAGAAAAGTTATGTGTTTTGCTATCATAATAATGCAAACAAAAGAAAAAAAGGCAATGAAATTACTAACCTTGTTTCTGGCATGCCCTTCTACAGCATCCTTCAAGGTTACTAACACCTCCTTCTTCACATCCTTGTTATGTGAACTCCCAAGGATATCGATCGTAGTGTCAATCAGACCACCAATTGAAACCCAGTCCTTGTTAACAGAATCCTCTCTCATTAGATCTCTCATTTGAGCAAGAGCCTCATCCATTAATTGATCAAAACCTGATAACAACTTTGCCCTGCATGATCTGATCCCGAGGCAGTAATTGAGCTCCCTCCACTCCTCGATTGACTGCCTCAGTCGGATGTTGGACCTCAGAGAAGTCTCGTGGAGGAACTCTCCAGTCTCGGGATCGGTCCTTTCTCCCTGCTCAAGCCAACCCTCAATGGCTGCCTTCTCGCAGGTGGTCCCGGTCGGGAGGCTGACAGGATCTACCATCACTGTTCCATTGATTGGACAGGTGAAAGCATTCAGTGGTGGGATGTACTCTTGAGAACCATACTTTTCAATGACTTGAACCCTCTGGAGGTACCGGCTTTTAACCTCCTCGTAATCCCTTGCAGCATCAGCTCGGGAAAGCAACTCGATGACCTGACCGAGGAAAAGCTCCTCGGCCCTCTCTTTTCGGCTCGCAGCCTCTTCCTTTTCCTTCCTGAAACTCTGCAGCTCTTTGCTTATCTCTGAGGGCTCCACAGGCACTCCAACCGCCTGAGCAATCTCCTCGAGGATATCGTTCGCAAAGGCCTGATCGGATTTCTGGTCCTTAATCCCCTGATCCAACCTGTCAAGAATCTGGAGTTGAGATCGAGAAGTCTGGAGCTCTACTCTCTGCATCTCATTCTGAAGTCTATCCACCTGCTCTGATATTTCGGTCAAAACCTCGGCATTTGTAAGGGACAGAGCAGCCAAGGACTGACCAATGTCCCTCGTGACTTGTTGCACTTCCTTGACGATGTGACGGCACTTGATGAGGAGGTAGAAGCGGGACCTGCCCCGGTACTTCTCCACAAGGGTATTGGCCTTCTTGACATTGGCCTCAAGGGATTCCAAGGCTAACCTCACAGCCTGAGAATCGTTCAGCTCTCGGAGCTGGAGTTCCCTTAACACAGGTTCGATGTCGAAGAGGTGCTTTGAGAGGACCCTGAAGCTATCCTTCTCAAAGAGGACGTCTTTTGCTGCCTGCGCAGTTTTGATCACCTGGTTGGTTAGCACTGCTAAGATGGTCCCAATGGGGATCAGCTCCAAAGCCATGCTTTCAACCGTTTGTCATTCGGAAATTAGACATGTGATTGGCCCATCTGTACCCTGTCGAATATATGCACGATTAAAGTAGGCTAATCTTCTAAATTGGACACTGATACTAAGAGAAAATACCCTTCAAAACATAACTCAAGGATGATTGTCCGAACCGTACTCGAGTATTATACAGCAGTAAGGAAACAAAACCAGGATGACAGGGACATTGTTTGTTGGCATTGATTGCTAGAGAATAAAACATGTACTTATACACGCAAATTAGCCAAAACCTCCAGTACTCTGATTAGGACAATAATCCACATGGACACTGAGGAGAAGTGTAACACAACATGTCTCACTATCGAAGTTGAGTTCCCGAAAGAAACTGCAGAAACAATTCGACACAAGTGGGCGTGAATTACTTGCCAGCTCAGCAGCCTCGTAAGGAAACAAACATATCAGCATTCAACTGATTCCTATGTATTCTACAAACCGCACTTCTAACAAAAACATACGCCAGAACAAATCTCTAACAACTGAGAGAGAGAAGGGGCAGTTGCCCCCAACCCCAATTCTTGAACAAATTCCTACATGTCTTAGCAATCTTTCAATCTTGCTCCAATCGGCCCATCCAAAAACACAAGATTTCCACCTAATCTATTCGCCTGAAGGCACCAAGCCAAGAGCATGCTTATTCAAATACGACTTAGTATCTCTTGGAAGTTCATCGGGGAGAATTACATGAATCAGAAAGACATAACTGACTGCACAGAGTATCTGCTCTGGCTGCGGACTGATGAGTGCTCTGCGAAAAAAAAAAGGGATAGCCAAGCAGTGCAGTTTACCTGTGGGAACCCGAAACCACTTCAATCCCCCATGAAGCCGAACTCTCAATCGTATAGTTATTGCGTTTGTGTAACCTTATGAGCAAAGGAAAAAACTTCTGTTGCGGTCCTCGGGGGAAGACCAAGACTTTCTGGGGGGTTGAAGGTTGGCTCAGTAGTCAAGATTTTCTTCAAGAGAAAATACAGAGGAAAGTTCAGGGCGACGCCATGGTTGGAAGAGGGGAGGAAGAAGAAGAAGAAGAGGAGAAATGAGGTTCTTTGCTGCATTGATTTTCTGGGAAAGTTCTTTCTTCACCTGCAATGGATATGCGCTGACTGAGAGGTGGGGCGACCGGTGTTAGCCCGCCCCCCCATATTACTTCTTTACAGTTATTCATTAACGGCGGAAACGGAAAACTGAATAAAAGAATACTGAAAATCGAGAAATTATTTTTTAGATTTCGTCATATAATGTAAAAAAGTACTAATTGTATTGCAACAAACAAGGAAATGAGCGTTTAATAACGCCCAAGTAATTTTCATGACTATTCTTGATATGTGGTAATTTAATTCGTTCTTTCAAATTCATATGAGGTAAGATCATTTAATATTTTTCTTGAAAATTGAAATTCTCACGGCAATAATCGAATTTTGAATTTCTTGCTTGATGTGTGTGATCACACCCCTTTAACTATTTTTTTCCTTTCTTCCCTGGTGGAAAGACTTTATTTTTTATTAATAATTGGGAAAATAACCCATATTTTTATTAAATTCCTAATATTTTTGCAAAATCCCTTTCTTAAATTTCTAATATCCAATGAAATTGAACATCTACCCTACAATACAATAAGAAGAGAGAGGTTAATCCCATATTTTTATTAATCTTATATTTTTATAATTCCAAAAATACCCTTACCCCTTAACCACCGATGGGTAGTCTTCGCGCCCCCCTGGCCTCCATTGCTCACTCCATGATGAATCCCATATTTTCAAATTTCCAGATCTACCCTTGCCTCATTGAACCCTTTCGCACAAAAAAGGTCAGTCCCTTTCGCGCCAGATAAACTGTTGCTCCCTCCATCTCTTCGTCGCTCACTTCTCTCTCTCGCTCACCTCTACCGGTCACTCCGCTTCCATCTCTCATCGATGACTGCACTCCCGAGCACCCTACAACCGTCGGTCCACAAAGGCCATTGGGTTGCTGCAAACTATTACTTCGCCAGCCCTCCGAACGGAGGCGTTCCCCTGCAATTCGTGCCCTCTCACCATTTGCCACTTCGTCTCTTTTCGCAGTCCATGCTGGTATATTCGGATTTGTTGCTGCTTGAATTTCTAATTGAGCGGTAACGTTATTCATCAGTTTGATGTTGGTTATTTCTTAGATTTAGATATCAGTAACCTTACGAATAATTAAATTCTCAAATTGCTGCAGAAAAACTAACCGCCTATATGATGTTTGATATAAGCATTCAAAGAAGCAGAGAGGTACATCAAATTCTCTCACTTGGATAAATCCTCGTAAATCTTGAAACGAAGTAGGTACTTTTATTATTTTTCGTTAATGTAATCTTTTTTTTTTCTTTTTTCATTCTAATGTTCACAGTGTATTAAATTGCAACAATTTCATTTGGTGCAAAGGATCAATGGTAATGTCCGAAAGGCAAAGGATGAGGAACGGAAATTTCTTTGGAAGAATCCATAAATTAACTTTTAAGGTATTGATATTAATGGGTATATCATGTGATATTGTATCACAAAATATATAAAATATATATATATATATATTTAATAGTAGAATTTTTGTTATATTTCTAAAAATCAATAAAAATTGAAAAACTCTAATTGACTAGTGACACTACGATGTTGTTGTCGAATTTTGGTGATGGGAGAGGCGGTTTCTAATCTCTCTATAATGAGTGAAAACTGGAAAATCTTTTTCCTTTTCAAATCATTAGTGGATTATTTTGATAATGCTTTCCGTAGAATGACTACGTGTATTAAAGAGATTCACTTAATGAAAGTAGATAATCAATGAGGAAAGATAGTTCATTAAATTAAGAAGATATATACAATGATAGAATTGCAACCCAACGAGAGAGAAATAAACAACTCAAATCAAACTTATAGAGGATGGTCTACTCTACTTTCCATCGAGACAAGTAGTTTAGGCTCTGAACTCAGGTATGAGGTCGCCTGTAGATGAAGTAAAAGGAATGCAGCCACGTTGAGATGTTCTGAGCGAATGACCGTAGGATGTGGGCGAGACCTTCTGTCAACAAGTTGATGGAGTCGTGACCGTGTCGTTAATGATGCAATCCTACTGCCACATACTTGTGAAATTCAATCGTTGAGGGGATCACCTTGCAACTAAAGCTCATTTGAACTGAGAGATCTGTAGAGATTCTATCTATTGAATGAGTTGTGTGTTAATCCTACTAGATGTTCTAATATTTATAGATTTTCCTCCATCTTTGACGATTACAAAATCTCCTCTCTGATCTTGCAAAAGTGGGCTTCTTGTTATCCAACTGCTTTTAATCGTCGTCTTATCCCCACATGATAATTATCCACAACTTTGACCCAGTCCACCTCGGTAAAGCTTTATCTACTCGATCTGTAACTACCCAGTAGTCGTGATTGCCCAGATTCTAAAACAGTTATGATTCAGATACAACATCGTCACCGCTCAGATTCTAGAAGTCAGTCAGTCACAGAATCTGAGTCATGCAACGTCATGCACAGTTATGTCTAGATTTTGTCTATTCACAAGTTCGGAATCTGAATCTGTCCGCTGTGCCAGAAACGATGCCGTTCTTTTGGTGTTCTACTGATATTACACCAATAACCCAGACTTTTGTAATTTACAAGAATGCCCCTGACACATCTAATGACCTGATTTGGCCACGTGACGAGTTTCTGAAAATCATTTTATTAAGGTAATATACGTAATATATCCATTACAAATAAGACTTTCTTAATGGGAGCATGGTTATATGGAAGGTGAGAATAGGAAAATGGAAGGATATAATTTTTATTATTTGAAAAGAATTAACAACAGAGGGAAAGGAATAAGAGGGTAAAATTATTTAAATCGAATAATCATTATGCCAGTTTTATAGCCTGTTGTAAATTGAATTGAGCTTTTCAACCCTTCTATTGATTAATTAAATAATAAATCACTCTATATTTAATTAGGTTAATTTTTTAGATTAAACGGTCGTGAAACTTCAAAATCTCACATTGTGACATGCGAGGGCGAGTATTAATCAGTAATAAAATAATCAACCACTTCATATCTTTAGATTAAATTATTGTGGCATCTCAAAATCTTACTCTCCGATTCTCCCAACGTAGGAGAATTGAAAATTGAAGACTTAAAATTAGGAGAAGTGAAAGATTATGGTCCCTTCCATTTTCTTCCCAGCCCTAAATTTTACAAAACCATACAATAATAATTAAATTTGGATCCCGCCCCTTCGATTCCTTCCATTCCATTATATTTCACCCAAACATATCATTCATAAGGAAAGTCCATGTCACTTCAAATATGATCAAAATGAACAGATGTTGACATACGAACGGAACTTAATATTATGGTTTCACCTTGTATCAGAAACTTTCTTGTGCATTGTTCTGGAATATATCGAGGTATGGACCAATGAAGAGTTTTGACGTTTGGTTTTAGAGTTAAAGTAATTTTGATTTTTATTTTGATTTTGATTGTGGAAAAAGATAAATGAGATAGTATTATAAATTTGACTTGGGAAACGTGTGTTTTTGTTGTGTAGTAGGTAGAGTTAAAATCAAAATCATGATTCTAAAATTTGATCATGAAACCAAACGGGCTCACCGATCTCGTACAGAATTATGCATATACTCTTCTAGTTTTATAGCAAATTAACTTTTCGTATTCATCCGCTCTAAATTCACTAATTATATCTGATCATTTTCCTTCAAACAATCTCACCCCTTCTTAGTCGAAATCTCGGGTTAGTCCCTGGGGATATCAACTTGCTAGTGCAGATGCAGACATAATTGAGGTGATATCCAAATAAGTCAGGTGATTGTATTCCGAAAAAATACGAGGCTGGTGATTGGGTTCGTGGGAATTTATTTAGGACGTTTCCCATATTTCCTCCACATGCATATTACTTGATGACTCAAAAAACAATGGATGACAAATTGACTACTGGCTTCTCTGGCTAGGTTTCTTCTTCCTATTACTGATTCTTTTTTCTATTAGCCTCCATGCATGTGTTTACACCCGGACTTTCTTTTTTTCTTTTTAATCCAGTTTGCACCATCTTATATTCAAAAGCTCAGTTGGACTTATCTAATCCAAATTTTAGTATGGTCGGTCCACTTATAAGGGATTTTTTATGAGCAACGGGATTGAGAATATGCAATATAATAAAATGAATTATTAAAATAATGTAAAATTTAAAAAAATTGTCAGAGTATGAAAAACTTTTGTGTTCTCCCTTGAAAAGGCGTTTAACCACATGAATCAAATCTAAGTCACACATGAAACCAAACTGATACCTTGCTTACGAGTTAAGGGAAGAGGTACAAAAACATATGAATGAAGCGTATCTTAGTAATAAACATGGATTTACCATAATTGATAAACTTGTAGGATGTTTATGGGATCAGATAGGATAAACTCCCAATTAAAAAACCAAAATAAAATAAAAGGAATTAAGAGCTCTTTTCTAGGAAAGACTTTCTCCTTTTTTTTTAGGGTCAGCCCATAAGATTTCATAAAGTTCCATAACTGGTTGCCAAATTCAATGCCATTCCCGCCTACTATTAAGAAGTTCGTTGGGGGTTAGTTGCCCTTCCACCTCCTCTCTCTCTGTGTCCACAACCCCCCCCCCCCCACAGCCTTTAAATTCAGTGAGCTAATCCCCATTTCCGTAGGCCCGCCATATAGCCTAAGCCTCACACAATATCCTCTCCTTTCCCTTCTCTCCAAACAACTCCTAGTAACACTCTGGGCTTTTTAAGTTACCCTCACACTTTGTTAGTTCATACAACCCGGTTTCCAAGAAGGTCGATTGCTCGTTCTTAACTAATCCTAAAACGCTGGGATTGCTCGTTCCTTCCCTAATATGGGATCAGTTTCTGAGGAGAATACTCGTAACCCGGGAATCGGTTCGGTTTCAGTTGAAGCTGAACCTGAATCCCCGCTGAGAAATGGGAACAATCTCCCGAATTTTCTTCTTTCCATTAGGCTCAAGTATGTCAAGCTTGGGTACCACTACCTGATCTCTAATGCCATGTACATATTTCTCATGCCACTTATAGGCATAGCCCTTGCCCATTTATCGACCCTAACTGTCGATGATTTCCTCCGCTTGTGGGATCAGCTCAAGTTCAACCTAGTCAGTGTGGTCCTCTGCTCCACCCTCATAGTCTTCCTAGCCACGCTTTACTTCATGAGCCGCCCGAGGCCCATCTACCTCGTCAACTTTGCGTGCTACAGGCCTGACTCAGAACGGAAGTGCACGAGGGAGGTGTTCTTCGAGCGATCGGGCCTCACCGGCAGCTTCACAGATGAGAACCTCGCATTCCAGAGGAAGATCCTCGAGAGATCTGGGCTCGGGCAGGACACATACCTGCCAGAGGCCGTGATGAGGGTCCCGCCGAACCCGTGCATGGCTGAGGCCAGGAAGGAGGCAGAAGCAGTCATGTTTGGGGCGATCGACGAGCTTCTAGCGAAGACCGGGGTTAAGGCTAAGGATATCGGGATCTTGGTGGTGAATTGTAGCTTGTTCAATCCCACACCTTCTCTTTCAGCAATGATTGTGAATCACTATAAGCTTAGGGGGAACATCTTAAGCTATAACCTCGGTGGAATGGGGTGCAGTGCTGGGCTTATCTCCATTGACCTAGCAAAACAGCTCTTGCAGGTTAGTCATGATATATATTGTTCTAATTCATCCCTTTGCTTTTTTAGCTCTCTAGCTATTTTAGCCGTTTCCCTTGATCGGTTATAATTTGTAAGTGTCTTATTAATTGACGTAATGGGATTGAGAAATTTGAACCTTATAGTACGGCGGATGTTATTGCATTAGTAAAGATTGGTGGGACATGTTAGGAAAGAGTTTAAATGCATAGCTCATATGCAAATGTCTAGTAAAAACATGTGTGGGACATATGCAAATGTCAAGTAAATACTTGGTCATATATATGATGATGTCGTCAAAACTCCGGTGTGAGGAAACATAGAATACAGTTCGATATGGGGTCATTAGGTATTATTTAGATAATAATATGAACACGACCTGATCGAAGTTCAATGTTAGTCATCCTGATGAAAATTGTGTTACATGAAGCAACTTCGCCCTGACCCTTTTTCGCCTTCTTTTAACAGGTGATTCCCAACTCCTATGCACTTGTAGTAAGCATGGAGAATATAACACTAAACTGGTACTTTGGGAATGATCGGTCAATGCTTGTTTCTAACTGCCTATTCCGAATGGGCGGGGCTGCCATCCTCTTGTCTAACCGGGCTTCTGATCGCCGAAGGTCCAAGTACCAGCTTGTCCACACAGTGCGAACCCACAAGGGCGCAGAGGACAGATCCTATGGCTGTGTCTTCCAGAAAGAGGATGAGACTGGAAGGACCGGGGTCTCCCTCTCGAAAGACTTGATGGCTGTCGCCGGTGAAGCCTTGAAGGCCAATATTACCACACTAGGGCCTCTAGTGCTTCCCTTGTCAGAGCAGCTCCTGTTTGCCCTGACTTTGGTGGCACGAAAGGTATTCAAAATAAGTATAAGGCCGTACATTCCTGACTTCAAGTTGGCCTTTGAGCATTTCTGCATTCACGCTGGTGGGAGAGCCGTGCTAGATGAGCTGGAGAAGAACCTCGAGCTGACGGACTGGCACATGGAGCCTTCGAGGATGACTCTCTTCAGGTTCGGAAACACGTCCAGCAGTTCGCTTTGGTACGAGTTAGCCTACTCTGAGGCTAAGGGCCGGATCAGGAAGGGTGACCGGACATGGCAGATTGCATTTGGGTCGGGATTTAAGTGCAACAGTGCTGTGTGGCAAGCCCTTAGGACAATCAACCCCGCAAAGGAGAAGAATCCCTGGATGGATGAGATTCATAAATTTCCAGTTGAGGTCCCAAGAGTGGCATCTATTGCCACTTAAATGTTGATTTTCTGATTGTGCCATGCATATTAGGATCTGGATAGTCATAGAAGAATTCTGTCCATTCAATTTTCAGATTTCTCTTTTTGAATGTTTGATAATTGAATATGGGTTGGTAGAAGCGCGGCAATTTGCTTTGGAAATTTTTTGTGTCACAATCTATGTGCTTATGATCGACATAAAATTGTATTTTTTGAGAAATGGAATTTAATATGATGGTAGTCACTCATGACCCGAAACAAAAATTAGGTTCTATGTTCATTATCCAAAAAACGTTCTTTATTCGATCATTATCGGTAAAAATCTCGTACTTTTCTTATCCCATATATTGGAACTGTGAGCCCTATTGTGAACCGAAAGAATCTCATTTCGCAGAAACTTTAATGTACAGGGACATTAAAACAAACTTTGTAGCTCAGAGGAGGGTACCAGAAGTGTGAACATTACGTATACTATTTGTTTGGGACATGTAGTTGTTCTAGTTGGGGTAGGTAGTCAGCAATCTGCAGAAAATATGGAAAGCTCGATGAAAGTGTCCAGATTATGGGCAAATGGGAGAAAAGAAAAGTATGGATGGCCAAGTAAAGTGGTTGATTCAAGCGACTCGATACTTATTCCGCTTAAGCAAAGCATTGGGTTCGACTGCTTGTGAATGCAAAAAATTCACGTTATGATAGTTTTACCTCTTAGTGAGCCGATCTGACTCGACTAGATTAATCGGGATTAATTAGGCTTCCAAATACTAGGGTTCACACCAAAAAGTATGGATGCCCATTATTTGAGGTTTGCTGAATTATCAATAGATCGGTTTGAAATAATTTACTCTTTTACATCTTGACTTTTGACCAAATATTGCAATTGCACGAAATCGCGCCAAATTACAAATGTTAGTTAAACAATTCTCGGAAAACCAATTTATGGTTGGAATTTCATATATCTATAATCCACTGCCATCGTTGGGAATTTTCTTAAACCAAAATAAGAAAGGGATAGGTCAGTCTTGCGACAGGCAATGCAGGTGGCCCAATATGAAGTATTCTCCTAAATGATTTGCAGGGTGAATCGACCTTGGGACTTCTCTAAGGAAGTCACACCCTTTAACCACCAGTCCAACTATATTGGGTTAATTAGTTCATATTTCATATTAGTACAATGTATAACTATTATTAAATTAAAAAACTAAAAAAATATTTATATTATGTTACACAGCTTTACAATATAGTACTCAATTTTCTATTCACTCGTTTTTTTTTTTAACATTCCAATTTTAACTAAGTAAGAGAAACAACTCTCATATTTTTAATAGGTGAGTTTGTCAATCTTTTTATATACAAAATTCTTCCATACTACCAATTATAAAAGCCTACTTGTCAGAGTATTTCCTATCTATTTATTTACACATATCGATATTTTGATTTATTTTTCATTGTTGATAACAAGTTAAAATCTACCATAAAAGGTGCCTAAAATTATAATATTATTTGAAGAACGAAAAGTATATGATTTCTGTATTTGTATGATAAGTAATAGTTACATAAAAATATGCAAAATAGGCAAGGAGACCCCTCTTAATCTATCAATTTGTTATGGCAATGGAAGTTATGTCCAATCTCTTGATAGAGCTGCAGCAGATAGACAGCTGGCTTATCATCTTTTGTGTGGGAAGGTTAAGCTCACCCATTTAGGATTTGCAGAGGATCTCTTGATTCTCCTCCATGCATACTATCTTGGCTATTTCTGACAGTTTTAAATTGATGTTTGGTCTAGAATTGAATCCAGTCAAGATGGAGATTTTATTGTGCTGGCATCAATGTTGCTATTGAGTAGGACATTCTGCAAGTGAGTGGTTTTAAGCATGGATCTCTTCCTGTCAAGTATCTTGGGGTGCCTCTAATCCATGGAAGACTAACTGATAGAGATTGCCAACCTCTTACTGAACAGATCACTAGTAGGATTGGCGTATGGGCCACCAAGCACCTCATATATGGCGGCAGGCTTAGTCAAATCAGTGATTCATTCTCTTGTGAATTCCTGGGGTGTTGCCTTTAAACTTCCTAAAAAAGTTCCAAGGATGATGGAGCGGTGTTGTAAAGCATTCCTATGGAAAGGAAAGAATGGGGATGCCAAGGGTGCAAAAGCTAATTGGGATGCAGTTTGCTTGACAAAAGATGAGGGAGGGCTGGGTGTCAAAAACCTCCTAAATCGGAATGCCTCTTGTACTATGACGTTTATCTCGTTGTTGTTTAAACAAGTAGGATCAAGCGGATTGCGTAGGTAAAAAGCTTATTCGATCAAGGATAGGAGTTTCCAGAGTCTTCAAATCCCTCAACAAAGTTTTTATGCAAGCGGGAGAAGTCTTGAAACTAAGAGAGGTAGCATCAATAACAATTTTGGGATCCAATTGAATGCAACAGCAGCTGATGCCTTTGTTATTAACTGATTGACTTCGAAGACAGTGTAGAGAAAGAGACAAGAACTGTACAAAAAGTATTTGCTGGCACAAAGCTTGATCCTTTTGAAGCCAATACTGTCTCATTAACTAATAGCAAAAGTGATAACCTTACAATCTTCAGCACCATTAAACAATATTTTGAAATTTTTTCATGACACGACACATTGTCTATTTTCCGTTCATTCCCTCACGGAGAGCTGCCGTTGCCGACATTTATGGTCCACCTTGCACAGCTGAATTTTTTGTAGGCCTCGAAACTTTTCACAATATATTACGAAACTTGAAAATTTTTCATAATATAGCACATATAATATGTAATTTCACCAAATTGCCCATTTTATATAATGAACAGAAGCTAATAGAGCCCGCAAAAAGTCTAACTGTGCAAGGGTGGGCTCACGACATCGGCCACATCAACTTTCCATGAAAGGATTAACGGAAAATTGACTTCGTGCTATGTCATGAAAAAATTTCGAAATATCATGCAATTTAATATAATTAATATCATATGTGTTATGTGATAAAAAAAAATTTCGAAATATTGTGTTATACATTAAATTTATCCTAAGAAAAAGAAAAACAAAAAAAAAAAAATTTGTTCCTCTCGTGACCTCGTCTCCTGCCTCATTTCAGAAGAAGGGGACCCTGCGACTGCTAGTAATCCTGCCTTTCCAGTCGACGTCGAGCTACTGTGCTCCCTATCGAGCCCGAGCTGTTGCTCCTCCCCGCTCTCCCCGTCGGTCGAGGCGTCGAGCCGCTGCTGCTGCTGGCTGCCTTGCCAGTGTAAATCGATCTGCCCCTGCTCGAGCCCGGGGTGAGCTGCTGCTGCTGCTGCTCCCTCCCCTACCAGGCGGTGAGCCGCTGCTGGTCCCTATCTCCCTCACTCTCTTTAATAGTGTAATTTAGTCATTCGATTGTTGATTAGCTGGTAGTGTGACCATCGCTCAAATTTTCACTGATTGTAGCTGATTGATATCCCTCCACCTTCAATGATTTCCCTTACAACCACCTTCAATGATTTGAATGATTATGAAGAGAGTAGCCGATTATGAAGATGAGAAGAGAGTTCGAAAGGCGGTGAAGAAGTCTGTTCTCGGATATGGATTTTTTGATTTCACCATTTATTTCGTTGGGTTGGACAATATGCGTTGAACTTTATTGAACATGTGTTATGTTGAAGTTGATCACTGGACCTTTTGATTTAGTGAACACTGCGCTTATAGATTAGCTCAGAAGAAGTATGGGGTCTGTGGTGAGGTAAAAATAAATCAAGTCTACAGATGATCTTTGTCCGATGGAGCACAGGCGGGTTCTTTGCAACTTGTGCTTTATCTGGGTGCCGGATCCCATGTGCAATTATAATGCGGATGTAACTTTGGTTTTCAGGTGAATCTATCTTGTGTTTGAAAGAGGGATAAAAGATGCCTTTGGGACTACTAGCGGGACTCACAAGGGCCGTGAGGAGGAAGCGTACTTCCTCTCTTGACATTCTTTCCTCGAAGCGTGCTCCAAGAAATTATTACAAGGGGAAGAATTGCAAGCCCACTGGTTTTCATACTCGCAAAGGTCTGATCAGTTTCCTTTCCACTTTGTAGAATGATCTCAGTCAAACTTTTCATCCTTTTGTGATTTAGTGTAGCATTGATCTTAAAATTGGCATATCAATTAGATTACTAGGATTAGACAGTAGCAGGTGCTAGATTGAAATTTCTCTTTACATATGGTGCGACAGTAATGAACTGGTGTGGTTAAACCGCTAGATGGGAAAACAATCTGATTTTGGGCAATCTCGCTTCAGCTGGAATTACAGTCAATAAGACTAGGTTGACACCCTTTCTGCTCCAAACGCTAGAAGCTCTTTGAAACTGTTGTGAGATCAATTCCTTGCACTAGGACCTACAAAATTCATGGAGTGGAGTCGTAATCCTACAGTTTTGTGAAAGATTGATGTATAATCAGAAACAGAGAACAACTCAGAGTGTTGATCACAATAATTTGTTGGATATTTCTAATTGATTGTTTGATACTTGAACCAAATATGCATTGCAGGTGGATACGTAGTGGTGCCAGAAAAGCTGCCAAACTATGTTGTCCCTGACTTGACCGGTTTCAAGGTGTCCAATATTCATCTTGAATTTCTCTTTTCTTTCGAAGCATATTGCATTTTATGCCTTGCAAACCTTTATAAACGGGGCAGTCATATCCTGAACTGTGGCCTTTCAAGAAGTTTGAGCTCTTGTGATGAGCTGCTTCCTCGATTCGCTTGTTTTCATTGAGTGCTTCCATACGACACTCGTACACCCTTCTAGTGCTTGCTTGATCAGTCTATCGAACCTAGAGTAATACCACATACTGCAAGTCATGCCGAGTACCTTGCAACGGCCTCTGTTTGTGAAAGACCATCACCAGTCCCATCTTTTACTTGTCTGTTCATATTAATCTTCATGGGTCATGGCCATGCAAATGATGCAGTCTCATGAGTAGCACGTCTCGTTTTCCTTATTCTTGATCCTTATTTTATTTCATGTACAATTTGCAGCTGAAACCATATGTCTCACAGTGCCCTACAGAAGTGAAGACTGCTGAAGCTGGTGATGCATCTAAATGAGCAAATTGACTGAGGAAAATAATTGCTTAGGAAAGTTAGCAATTCTTTTTTACCATTTTAAGAAATGAAATGAAATCACCAAATTTTAATGTATCTGATAACTGATTCCTTGAGTCATTGCCCTTAAAATAATTTGAATCAGTTGTGGCATCACATATATTGGGTTAGACGAAGATGCTGCTGAATCAAGCTAGAGACTCTGTTCGTATGTATAATGATCATTCGAGCATGACCTGGTTAGTGATGCTTCTCGGTTTCGGCATACATCTCATGTACGCACCAATAGATTGAGAACATTGCTCAAATCTTCTGATTTCTGACAGGTGGAGACAGGTTTCTTCCATGAACCTAATTTCGCTATGGTATACTAATCCTCCTGAACGTGTTTCGGACTTGCGAGATTGCTTTCGCATTTCTATGTAAACTGGAGATGTAGAATTGATTAGTTTAGTTAGTGTTTTTATGTTGCATGAGAACAAAAGCAGAAGGTCACAATAATAAAGAGAATAATGACAAGAGTTAGTACCAGCGTTCCGCACGGCTTTCTATAAATAATTTTTATATTTTTGTGTAAGCCATTTTAAATTATCCCAAAAGAATAAAAATAATTATCTAAGTTTGTAGCATGAGTGGCTTTTTATAGGTCAACATACAAGTTTTTAATTAAAAATTATGCAAGAAAATCATAAAGAAACTAATCGTAGAGCCCGTGCATAGGACGTACATGTTCAATTTTTATAATTTTCTCAATTTTATTATATATTATGTGTGTTTTGAATTTTATAAATCTTGATTTACCATCATTAAAACTATATATTAGATATATATGAAGAACGTTTGCTATTTTCGTGGATACAATCACAAATCATATCTGCAAAATATATGATGATAGAGGAAAAGGGAAGAGAGTGTCTGAGATCGAAAATTGTGGAAGTAGCTAACTTGTTAGTTAAACTTAAAACTAAGACATGAAGTTATTATTTCGCCATTGACATTTTCTTTAGAGTGAATATGATTCTAGAGTGATCACCAAAAAATATTCCATTAATCTCATCCATTAGATATTTTAACATTTAATCATGATCGTCCATAATTTATATATTTTGCTCCCTATAATTTAGTCCTTCAAATGAATGCAATCTCGTGAGTAACACGTCCCATTCTCCTTATATTTGCTCCTTATTTTATTTCCTGTACAATGTGCAGCTGAAACCATATCTTCCAGTGCTCCTATAGAAGTGAAGGCTGCCGATGCATCTAAATGAGCAAATGGACTGAGGAAAATAATCTCTGATTGACATTCGCAAATCTGTTTTACTATTTTAGGATATTTTTCTTCATCTTTTAGGGTTGAACAAACTGGAGAACACTCTATATTCGCCAAATTTGTGGCCAAAGTTTAGTGTATCTGATTCCATAAATCATTGCGCCCTCAAAACAATTTGAATCGGATATGGCATCACATATATTCGGTTAGACGAAGATACTGCTGAATCAAGCTCTAGATATTCTGTTGGTTCATTCGAGTATGGCCACTTTCGCCGAAGCCTAAGCCTTCCACGATATTTTCTCCTTGCCTTTCTCTCCAAACAAAGTCCTAATAGCATTCTGGGTTTTAAGTTATCCTCACACTTTGTTAGTTCATGCATCCCGGTTTCCAAGAAGGTCAATTGCTTCCTAAATCACTGCAATTGCTCGCTGCTTACCTAATATGGGATCAGTCTCTGAGGAGAATACTCCTAACCTGGGAATTGGTTCAGTTTCGGTCGAAGCTGAACCTGAAACCCTGCGGAGAAACGGGAGCAATCTCCCGAATTTTCGCCTTTCCATTAGGCTCAAGTATGTCAAGCTTGGGTACCACTACCTAATCTCCAATGCCATGTACATATTTCTTATGCCACTTATAGGCATAGTCTTTGCCCATTTATCGACTCTCACGGTGGCTGATTTCCTCGGCTTGTGGGACCAGCTCAAGTTCAACCTAGTCAGTGTGGTCCTCTGCTCCACCCTCATATTCTTCCTGGCCACGCTCTACTTCATGAGCTGCCCGAGGTCCATCTACCTCGTCAACTTCGCCTGCTACAAGCCTGACCCAGAACGGAAGTGCACAAGGGAGCTGTTCTTCGAGCGGTCGGGCATCACTGGCAGCTTCACAGATGAGAACCTCGCGTTCCAGCAGAAGATCCTCGAGCGGTCCGGGCTCGGGCAGGACACATACCTGCCCGAGGCCGTGATGAGGGTCCCCCAGAACCCATGCATGGTTGAGGCAAGAAAGGAGGCAGAAGCAGTCATGTTTGGGGCGATCGACGAGCTTCTAGCGAAGACCGGGGTTAGAGTTAAGGATATCGGCATCTTGGTGGTGAATTGTAGCTTGTTCAATCCCACACCTTCTCTTTCAGCTATGATTGTTAATCACTATAAGCTTAGGGGGAACATCTTGAGCTATAACCTCGGTGGAATGGGGTGCAGTGCTGGGCTTATCTCCATTGACCTAGCAAAACAACTCTTGCAGGTTAGTCATGATATATATTGTTCTAATTCATTCCTTTGTTTTTTCAGCTCTCCAGCTATTTTAGCCGTTTCCCTCGATCGGTTATAATTTGTAGTGTCTTATTAATTTAAGTACTGGGATTGAGAAATTTGAACCGTGAGGTAAGGCGGATATTATTTTCTTAGCAAAGATTGGTGGGACATGAAACCTACCATGTGTTAGGAAAGAGTCTTAAGTGCATATAGCTCATATACAAATGTCTAGTAAAAACATGTGTGGCCGTGGGTGATATGCAACTGTCAAGTATATACGTGGTCTCATATATGTTGATCTTGTCAAAACACCGGTGCGAGGAAACCATAGAATACAGTTCGATAAGGAGGTCATTAGATATCATTTAGATCATGATATGAACTTGACCTGCTCGATGTTTAATGTCAGTCAGTACTTTATCCCGATGAAATTGGGTTACATGAAGCAACTTGGTCCTGAACCTTTTTCTCCTTCTTTTAATAGGTGATTCCCAACTCCTATGCACTTGTAGTAAGCATGGAGAACATAACCCTAAACTGGTACTTTGGGAACGACCGCTCGATGCTTGTTTCTAACTGCCTGTTCCGAATGGGCGGGGCTGCAATCCTCTTGTCTAACCGGGCTTCTGATCGCCGACGGTCCAAATACCAGCTCATCCACACAGTGCGAACCCACAAGGGCGCAGAGGACAGATCCTATGGGTGTGTCTTCCAGAAAGAGGATGAGACTGGAAGGATTGGGGTCTCGCTCTCAAAGGACTTGATGGCTGTCGCTGGTGAAGCCCTGAAGGCCAATATTACCACACTAGGGCCTCTAGTGCTTCCCTTGTCGGAGCAGCTCCTGTTTCGCTTGACTTTGGTGGCACGAAAGGCATTCAAAATAAGTATAAGGCCGTACATTCCCAACTTCAAGTTGGCCTTTGAACATTTCTGCATTCATGCTGGTGGGAGAGCCGTGCTAGATGAGCTGGAGAAGAACCTGGAGCTGACGGACTGGCACATGGAGCCTTCGAGGATGACCTTATTCAGGTTCGGAAACACGTCCAGCAGTTCACTTTGGTACGAGTTGGCATACTCTGAGGCTAAGGGCCGGATCAGGAAGGGTAACCGCACAATACAGATTGCGTTTGGATCAGGATTTAAGTGCAACAGCGCTGTGTGGCGAGCCCTTAGGACAATCAACCCCGATAAGGAGAACCCCTGGATGGATGAGATTCATAAATTTCCAGTTGAAGTCCCACGAGTGACATCTATAGCCACTTGAAAGTTTGATTTTCTGCTTGTGCGTTGCATATTTAGGATTTGGATAGTCATAGAAGAACTCTGTCCATTCACTTTTCAGATTTCTCTTTTTGATTGTTTGATAATTGAATATGGGTTAATAGAAGGGCGGGAATTTGCTTTCCTCATTGTTAGCATCACATTCCATGTATGTAGCCGATAATCGGGGATTCTATTTACACAAAATTGTAATTTTTTTTTATTGAAAGGAAGTGTGGTGCAATGACGCACTCCCTCACCTGATAACCAAGAAATTATCGGTTCGATATTCAGAAGGACTACTTATATTCTTTATTAGCTACTAGTCAAAATGCCACGTACATGGTGTTCATCTCCATTTGTTATATGTTTATAATTTCTTTTCAAATAATATTGCCTATAATTTTTTAAAATGCCAACAAGAGAATCAGTATAAATGGATTGGCCCGACTCCAAGGGAAAATCTTGAATATTAATACGAAGACAAATGTTTTGTATCTGTCTCTTTCTTGTATGGTTAAAATCTTTTTTTCTTTTCCCTCGAGGGAAAAGAACGAACTTCGTCCGTTTATGTGTTTGTCACTAATACAGATCGGAGGTTAGCTAGAATTTTGGGTAAAAAAAACAAAAGGAGCCGTCACTTATTACGATAGAATATAGGGAGAAAATTGCACCGAAAAAAAAAAGAATATAGGGAGAAAAGAAATAATAACTGGGCACAAAAGGAAAAGAAATAACGCTTTATATCTAGATTGTTGAGTTGGAGACATGGGTCACGGGCTTGCTATTTTATCTAACGTTCCCTACCCGTGCGGCCCTAGAATCTCTATTCTAGGCAGCATTTCCCTTCACAAAACTTCTAGAGAGAGAAACTAGAGAGAGAAGCTCTGAAAAATGATACTTGTATTGCTTTTTCAAGTGTATCTACAATTGAGAAGGTGAATCCCTTATATAGGCACTCGGTATTTAATGTATATCCAACTACTTCTACCATCTACTGGTATAAACGCAATCATCCCAACTACCGACATTAATTACAGAAGGATCGGGAAACTTCTAGAAGGTTCAAGGACCGAGGCTCTCTAGAAGACTCCATCACACGCATTCCCTAGCAAACCTCAACAACTTCGGTCTCTCTCGATCATCTTCGATGTTAGGAAGGTCCGTTCGTAACATTCTCCCCCACCTATTATGGCGACGCCCTCGTCGCATCCTCTGCATAAAAGGTCTCGATCTGCTTTGTGAACTGTCACAAGTCTTCGGCAGGTTCCCAACTTGCCTCACTCTCAGGTAACCCCTTCCATTTGATGAGGTACTCATGCTTCGGCTTGCACCAACGTTTCCTCACGACCCGAACAGCCAAGATTTGCCCGACATCCTGGTCGTATGCCGCCTTAGCCCCAATTGGTGCACGCGAGGACTATGCCCTACTCGGATCTTCCTTGTCCTCCTGGAACGACTTCAGCATACTCACGTGGAATACCGGGTGGAGCTTTAACTTCTTAGGGAGTTTCACCTTGTACACCACGTTACCTACACGCTAGAGGACTTGGAATGGGCCCTCGTATCTCCGTGTAAGGCCCTTGTGCACGTCCTTGTGTCGGAGAATATTGTGTAGCTTAACCAACACAAGGTCGCCCACACTATACTCGACGTGGCGACGCTTCTTATCGGCCCACTTCTTCATTCGCTTCGTCACCCTGTTGAGGCAAGACCGTGCCAAGTCCGCCTCTTCTTGCCAACTCTTGACGAGCTTGTACGCCGCTGGGCTATTCCCCTTGTAGCCCGATGCCACCGTACTCGAGGTTGATGGCTGTTGGCCCGTCAAAATCTTGAAAGGACTTTTGCCGGTGGAATCGCTCCTTTGACGATCATCGTCGCCCAATCCTTTTGCGTTGTGCTCACGTAGTGTCGTAGGTACAACTCCAAGAGTGCATTCACCCTCTCCGTTTGGCCGTCGGTTTGAGGAGGGAGACTTGTAGAGAAGTTCAAGCTCGTGCCCAAAAGCTTGAAGAGCTCAGTCCAGAATCACCCCGTGAATCGAGGATCACGATCACTCACTATCGTGGTCGGCACGCCCCAGTACTTGACCACGTGCTTCATGAAAAGTCGGGCTGCCTCTTCCGCTGGGCAGTCCTTCTTGGCCGAGATGAACGTCGCATACTTCGAGAATCGATCAACCACGACCATCAACGTTTGACATCCCTCCGACTTCGGAAGGTTGACTATGAAATCCATCAAAACACTCTCCCAAGGACGCTCTGGAATGGGGAGAGGCTCGAGGAGTCCTACGGGCGACTTCTTCTCTGTCTTGTCTTGTTGGCACACAAGACAAGTCTTCACGAAAGTCTCCACATCATCCCGTAGTTGGGGCCAATAGTACCGCTCTTCGACGAGTGCCAAAGTGCAGTGAATCTCCGGGTGACCAGCCTACTTCGAGTCATGGCACTCCCATAGAATCTCCCGCCTGAGGTTGTCATAGAGCGGCACGTAGACTCGACGACCCTTGGTGTAAACAAGGTCGTCCTCGCACCAAAATTGCCGTGACTTCCCTTCGTGAGCGAGCTCCAAGAGAATGCGGGCTTTAGCGTCATGCTGCAGCCCTTCCTTGATCCGACCCAACAATGGACTCTCAAGTCGGCTGATCGCGGCAAGTTCCACCCGTCGACTCAGTGCATCAGCCATGACATTGGTCCTTCCTGGCTTATACTCCATCACGAAATCGAACTTAGCCAGGAAACCTTGCCAACGAGCTTGCTTCGGGGATAACTTCTTTTGCGTCTGGAAGTAACTCATGGCAATATTGTCCGTCCTTACAACGAACTTTGAGCCCAAGAGATAGTGCCTCCAAGTCCGGAGACAATGCATCGCCGCCGTCATTTCCTTCTCTTGGACCGTATATCGCCACTCAACGTCACTAAGCTTCCGGGACTCAAACGCGATGGGGTGGCCATCTTGCATCAGCACCCCGCCGATAGCGAAATCCGAGGCATCCGTCTCCACCTCGAACGGCTTCCCATAACAAGGCAATGCGAGAACGGGCTGATCCGTGACAACCCGCTTCAAACAATCAAAAGCTGCTTGACATTCGTCTGTCCACTCCCAGGCTCGAGCCTTCTTCAAGAGGTTCGTGAGTGGCACGGTGATGCTTGAGTAGCCCTTGATAAACCGTCGATAATAGTCGACGAGACCAAGGTACGAACGCAACTCTGTCACTTTGGTTAGCGATTCCCACTCCATGATCGAGGCCACCTTCGATGGATCCATTCGAACCCGACCTCCACCAACGATGTGGCCGAGGAAAGGGACTTCCCTCTTAGCGAATGCACACTTCTCCCTCTTCACGTACAAGGAGTTCTCTTGAAGCACCTCGAACACCTGTCTCTCAAGTGCTCAACGTGGTCCTCGAGTGACCGGCTATACACAACGATATCGTCAAGATAAACCACCACAAATCGACCAAGGAACGGGTGGAGTACCTTATTAATGAGGGTGCAAAAAGTGGCCGGTGCATTAGTCAGCCCAAAGGGCATGACAAGAAACTCGTAGGAGCCGTATCGCGTTACGCATGCGGTCTTAGGCTCGTCCCCTTCCGCGATCCACACTTGGTAGTACCCCGACCGTAGGTCCAACTTAGAGAACCACTAAGCTTCCCCAAGCTGGTCAAAGAGATCCGCAATCAACGGTATAGGGTACTTGTTCTTGACCGTCAGCTTGTTCAGTGCCCGGTAGTCTATACACATCCGCAACGACCATCGTGCTTCTTTTAGAAGAGCACCGGGGCACCGAACGGGGCCTTCGAAGGTCGGACATAGCCAGCATCAAGCAACTCCATGAGCTGCCTTCTGAACTCCGCCAACTCTGGCAGCGCCATCCGGTAAGGAGCCATGGCGGGTGGCTTAGCATCGGGCACCAACTCAATCCGATAATCCACCTCCCTCTTAGGTGGAAGCTTCTTCGGAAGTTCCGTCGGCATCACATCCTTAAAGGAATCGAGGACTTGGGCGACCTCCGCTGGTACGTCGTCTCCCAAGCCCACATCCTCATCTACCTTCAAGGCCACAAGGTACGTGACTTTTCCTTTCTGGATCCCTCGCTTCAGTTGCATGGCCGACAAAGTCTTTTGCCCATTCCCATCGACCACTTGACCGGCACCACGCATTGGCACTTGGCATCCAACACACAGATGCAATCCGCGAATGGGACGAGTAGTGCATCGATCTTGTCGAGGAATCCATCCCAATAACAAAGTCGTAGTCATCAAGAGGGATTACCTCAATAGTTTCCTTTCCGCTCCACTGCCCGATCCGGATATGCACGTCCTTAGCAACACCGCATGTCGGGACTTCTTTGGAATTCACCATCTTGAGCTGCCCCCTTGTCCTTTCAACACGAAGTCCCAGCTTCTTCGCGCTTTCTTCGGATATGAAGAGGTTGAAGGCTCCTGTGTCAACAAGAGCGCTAAATTCCTTCCCAGCAATTTCAACATCCGCAAACATGAGCCCCTTCGACCGATTGGCCTTCCTGGTCGTAATGGAGCTAAGGATACGCAGCGAGCCCAACCGCGTCTCCTCTTCCTTATCATCATCGGCTTTCACCAACACCGCGAGCTTAGCTTTGGTAGGGCATTCTCGGGCCATGTGCGGACCCTCGCATAAGAAACACTTGAGCATCCGCTCATCCTTCCCCTTTGGCTTGCTCGACCCCGCCTTGTCCTTGAAAGTTGACTTGGCCGTCTTGCCACCATCGGATCGGTGGGACTTCTCTTTATCTCCCCCACCTTTGGGCTTACCCTTCTCCTTCGAGTCGGACTTGCTTGATGAACGGAATTCCACCAGTGACTCCGCCGTCGACATAGCCTTGTGCAGATCCTGTACGCCGCGGCGTTGCAGCTTCTGCTTAGCCCATGGTTTCAGCCCATCCAT
Organism: Punica granatum; assembly: GCF_007655135.1. Lineage (NCBI taxonomy): Eukaryota > Viridiplantae > Streptophyta > Magnoliopsida > Myrtales > Lythraceae > Punica > Punica granatum. The sequence goes on along the minus strand of NC_045131.1, from coordinate 14,567,101 downwards.
GAACTGGAAGAAGGCTTCTTTGTCAGTCAGCGAAGGAATCTGGAGCATGAGTTCCGTGAACTGCCGCACATACTCCCGAAGTTCACCCTTGTGCTCCAAGCGTCGAAGCTTGGCGCGAGCTTCATCCTCCGCATACTCAGGGCAGAACTGTTGGCGGAATTCAGCCTTGAACTCCTCCCAAGTGTTGACCGTGTTGCCACTTTGGTCGTCGCACATCCCACGCCACCATAGCAAAGCGACATCCATAAGGTACATAGAGACCATCCCCACACGGACAGCATCATCCTCTACTCCCGTCGCACGAAAGTAAGTCTCCATACTCCATATAAAGTTGTCCACGTCCTTGCCACCCTAGTTCCCTTGAACTCCTTGGGCCTAGGGACATCTGGACGTGTGCTAAGCTGACCCATGCCACCCCCATCGACACGAGTCCTCCGCACTTGCATGAGCTCGACCCTGAGCTCATCGATCTCAGCGTGCATGGCCGAGACAAGGGCTTCTAGCGTCTCGTCCCGCTTGGTCAGCTCATCCACTGCAATGTTCAAGGCGCCCTGCATACCCTCTTAAAGCTCCTTCAAGTCCGAGCAGAGCTCCTACATGCCCTTGGACGCGTCCTCGGTCTTGCCTTGGACGTCCGCCATAACAACCTCCATCTTTGTCATGCGGCCCTCAAACGAACTTAGTAGATCCCTCGAGTTTTCCCGCTGCTTCTTGGACTTTGCCCTCATCTCATCGATCACCACCTCCAATTGGTTAGTGGTTTCCATTGCCTTAGACCTTCGCTCTGATACCACTTGTCACGGGCTTGCTATTTTATCTAGCGTTCCCTACCCGTGCGGCCTTAGAATCGCTATTCTAGGCAGCCTTTTCCTTCACAGAACTTATAGAGAGAGAAACTAGAGAGAGAAGCTCTGGAGAATGATACTTGTATTGCTTTTTCAAGTGTATCTACAATTAAGAAGGTGATGCCCTTATATAGGCACTCGGTATTTAATGTACATCCAACTACTTCTACCATCTACTGGTATAAATGCAATTATCCCAATTACCAACATTAATTACAGAAGGATCGGGAAACTTCTAGAAGGTTCGGGGACCGAGGCTCTCTAGAAGACTACATCGCACGCATTCCCTAGCAAACCTCAACAACTTCGGGCTCTCTCGATCATCTTCGATGTTAGGAAGGTCCGTTCGTAACACATGCATGTTAAGAAGATGAGAAAGGGTTTAACCCAAAAAAAAAAGACAAAGAAAGAAAAGGAGAAAGTACATCGCCACGTGACGTGAGAAAGCACCAATTAAAATGTATGAAACTAGGGATTTGGTGCTAATTACTCAAATAATTCCATAATTATTCTTCATTAAAGTATTCTTATTAGTTTTTTCTCACCACGTCATTTGAGCTAGTACCATCTAAAATTTTCTCGTATGATAGAAAGACATTTTATTCCTATGCTTGTCCAGAGGCACCATTAGCACCATCAGTCATGTCCATTACCATAAATGAGGCAATTGAAATAAAATAAAAATAGTATGGAAATACTGAAGGGAAAAATGGGAATTATGAAATGTGGAGAAGCATTTTTTGAGCTTCGCACTTTTATATTAGTATTAGTAGGCAAATTCGTGTGTTGCACACGAAGCTAGAATTTTAAATCGTTGGAAAGCCCTTTTTTTCCATTTCTTTTATAAGGGAATAAACAACCAATTGAATACTTTTGAATATTATTACATTACAAAACGTAAGTGATGGAGCTTACAACAATACACTTCTTAATGGGAAAGCAAAAGAATTTAGAACATGGATTTTAACTACTTTGTCTTTGGAAGTCGTCTAACCAAATCACAGGTAGCAACACAAATAATAAACTGTACGAAATTATAATAAAAAATAATAAATAAATAAATAAGTCCGATTGGGGAGGGCGAGATACAAGTTAAAGAGTATAATAGCATTGTTATCAGAACCGGAGCGGACCGGCCGGTTCGACCGGTCGGACCGGGACCGGTACCAAGTCCGGTCCGGTTCGCCTAAAAACCGAAATGGCAGCTTTGAACCGTCGGACCCATTGAACCGGCCGGTTTAAAGCAAAATTTCATTAAACCGGCCGGTTCTATGGGTTTTTATGGGTTTCCTATTTAATGTAAAAATTGGTTGGTTGTGTAAGGATTTGAACTCATGACCTCTTGCTTTTCATATTAGCATACTACCAACCAAGCCACCACCACTTTTTTGTTCTTTTAACTCTACTTTTAAGTACTTATTAAAATAAAATATTTATTTTGAAGTAAGAAATATTAAATATAGATACTTTCTTATACTATTGCTATATTTCTTTAAAATCATCATACTTTTATCTTAATTATCATAATTTTTTTAATAATATGAATATTTATTTTATTTTAAATAAACGAGCGGTCCGACCCATCGAACCCCCGGTTGGACCCATAAACCCATGACCCCGTACCCCTTCCGGTTCATCATCCGGTCCGGTTCTGATAACACTGTATAATAGCCTCTCCCTTATTGTTTATAAGATTATTGTTCCCTAAGCTTTCTTTCATTCAGTTCGTCTATGTTCCTCCTCCATTTAAACTTCGTATGCTATAATCTTTAACAAAACCTGTTTTTTGAGTTATGATTCATAGCTAGGTTATAGACCAATAAGTATAGAATGTGGATCTACATGTGTGTAGCACATGATACTTGATTGGTTTTTGATCAAGTTGTAATACATGATGATAAAATGATAGATAAAATATATAGTTCATTTTGTAAGAAAAATAAGTATATAGAACATTACAAATTATCTTATTGATTAGTTTAAATATACCAAATTAATAAAATTTAAATTACTAAATAACTACTAATATTAATTTTTGAAACTATATATTATTGTAGTCGCGGTCACCAAAAACTAAATATAGTTGTAGGCATGAAAAATGTCCTTATCAAAAAACTACAAAACAATTTATAATAAATTAAAATCTTATGGTGGTAAACAATATTAAGTTATATTCTATAAAAAAAAAGTAAATAAAATGAGCTAATCAAGACAAAATATACATATTTTAGATTTATAATTTTTCATCATTCCTCTTACTATAAATTTTAACAGGCTAACATAAAAGGTGAATGTATAATCATTTGTCTACAGATAAGAATACTTTCAAAAAAGAATGCACGAAAATTACATTGTCAAAATTTATAGAACTTGTTGGACTTTTAAACAAATAATCAATCCAAATGAAGATAGACATATTTTCAGTTCAATTATTCAAGCAAAAAGAAATATTCCATAATGTTTTTACCATGAATATGAACCACTTGAACACCCTTGATGTTGAGGTTAAGTATAACACATAATATATGATAAATTTCGATGACACTCCCTATAATTTGTAAAGTAGTCAGGGACACCCCCTCCTTTCAAAATTAACCACGCATCACCCCTCCTTTCGTTGATTTCTACTGTTTTTCTTAAATCTAGTCAGATTTGGTTCGGGTAATGAAACCATCTAACCGGTCGTTTTGTGCAGTTCCGTGACTTGAGATCCATCAGGTAAAGTGAATGTTCTCTTGGTTCCACGTCAACGAAAGGAGAGGTGATGTATGCCTAATTTTTTAAAGGAGGGATGTCTTTGACCATTTCACAAACTATAAGGGATGTCGTTGAAATTTACCCTATAATATAATTTAGAATATCATTAAAAATAAAAATATATATACAATAAATGAATTAATATAATAGAGATGCATCAGAAAATGAGAATAAAAAAGATAGGAAGTATTGTCTAATTGCACGAAAATTTTCAGAACAATTAGAATGACCCTAATTGTAATGAAAAATTACAGCTTCTTTTTTTGTGAAAATTATATGCATTTCCATTTTCTTCTTTTTTTCATAAATTTATATATTTATCAAAAAATAGATGAATCAAAATATATATCATAAGTGCACGTAGAAATTTAATACAACTTATAAAATACCATTTTGAAATAGTATAATTTCAAAATCAAAATACCTTAGGATTGAAATATGTGATAAATTAATTAATATAATAGAGCTTCAGCAAAACAAGGGAAAAAAAAAAGATAATCAAGAGCAAAAAGATTAAAACGTTAAAAGAAAAAATGGGAAGAAACTGAGACGAAAAAATAGAGAGTCTAATCTAGACACTCATAAATTTCTCGGACAATTATAATAACATCAAAATTAATGAAAATAATTAAAACTAATCTTCTTTTGCATTTAAATTATATGTAGTTTTAATTTCTTCCCAATTTTTGCACTTTGATATCTTGGTCAAAAAAATAGAAGTGATTGCAAATGCAGAATGTTCATAAATCGTAGATATTTCATGCAACATACATAAAAACAATTTTGAAATAGAAAATATGAATGAAAGAACATGCATTGCTAAAATAAATTGGAGCATATATGCTTAGTGTTGGAAAAAGAAAAACTACGAAAGAGGAGACGAGAAATTGAATAAAAGCTGTAAATGGATGAATAAACCATTTAAAGAACTTAGCAAAAAAAAAATTACACTTTTTATGATAATTTAATATAGTAGACAGGACATTCATTTTTTCCAAACTTTAACTGTTTTTCACTTTTGTTATGAACTTTTAATTTTTTTTTCAGTATTGTCTTCAACATTACAAAATATGTTAACTTCAGTTTTTTTGTTAAAAAAATATGACGCCACATTTTAAATTAAATGAAAAAAAAATATTTTTGAAAATAAAAATTATAAAAAAAATTTAAAAAACTGGTAAAAAGTAAAACTTAACTGGACAGGGAGGGGGGGCGGGTGGAGGCAGTGCATCTCATTCCTGAGTGGAGACTCAACGCTAGGAGCCATCGGAGAATTGAGGGGCTTCTCCAATTCCAACTTCTTGTTCTTGATCTATGATTCCATAACATCTTCCACAATTGTCATCCTTCACTCCTAAAATAATATCGAATTGTAGATTTTCATGGGATACTTTTCTCGGGCAGGTCAGGGGAAATTTTGTTTATAATAATAATACGTCTCAAGTCCTGAAATTGAAGATTCATCAATTACATTCCATATTCACTGACAATTTGCTCAAAGCTGACATTTTAAGATTGAGGAATACATTTATCTGAAAGGTTTACTGAGATAATAATATCTGAAGAGAGATAATGATACGGGCAGCGTTAGGAGTCAGATATGGGACCAGTGTCGTTGCCGATGTTGCCGATGTCGATAAGATAGAGGACTGTAAAAATTATACGAATTATGGTTCTGATGATGGTCCTCGTTCAGGGGTTGACCAATTTAGCCATTTAAGGCAAATTTTATAAAAGTTCAAAGCAGATGCAGGTACGAGCAAAGCACGATTCTGAGGCCCCATCATTAACACCGCACCATTATCCTTGCCAGATAAGTAAATCCAGTGGAAGCATCCGCAGGCTTCTACAGGTTTAATTGACCACTCAGAGAACTTGAATCAACTCGTGCAAGGGAAGGACTCATAGATCGAGTCTGGCAGAAATCTGTTTGGCAATCAAAGGGATGAAACCAACATTGGCCGACAAACCTTCCCATTTCATTAAGGAGACTACTCTTACAAGGGTTTTTCTTAAAACATGTAAGTTAACCGGTACAATCTCATGTCAAGAAGTAGAAATACATGAGCTTCAACTTAGCTCGACAGATAAACACGAGGACCCGCCAAACATCATAAGTTGGTAGGATAAATATTACATGTTAGAATTACAACATCACCTCGGTCAATGAACTCACAAAAGAGAGAGCTGATCTGCTCAGTGAGATTCGACAACTTTAGCCATAGAGAAAACTGATCTGCTAGTATTTGATATATACATGCCAGATAAATTAACTAGCTCGACATAGCTAGAGGCAAAATACCTGCTCGATAGTCAAGTCATCTCAATAAGGCTGAAGCTCCCCGCTTACATTCCCCAGATACCACGAGCAGAGACCATCTTGTTGTTTGGTCTCGCTGTGAGTTCGTACAGAATCCTCGCGAAAAAGTCAGAATGCCTCGTGTCCATGAAGACAATATCTGCAAAGGTGTTCTCATATGCTAGCAGAAGGGGCCTATTCTGGGGCTCTGCCACGAGGCTTTCCAGAATCATTGCGGCTTTCCTGCAAATTTCTGGAACTGGGTGTGGCACCCTTATCACTTTTATCAGTCGGTCAATGGCCCTACAGTTAAGACAAAAAAAAATTTAAAATAATACTAGAGCTCAGCTGGTTTAAGGGAGAGAAAACATCAGATTATATGCAGCACATATGAAATTCCACATTTAGACCACTTTGCATCGCAAAGTTTTCTATCAGTTATTTACTCCCATTTGAATTTGCACTTCCAAGTTTATTTGAACCTTCCAGCATTTACTACTACTAATTGTGATTCCACCTCGTGGAATCTACAACATCTTCCCAAACTGGCAGAAGACGTGTTGCTGGCAACATCACATGATACATACAATCTGAGGTCATATTGGAAAAGAAATTCGCAATACTGACCATAGGAATGAGAAAGCTCCTTCTAGTAAGTTTCCATCAAGATTCTCAAATAATGTAAACAATAAGATTCAAACTGGATTAAAATGATGAAGTCAAGGTTCCAACTGGTTCTATGCGATAGCGGGCCCAGACTCTAAATTAACAGGTGAAATGGCTTTTGACATTTTTTTTTTTAATATTTCAGTGAAAAAATGGTCACTAGGAGAAACTTCAAGAATAAAATTATTATTTTTCCAAGGAAACAAAAAAGAAGATGAAAATTACCATCTTTCCCCTGCAAGCTTTAATTTGCAGTCCATGTTGACTTCAGCAAGATTATAGAGAGCACCAACAGCAGCAGCTTGTGCATCATAGGCTGGAAAGCTCAGTAGATCGATCAGCCGCTTGTGTATCTGCATTGATGAGGTATCAGAAACATATAGCACACCTACTGCATCCACAATTAATAGTAATACTTTGAAAAGACTGATATATTTCAAACCTGCGGAACAAAGGGGAGAAGAAAAGGTTCATTGTCAGGATTGATTATCAAGCGGCCAATGAATTCAGCAGCAGCACAATGCCAGGCTTTCACAGCAGATCCTAGCATCCCCATGATGGCTTGAACTGCACGCTTCTCTCTATTTGGTCAAAGGAATCATATCAATCAACAAGAATGAGAAAAGGTATTAGCATACTAACCAAAAAGAAAGAAAAGTAGGGTCTCTCACGTGATTTTGATGTAGGACGGCTTGTTTGAGCTAAAAATCCGAAGATCGAGAAATGGAGCCAAATTCACAACTGTCTCCAGTGCATTGGTGACAAGCTCCTCATCCTCTGCAGATATTAGACATTTCAAAAGGCTTTCCAGAACACAGAAACCAGAGATGCTTAAGTTAGGGATTACATTTATGAAACAAAGATTGAGAAACAATGAGAGCTGCTGTTTTTACTTGTTTTTGGTTTCAAAACCAGAAAAGAATAAAATTGATACATTTATTCTGATTAGCATTAAATAAAAGAAAATCTGTCCACTCACCATGAAGATTATAGAGACATAACAAAAAGCTACCATCGAAAGATTCATTACCCTTTTGTCTCATCTTCATAAAGTGCTACTGCATTAATGGTTTTAGGGGTAAAATCCTCAATGGGAATCATTAACATACAATCCAACAGATGGAAATATTGACCAATAACACATGTAAGAAATGGGATACACACGGAATAAAATAACATTGGATAAAAGGCATTCATCTGATCTAAGTCAGAATATCGAATCTAGGTTGGACAAAAAAGTGGCTTTTAGTGTTTAGCATTGCTTGTAAATGTAGAAGAAAAAGTAACAGAAATTGGAATTCTGCAATTCCAGTAAAAAAACGGCTAGTCTCTAAATTCATGTTCTGTTCATGATTAATCTGCGATTATGGTTACATATGCACACTTCTCTCCACATAAGAGCCAAAAATTGTCTATTATCTAAAACATCAACAAAACCTAAAGAAATATATAATGTAGGCACGAATAAAGTATTTACTAACGCTAAAAGTTTTTAGGATACTGTCGTTTTTTTCTCTTCCTGCCAGCTAGTGCAATTTTAGAAGTTAGTCTTTGTTAATCCCGCGCAAACTCTTTCAAATTCTAAAAGAAAGGAAGTAATACTTCCTATTAGCAAATGTAAAAATTTCTACCTGTCTAATTACCACCAGTTGTTTTCCAGGTTTCTTAGCTTAAGAACCTCATTTACTTTTGGGACTCCCCTAATGAAGCATTTGAGAATTGTTGCGTTTACTTCTATTTGGGGACACACAGTTACGTGCAACACATCCATTCATTGGTATATCAAGCATATCTTCCATTTACATCCTTAATAATAATGAAACAGTCAAAAAGGTTAACTTAAGTACAAGGGAAAGGATAAATATTTCTTTTTCTTCAAGTAATTTAACATAAAGATTCTCTTTCTCCTCAGCAATCCCAAAAAAAATTATTGCGGATAGGTGTGCATATAGTATATGTGTTTTAATATGCTACTTAGGTGAACAGATACATGCCTATATTTGTAGTAGCTTTCACATGTAACATAAAAGTAATTATACTATTACACTAATATAATTGGAAAAAAAAAGGCACGAGGTAAAATTTTCCATATGCATCACATATAAAAAATATAACAAGGCCACAGTTTTAAGAATTATAGTATGCACTATCTAGGAACTTCCCATGGGAGTGAGTCTATATGGAAAACGACGAACCTGTATTGAAATCTTCTATGCACTGGAATACTGTCTCCAAGCAATGCCTGTGTTGGGCCATAATGACTTCATTTTCGGGCATGAAAGAGAAGTTGCGAATAACATTAGAAGCTGCGACTGCACATTGCTGTCTTTCTGCTCTCCCTGTATCATCTACATTAAACAGCCCATCTTCCTCTGACCACCATTGAGGAGGACGAGCTTTAGAGACAGCCTTCTGCGAGGCTGTTTCTGTAGCAGAGGAACCAGCGCTCCCCCTGTCCATACAAACATTCTCCATGCTCAGGCTCCAATCCCACAGTGTGTGTGTGTGTGTGTGTATATATATATATATATTCTTTTAATGAACCAAGAACATCGAGGTGACAAATCAAAATTGCATTACCCTGAATGTGCAAGTGTTTGATTTGTCCCCAAAGCATCGTGCTCATTCCCAAATCCTGTTACCAGAGAATTTGCACCAAGTGTTCTGACCCTGGTTTTTCTATCGAGTTCTCTCGGAAGGGCTATATCCCGCCAATCATCAATCTATTTCATGGAAAAAAAATTTAACTTTCAGATTCTATTAAGGAAGACAAGTGAAACGAATTATGCATTTCGAGGTTAGGAAAGTACGACAGCAATCAACTTAAATACTTTCAAAATTTATTAGACGAACATGGTTTTTGCTACTTATTGCTTGGAAATGCTCCTCCCATTGTAATCAGGGAAGTGCTGTATATATACGCAATTGCTTAACGGGGCAGCAAATACTTCGGCAGGGAGTGAAATTTCGGGAAAACAGCATTCTTTCAGTTAATTTAAACCACTAAACCTCATCATACTGAGAAGTTTACATACAACTTGAAGCAGGGCATCGAGCAGGCCGGGGATTTTGGAGAGAGGGGTAGCATCCTTGCGCACGTCTTCCTTCTCCTTGAAAGAGAGCAGCGTGAGAGTGTTCAGTGCCCATGTGAGCTCACTCTTCAGCCCACTCTGAAGCGCCAGAACGATCCTTCTATGGTTTTGATCTGCAGAAGAAAAGGAAAGCTTCCGCCTTACAAGATTTCCATTGCCGTACAAGATTCATGTAAAGCAATCAAATTGGAGACGAGGACAGTATGGGAATCGACTGGGCAGTAATTTGGCGAAACTGAGCTAGGGTTTTCTGTACTGACCGGCGAAGGAGCTGTGCACTTGCAGGGACGGCCCCAGGAGAGACGACGGAGCGGCAGCCTCGGCAGCGGCAGCCGCAGCAGCAGCGGCGGCGGCATTGGCGGCTGAGTTGCTGTTAGTACTCCCGAAAGGACGGCCTCTCTTGGGCGCGGGAGGGGCGGAGCCTCCGCCTCCACCGGCCGCTTTGCCGAGGTCCCTCTTCTGCATCACTTCCCTCTCTGACGGAATTCAATTGCGACTTGGTGATCTGAGAGAATTGGGTGTTAGAGATGATGAATGAATATGGGCTGGGCTGGGCCGGACGCCGTTTGATTGAAACCTAAGGCCCGAAAGTCTTGTAATAATATTGAGAACTGCAAATAAATATGCTTTTTGTTTTAATTTGCACCAGCTAGAGCTCGCGCTTTGCCGCGTGAATAACAAACACCGATTTTTCATAATAAACTTACATCTTATTTAGATTGAAGGTTATATTGAGGGTTATGAAGGGATAGATTATGGAAGGATTATAATAATCCATATTTGGCTTTTAAGGCTTTGTTTGGAAATAGAGTTAACTCAACTCCATTCCAACTATAAAGAATTATATTTATTTGGATTTCAATGATGATATTGTTGAATTACAGGAAAAAGTGATAAAAAATAATAAATAGTTGAGGGAAAGTAATGATTGTATTGTCGAATTGTAGAAAAAATAATGAATAATTGAGAGAATTTAGTATTAAAAATGAAATAGAATAATAGTTAAGATAAAAAAAATTGAAGAAAAATGAAAAAAGTAATAATTGCTTTATTGAATTGAAGATGAGTGGAGTTAAAGTATAGTAGAGTTAAAAAATTTACTCATTTGCCAAATAGGGCCTAAAATTTTTAAGAGGGGAAGGATTATGGAGGGATAACTAATCACTTCATAACTCTTCGCAACCTTTATATTTTTATCTCACCAATTTAGGGTGTTATGGAGCAATAAAAAGATCAACTATTGAGATAACATTGTAAAAAATAATCAATGGTCAAGATTATTTTTAAAGTCTCACACCATCCCACTTTACCCTTTCATGAAGTTTATCCAAATATAAGTTATGTAGAATTAAAGAACTCCTCCATAACTCACCAAATCCCATTCCTCCATAACCCATCCCACTCCACCCGTCCATAACCTTTCATAAGATGCTATCCAAATAAAGTGTTACTGTGGTTATTTTTTTATTATTTAATTGCATAGTACACGTAAATCAATAGATGCAAAATTAAATATTTAAAAAGTACAGGCATAATATATCTTATGTGTAAAATCCGGCCGTTGTATATTTTCAAAAGAAAACTTTCCCGGTAATGATTTTTTTTAAAAGTCCTTAACAACTCTTTCAACGTATCAATAAATCTATATAATATTTACAAGCCACTAGAAAAAGAAATTCATGCACTACAACAAAGTATTTTACGAACAGTCATTTATATTTTCAATTCGCATTCTAATTATAAAAGTTTTAGAATTATTGTAGCTTTGTTAAATCTCTACATTTTCATATTTTCTACATGTTTCTATTTTTTTAAATAACCAACGTCATTTAATCCTCAAATATTACAAAATAATTCATATTATTTAATAATTTGAATTATATGCAATAGTGGTGGACTTCATGTTAGAAATAGAAATAACATTTTCAAGAAAATAATATTTTCATACTTTAAACGGCTTCTATATATAATTTAATCATGTAAATAACCATGGCCAATGCATAAAAATATGGAAAATATTAGATTTCATAGATTCTAAACTTTAAATTGTTATGAAGAGATGTATTTGTGGTGGTACTTTTTATTATTATTATAAATATTTTTTTAATTGTGGTACTTGCCAGCAAGCGAGGTATCATGGCAAGAAACTTGTGGTCAATTAAGGAGGAAGAGTATGAGTTGGCATTGGTACAATTCCCAAGCAACCCTTTCCAACCGATAAGATGTAAGCCCAGGGATGGTGGCAGTAGGCCTAATTATTTGGGCCTACTTTTAAAGCTAGGCCGAAGCTTATGTTTTTGGCCCGGCCCACTGGAATGGTGAGCAAGTCCAAGCTCACATGTCAACACCTCTAGTCATTTGGAAGAGGAAGATCCAATCAAATGAAAACCAGCACTAAATTAATAATGACGTTTCTCCACTATATGTTACGATTAATATTTTTAGGGCCTGTTTGATACGTCGGAATGGAATTGAGAGGAATTAAATGGATTTTTGCATAGTGAACATAATTTGCAAGAAAAATAGTGATTTTTAGATTGAACTAGATAATATTAAGGATTAAATTTAATTCGATGAACTTATTTTTTATGATATCATTCTATATATCATATGTTTAGATATATAAAACTAAAGGATAGTATATGATGTATGTAAAACTGAGTAGAAATGACGGAATGAGCATCTTTCAAGTTTTTTGAATAAATAATCATTCCATCATATTATAAAGAAGTTTCCCTTCAAATGGAATGATCTTTCTAACTCATATAAGTGTCTCCATATAAGGAGATGGAGTAGAATGACAGATTTTCATTCCATTCCAGCGTAACAAACAAGACAGTAGAGATTCTTTTCTTGCATTTTGCCATCAAAGATATGCTTTTATTCATCATCGTGAGTTAAGTGAAGCATTGACAGTCTAGGTAGTCAAAAACAGTGAAGGAAAATGGTGAAGCTAGGGTCCTGTGGGTGGAGGTAATAGTATAAGGAGAGATGGCGAAGCCACGGTGGGGCATGGTCGAAGCACGCTGGAGCCGCTATGGTGAGCCATTGTAGAGACAAGAGAGAGAGAGAGAGAGAGAGAGAGAGAGAGAGAAATTGATTATGGGCTAGTTAGAAAGAAAGTTGTCAGCAGTCCCTTTTTTTCTTGAGCGCCGCCTCTATTTATAAAATATTTGAGTTCGGTTCATATAGAAAAACATCAACAATCTATGAATCAAATTAAACAAGGGAATGGAAAATTTCCAGATGTCCAATGACATCACTTTTATATGTTAATTTGCGCCATTCTGATTTAGATTTGTTAAAATTGGCTATTTATGTTAAGTTTGTGGAAGGAGGATGCCCTTTAGAAGGCTAATCGAGGAGAGAGGCCGTCATTTCTCATTATATATAGCTCATAAATCACTCGTCCGCATCGATCGTACCTAATGATTAATAAACCAGTTACTTATTGGAACACAAGCCCCGGGTCTCCAAATCTCAGCTAATTAACATGTCTGACCATGTCCAAATACAGCCACAAGTCATTTTGGCATTAAATTAAAAAGGGTTAAGATCAGCTGTTAAGAGCTCTTATAATGAAGACCGCAGCAGTACACATAAATCCAGTTTGTTGGGTGTTAACGGCCAACCGCCATCAACTCCCTTCATTTGCAACTTGCTTATCCGCATTGAATTATGTTCCTTTTTTGGAAAAACTATATTATCCTCTAAATTTGATTGCTTTTTTATTTTAATCATTTTTTTTATTTTTTTATCCTTTACATCTTATAACTTTGAATATATTTTTTTTGTTTTAGGCTTTTTCCGTTTTCTTGCCTCCAATACCTTTGATTACTTTTATATTTTCATCTTTTATCAATTTTTTATTAGAGCAAATATTTAATTATGATCCTCAATCTTTTGTAACTACTTTTTTCATCCTAATTCCCTTTTTTAGTTCAATTATTCCTTAATATTAAACGTTTGTTTCTTATAATTCAATCACTCAATTTTCCACAAAAACACCCACATAGTATTTTTTGAAGTAAAATAATTATAATTATTCTATAAAAAATTTAAATATCAAATAAAAATAAATTTAAATAGTAAAAGAGAAATCTTGAACTCACTTGAGAGAATGAGCAGAGGCAAGCGTATAAGCCGTAGATAATCTTGGCAAGGTAGTGGTGGTCTGCGTTGGAAGCACAGTACTTGAATTTCTGAGCAAAAGAAATGAAAAATATGGGAAAAAAATAAATGCAATTGTGGCTTAATAGCCACCAACTACACTTGTGAGGTCAGTTGTGATAAACTAAGCAAGCGCATGGTGACCCTTGATGCAAGGAATGATGTCGCAAAGTGCAATGGTGGCTGCGATCATGATCAAGAGAGACATTGACATATCTATAGGCACAAGGCTAAAGTGACTGCCCCTAAAGGAGTGGTTGTTAGTGTTATCCCCTATTGCCACATGTCTCTCTCTCAAGTTATCATTCTCCTTTTAACAGTTGGCACAACTTGAGTTGAGGTTATTTTAATTATTATTCATTTATTTTTACAATTGTCATGTCGGTATTCTTTACAATAATTGAGTGATAGAACTATGAGGAACAATAAGTTCCTCGAAAAAAAAAATTAAGAATTATGACAAAAGAATGAGCAATAGAAAATTAAGGATAAAAGTTAAATATTGTCCTAATAATTATGTTGATAAAGAATTTAAATAGAAAAGTAGTCAAAGGTTGGACGAAACTGAGCCAAGGAAAAGGAAATAGATTAAATCAAAAAAGTATTCAAAGTATAAGATGTAAGCAATAAAAACAAATAGGAAATGACTAAAATAGAAAAAAAAATCAAATCTAAAAGACAAATGTGTGATTTTCCCTTCTCTTTTCGAAAATACTACTTAAATAATCACGTATGTCATATGTGAAGATAATATCATTCATTACAATAGAACAACATGAAAACATTTATGATGCCACAAATAGAAGAGATTACATAATTTGGCGGTAAATTGAAATAAATTTTTATATTTTAAATAAAATGTAAAAAAAAAATAAAAAAATGGTGGTTCGAGTGGGAATATGAAACCCACTCGCCCCCAAAAGTTCCACAAGGACCTGTTCGTTATAAAAAAATAAAAAATTATATGATATGATACAATACAATATAATATTATCAAAATGTAAAAGTAAAATTACTAGAATCCTTTTAAAAGTCATTATTTTTAAATTTTTTAAAATTAACAATTTTTGAAATACAAAAAAGAAGAGAGGACGAGTGAATTAGAGATGGAAAAAGAAGCCACCACCACTCCTATGACACTGGTCACTACCGCCTGAGGTGAGGTCATCAGTGACTTTTTCCAACCCTACCACCCTTTTAGTTAGGGGGTATGCATGGGTACAGAACGAAATCGATTAGAACCTACTCAATAGGGTAGGGTAGGTTTTAGATAGCTATATAAAAAAAAAATGAGTAGGCTCCGGATACTAAAATTAGGAATGATAAAAATAGGCTCCGGTTCAGATCTAGTCGACAAATACCCTGAGCCAGAACTAGAATCGAACATATGAAAATATATATACTATTTTAACATTTTTTATGCATGTATGTGCTTATTTATATTATTATTTTTAAGTAAAACCAAATAAAACTTAATTTCTAAACATTTTCATCTCTATTTTATTAAATTATTTTGAGGTAATCTACTTTATTAATTTTCTTTATATTTATTTCGGTTTCATTCCACTCATATGATTTTATTTGCTTAATTCTTTAATAATTATGTGATATTGTTAAAAGTAATTTGGACATATTGCCTCTCCTATATTTTTTTCACTTTTTCTGGTACAATATTATGATGTTTAAACTTCCATATCTCATAAAAGAAAAGAAAAAATAGGTTCCAAACAGAGTAGTCAAAATCTGTGGTATAATATATGTTTTAGATAGATTTTGGTTCCCTAACATAAGAAGGTAGGGTTCGATTCCAAATGTTAGAAACATATTTTCTATAGAGTATGATCCGAATATCGTATGAAAGACAAGGTACTCGGACCTGATCACCCTTACTGTCAGTGGCCCTTATTATGACTTTCCTCGAGTGCCATAATTTGTGAATTGGAATACAAAGCAAGGACCATTTTTATTGTGTTAAAAAGTCATAGGATAATTTTTTATCCTAAGAACATTTCCAATTCATTTATCTCCCAAAGTCTCCGAAGTGGGCCATATAATTACCACATAGGTACAATGTCAAACATAGATATATTCAAGAAAAAAACAGACGCACATACTCACATGCAAGTCTCTCTTTCTGAGACTGATGAGGGCCAACATACATATTATATTAATTAAATTAATATAATTAATACTATATATAACTAATATATATTAATAATAGATTTAATTATTTAAATTAATTCAACGTAATTAAGAAATACAAAAATTATTTAAATGAATGGTAAAAAATTATTTAGATTAATTAAAAATATTCAAATAAATTTTTCAAAAATATTTTTGAATTTTTTAGATTTAAAAAAATTTAAAAGAAAGGGAAGAAATAAAAAGAAGATGATAAGATTCGAACCAAAGAGCATAAGGTGAAGGGAATGGGTGTTTTCCACCCAGCTACTCTCTATCTTTTGCATTTTGTAGGTTTTAGAATATTTGCAACTTAAATTTTTAAAAAAATAGATAGCTACTATCGAGTGGGCCTCACAGTTGCCACGCAGCTGCCAATTGGTCACAGGCGTCTCCCGACGTGTGTCTCTCTTGGCCAGCTTGTAAGTCCTAAGCAAGAATTATTCTATTTTATGAGTGATTATGTCTTACTCGCTTGATTATCTCATCTTGACCCTCCGCTGAAACGCAATTAATAAAGTGAAAATTGAGCCCAATTTTTGAAAATTAAGGTATATGAATTTTTCTTGGATAAGTACAAAGGGCCATTGATGCATCTTATCATAAACATGCCCGTGATTAGAACTAAGTGCAGTGCAGTTATACTCAATCGAACCTATAACAAAGAGAATGTGAATTCTTTTTTTATAGTTTTATCGTACTATTTCCCCCCTTCTTATTCCTAAGAAGGCTTGTTGTAAACAGCGTTAAGGGCAATAATAATAATAATAAGGGTAACGGTAACAATAACAACAACAACAACAACAATAATAATAATAATAATAATAATAATAATAAGAGTAACAGTAACAATAATAACAACAACAACAATAATAATAATAATAATAATAATAATAATAATAATAAGAGTAACAGTAACAGTAACAATACATAACAATAATAACAATAATAACAATAACATTAACAACAACAACAATAATAATACATCCATGGTTCTATCTAGATCGTACCAACTCGAAGATATATCAATTCCCTTGCCTTACTAAGTGACTATATTTGATACTTGCCATATATTTAAATTTATATAAATGCATAGTCTTCAAACACCTAACTCATGTTTATTATAATTTCCTTGCAAATCCAAATCAAGTTTATCTTCAAGTGCTACTTAATCATTGATTTAATTATTGCACCACTATGATCATGAAATCCCTAATTTTTTGCCAAGCAAAAGGGGGGAAAAAAAAGAAAGAAAAAGAAAAAAAACTTGGTTGTTGTCCTTATAGTTATCTCATTTATTTGGCTTTCATTTCTTTTCTGTTTTTTTTTGGCTGAAATTTGGCTTTCTTTTCTCTTATCTGCAAACCATCAATTCCTTATCCTATTTGTGTCACGTACAATTTGGATTATCAGAAAGTACTGGTATTATGTCAGAATGGCAATAGCCCTTCGTACAAGTTGAAAAGCTTTCGTATCATATTTTAAAAAGTTAATCCAGACTAAACATTATCATGTTTAAGTTTAAATGTCTCTGTCGTAAATGTTTGAGATTAAGTAATCACTCTAACTAAATTCATCTTGGAGTCGTGCTCCGATGTTTTGTACTGTGTCATGTACTCTTAGAGCTATCATGTGTACCGCAACCACCTAATTACTAGAAGAAAAATGCATTGTCTTCAAACACCCAACTCGTGTTTATTAAAATTTCCCTGCAAATAGAAATAAAGCTTATCTTCAAGTGCTAACTAATCGTTGATTTAATTATGGGTAAATTACACTGATGGTCTAAAAGGTTTTACAAACGTATCAGGTTGGTCCAAAAATTTTTTTTTGCTACTTGATGGTACAAAATGTTTCAAAGTTACAACAATATAGTACAAACCGTCATATCGTCATTGATGCCGTCAAGCGACGCTGACGTGGCACACTGCGTGTCATGGAAGCTTTCTGATGTGGCCATACAGTAACCTATCTCTCTCTCTTTCTCTCTCTCTCTCTCGTCTCTCTCTCCCCTATTTCTTCTTCTTCTTTGATTCAATCGATCTCTCATGAGGAAAAAAGAAAGGATTGAAACTGACGCAATCTGGAAAGGAAAGAGATGATTATAAACAAACTACAATAGTAAATTACGCAGAGATGGGGCAAGAAGATGACTGTTATCTATTTTTGGTGGAACGTTACATGATGGTTCAAACTCTTTTGAAGTTGTCACTTAATAAAACAAAATGTTTTACAAATGTTGCATAATGGTACAAAATGTTTCTTTAATTAACTTAAGGGTTCACAGTTAACTGTTAAGCCGCTCATGTCAGAAAGAAAAAGAGATACCTCAGAGGAAATCGAACAGGAACAGGGCGAGGGAAGGGAGGAGCAGGACGAGAAGAAGAAGAAGAAGAAGGAGAAATCGAACGGGAACGGGGCGAGGGAAGGGAGGAGCAGGAGGAGGAGGAGGAGGAGGAGGAGGAGGAGGAGGAGAGAGGGAGAGGGAGAGGGAGAGGGAGAGAGAGAGAGAGAGATAGGTTACTGTATGGCCATGTCAGAAAGCTTCCATGACACGTGGTGCACCACGTCAGCGTCGCTTAACGGCGTCAATGGTAAGATGACTGTTTATATTATATTGTTACAACTTTGAAATATTTTGTACCTTTAAGTAGCAAAAAAAAACTTTTTAGATCAACATGATACATTTGTAAAATCTTTTGGATCACCAGTGTAATTTACCCTTTAATTATTGCACAACTATGATCATAAAATCCCCAATTTGTTGCCAAGCAAAAGGAAAAAAGAAAGAAAGAAAAGAAAAGAACCTCGTTTGTTGTCCTTATCGTTATCTCATTTATTTGGCTTTCTTTTTTCTAATCTCCAAACAATCAATTGACTTCTGTCACGTACAATTTGGGCTATCCCAAAGCAATGGTATTATGTCATGAAGGGAACAGGCCTTTGTACAAGTTGAAAAACTTTCATATCACATAATTAAAAAGTTAATCCAAATGAAAAATTATCATTTTTCAGTTTAAATGTCGCCATCATCAATGTTATGGATTAATTAATCATTGTTATCAAATTCAAAATCAAGTTGCGCTAACGATATTTGTACCATGTCATATACTTTTAGAGCGATAATGTGTACCACAACCACTACTAACACAACCACCTAATTAGTAGGGAAAAAGATGGCTTTAGTATTGCTTTCATCTGTTTCATTTTTTCGGTGGTTGGGCGAAGGCATTGCCCACTAGCAGCAACCATTTGCCAAATATTTTAGATTTCAGCTTTTGGATAAAAAGGGAAAATGATTTTCAGGTGAGATATTTAAGAGGTCTAGCTTGCAAGTTCATGCATGTACATGTCAAAGCAAAACATTAACTTGGGGGCTCATGTATGTGGTGGTTGTCTTGCAATATTAATCAACCCACTTTTGCCGACACAACTCTACCACGATAATTGAAACAAACAAACAATTTCTTCTTGTTTTCTCCCCCCCAAGTGGCTGATTTTGCTTAACGTTTGAACGGATTCAATTAGGTGGATCCATAATTATGGTAACCTAATTCTCAATTTCTTAAATGTCCATGCGATGTTTGAGCAGACGAGACTCGGGAATAATATATAGCACATATGTATCGGGTATAGATAAAATAATTTACAAAAAAATTGATCTTTCGATTGCAAAACTCGGCTGATCCACGTGACAGTTTCTAGACATGATTTATTTAGTCTTCTTCGAATGGCATTCCATGGTTTTACTGTTTTGCTTAATTTATTTATGATATCCATTTGGATAAATGTGCCATAGCAACATTGAAATGAAAAAGAAAAAAAGAAAATATTGATTGATAAAAGAACTTAAAGAGGTGTTAGAAATCACCAACCCTGGGTCATTGACGTTCATGATTTGCAGAACATTTTGGAACTCAAATTGATATTTATGAGCTACTAAGATATTAGTTGGCAAGATGTAAATGATAAAAATAGAGATAATATTTTGTAGAAGAAACATTTGACCGCATCAAATTTATAATATTTAAGATATAGTTCTCCAATTATTCTGTATTTAGTTTATATTATCTTGTATCTTTTGGCTTGTTTTCTACTTATCCTGTTCTTTTTTCCTCTTTTTCTTTTTCTTTTTTTGTATTGATATGAGTTTAATATATTTCCTGATTAACATATATAATTATCAATTGTATCTTAATTATTTATTGGTCCGGCCCATGGAACGCCGGCGGATTGATAAGTCATGCCCCATGCTGGGGCCACAATTTCGGCCCAATTTTGATAAATCTATACCTACAAGATTTGCGTGTTTATAGTCCTAAAGATAGAAGGAAATCGACTCTTGCTTGCTAAGATAAATATCATACTCTGCAAGGAGACTATTTGAACACATTCGAATTGTTATATATGTTATCGAGAATCTTTTCGGAATCATTCTCCATCTCGGGGTCATGAAAAGAGTAGCCTCATTGAAAGAACATATAGGTCTTCTCAGTGAAATCATGCACAAAGGTAATACAAATAGTACGTACCTCGTCCGCCAATTATTATTGGAACAAAATAGTCATAGTACCATCATATGAGAGTTTAAAGACCCAGATTTAGAGAGTCGCATGAGGGATTCCAAGATGAACCTATGCGGGATCACGAAGTAGAACTGCTGTGATCTAGAGAAAGTCCGAATAAAAATCAAAGGTTCTTATGAGTTTCTGAAGAATATCTGAGAGAGTGACAAGAGGTCGATTATGATCTAATTTTATATTAATAACTCCCAAATTAAGTACTTTCAAAACAATCAAGGTTAGGATCTACTTCTTCATTTTATTTTCCAAATTTAATGAAAATTTAAAGTTCTTGACCATATGTAGATCAATTACGGGCAATAAGAAAATCTTTTTAGGGAAATAAAGATCCTAAGTATTTGCTAGTGGACTGGCATCATCATAATATGTTACTTGCTGATGCTACCCACGCAATTTATATATATCTGAATATAATCTAATAATTTATATGCATATTTAAGCTATCGCTAATAATATATATCCTCGTAATGCAAATAATAATGAAAATTCTCAAATTAACTTTACATTAACGTGAATTCTCTTCTAACTAGCTAGAGAAATAAATTGTATTAATAATTGGTTAGTTGTATGAGAAGTATATATTTGTGTGTGTATATTAATGATAAGGAAACCAAGAACGGTTGATCATGAGCTCAAGGTTATTCTCAAAATGCTTACGTACAAGATTCGACTAATGTACGGAAGACTTCCCATGTAAAGCTTAAATTATTAACTTATATTGTTCACCGAAAATTTAATAACTTATATATGGCTTGCTAATTTTTTTTATTAGACTACGAGGTATTCTCAACCATGTTGATCGAAATTAATCCTTTTTTCGACAACACCATAATCTTGACAAGTTATTTAAATAAATATATAGGCAAATTTTATATCACTAGTAGGAAATCACGTGCAACGTGAGAGATTCGATTTTAACATAAATCTTAGATGATGATGATGATGATGGAAGATATTTTGAAGGGAGAAGTATCAAAAATAAACCATCATATTTGGAGTTATACTCTTTAAAAGTCATAACGTTTATTTATTTGTAAATAACATGCACTTACGTTTTGAAAATTTTTTGAATAAGGCCTCCACATGTTTTTAAATATTATACTATTGAAATTTAATAAATTTTAAAAAATTGAAAAAATTAAAAGAAAAATGAAAACGAAACAAAAGTCAACCACCACCACTCAGCTGAAGTCGTTGGAGGCCTACAAGCTATCTTTCTTAAGACGCCGGCAGCCCGTGGCAACCCAGGGCCGAGGTCGTCAGTGACATGGGTGCCTCTGATTACCTTGCCTAGGGCGGCAACCAGTGCCGACATCGGTTATCCACCATCCCCATTTCCTCTTCGCCCAATAGTGTACTATATTAACATAAGTCATGGACTGTTTGCATTTTTTTTCCAATTTTTTCTCCTTTAGAGCAAGTATCTGATCCAACAACAACATGGGCGCCATAATTTAACTCTAATTCTATCAATAATTGAAGCTTGTTACAGGCATAATAGAATAATTCTATCAACAAAGATTTCATAAGGGCATTTCCTCAAATAGTTGACGGCCGGTAGAATAATCCTCCCTTACCAGCTCAACGCAAATTGATTTATAAGAGATGGAGTGGCGTCATTAAGTTAGAATGAAGGAGAATAGAAGAACGACGCAATGCACTATGCATTAGAGGAGATAGATACAGAACATGACAGTTCTCTTGAGCAAATTCATGGGCGACGTACTCTTACAAGAAGATGATTGTTTGAATAGTTGAGAAAATCGCTCCTTTAATGATTGGAGGAGCTTCTCCACAAGGCATGTCAGTAGAAGAAAGGTTTTCGGGTCGACAGGGTGGAAAGTGCGAAACGTTATTTGCACGCGCCTGTGATAACTGCCATTTGTAATATGGTAGACTATTGAAAGGAATGGCATTTTTGTAAATAGAAAAAACATGGAAGGGCATTTTTGGAATAGAAACGTGGAGATCCAATAAGCTCCACACTTTTATATTTAGTTTAGATATATGACAAAACTCACAATTTGATCCCTGAAAGATATCTCACTATACAAACTAGTCCCATAAATATTTTGGTTAGATAAGTTTGTTTTCCCTTTTGAAATGTTAAAACACGTTAGTCCTTTTGTTTCCTTTCACAGCTCGTCCCTGATAGAAACTACTGATATGGCTCGTTAAGTAGTGACCTGGAACGTTGAGTTTGACCTTGGTAGATTTTCCCCCCAAAATGTGAAATCCCTAATTCGATTTCACCCCAAATTTCCACATCTTTTGACCCTTCTCGATCAATTGAAACCACTATCTTTTTCAAATCCCTAACTCTAACCCTAATCTCTCATCTCCAATGCAAATCTCATCACAATCCTTCCAACCCATTTGATAACCAATGTTTGGGGTTTGATCGCAAAAAGGTACGGCGAGATAGTCTAACAGTAGGTTAAAAAGGCAGCAGCTTTGCATCTTAAATGGATACCGAGTGAGTAATTTAGCTTTTATGGATATTCCCTTGAGAAAAGTGAATGTTGCTACTGTGTCTGGTGAATGGGATCCAAAGCAATGGCTTTTGTCGACAAGAAAGGTAGGGGTGCGTCTAATATAAGTGTTTGCATGTTTGTTTTATGGTCCCAACAACTGTGGGTTGTCTTTGTATTGCTTTGACTATTGTTTTTTTGGTCTTACAACATGTGGAACTATGTGGAAAAATGAATGGCATGAGAGTTGTTTATTAATTTTTTTTAGCAAGTATATATAGGATAAATAAATGCTTTATACTTTAATATGGTTAATAACATATTATTGCTTGCTTTTTCTTATGTAGGAACTTATATGTTGATTTGGTTTTTCACCATGGGGGAAGATTCAAAGGTACCTAATCTATGATATGTTAATGAGAAAACAAACGTATGGACTAAGGAAGTGGACTACCTAAGTGTGAATGGGCTTTTAAATTTGGTATTAAAACAAGGTTACACGAGTGTTGATAAATGCTACTGGTTGATTCCTGCATTGGAATTATATGAGGGATTAAGGGAGGTGAAAGGTGACTATAATATACATGACATATTTGATGCATGCAAGGTACATGATGAGATTGAGTTCTACTTTATACATTATGTTATCAGAGATTCTAAGGTAGTAACTGAAGAGGAGTTGTTGAGACACTATTTTAGAGAAGTGGAAGTGATCGAAATTAATGAATTGTATGTAGGGGAAATAGATGCCAATTCTAATGATGATGGTGATGATTATGACTTTGCAGAGGACAATGGTTATAAACCTTGTCCATCTAATTCAAATGATGACTCAGAGGCTAAACATAATCCTGAGGATATTCAAGATGTTGAGGAGCAATTTAACAATGATGATGAACATGTTCCTGAGGATATTTAACATGATGAAGAACAGTTTGCGAGGGGCTCCACTAAAGCTGAGATAGAGTTTGATAATGAAGCTATAGCTGTTAGACCAATAGTAATAACAATGCATGCTGGTGTCATATCAAGTGATGAAGATGAAGCCTACTATTCAGAAGAGCTAGTTGATAGATGTATCTCTGATGATGGCATGTATGAAAAAGAGAAGCCTAGATATCGTGAGTTTGATGAGAATGTTCAGTTTGGTGAAGTTTGGTGAAGTTTCATATGTTATTTCCAAATTTATCTACTTTTAAGCAAGCTATGACATTACAATGTTCACTTGAGAAGGGTATTCAAGTTTAACCAAAATGATAGTCAAAGGGTGAGAGCAAAATGTAGAGCTGTTGGGTGCAAATGAGAGATCTTTTGCTCATGGTATAATGAAGTGAGGAGTTTTAAATTGAAAACTCTTATAGAGCCCCATACTTGTACTAGAGGGTTCAAGAATAAACAAGCTAATAGGAAGTGAGTGGCTGCTCAGCTTGTAGATGAACTCAAATTACATCTTAACATGTCATGCCATGATGCTTTTGACTGGTTAAAAAAGTATCGAGGAGTCAATGTAAATGACTTTCAGATTTACAGGGTAATGGAGAAGGCTAGAAAAGTTGTTGAGTGTTTTAAAAAGTTATAATATACAAAGTTGTGAGATTATTGTGAAGAACTGATAAGGAGGAATCCAAACTCACTAGTTGGGCTGAAAGTGGAAAGACCAAGTTTAGAGCTGGCGCTAATATTTGATAGATTATACATTGGCTTCAATGCTACAGTGCAATGGTTCAAAGTAAGATGTAGACCAGTCATCTCCTTAGATGGTTGCTTTCTAAATGGCTATTATGGAGGACAGTTGTTAGTTGTTGTTGCTCAAGATGGCAACCAATACTTCTATGTCATTGCCTTGGCTGTTGTAGACCAAGAAAATAGGGAGGTGTGGAAGTGGTTTCTGAGAAAATTTCTTGAAGATATTGGTGATTATAGAGAGAATGGATTGATCTTTATGTCAAATAGGCAAAATGTAACATAACTTTTTTATATTCTTTTGTTCTCTTTCAATCTAGTACATGGTTTAATAATGATTAAGTGTTTGAAGTTTGAGGAGCTTTACTGAGTCAAGTGTTAGGTGTTTGAGGCAAACATGTGCTATCCATGTGCTGAGGTTATAATTTTTTTTGCAAGAATTGGCACTGGCATTAGCATTACATGAACTGTGTCTTGATGATCCTCATAGAAACTGTTTACTTCACATTTTGAAAAACTTCGCTGAAAACTTCAAGAACCATGACCTTACTAAGCAACTGTGGAAATGTGCAAGAAATTTTACAATGGTAGAGTTTGAAGAGAACATGAGAGTTATGAGGGCGAAGAATGAAGCAGCATATAACTGGTTGAAAAAATTGGACACCAAGTCTTGGACCAAGGCTGTATTCAATGTCTATCCAAAGAATGATATTATACTGAATAACCCTTGTGTGCAATTCAGTTCTAAGATAATAAGGTACAGAGGTAAGCCAATCATAACTATGCTTGAGGAGATTAGGTGCTATATAATGGGAAAAATGAATAAGCATAGACAAATGGCACATAATTATGTTGGACCAATAACTCTAATGGCCCAAAGTATATTGGAAAAGGCAAAAAGAGAGTTCAAACTGAACTCCAGATGTCTGGTGATGTAGAAGGCTGTAAATTTCAAGTATAGAAAAGGCCACAGTGTAAGGTAATTGACTTAGGGGCTGTAACATATAGTTACAGGATGTGGCAGCTAATTGGGATTCCATGTGAGCATGTTGTTACTTGCATGGCCCACAACAATTTGCCTCATGAGAACTATGTTCATCATTGGTACTCAAATGAAACATGAATGGCTACTTATGTCCCATATATTCAACTAATTGCTGGAGAGGATGACTAGTCACGCATAGAATTGCCAGCAATTGAAACACCAATGTTCAAAAGATTAGGTGGAAGGCCTCATAAGAAGAGAAGAAAAGGAAAGTTAGAAGGACAAGGGGATACATTGATGGCAAAAAGAAAGTATGGAGAGACACATTGTAACAAATGTGGTCAGGATGGACGTAACTACAGAGGTGTATTGGAATACCTATCAACACTACAAAGTCTACAAAAAGAAAGACCAAAGGCAGTTTAACAACAAATAGAACTGAAGCATTTGATTGTCAAACCTCATGAATGGCATTAGGCAGTGTTTTTTCTGAACAGAGACAATCTCAGGTATGCGTCACATTACTCATCAATGTCAGCAAATTCATTTAACTATTTATTTAACTTCACTCTTTTCTGTTCGGCAGGTTGAAGTACTACTAAGTAGCTTAGGAATACATATGGTCAATTTAACAGATTTACGTGAACAATCGCAGGTATGATTATTTAGTCCACGAGTCATATTACTTATTAATGTCATCTTTCTTTTATCTAAGCACAGTCTGTTATGTTAGTAGGCTGAAATACTAAGTAGTTTAGGAATACACATGGTGAATTTATCTAATTTGCATCGACCATCTCAGGTGAGGTTATTAATGGCATAAGTTATTAATGCGATAAAAAATTCATATATATATAACTGACTTAAGGCATCCTTAGTAGGTCCAAGTACCAAGCTATAGCTCAGGAATATCAAGGGTCACTAGATCTGCTTCTCATGTACAATCACTAGTATATATCATACTTACTTATCTTCATGTCACTTGTTAAATACTTGTATTTAAAATTTAAATGGTATATGAATTTTCTTTTGCTAGATGGGCATAGGACCATTTAGTTCAGGAATGGGAATGCCAGCAAATATAACACCTACTTGGAGGCCTCTAGCACCATTTAGTGCAACTCCAAGCATGACGTTTTTCAGGCCACTAACACAAATGATGAGTGTTTCCTCTGCTCATGCATATAGACCACTTCTAAGGAGGCTAACTTCAACAACTTCAACAGCTCCAATAACTTTCGAGGGGCCTTTTCAATTCTTCTCATATCAGGGATCATCCACCATTAACCGTGATAGGCTTTAGGATATCTAGCGGATGGTTTATGCTCTTGATGATATGTGGGAAGTTGTTTTGTTGATATGGTAGTGTTTTAATGATGTAATGGTGATACGAACACCAATATTCCTTTTGTCAATATGGTACTGTTTTTGTGATCTCATGGTGGTATGGTGATGGACACCAAATTCATTTTGTTGATATGGTACTGGTGTAGAAATGAATGGTGATATGGACACCATATGAATACTTATTTTGGTTGTGATGTGGAATTGTAGATGGGAAATGACTGATATTGGTGAAAGATGTTCATATGATGTCTTTTTGTATTGAATGCAATTCTAATAGATGAAGTTATGGTAATAAAACTATGTTCTTTGCTCTTTCTCTTTTTGATATATGAAGTTTGGAAAAAAAAAGTTACACAAAGAAGTAGGTACCTTGTCCATTTGTAAGTTCATGACATATTCAATGCTTACATAAAAGTATGTATTTTACACATAACAAAAGCATTCTAGACATGCTTCTACTTAAATAAAACAGCTTCATACACCTTAAAACTGCCAAACTTTAACACAAACTCCAACTAATACCAAAATAAGGATCAAAGCCAAGGTGACACAAGTAATTTGTAGTATTCTTATTTGTTGCTCATACAACTGAATTTTGTTCTATCTCTTCCTCATCAACTTCTTCTTATCTGGTTTATCTTTTGTTGGTTATTTAAGGGATCGAAATGAAGCTTTATTTGGGAAGCCTGAAGTTTGTTGCACTTCAAATTGCTCATCATCATCAACCCACTGGAAGTAACCACAACTAAGGTTCTTCCTCTTCCACAAAGGACATCCGAGAAATCGCCTATAATAGCTTTGCTCTTTGATAGATGTTTGTATCAAAATCTCCTTCTATATCCACATAGATTTATCGACTCTCCAATTGAGGAAGTACTGTAGCTTTTCTCCACCATCAATAATGTTCTATAGAGATGTTGTTTCCCTTCACCATGGCTTCCTTCACCTCCCATTGTCCTGCTTCTCATAGATAGATGATGGGTACGGATCGAAAGATGGATAGAGGTGGATTATTGTTTGTATTTTTCATTTTCGATTGGAGTTGATGGAGCGTATGGAGAATGAGATGGGACAGGAGAACAATGGAGAGGATTCGGGTTTTAGGGTTCCTGATTTGATTTTGCAGATTGAGGAAAGCAGAAGGAGAAGTAGGTGTCTTTTTTACTTAGGTATTTCGGGAAAAAGTTTGCTCATGTGGAACATAATGTTCCATGTCACTTGATAACAGGCCATATCAACAATTTCTATCATGGACCAATTGCAATTGCGAACGAAAAGATTAAATTGTCTAAACATTGTAAACATCGTGTTCAATTTGTGTACCAGCTATCTTTTAGGGACTATGTTTCAAAAATTGAATCTTTGAGGGACTAAATTGTGAGTTTTGTCATAGATATATATATGTGTGTGCGCGCGCGCGCGTATTACTTTCAGCAAACGTTGCCTTTATAACCAAAATCCTAAATGTCATTATTGCACGGGGTCTATTGAATGGGCACAGGTTTATTTCAGTCTCATTTTTCATCACAATGTAGATGGGCTCTGAGGGGAGGAGGGGGGAACACATGAAAACTTGTGGAATTGGAAAGAACAATTGCTTAAATTTTATTTAGGACGCTTTGTGGATCTCTCCTCTTTCTTCTAAACTACTCTAATTTCCCTAATAATATGTATTTATGTCGTATAATTTTATTTCAATTTGCTTACATATAACTAATGAGAGTACAAAAAAGTCCTCGAAAGCTAAATTATAGTTTACTTACATTTAACTATTCTTTTGCTGATTTCCCTTTAATTAATATTTCGTGTTTATAGCATAGTTATCAGAACAGAACCGGACTGGTCCGGTTAGTTAAAAAACCCAAAGTGTACAAAAAGAACCGGTGAACCCAAAAAATCGACCGATTTTTAGATAAACCCATCAAACCCATTCGAACTGGTCGGTTTCATGGGTTCAGGAATTTAAATGAAATTCGAACCGAAAGTTCCCAACCCGAAATGAAATCGGGCAGAAATCGCAAATTTGAATGAAAATTGGAAAACCCTAATCTTCTTCTTCGTTCTTCCTTCTGTTATTCATCTTCTCTATTCGAAAACCGTAGCCTTCTTCGCCCCGACCCTAGTCTTCTTCTTCGTTCTTCCTTCTGCTCCGAGCTCGATCATCGCAAGTTTCATCTCCTCCTTCGAGCGGCAGAGTCTAGACCAGTCCTTCCTCTTCTCCTTCGAGCGACAGAGTCCAAAGCCTTAGAAGATTCCTCTTCTCTTTCCGTCATTCGAGCGGCAACTTCCGTGATTGTAGGCTCCAGACCAAAGACTCCACTCTCCAGACTCCAACATCCAGAGTCCAGACGACGACGCGACAGAGTCTAGAGTCTACAGGCAAGGCACAGTTCGAGCTTCCTTTTCCTCTTCTCCTTAACTTGCGATTGCAGTGACAAATTGAGTCATTGGTTGGTTGATTTTGCTGAAAATGAAAATTGAAATGCACGGTTGAATGCTGAAGGATTGGCTGGTGGAAATTATGGTAGAGATTGGAGTGCAAGGAATTGCTGATAATATTGACTGATTAGTTAGTCCTTGTTGGATTTGAGAAGCAACAATGATTTACCTCGTGATGTTGAACTGTGATTTACGTAAGTTGTGTGAATGAATTGTGAAGGTTAGACCCTTGTGTGTTGAGGTTACTGTGATCTTATATTTGTCAACCAAATTCTATAGCTTTCATGAACCTTCATCCATGTTGGTATTTTATATTATTTTCTTAAAATAATAAATATTTATTTATTTTATAATTAAACAAGCAATTCGACCCATCGAACATCCGGTTGAACCCATAAACCCATGAATCCATGCTTCGATCGGTTCAATGTCCGATCCGGTTATGATAATAATGGTTTTTAGCCAAATTACGTAACAACTCGCCAATCATCAATGTAAAAATATTGCTATTTTATTTATTTAACCAGCAGCAATTTTGGCGTTTTCTGGACGTCATATAGCATCATGGCCTGTTAAAATTGATTATTCCATCATCCTTCAATTTGATAAGAACGAAAATTAGGCAAACTGCATTCTCTTTTCAAAATAACTACAGCTAGGATAAATCTGAAAAGTATTATTCAGCCCAACCTTATGTATCAATAAATTCCTTATTTCGTGATATAGCCAAATTATTGTCGATCGAGTGAGGTCAGGAATTGGAAAAGCTCGTAAAATTATATTTAAACCTTGGTGGCACGGCTAGTAAAATCATAATTAATTAGGGTACACTGAGTAAATCATAATTAATTACCATTGTTCATAGATATCAATGACATTCTTCCAAAAAAAGAAAGAAAGAAAAGATCCAACTTAGTAATACAACACAATTTAATTCTAGTGAAATATGAATCACATTTGTGGTGGAGTGAACTATATATACTTAGCCAATTGTTGACAATTGAGATTATCAAAAGTTTTTTGTCCTTTGCCTAAGTTTTATTTATTAATTGGTTTATAAATATATATATATATATATATTACTCAATCATACATTAATTAAAATTGATATGGGTATTCTAGTCCGACGTATATAATAGTTGTGGCTTCACATCACTGCGTCAACTGCCGCTGTTTATAAAATTTTGAAATAGAGAATCACAAGATGACAATGTTGCTGATACTGGCCTATTCTATTTGGGAATATTAGGTGTTATATTATGAAAATTATAAAAAATGTTAGGCCGAGTCTGGTTCCAAACTGCTTCAGTTAAAAATATAATAGAAATGTAAGATTACCTAATCAAACAAATTTTTTGAATATTGATAAATAAAGAGAGCTTGCTGCTCTTATTTAATTCTCTATTTGTTATTAAGACAGAAAGAAATAATGAGATTAACTTTAAATTAAGAACGGCAATCCACTTTTATTAAAAACAAGCTGATATATTTTACATATAGTGTTGCGACAATACGCTCAATCGAGATAAGATAACAGAGAATGAACAATAACAAACACTGGATATGTTAGGTAAAGCCTTCAAACGACCGAAGAAAACATTCAGGAGAATTCATTAGACAATAGTTATATCAAGGAGAAGTTTCTGAGTAAATGAGAAATAATGAACATTGAAAACATTTCTCGAACTTCCTCGTAGATATGATCAGGGTTTAACTCGAACCTGAATGTCCCTAAACTCGAGACCGAAGTTCTGAAACTTTCTGGTCTGGCACAATATCGCTGAGAGCATTAAATTCACAGTTATAGATATGAATAAGGACATGGGCATCTAGCAATTTAATTTATTGATGATGTAAGGCAAGAAATGAAAATGTATATGTCTATATATTGAATAGAGGACTTCTGAAGTTAATTCAAGGCTCTCCTCTCCCCCACTGTAAATATAGATGGACATTCTGAAATTGCCTTTATGAAAGATGCCAGCATCATTCAATATTCCACAGAATTTTTCAAAAGAGAAAAAAAATCCACAGAAAATAGAAGATTCCGAGCAAAACAAAAATATATATATTCATACATATATATATATATATATATCAGCTGAGAGTAATCTCAAAATCAGAGATAGCTTAAGAAGGTAAATGCAATGAAAATTTCGTTATAAGGGATGTTTATAGGCATAGTAAAAGTAAATAAAAAATTAAATAAAGAGATATGGATAGTCATATTGGTGAGAATCAAATTAGAAACTGTTTAGTTCATAGGCAAAAATACGTGACGTTGCACTACATTTACTTTTCAAGAAAGATAATTTTTAGTCAGTTGAAAGGGATAAATTTCAATTTTTCTGTAGGGGTACTTCACTTGCTTTTCCCTTCCCCTAAAATGGAAATTGCAAGCTGTAAGAAATAATCACAGTGTTATTAATTAATTGCAGGTGATAATTAATTAGCTGAATTTTTCTCTGCGACAGTTAATTAATTATGAGGGCCATTAATTGCCATATCGTACGAACATTTGTTAATGCTGGGATTTTAGGATGATGTATATGTTCAGCTAATCCCGCAATAGGCTGAGCAGCCCTATTCCTAAATTAATGGTTTGTTGCCTAATAAATAAACGGAAAGCCCATTTAATGATCTAAGTAGCTTGATTTGGACTTTCCTTCAAATCTACGAAATACAAATTATGATCAAATTAGAAATTATATATCCATCTTTGCTTTCTTAATTAGAAGAATTTTGCTTCCTCATCTGGATTAATAATATATAATTGTTGTCAGATTAGAAATATCATTTGCTTTAGTCAATTAATTAGCGGCATATTAATTATGCCATGAAAGAAATATTCGTAGCTTGTAATCTTAATTACACTCCATCCTAAAAATGGAGGCATCAATGAAGAATTCCGGCATTGTCATTAGAGAATTTTTCGGGGGTACCTACCATGTTGCATGAGCAACAGATATGGTTGCAGCAAATGAATGAACGAGCTTATCAGTACGCGGACGATGGAGCTTAATTTATCAACATTTCACCATATCAATATAACAAATAATTAATGATTTTGGGCAGACTTCAACTGATCGTGGTATTGGATAGTTTCATTATAAACACTCAAAGAAATTAGGAAGATGGGGACAAAAGAAGGGAGGAATTAAAAGTTGAAAGGAATGGCCCAAACTGGACCGCTATATTATCACCCTAATTTAATTTCGAGATCATGCCAGGGCCGGATATATAGTTCCAATTAAAAACCATCGGCGTACATGACTCTTTATCCATATACTAGGCACAAGTCCTGCGTCTTGTTGCTTGGGAGAAACGACTCATTCGATCAATAATTAGTTAAAAATATTAACTTAATTTTATAATATTTCGTCTAAACCAAAAATAATAATTTTTTGCGAATTTTATGCAATTGTCCAAGAAATAGATCATATTTCATAGCATGATCGATCTCAACAATATATAAATAATCTATAACTAATTTTTTGGTATCTATTGCACATAAATATGACGAATAGTAATACGTAAACAAAGAAAGATCCTTTGATTAAATCAAATTAGATTTGTAACTTAACCGATATCATCATTGTTTCAAAATTTCATGTGCCTTTGTTTTAAAAATTTGAGGATAGTTTCGTTATAATTGAAAATTATAACGGTTAATATATATTATAAAATTTTTACTATCTTTATGATTAGTCAGCTTACCATTTATTTTATTTATTTTATATCATACTTCATATGATAAGCCACATTCATATTATTTAAGTTTTAATCAATAAATACATAAAAAATAATAATCACAAAATATAGTTTGCCTGAGAGTGTGGATCTCCCGCCGAGTAGTAAGTACCATACCTAATAGAAGTATGGACATTCATAATATTATGGTTATCTTTTTAGAATGCGAAAGAAAATTGAAAGTTGAAGGGGTTAATTTAGATAATTATTAAAGATAAACATATAATTTATAACATAAAAATAGAAAAAAAAGATGTGGAGGTAAATTTTGCATGTCAATATTGTGAAAGTAATTTTCTTTAGTTATTAAACAAAAATAACAAATATATTGTATTACACATTATATCATTGTTTACATTTAGTAGATAATATTTGACTATAGGTTGTATTTATTTAAATTTTAATCTATTTTAATTTTATATAAGTATGTAAAATATCATGCATAAAGAAAACGAAGAATGAAGGAATTAAGAGTGCTGGCTTTAGTATACCCTTTCAAGCCAAAAATGTTTTTTTTTTGTTAAATGCAGGCAATAGGGAACCCTGGACTTGGACAATAAAGAGGACATTGGGAAAACAATAAAGAAGGAGAGAAATTTGATGACGTGACACTTGGATAGGAAAACAAGAGTATTAGTTAATAAAGATAATAGCCCAGCTAACCGTTTATACTAATAGATAAATGTACAATCTTTTATTCATTTATTTCGTATTTTTCAAGATAAATTCCATTTTTTTTTATTTTTTACGTGTATCGTTCACAATGGTGGCAAGCCCTTAGATTAGAATTTAGAAATATTATTAGATATTATTACAAGTAAGAAAATAGCAAAACTGAAGAAGTAGGAATAATGGATGTAAGGCTTAAGCAACTCATACCACGGCACGGTTTACTCATTAATAAACATTGATACCGCGCGACCTAATGTAATAGATTAATTATAATTGTAATTCCTAAATGTATTTAATTTTCATTGTTTCGTAGGATGATTAATGCTTTGCATAGAAGGTGCCCTTTGGAAACATGCCGTAGCATAAATGTGCAAGGCCCTAGGTTGTCTAGAATCTACGTGAGGCCTCACACAGGCTAGCTAAGATAGGATTTATAGGCACATCCCTAATGTCGGCTTTGCAATGTATGAGATACGATCGAAAATTAGATTAGACAACGCATCCGAGTTTCTTTAATGTATGGTCTATTATTTTTATGCATGGGGGATGAGGAGGAAAAGACAAACAAAGGGAGGGAGGAAACTTGAAGAGGAATACAAGAATCATGCACGAATGATCTCCTTGATTTTTTAATGTTTTTGGCTTAGAAGACATGGACAAACGACGAGGCGAATCCACCATGTGTTACCATAAAACCGAGGTATAACTCTTTTTTTAAAAAAAAAAATTAGCTTTTGTCTCCAATAGATGGTAGAAGAATGAAAGATAAAGAGACACAAAAAGTGGTAAAAAATAAATCTAAAATGTCTTAATTTTTAATCAATGGCGAGGGCGACTGTATTATTATCCTTATCAAGGAGTAGCTATACTCTTAGTAGAGAAAATTACACAATGATCTAGAAAATTAGCAAAGCGGAAAATGTGACTTGAATATCTTGAATGGCTTTGGCTCGGTAGTTGTAGTGTGTAGTTGTTTACATAAATCATCGGACTTCAAATTTCTTTGGTCATGTTGTACGAACTTATTCTTGTTGATCCCATTGGTCGAGTACGTAAGATTTGCCTTTGAGACTCGGGGAGAGCTGAAAAAGTGGATTAGTGAAGATACAAGCAAGTTTACCGTGATAGCAATAGATCTGAATTTTTTTTAAAAAAAAAAATGTCAGGTCAACTGCTTTTAATTTTCTTCTCCTCTTCTTCAAGGAAAATAAGGTATGCACATTACTTATTTGATTAATAGTTTGAGATTGAAACTACCCATATTTCTTTATTAATTAATTGAAATTTCTGTTTTATTGTACTACACTATGAACCTCTTGTGTAACCTCAAAGAAGTAAATACTTTGAGATTGCTCTTCTTCTTTTTCCCTAGAGTACAAGTGAAGAAATAAATAAATCATATCATATCATATCATATCTAACAACATTAATCCTTTAAATTAGATGGTTGTGATATTCAAAATCTCATGGATGATGCAACAGAAAAATGTTTTCATGTTAAATTATTATAAGTTTAAGCACTTACTAGTTCATGGAAAAAAAAATTTCATGGACAAAAATCTTTTCATTAGAGGTTGCACTGATATGCAAAGAATCATAATTAGGAGTCTGTTGGGAAGTATGTAAAGGGATTAGATAAGTGCTTTTCAACAATCTTTTAGGTAAAAATATTGTTTGGCAAAACATCTTATAATCATAGTTTTAGCTTACCCAAAAAAAATCATAGTTTGACTAA
The DNA here is from genome assembly GCF_007655135.1 of Punica granatum. Taxonomy (NCBI): domain Eukaryota; kingdom Viridiplantae; phylum Streptophyta; class Magnoliopsida; order Myrtales; family Lythraceae; genus Punica; species Punica granatum. The sequence goes on along the minus strand of NC_045131.1, from coordinate 14,531,426 downwards.
TTTTTAATGGTTGAAAACGTAATTTTTTCTCCAAAATTTTAGAAGATGATTATAAAAGATTAGTTATGCATAACCTCTATTTCAATAGTTAATTTTAATTTTAATAATTTTAGATTGATGAATTTCAAGCATTTTATTATATTTTACAATTAACACTTATTTTTTAATAGTTAGAATTAAACACTTTTACTATTTTACATCAGCAACAACACTCCCAAACTAAGCCTTAACCCAAGACTGAAATGCAAAAACAAATATTAAACCATCATATAATTTTTTTTTCATAAGGAAGTACTGCAAAGTCTTGCTTTTAATTGATGAAAATGTTAGTTATCACTTATTAACAATTACCCATACTCTTTCACGGTTTCACCTAGACCATTAATTTCTTCTATTCTTTTTTTATAGATTTTCCATTAAAGTCACTAGCATTTATAATTTATATCAACGAGTTAATTAGAAGGTTGGGATGTTATATACCCTGCATCCATAGAGAAACTTGTTCAATGGCCTTGATTAAATCCAATTGAATGAGAGAACCAGATAATCAAGTCAATTTTCTTGGCAAAATTTGTTAAAATTTCTCTATTCCCATTATTGATATAAGATTGTCCCTTTTAATCGCATCGTATACCTCACATATTCTATACAATACAAGATTATTCATGTCAGTATCGAAATATTTTCAATCATTTAACATGATATATTATTATGTTGACAAGGAAATTTCTCAAAAACATGTTTTTCCGAGAAAGGTGTTTTTATACCGAAATTTAAAAAAAAATCAAAACTGATATTTCCTGGATTTTTCATCAACCAAACCAATATATATAATAACATATTGAAAAAGAAAAGCAAATTTCCAGGAAAATTCATTTACCAAAATCAAAGTCATATCAAATTGGCATTTCTCAAGTCCCGCGCTTTCCCTAAGAAACAATTTAGTAAAATTTTACAAATGATGAATAATTTTTTTCTTCAAAATACTAAATTCACTTAAGTGGTATACTTAAAAATCTTTCTAATTCAAAATCCCATTCAAAGCTATTGACAAATCCCTATATATTGTATAGATTACAACTCATATTAATGCGAGTGAATTTTAAATTAAGAGAAATTTTCAAATTAATTATTAAGAAGATATAACAATGCTCCTATAAATATGATTATGTAGTGTTTAATTTTTTACTTCTAATCAATGCGCTATCTACTTTTTTTTTTCCTTTTTCCTTTTGGCCAGAAAAGAAAAGAGAGAAGGAAATAGCTTTTGGTTCATTTTCAATATGAGTTGAGCACCCCGGTTTCGTGTGGTGTAGGCAAAAGTCCCAGATAAAATCAAACTTACACCTCACAAGCAATCTCTCCCATCACACTGTACACCCCATCTCTCTCTCTCTCATGATAGAGAGAGAGAGAGAGAGAGAGAGTAGGTGGAGGGTTGCTTTCATAAAAGGTCTTATTATTGTCAAACTTAGGGCGATTGCTTTTATTATTATTTAGCTTTGCATCAAGAAAGAAAGAGACCCCCAGTTGTCAGTCTTATCTCCCTCAACCAATAATATATATCATTAATAATAACAACAATTAGCAAATAAAGAAAAAAATATATTATGATTAAAATAAAGGGTGAATCATGATAAAGAGATCCCATATTTATTATGTCGCCAATTGTATATCATATCACTTCAGACACGATAGTAAACTAATGAATTGAGATATATGATCATTTGCTGTATCAAAATGTACGTAAGATCGAAAGCAGACTCCTTCGGTACTAATATATTTGGGCTAGTGCTGATTTGTTGTTGATTGTGATCGATTTTTATGGATCATATTGATATTGATAAGTTCTTTTTTTTTTTCCATTAATTCTCTCTTTCATCAGATAGCTCTGCAGCCTAACCTACCCACTGCAAATTTATTAATGAATAGGATAATATAAGTTCTTTCATATTATAATTTCCCTATATGAATATACCCAAGCATACTGGATTACAAGTGGAACCCGCCACAATGATTGCGCTTTTTATTTTATTTTCATTTTCAAATTCCAGGTAAAATATAAAAATTGAGGCTCAAGCAACATCAGGTTTCCAGATATTCTTTTTTTTTTTTTTTTTACTTTTAAATTTCCATTTTCTTTTTCTTTTTTTTCTGGTATTGGGATGATATATTTTATAAATAAGGGGAGACCGGTGAAATTGATTGGCCTCATAACCAGCACCAGCAGGAGTTCTTCTGTCAAGTTTATTAAGAAAATAATTGGACCAAAGGCAGACCAAAATATTAGTCTACCTTGATCCTTAAATAACAGAAAGAGAGAGGTTCCATCAAAGAATTTCTCCGAAATTTAACGTTCGAAATCGAGATTTCTTGAGATTAAGTTGCGGGCTTGGGCTTACATTAAATAAATTTCTCAAAAATTTTAAGTTTAAAAACAAGACTTTCAGAGATTATGTTGCGTGCAATGACAGATTTAGAGGGGTGTGTGGGGAAAGAGGACAGGGGAGTGTTGGGTTGTGCTCGCCCCCTTGGACTCGGGAAAACCTTTGGAATTTATGGTATATTTTGTCAATTTATCATTTTCCTTGATTTTACGATTTCATCATTCATGTAACTTCTTTGAATTTCATCCCCGAACAAAATTCCTGAATCCATCCCTCTTTGTGGGCTCTTCTTATCGTAGACGATCGGACTGTAGTTACCAAGTTTTATTCAAGGCTCTATGCCTCTTGCCACGGATATTGTGCGGGTAACAATATTGACATTCAATTCAAACTTGGATAAAAGAGGGGGGGTAAATGAAAACTTTGTTTCCTATCGCTTTTAGAGTGAACCGACCAATTTGGGGACCAATTTTGAACCAATTTGGAATAAATGGCATCACTCATTTTAATTTTCTACTTTATAGCTTTTAAGAAGTAGGCCAACTTTGCAACCATGAACTCCAACCAATTTAAAATAACGACTAATTTATTTATATATAAAAATTGAAAACCATATGGCTAACATCACTTCTCTACATCTAATATTTTCCTTTTCTTTTACAGAGGGCAAGTGATATCCAAATCAACCGGTACAAATATAAGTTAAATCGCCTTAATGGGCGAGTCAGACCCCGATCATCAACACTGACTCCCATACGTAGTTCGGGTAAGGGATTAGGGATCTAAACCTTGTGACTTGCGTGGGCGGTTTTGGAGAAATTTATCGATTTTATGGTCGGTTAAAGTGGAAAGAAAAAAGACCCATTTGGGCAAATTGAAATGCCTCAAACCTTTACTCGGCCAGTCCCGGACTTTGCCATACTATTTCACATAAAGAAAAAGGAGCATGGGCAGCCAATTAGACCAACGTGACCAATTGTTAATCATAGTATTATGCCCTTTACGTGGAATGCACGTGGATAGTCGAGATTAAAAGCGAGGGATTAGTCCCTCTGACAAGTTTTATGACAATTCCAAGATACATTAAACTAAATTGACTTGATTTAATTAAAGAAAATGGCAGAACTAATTAAACTGCTTGTGGTGAGTGTGTGTGTAAGTACGAAATTAATAAACTAATTGAATTAATTTTTGGGAATAAATTTCAGATAAGGAGGGACCAATGGAGAGGGGGTTGGGGATAGTTTTACAAGAGTCAAGGCCGGGCTCTGCCCGATGGGGCATGGAATTAATAACCAATTGAGATCAGATATGTCACCGGTCAAACCCCCAAGAACGGTCAAACTTCAAACCCCCATTCCCAATCTCATCTCAATGCTTTAAGCATATGATGATCTTCCTTGCTCAAGTCCCCTTGTGATCCTTTATTTCCCCTTTCCCCACGAGAAAGACTTATATATAATATAATAAGTGTATCACGCGATAATATCACAATTAATAAATTAGTAAAAATTCACTAATTTCTATTGATTTTTAGAGATATCACAAAAGAGATTATTATTAACGAAAACGATTTTTATCTTTCGTGACACAGTGACAAGTGATATACCTCGTACGTGCGATACATTTGTCTCCTCACCTCCCAAACATTGACTCGGTCAACCTAATCAACACGGTATTCATATGATTCGCGATATTGCGTAACGATCAACTGGACATGACTATCTACACTATACGGGTTCGCAACCATCCAATAATGATACATCCCGATGTTCGCACTCATCGCGACGGATACCGTGGCGCGAGCCCTTTCCAAGAGGGAGCGTCTCGGCATATATAGGAAATCCAAAAATGTCTCGAGAATTTGAGAAGTAATGGGGGAGGACATATAAAATACATATTGTACATATACATAAAATATATAAATATAAAGGGAATATCACGCCATTGTAATGAGAGATGAACGAAGCCCATTGTCTCCTCCAGCACGGCCATCGAAACGCCACGAGCTTCAACCCCCCCTCTGCCGTCGTCATATCACCAAAACCACACCCACCCATGACTATTACTATTATACACATACATACATACATACATACAATACAACCTCCCGGAATATTTAACCCTGCCCGATGCTAAATAAAATAGTAAAATTAATAAATAAATACCGAATTTCCCGAGAAAAATACTAATAATTAATAATATTCACCCCCAAGATGGTTAATTTTCTTGTGAATTTGGGAGTTGGCATGAAAAGATGAGAAATCTGAAAATCGCATCTCCCCATCATGAATGGAGAAAAAGGCCCCCTCTTCCTCCTCCACTATCTGCCCCCATCTGCTGCCTTTTCAGGGAACCTGCCCCTGAGCAAATCTGAAGATTTGCAGAGCTTATCATTATTCATTTGATACATCCACATATCATCATACACAATACACGCGTGTACATACAGACAAATGTAAATTAAAATAAAGTGATAAATTGGAAATTGTACTATTTTTTTAAAATTTAATCAATTAATGGAAAGATTCTCAATCTCAGGTGTTTGCTAAGATTTTCACAAACCCATTTCATCCTTTTACTCCTTTGTCCTCTGCCACAGACAAAATTGTACTATTTTCGATTGTTTAATTTAATTAATTAACTTAATATTGTCATATTGTTATTATTGTCCATCGATGGGGTTATTAAGTATATAGCCAAAAAAAAAACAAGAAACAAGTTGAAATTTATTGTGGATAATTTCTATTTTTATCTCCATGAAATATATGCTTTTTTTCTTTTTTCCTTCATGTGCATATATCTGATTTTAGCCGAAAAAAACTGGAAAAGAAAAAATGAAGAAAAATGTTAAAAATTTCCAAAATTTGTTAGGGTTTCTCTTTCAGAAGAGAAGCTAATCCGGTGACCATCTTCGCTCCCTTCTCGATGCTCTTTGGCCTCACCGCCGGGGGTTGCCACGTCTGCGCACCCACGCCGGGCTCCGAGCTCGCCGGTGACGGTGCAGGCGCCGGTGGCACAGCGGCAGTGGCTTCATCCGCCTGCGCCGCTTCCTCGCCGAAGATCAGCTCGAGCTCTCCACCGTCGGACTCCCCGCCGGGGTCCCCCTCGCCGTTGGCCTCCGGTCCGGCCGTCTCCGGGGCGTCTGCGGCGGCGGCGGCTCTGGTGTACGGAGAGAGCCACTTCGCTCTCATGTACTCGGCCTTCCTCCAGGGAGCGATGTGCATGCCTTTCTTCTTCAAGCTCTGCCTCGCGGCCTCCGAGACGATCGTCACGATCTGGCCAAGCCGGTCCGCCTTCCCGACGAATATGTACGGCAGCGACTGAAGGACCGCCCTGTACGCGCCGGTCGATCTCGCGATCTCGAACTCCGATCGGAAGTCCACGTCGATCAACAGCCTCTCCCCGTCGACGGTCACGTCTATGTACTCATACTCGCCTGCAACCCGAATCAATCAAAAGCAATCACTTTCCGCTCCGAATTGAACTGTACGATCGACAATATCGACAGAGACTGTGTATGCGTGCTCACCGGCAGGGAAGGAGGAGGTCTTCTCCCATTTCGACTTGCAGATCGATGAATCGTAGCCCAAAGACGACAAATTCTCCACCACGATCGTCCTCAAGTCGTCCTTCCGTTTGTGGCTCTTGTTCTTCTCCACGATCCTCGCCGTGTCCGCCAACAGGTTCCTCTCAACGACGGTCGCACACGGAATTAGAACCTGCGAAGTAAGAACAGAATAGTCAAAATCTTCCACTTAAATTCCTGAATTTTCAGCTCTCCAAATCGAATATCCAACTAATTTGAGACAACGAAGGGATTCGTGCTCACCTTGAGAGAATCGGAGACGTCGCCGTACGATCCAGTGATCGCAGCTTCCCCGAAACCATCGAAAACATCGAACTCATCATCGGAGCTATCATTGTTGTTCCCGTTGAAGCAATTGCAGCGGTTGCGCCCGCACTTAGCTGCCGACTGCTTCTCGTTGCTCTCCTCAATGAAATTCTGGACCATCTTCGCGAGGCAAACCGAGCTCGGCTCAAACTCGTTGCCCGCTCCATCCTTGCTATACTGAGCTTCACCGCCGGTGCTGGGCTTCTCCGCCGACGAATTCCTCAGCACGCCGGGGAACTGCCGGTCAAAGAGCCGCTTGAGCCTGGACTTGAGGACCGGCTTGGACGAGTCGGAGCGAGGCGGTTCGCGCAGGACTTGAGGATCGATGTCAATTGGCTGGATCTTCGGGGGCATATCTGGACGGAGAGCGTGGTAGCTTGGGGACACTGTGTTCAACTTCAATTTCAAGCGAAGGTCAATTGTGGCGGTTGTCGCTGTGATGTTACTGGCGCTCCATTTTCAAGAGCTCAGAAGCTTTGGATTCATGTCCAAGAACAGTGACTCATCAGAACACTGTATCAAAAACCGATGGCTCTGATTCTCTGCATGTACAAACAAAACCCCCCAAAACCACAAAAAAAAACATATATATCTACACAAAATTCATGAACACGACATTAATGCCTCAGAAACCCCAAATACTCTGTTCCTGGACCGAGGAATTCAGGCGCATTCAGCTATCTAGCAGAGGACCCGATCGGAGAAGGTCAATCCGGCAAGTTCTAGCTTCAACTCTCGAGGTAGGAATTGGTTTTTGGAGATGGAAGGGAAGTCGAGACGAGAGAGAGAGAGAGAGAGAGAGAGGAGTTAGCGGAGCAGAGAGGGAGAGGGCTTTTCGTGGGGGACGTGACGGCGATGATCGGAGATAAGGACAATCCGTGCGCAGAGAGAGGGGAGGCTCGCCGGATTCTTCATTTCCGCCGGTGAGGTTTCTGTTTCCGTTCCGTCGCCGGCGAGATTCCGGAGCGGTTAATCCCAAGAGTAGTATTGCCTGTGAGAACGCAGAGGGAGAGCGAGAGGGCCCATTTGTTTAGCTGCCCAGCTCCTTTTATAGGGGAAATGGGAAGAAGAAGAAGTAGAAGGAGGGAGTGGGGCCGAGTGCTGACTAGGACGGACTTGGCCACGTGAGACTGCCATGTCAGTCCTTATCCCAAGCTCCGGGGCGATGACGTGGCGGGGCTTCTGCGGACCTGGGCGATTCGGGGCTTGGGGACGGGGGTTCGGGAGAAATCTCGGAACGGGCGGTCGAGATTGGGCTTGGGGCGGTGATGTGAAATGACGGGGATGCCCCCGTGGAAGTTTCTGGGGGTTCGTGGGGGGCCTGGCCTCGCAGATGCGGCCACGGGAGGTGGCGGATATTGAGAACTGTTGAATACGGTAGTGGGGATAATGGGATAGGACAAACTTTCCCATGCTGAATTTACGGTTTTGCCCATGCATGTGATTTTCAAAAGTAGAGAGATCTGCACCGTCGGATGTCGAGCATTGTTGGCTCAACGATGTCTTCTTGGAGAAAGTATAATATCTTTCTTTTACGGGTTTTAATTTTATTTTTTCTGTTTTGGTACAAAAAATATGAGTACTTAATTAACTGAAAAATAAATGAGAGTGTCGCATATATTATTTTTAATAAATTTAAGAATAAATAAAATAGATTTTGTGTTGTCATTGCATGTGATTCTATACAAACTTTTAATTATTGGGTATGATATGTAATTTGTCTATTATATCTTTTAGATTTATCAATAGCATTTTATCCAATAATTATAAAGATCTTTTTGGAAGATAATATTAAAATTTGCCTGCTCATTATGTTGATGATATGAATTGAAATATATAAGACTTGTACTTGATATGGCATACTTTCTATTATTCTTTTTTTAAAATTTTTATAAAAGTATAGTTATTTTTCATAATTTCTAAACATTTGTAAATTATTTTAAGAAAATAAGAAAACTTGTATTAAATAATAGAAATTAAATAAAAAGAAAGGGTAAAATGCAATAAATAACATTGAGTTCCTTGTTAAAAAACTAGTCATATGGCGCATGGCTTTTTGCAGTTTTATTTCTATTAATAATTTTTCGGTGAATTTGTTGATAATGTTATGTTTATAAAAAGATATGAAATAAAAAATATCCTCGAAAACATGCAACTAAATTAGCACATTATGAAAATTTGAAAATTTGTTATACAAATTTGAAAAAAAAATATCGAGATATATATTGATGAGGAGACTTGAAGAGAAAATCAACCACGAGCTACTACTCTTTTTCAAAATGCTTACATAAAATACTCTCGTCACACACGAAGTAGAATTTTGTGATTGTAATTCGAATTAGTATATCCAAGGATGCAAGAATAGACCCAAAACCAAAGATTTGTCAAAGAATAATGTATTTTTTAATTAGTTTTCGGGCATAATAATTACATATAAGAGAAGGGGGTCTCTTTTTAGTTAGTTTTGGTTATATAAAGTAAATGCAAAAAAATGGAAGGTCAATTGTTCAGATGCTCCTAAAGTTCTCAAAGTATTGATGTGGCACATTTTTGTTACATAAATGGAGGCCTTCTGTTGCATAATATCAAATCAAATATCTAAGGAGGCGGGTGCAGACCCAAAACCAAATTATTTGTCTAAGAATGACCTATTCTTTTTAATTAGCTTTTGGGCATACTAACTAGATGTAAGAAAATGAATGTCTCTTTTTAATTAATTTTTGGGCATATAAAAGTCTTTTGGAAGATACTATTCAAATTTGACAACTCATTATGCTGATGAATTGAAATATGTAAGACTTGTGCTCGGAATGCGCTTGGTATGGCATACTTTTTATTATTCTTTTGTAAATTTTCGTAAAAGTCTAATTATTTTTCATAATTTTTAAATATATGTAAATTATGTTTTATGAAAATCAAGAAAATTTGTATTAAATAAAAAAAGAAACGGTAAAATGCAATAAATAACATTGAGCTCCATTGTATAAAAAATAGGCACACCTTAGTTGATTACTTTGACCAAACCTTTATTCTTAGAGAAAATACTAATTCGAAGCATAACTTTTGGAAATATATTTCTTAAGGCCTTATATTTATTTTTTCACTGAATAAGGCCATCAAATATATAAAATGTTTGTATGAGACCATTCTTAATTTTAAAATAATTTCTTTAATTTGAGAAATTAAAAAATAAACAAAAAATAAAAGAAAAAGAAGCTAATTGAAATAGAGGAGAAAGACCACGGGAAACGTTGTTTTGAGTGGTGATTGTCAGAAACGATCCACTACTACCCCATCCGCTCTCTGTTTCTTCCTCTCTTAGAAGACAGAGAGCACAAAGAAAAAGGCATTGATCACTCGACGCAAATCACCACCTCTCTAGATGAGGTCACCGGTAGCCTTTGCGACGTTATGTCTAGATGGAGATCACCCATCCTTTTCTTGTTTCCATTCTATTTCCAAAGAGAGAGGAGAAAGAGGTCGGCCAGCGGTAGTTGGGATGGCAACAGTGCCTATATGGTGGATGCTACAAATATCATAACCAGACTACAGTCGGAAAATCATAACCATAGCTGCACCACATTCGTCTTTGTCTTAAAAACTCGTAACCATATTTGACTACCTAAAGTCCATAATTATCCAAATCATTTAATTTCATCAAAAAAAAATTTTAAAATCATAATAAATTAAATAAAAATCTATAACTAAAATTTGTCATAAATATATCATTGTATCTTCTAATTTTACTAGCTTCTACTAAATGAGCTAAGATGTCAAGTGGGCTTAAAAATGGTCTTGGACAATGGATTAGATAATAGGCAAAACTATATGTATTTTAATATAAAACTAGATGAAAGTCTCGTAAGTACAGGCAAGATTTGATGGGTGTATTAACAAACCTGTGATCATTGTTGGATTGAACATATAAATAACATAAAATTCCTTCAATGACTAAAATTTGTCTATAAGGATTAGGTTTTAGTTTTTTTTTTCATTTGCGATCACATATTTGAATATATTTTATTTCTTACTCATCATAATTTGTTCGAATTTCTTTATTTTTCTATTTTTCTCATGTAATCGATGTCATTTATAAAAAACTGAGTTCCTTGTATATCATAAGATATAATAATTTTTGTTTTGCTCATTCTGAGGACATGTAATCACAAAATGTTCATATTTCTTTTTTAAATAATATATATGTCTTTTCAACTTTTATAATCCAAGAACTTTTGGAGTTCATGAGTGATGTGGCCTAATAATAGCATGTCACCTATCACATTATGATTGGTGAAAATTTTAAAAGTCATTTGATCAAGGACTACCTATATTTTATAAGGCACCACTCGATGAGTTGATTTGGCTTTTATAATTGTATATAAATTGTATATAGATTTGCACCGTTAGTGGTTTTCTCCATTAAATTGTATTCACACTGCAACAGTTTTCAAAATTTAATATCATATCCGCATCATAACATTTGATGAGGTTACGAGATCCAAAAAGTGGTGTTATTATATGACGATACATGTTTTCATTACACCATTACATTCCTCGTACTTGCCGACTATTGGCCATGACCACCATAGGCAAGGCCTCTCGAGCCTACCGATCACATCACCTGGGGCGGTGGTGGCCAATGGCCAAAAGCGAATGGTGGGCCACCGCCACCCTTTCCTCTCTTAATTTTTTCTCTATATTTGAAGCTTTCCTATTCTTTTTTCATTAAAAAAAGAAAGTTGTTTAACAATATAAAGTGTCTTATAAGAACATTTTCTATAATGCAGTGGTTGAATTAAAAAAAAAAAGTAAACGCAATGGTCTTAAGAAGACAATCCGTTATTTTTTCAAATGTAAGCGCTTTAACTTCGGTTAAGTGCCCCCCCCCCCCCCCCCCCCCCCCCCCCCCCCAAAGAGGTTGAGCATCTTTTCCCCAAATCTAAATGGAGATTTCTGCATTTTACCTATAGAAAATGGTGAGAGATATCGTAAAATATCACTATAAGTAATTGGGTTCATCTCCAATTCATAAACTCGAATTGATTGATTGTGGTATCCAATCACTTATAAACCGTAGATTTCTCTTTAGTTTTTTCGTGTGGGATAATATGTCTCAACATATAGAGAAAAGAGAGGGAGGTGTGGACATCGAGAGAGAAAGAAGAGAGAGGGAGATTTCTGCATTTTACCTATAGAAAATGGTGAGAGATAGTGTAAAATATCACTATAAGTAATTGGGTTCATCTCCAACTCATAAATTCGAATTGATTGGTTGTGGTATCCAATCACTTATAAACCGTAGATTTCTCTTTAGTTTTTTCGTGTGGGATAATATGTCTCAACATTTAGAGAAAAGAGATGGAGGTACACCTCGAGAGAGAAAGAAGAGAGGGGGAGAGAATAATGCGAGAAATAAGTGAATTGATGGACAATAAAGATGTGAATTTACTAAATTACCCTTTATTTTCCCAATTTAATATTCTTATGGCTCGTTTGGTTTGAAAGTAAGATTTTAAAATCATACTTTAACTTAATTCTTTTCACAATAAAACAAAATAATTTATATAAAGTCAAAGGGTGAGCTCCATTTATACTACTCTTTTTCCACAATAAAACAAAATAACCCATACAAAGTCAAAGGGTGAGCCCCATTTATACCACTATTTTTTAAAATCAAAATTTGATTTTAAAATCCCACTTTGAAACCAAACGTAGTACTAATAATTATATTATTTTGTTATAAGATTTCTAAGATAAGGAAAACTATATCAACTAATCCTTTTAATTTGCAAATAGAGAAGGAAACGAAATTGATTTTATAACAAAAAAAAACAAGTGAATTAAAATAATTTTTTAGTAACCATTCATCATGAAAAAGAAAAGGACTATTCTCGAGATTCTTTGTTGCTAGCCTATCACCATTAAATTATTTTATAACCTCGAATGATCAGAAAACAGCTGAACCAATCAATCATGCAGGATACATTATCAAGCAGCACCCACCTTTTTCTTGGGAAGCATAATATTCATAAAATCGCTTTCAGTAAAAATTGGCTATTTTATCTTTTACGTGCGAAAAATTCTCTAGCCGGTGCGAAAATTTTACCTAGTAAATTTGCACTTTGCATATCATCTCTATTTTAGCCTTATCTTTTTCCCTTGCTAGCTGTGGAAAACTTTATTATCAATTTCTCAGCGCGTGTAGTTTCTCGTGAAATAATTATTACTTTTATTGTATAAAATGAGGTTAGGACAGTAATATTTATCATCAATATCAAATCAAGGTGTTATGCTTTCAAATTTCATTCTAAGATCTTGCTTTGTCTTTTATGTTCTTTATTTATCCCCAACAAAGTTGAAATATCTCCCTCTCAAAAATTAAATACAAAAGGAAATATATTATATATAACTTATTTCATTTTTTCTCTTCACTTTCACTTTTTATTTTATGATGAGCCCGCTGAAATCTAATTCACCTTATGAAATAGTAAATGGTGGCTTCTTAGATAAGATGGAAAAATGGACGGTATTTTAGTCGATGCCTTTTTCACTTTCTAGTTTCGACAGTTTTTTCTTTTTTTTCCCACGTTATGTACGCAAGGTATTGCATACTAAAATAAAATTACCAACAATTTCACCCAAAAAAAAGAAAGTTACCAACAATTTTCTTTTTTGAATTATAAAAGAGATATATGTACGGAATAGGAGATGGGAGATGGGGAAGGGAAAGTAAAAAGGCATTAATAAAAACTGAACTCGATTTTTCTTATTTTCAAACCGAGAACGAGTATTTCTTGCTTCTAAACCCTTGCTGATTTTTTTTTCTTTTTTTTTTGTGAGCCTTATAGTTATCTGTGCACGAGAGATTTCTCACGCATGACACTCATTGAGATTAGATGAATCTATTTCTTTTTTTGGAAAGAAAATGAATCTATTCAACAAATGTTTATACGACCAGCTGAGTTGTCGATAACATTGAATTTTCAAGTCGATAATAAGAACATCAAAGTATCTGCTTTGGATAAAATGGAAACAGCCCACGCTTACATTTCTAGATCAAAATGAGCGTCTCTGATTGCAAGAAACTGCAAATCCTTTTTCCTTTTTGGGCCTTTTACCCTTAATTTTCTTTCTTTAAAGCTCAAGCAAATCTGGAAGAAATGAAAACAATTATTAACGGTATTTAGAAAATAGAGTATATTGAACGGTGTTTTTTATTTAGTTATATTCTCCAAAAAAAAAGTATTAACAATATTAGAAAATAGAGTATATTGTGATAGTGTGAAGGAATTGTCGGGACCTATAATACATATATGGTCGAAGGTTTTAGGTTGTGATGACATAGTTGGTGGATTCTCTGCTCCTTCAGGCGGGTAGTCGTAAATCAAAAAACATGGTAATATATATATATATATATATAGTAATTGTGAAACCAAAATTCTTCTGTTTGATTACATTATGCAAGCTCAATTATTGGGATAATACCAAAACCTCTTTGTTATAGTACACTGGGCAGAAGCAGGTTAACCTAAACCGGGTAGGAGCCCACAGAATATATGTATTGGGTTAGGATTTACATTTACATTAAAAATTGAAAAAAAAAGAAAGTTCCTCTTATCTTTTCAAATAGAGAAAATTTCTTAATCAAGTAGGGTGTCACTGTGTATTCCATTGCAAGTATTTTATCCTCTCATTTTCAAAATTGTGAAAGATTAGAGTAATATACATTTGATTAGTATATTTGTCAATAAGGACTTATATTGAACAGTACCGAGCCTCAATAGACAATAAGTTTTCAGACCAAACATAAGTGTACAACTAAATTACTCCAAAGGAAATTGTTAGGGGAAAAATGTGAATGATCTCATCTCGTCAAGTGACATGTAAAATTACGAATGGAAAGTAAAGTAAACAAATGAATGGACTTATAATCACATGAGCAGTGATTATGAATTGAGCTAATGAAAAGAATTTTATTGAATTTTTCTCATCAATTTTATTGATGATCCTATGTTGTCCTATTGTGTCCGCTAATGCCATTAAACATTTAATGAAGTATATGCCAGAACTCTGGATTTGAGCTTCCATCCCCTCCCTCGACTCCATTCCAGCTATTAGATTAGACCATGCCATGGTATTGTTTTCCAATCTAAGTTATCCTCACTTTTCGAAATTTGAATGAGGACCACCTCTCATCTGACTTTGTTTGACGTTGCCCCTCCCTAGCTAGGAGTAGGATTCACTAATTTGCAACTTTTTCCGGTGTACACTATTAGTATCCGAAAATTCAAAAAGTTATGATTAGTTTAGGCTTGAGCTAAGTTAGCCCACTAAGGGATAAAACTCCCTTAATTATGAAATTTTTTCTATTCACAAAACTTAAACATGAGATTTTACTTAATGACAAAATAAGTACTGAACCATGTGAATCAACCTGCAGCGATATACCTTGCAACTTAACTTTTATGGTGGGCCAATGAGGTATTAATCCATTGGTAAAATGAAAAATTATTGAAAAAGAGGATATACTACGATGGTACACTTTAGTATGATAATCTAGAAATACTAGATTTGATTCTCATGATTAGAATTTGGACTATTCATGTTCTTTTTATTAAGTTTTCTATTTTCTTAGATTACGTTCATGAATTTCTTTTATAATTAAAAAAATAATTACCAAATAAAAGTACAATATATACATAAATACTGCAATAATAGGTTTCCATTAAAAAAAGAAAAGAAATGCTAAAGAGAAAAGGTAAAAGAAATTATTTCCTTGATGCACTGCAGACGATTCTTCCACAGTACACTCCCCCCAAAAGGGACGATACCTCACACCGGACAGAAAAATGAAAAAAGAAAAAAAAAAAGAAAAAGAATAAGGCTATTACAGTTGATACATTTGGATAAGTGTGGAAGAATAGTAATTTTCTTGCACGTACTATCATAGAATTTCTTTTTCATATATATATATATATATACATATATATATAAAACAATGTAGAACGAGTTCACGAAAAAAAAATGGTAGATCGAGGCTAGACCCACTTTTTGCAACAACACATTAAAAAGCTCTAGTAATAATTTTGTTCCATTATTATTGTTCTTACATCAATTTCTTAAGTAAGATTATGACAATGATTAACTCTCTAAGGCATCCATTAGAGATCCACTCAGACAATGCATTGGATTGTCGTCTAGATCTAAAGACTGAGAGGCATCAATATGAACATGTATATGGTCCCTCCTCTCTCAATAAAGAGAAGTACCTCTTTTTCATTTTATTGGACAACGGTAAGAAAAGAGAGACAACGTGATCCATGTCCTTTTTTTTTTTAAATACAATTTATCACACATTCCATATAAACCATATAAATAATAGGGTAAAAAAAGAAAATTTTACAGTTATTTCAACTCCCTTCTAGCTTACGCATGTCTTGTCCCTTTCCAAGGGAGCGACTTCGATAGAGTTCTGCGTAACATTCCCAGGACGCATGTTTCCACATAAATTGGTCAATAACTGTAGCCTATATAATTCATATACGAGACAAGCTCAAAACCCGATCTATCACTTGAAACTCAAAAGATAACCTGGTGGATATGTCAAAACCATGACGCCATCTGAATTCTTCTAAGTCGGTGGGGATTGGAAATTCAAGCCGTCCTAAATAGATTTGATAGTCTTTTATGACAAAGACTACATCTTATTCGAAGTGCGGATAAGTGTAAAGACCGAGCTAGCTCGCCAGTCGAAGGAACTAATCCATTTGGCCAAGTAGCTATGGCTCACCCGACATTCCAGAGCACGTCGGGTGAATGCCCTAATGTTGTCCCTTTTCCGTTCACCCCCTATGCCAATGTTTTTCGTTTTAGGAAAAGGAAAACTTGCAACTAGGGTTTTCTTAGTAGGTAACCAGAAAACAGCTAAGGTTTTTTAATTTTTCGAATTGATTCATGTGATTTGATATCTATTCTTTCAAAATAAGGTTTTAGATTCGAATTTATGAATGAAAAAAATTCACGACTGAGAAAATTTTATCCCCTAAAATATGCTCCGACTCGAATTTAAATTTAAGTCCCGTTAGACTTCTATATAGGTAAAACAAAAAATAAATGAATACAATTATCACTCCGTACTATGTTGTTCATCTTTTCACGATGGTTTGGAATAATTTCCGCTGATGGGAAATAATCCACGTGTTGGTAAGTCATTGGGTGATCAATTCACATGATTGTATTGCATATGATTCACAAAGTACATGTGTGCATAGTCCAATACTGTACTCTCGTTTGCATTTAGTACTTAGAGATATATACATATATATCCATTGTTTTCTCTTTTATTTTCTCTTTTTTCCTATGTTTTCTGTTGATTTTTCCCATCCTGTCCATTCAAAACATTCAATAATGCGAAAATCAATTTCAACTCGTACATAGACCTTATAAAATAAATCTTCCTCAACGGTACGTTCAAATGTTTAACAGACGATAGAGAGAGAATGTAGATTGATTTTTGGTGTTCATATGAATATGGAAAAATACCCAAAAAAAAGGAAAAATAATGTGAAAGTGATGCAGTCGTGATTGCATGCCTCATAAACTAAAGAGAATTGACGAAGAGAAGTATATATACATTGGCCACATTAATAGTATAATACTCAATCTTTTCTTTTTCCATTCCATTCCTTTTCTTTTACTTTTTTATTGCCTTTAAAAAAATGATGAAAAAGCAAAGAAACAATTACCCAAACAGAATCATTGGGTAAACACAATTAGGGGGTATTGTCAACAATTTGGTCGGGTAACGATCCTTTCCGTGTTAGAACTTTAATGTGGCATCGAGGACTAATCGATGGCCACTTTAATTAGTGAACTTCTTTTGATGATGTCGTCTCCCTCTATTTGAAATGAATTGAGTATATATCTCTTTAAACCTCATATCATCATTTCTCTCTTTGAAGCTTTATATAAGGTGAACGTGGGGGACTTGTTATTAGCTTTTTGGGGACTCACATGCTTTGAAATTACAAATGAATTTACTTTTTTGTGACTTGAGGGAAAAGATGAGGACTTTAAGAATTTGTTTGCTTGGTGATAACTTTGAGAATGAGAAATTATTAGGTAAATATAGTTCATCACGCCATTCCTGAACCAATCGTTAGATGAATGACACGCACAAAGTGATCTCACACTCAATTTCTGAAAAAACCCAAAACTTTTCATATTTTCAAGTGAGCCATATCTCCCTCTCTCTTCTACTCCCTTCTTCTCTCCTCCAAATCTGTAGAATGCTCAACCAACCCCACCCCTTCCCGCCGGCATTCAGACTTCTAACGACATGTCCGTGTAGGAAGCCAAAATTCCTCATCTTTGTCGGAATACCGGCTCCTCCGACTTTGCACTATCTCTCTCTCTCTCTCTCTCTCCACCCCCCAACCCCATCTGCCCCTCTCCCATTGGATCCCTGACTCGGGCTTGGGCTGACCTCGAGCTTTGCACCTCAGTCTTCCTCGCAGAAGGAACTGGAGGTTAAAGGGTTGAAGCTCGTGGCAGTGTCAAAGCTCATGACCTAGTCCAAGATCCAATTCCAACTCGAAGGGGAGAGAGAGAGATTGCACAAGTCAAAGTAGACTATATGGAAATAGAAAGAAGAAGAGAGAGATTTGGGAGCTCGAGTCACTAATGGGCGGGGGGAGGTAAGGGACAGGGATGAGTGAGGCACTAGTGAAGAGTGGGAGGAGGTGAGAGAGGGAGATGGGCTGATTTGAAAAGATGAAACATTGTGGACCATTTAGACATTATGGATCTGACAATTTGGGCAGGTGTCGTTATTCTAATGTCTTAGTTCATGGATGATGTGGTGAACTAAGTTTACTTTATAATTTCTCCTTTGAGAATAGCTAGCAAGGAGCCTCCTGCCATCATTCAAAGGGACCATTTTTAACTTTCCCAAGTATAGTAAGTTTTAACTCCAAGGAGTTTGGTTTAGTGGTAAGGAGGAGTTTAGGTATCCACCCAAACTCGAGTTCGAAACCCCTTGTACCTACCAGAGCGTCTTTGGCGTGATTACCCGTTCCTTGCGCTGCCGGAGATTCATGGAGCCTCGGGGATTAGTCGAGCAAAGCCCAGACACCTCGGGTTAGCAAAAAAAAAAAACTGTACAATAAGTCTTACTCATTTTTACTTTTAATTTCATATATTTTCTGATTAATTTGCACGAGCATTTGAAGTTTAATGATCATAATTTAAGATCATAAATTGCTCTATGAATATAACTAGTAAGTTTGGACGAAACAGAAATATCGCATATTCGCAAATTATATTTTGTGATTGTGCAAATATATATACAATTGATTAAGAGAGTCTTTGAGTACACCAATTAAATGCTAAAATTAAATTTTCAGCACTTATTGGAGTTCAACTAATTTAATAAATACATAAAAAATAACTCGATAGACTTAAGTAAAAAAAAGCACATAATCATTGATTAGGTGGGAAATTACTTAAGCTTGGTTTAGGAGAGTTGTTGCTGATGAAGAAGTGCTAAAACAAAATTACTGAAAAATAAGTGATGATTTCAAAATAAGTTAAAGTGTTTGGAAGAAACTGATTTAAAACTGCTAAAAATAAGAAAGACAATTATTAATACTTGAAACAAAATAAGCATAAACATATTTCATAAGCACCTATTAATATGTTTAATAAAATCACGTTTGTAACCGCAATTTCGGTCCAAACTGTGCTTTCAAAAACTCTCACCAAACACTAAATATGCTTAAACTTATAAAAAAAATGATTATAGAATCTCCCATCGTACTTCCAACGAATTCTTAATCATTCAATAGTTTTTTTACTTATTTGTTCAGCTGGGAGCCTTTTTATCATTTTTTCACTAGTGCCCATCAACTTTTAAAGAGTTTACAAATCAGTCCTTTTGGATTTTGGACAGGGAAAGGGAGATAGAAAGGGGGAAGGGGTGGTGGTGAGTCACGATTCCGCGCTGTGGGGCTCTGGCGTCAACCACTACCGCCTTAATCAATGTTGCCGGCGACCTCGCCAGCATTGTTATGGCCGACTGACGAACTACTACAGTTGGGATTCGTCCCGGATCCCCTTCTCTCTCTCTTTTCGAAGAGAGAGGGGGTGGGAGTAGATGTGGTGCGATGGCTCGTCGCCAGCTATCGCAGCTTAGGTGACATCCCTTGAGAAGGTGGTGACTGGTGTAGTGGCCACCATCGTCCCTCTTCCTATTTCGATTTGAAAGGATCAATTCCTTTTAAAAAAAAAATTCATATTTTCTTCTTTTTATAATTTATATATTTGGGTCAAATTTTAAAATGCAAAAGGTCTAGGACATAAATGATAGATAATATAAAATATGTTAAAAGTAATTCACCATTTTACAATCAAATAAAATTGACTTATTTTAGTATGCACCTGTTCCATTAAATACTTAAAAAATCAGTACTTAATTTTAAGTTGAAATTCCCTAGAAAGGAGACAACCATATTATAATATACCAATTTAAGTACTAGCTAGTCGTGTTGTTAAAAGTAATTGTAAAATTTTCATTGAATTTATAAGTGATTAGACTCATATTCAATTCAAAAACTTGATTTGATATATTGTAATTCTCAATAAACTTGTGGTTTTCTCATGAGTTTTTTCATCAACACCCTCGGAAGTATAATCCGCTCTGATATCATGTAAAATTTTCACTGTACTCATAAGCTATTGAGTTCATCTCCAACCTAAAAACTCGAGTTTATAGATTGTGAGTCAATCTCTTATAAATATGTGATTTTCTCTTGAATTTTTTGATGTAAGACAAATATCTTTCAACAGTAATAAATAAGCAAAAGTAATATCGACCCGAGTTACAAATGAAGACCAAAGAAAGCCGTGCGTGACTTGAAAAACTGAGAGGATAGTTGTGGACACGATCGATATGGAAGTGTTTCCATTAGGGAGCTGATCAGCTAGGGGTATTTAGAAAAGGGGATGGTCATGGTGCTGCAATGTAGAAGTTATAGTACCCTTTTCACAAGCTCTAACTTTTGTATTTTCATATATATAGATATCTTAGATCCTCTTTATAATTAGATTGGCGTGAGCATGCTGCTGCTGATGGATGGTTTCTTTTTCAAGTTGTTTCACAATATTAAATGAAAAACAAATATCAAAATAAAATTATCACATTACGCTTACTAACTTATGGATCGATGTTCTTAATTAATATTATGAAGTATAGTCTAGGATACCTAAATTGATAACTATAATTTATTTATCCATTTTTTAAGCAATAATCAATTTTATTATAAGAACCTAGTCCAAGATCCTGCTGATTCCTTGATCTCTGGCTATTTATCATCTCACAGTTGTTAAAACCATGAGCATGTGACTATATGATGGACCTGCAGCCATTACCAAGGTGCATGAAAACTATGTAGCTATACCTGAATTGACACGTAACTCTATGAGAGAAGAAAGCTTAATGGGACAAATAATTTAAGTGATGTTTACCAAAAGTTGAGAGAAAAATTGACTGGGCTTACTAGGCTGAGATTTGTTCAAAATTCCTCACAAGAAAACTGACCGTTTGTTTTCAGGGTTAAAATCACAAAAACTTTAACTTTAACTTTAACTCAACCTACTACACAATAAAAATACACGTTTCCCAAGTCAACTTTAACTTTAACTCAACACACTATACAACATTTGTCCTTTTTCACAATCAAAATCAAAGTTACTTTAACTCTGAAACCAAACGCCTCAAACCAAAGGATTATGACTCGAGAACCCTCCTTTTCCTTTCTCACTAGGGTTCATGCAGATAGGTAGGGGATTGTGATAAGGATTTTGATGTTGGCAGGTACACTACGATCGTACTGTGCCTTATTGATGTGATTTTCCACATATATTTTTCTTCGTAGTTTGCCTAGAGAATCTTCCCAATATTTTCCGATCCTGTAATTTTTCTATCGACCATTTTACATTGTACTGTTTTCAAAAAATGGATAAAATAACATTATTTTTTTAGAAAAAAGGAAAAGCGAGCTAACGTGCTTAAAATATTATTTATATTTTATTTATTTGCTAGTGGGTTTATTATAAAGTCATTAGTGTCATTTTCCATCACCTCATGTCAATTCATGGGGAATAAGGAGGCCTTTGCTTCTACCCCCACTTTAGGAGAATGGACGAGTTTATTACGATCAGGGTCCCCAAGCTTTCTCTTCACAATTGCTTGGTAGATAAGGTGTCAAATCTCAGTGAATAGGTGCAGACCCTCACAATAATGGCAGTACTCAAAACATACATATAAGACTACATTTACACTTTAGTCTCATTATGGCTGCAACCTGCATTACTACTTCATAATTCATGCTTGTTTGGCCTACTTTAGGAGACAAATAGTGATGCTTCTCGTGTTTTTTTATTTTGCTAATTTGACTGATCAGATGCTTAAGGCTCTTGTTAATAAGAAAAATGTGTATGGACTCCGAGAACTAAAAACTATTTTCAACTGACTCCATATATTTCATCTGAATGAATAATAGATGTTAGATCGTACTACAATTTTCAACTGACTCCATATGTCTCGTCTGAATGGATAGTAGATGTCAGATCATACTACGATTTCCCTCATTTACTTTGCGGCCAATATATATTTATTGGATATACTGGAGTTAATATAATGTGAGGTCTCTGGAAGGAAAACTCATGAACTGAGGTTTGCCATATCATCGTTTTTCTCTTGAGAGTCTTATTGATTATGGAGAGATCAGTATCAAGTACAAACTATTCACTGAAATGATTCTAATAATTTGGTTCGGAAAATTAAGGCAAATCGATGTATATATACTCCCAGTGCATAATATGTTTTCTTATGGACATTATTGTCTAGCTTCTTATTTAATGAGATGGACCAAAGCATAATAATGGCTACTAGTGATTAGACTCTTAAAACATTTTTTTTCTTCGATTACAACCTTGTATTAAGATATGAAAAAAGTTCAATAAAGAGACATACACAGTCTCACATATAAGAATTGAACTCATAACTTATTGCAGGTTCCCAAATAAAATCGAATGCCATGGAAAAACACATTCTTTCTTGAAACATCTTGTTTAAGTATGTAAATTGAGATTACGTATGCATTAGCCTTGAAATCCTTTCATCTCTATTGAAAGAAATATACTGACACGGCTATACCTACTATTTTTATGTCCACTACTCGTACCCCAGAGTAAAGTCAATTAATGTGGTTCATTGCCACCGATCTATTTTGTGTCCAATTGCCCCCTTTTTTTTTGGTAATTGCACCAACTTTGCAATTCTTGCAACGTTCAATTAAAATGTGGCAATCACCTCCCCATATTTCTAGCTTTATTGCAATCACCCCTCACTGTTCTGACTATCGGCGATCACCTCCTTCATAAGAAATTCTTCTCTCAATAAAGTAGTTTTACGCCGAGAATCTATTTCGAGAAGATGAGACTGCAACCTTGATGTAGTACCTCCTCTCAAGCATAAGAGAGGTATATCTATTGTAATGAAAATTGAGTCAACAATTTTATTAGGGGGATTACATATAGGTCTATAGCCAATAGATTTGAGGAGAATGTACGTTAGCTCGAGATTCTTTTTAATAACATGCCAATATATCTATTACGTCCCCCAAAACCGTTGAAGTTATCTCTTCTAGATAAATATTGTATATAGAAGTCAAATATAATTATCAGGGAGAACATTTTGTTACAAGGGTGGGTTGCCACTTGCCAAAACTATGTAGCATGAGGGAATCAATAGTCAAATGTGAAAATTTTTGGTGGAATATTGCCAAAAACATAAACGTAGGAATGATGAGAGTTTGAAATCTAACTTTTGGAGAGACATTGCAAAAACAATGAAACTCGATGATTGATAACTGAAATCAAATCTTTTAAGGGGCACATTGCCATTTGACCCAGGGTCAAAAGGGGCCACCTTGTATTTACCCGGTTTAGTTTTCTTTCTAAAACTTATCAGTTAAAAACTATAGAAAATGGTTTTATTCATTTTTCTTTTACAAAATTGTCTATATATCATGGTGCTAATGTGACATTGATATGTCGATGTGGTCCTCTGGTACCAAAAGAAATTATTAACAAAAACAGCACGTCAATATTGATGGTTCTATATCGGGAGATGTCAATGAACAATGTAAAACTGGGAGTAACGACCATAAGCTGCAGGGCGCTGACAAAATGCATTGTCTATTGCCGAACTTTATATGCAGTTTAAGAGTCATAACCCACTCAAGAGCGGGGTATAGACACTTCAATAACATCTCCAGAAAGAAGTGTTTTGGATACCCTCTGGTTGTATCAGTGGAAAATATAAAGACCCTAAGAGAGATCGATAGATTGACGGGCTAGCCAATCACCACACGAATTGCCTTCTCTAAATATGTGTAACACCTGAGTCTGCCAATCCTTGTCTAGAAGAGCCCGAATAGAATGAGCAAGAGCCGAAATAGGCAGTGCCACCCGACCCTGATCAGTGATGAGTTTTATGTACAATATTGGAATCAACCTCCACGATGATTCATCTAAAGCCGGAAGCCCTCGCAAGCTTAAGAGTCAAGACTAGACTTGACACCCCATAGTTCTGCAGCTACAGCTGAGGAGAGGCCAATGTTCTGGGCGCCCAGTAAACTAGCCCCCGGCTCCTGCATCACGGATCGAGCTCAAGGCACCCCGGATTGCCTTGAGAGGCTCCATCTGTATTTAATTTCACCCAACCCTGGAAGGTCTGAACACAAGAGGTATGTCGATAACTCTTAATTTCTAAATAAATAAACCTCCAAGAATGTCTTGAATTGTCGATCGGTATCTCATAATAAACCATAAATTATGAAAAATATGAAAAATTCTTCAGAAATCTAACTCACCATGTGACACAAAAAAGTACTAAATAGACTGCAGCAAAATATATGAATGAGTCACGCAAATAATTGATCATAATAATATTATTAATTGTAATAATTGTATTTGTTTTTCTAATCACATCATTATGAGTTATGATAATATATTATTTTCTCGAATAATTCAATTTATCTTGTTTACTGTTCGGTTATTTGCTAGAAAGTGGGGTTGGTTCCCGTCTTGCTCTAAAAAAAAACCCAGGCACTTTATAAGTGCAGGGCCTCTAGAGGAACCAACAAGTTTGGCCAAACAAATGTTACTTGTCGTAAAACCACAGCGTAAATGGGTCTTGTTTCTTTCCTCTATTTATTTGTTTGTCCACAAATGATCTTCCCAATTTCTCCACTACAGAATTTTCCATATTCATATATAACTTATTGATTTGGCCTGGAAGATATTTTATCAGTTAGTAGATGAGGTAGAAAGGGAGAGTACTAGCTAGTAGACAAATACAGCTAGATATATATTATAAAGCACAACTTGTAATACAATTAATGTAATTGTAACATATAACTGTTGTGATCTTTCACATTTCAATATTCTTTAGTTAGGTAAATTCAATAGGATAAGCTCACATATGTTCTTTAGTTCATAAGTCCCGGATTCAAATCTGGTAACTTTTGGTCGATATGCATGATTGACTGGAGTGCTAGTTGAAAATTTCGATATATGCTTTCAGAAAATCCTATTTTGATATAACTGATACTATTAATGTTCACTGGAACACGAGTTCTCAACTAGATTTTAGCTGACCTTGGTTTATATATATACAAGATTTCACGGTAAATATCTCTTCTTATCGATAATATCTCGGGGATGCTTCATTTAGATCAGGAAATTTCTTTTGAACAAAATCTGGGGTTATGGCTGTAACAGAATTGTGTTTTCATTTGGAACGGGGCATTTAAAGCCCTCTTAGATAGAGAAACTAGAAGAGGTGGAGGATTAAAAATTTCAAAAGTCCACCTCTTATCACCTTCAATTGATATAATTTCAATAAGAAACATGATTATGTAATCAAATTTCACAATTAAAGAATCTTAATAATTACCCATTATTATATTAACTAGTAAAAAAATGATTGAGGATGTCATCATTGAGTAAGGTGACCACCCTCCAAAAGGTACCTTACATAGCCAAAACAGAAGCCATCTACTAAAACCAAAACTGGGGCAAACATCACACCATTGAGTTATTCCCCTCTCCCCTGCCCAGTGGACCCCTTTAGGTAGCTTACTGTATGCTTTTCGGTCGAACTTAGATATATCAATTTTGTCGAGAATATCTCATTGGTCCTCGCAATATATATATATATATATATATATGGTCATTTACACCATTGGGGAGTAATAATCTATCCTCTGACCACGAAATATCTTAAATGCAGCAGTTCGTATGGTCAATAAAACATAAATACATAATTTTTCCTTGACCACGTAACTTTAGCAGCATAATATAGTCAAATATATTTGTACAACTTATTTTTGTATTTTAACATATTCGATCGCACTTGCCTCACCTCCATCTACGCGAATAATCATGCAAGGAAAAAGCTATACTTACCTAAGTTTGTCGGTTCACATGAAGTTAAGTATGTTTATGGATTTGCCTTGTTATCTCCTACATACATTATATATATATATATAATATATATACTTTTTCCGGCGCAATGAAGAAGATTAAATAATTAATGGCTCAACTTTTGAATATGTCAAATAAAATCCATTTGGTGCTAATTGCAAATTCAACTTAACTATAAGATGACATAAGAAGTAGAAATTTTCTATTGGGTGGTACTCCATGATTAGTATTGACGCCGGTTCAACTAATCTCACTTCAAACTGACAAGGATCATATCTATTATCAAAAGCATTAGATCAATTGGTGCTTTTAAATTATTTAAATCATCTACATCATACTTAATGTGCAATTGCATTATGGTTGATTCATCTATATATTTATATATATTGTTCTATAAGCACTTAAATAAAATGCCTCTAGAAATTATCATATCATAAATGAATTAAGCATTAGATATACAATCTGTTCGAATTGGCATATGGAAAGAATCAAAGATTCAAAATCAATTGCTAATACTACAAGAATTTCACTCCATAAGGACGGAAATCTATGACGGAAAATTTCCTTCCCACATTCGGATAGGATAGGTACGGTTTATCCGTCCAAATCCCCAAAAAAAAAAAGGGAACAAAAACAGTGATAGATCTTACCATAAAACTTCTGGTTTATTGTTCAAGAGGAAATTACTTAGAAATACGAAAATCCAACAAAACTTAGATGGATTTGCCATTTTGTCTGCATCGACGGCAACAAAACATCATGTCACAATTCTTTTTTTTTAAAAAAAATTTTGAGATTAAATGAATGACTGATGATGACATAAAGATGTTTGATAAGGAGAGCTATGTGCGGAGTGATGGCTTTGTCGTTGTCCCTCCAACAACAAAGCCATCTCACTATTAATCCTTGTGGGACTCTTTTGGTTGAATTCTTCTTTTGGGTAGCTTCCTCCCTTCAATAGTTTGTCCCTTTACAACTCCATCGAATTATTGAATCAGCAACTGCTTCATGATCGCAACTACAAGGCCAATCGGTACAACGACAACATGAAAGTCGAGAATAACAGCCAAAAAAGATGGGACGTCTATATTCTTGAATGTTTCTGAGAAATATCAATAGTATTATAATGATCCGAATTATACATTTTGATAGAATTAGATATAGTCAGACTCCACAAAAACGATCAGTTTTATAGGGATTGATCTTGTGTACATTTTACCCCAACATTTCTTGAACTAGGTGATAACCCGCGTGTGGTGGAAAGATTTTTAATTTTTTAATAATAAATGATATTAAAATTAATTACATTATGAATTTTTATTCAAGAAAAATATATTATGGATTAAAATTGTTTCACTTAAAAATTAAATGAGTTCAGCAAAAAACTATATTTCATTAAGAGCGAAATTTTAGATCCTAAATACATTGTGAAAAAAAGGAAGTAATGTGTTGGTTTTTTAAATACAGGCAAATGCAAATCTTAAATAATTGTTTTAGGAAAATAAATAACTGGAAAGTATATCTATTGAAAAATATAATTTTTTTTCTCTGTGACGATGACCATAGTTATAAATTATAATATAATTTATTTTATTAATATTCTATTCAGCTCAATTTTTAACAGCTTATACAATCACAATTGTCATCTTAACAAAATCTATATCTCGCATGACAATCACAACTCTTCAATAGAATAAAAAATTCTTCAACCAAATAACACAATAGGACTAAGACAACTATCTAATGGTGTGTTTGGATTCAGAGTTAAAGTAATTTTGATTTTGATTTTGATTTTGATTGTGGAAAAGGACAAATGAGATGTGATTATAAATTTGACTTAGAAAACGTGTGTTTTTGTTGTGTAGTGTGTTGAGTTAAAGTTAAAGTTAAAATTTTTTACTTGGGAAATGTGTGTTTTTATTGTGTAGTGTGTTGAGTTAAAGTTAAAGTTAAAGTTAAAATTTTTTATTCCCGAATCCAAACAGGGCCTTAATGTTCAATAATTAGGCAGTGTTAACTTATAACAATTGAAGAGATCGCAATAGCATAGAATAACAGCAAATTTTAATGTGGTGGAATGACTTTATGAATGAATTTAATGAAAATAAAGGAAAACTCGATTAACGTGAGAAAAAACAACCAATGAAAAAAGTAGTATTCTAACTCCAATTAATGAAATTATCCATGATATAATGGATATTTTTACGAACCTCGTTGAAAACGAAGAAAAAACCTACCTTCAAGTCTGGATGAGCAAAAAAAATCTACTTTCAAGTCTGATTCTTAATGTTAGAGGACCAATATATATACAAATGATTATTTCCTTAATAATTATTTAAAATATTTTTCATCTATTAAAACACTGGACAATAAGCATAGTTAGGTAACATTATGATATATCTAAACGGTGGACTATATTTCACTACTTATTTCAAATGTGCTTATTAGATGATATTCTACTAATATGTTCCTATGGAAAATATATTCCGCTGTATACTTCACTTTCCCTGATTGTAGATATAATCTATATATTCCACTATATAGATTAAATAAGATAATAATACGAATATATATTTTTTGGTGGATAATATGGATAATATCATTCTTGATAAAAGAATATTAAAATTTCCTTACTACATAAATGATGATGTGGAATTGCGAGATAGCTTCGTCTTTTTTATTTTTGATAATGTGATTTCGTGAGAGTTAAGTTTATATATTTATTTATTTACGAAGGAAATGTTTTTTTTAAGGAAAAAGAAACAGAAAAGGAAAGGAAAGAAACAGAAGACCTCAATTATATGTGGGGTTTAAATATGTGGGCTGAAGAAGTCTACAAGGCTGATGAAACGGTGGGCCAGCCAGGGAATGGGCCCTTATGTGTGATGATGCAAAGATATCATCTTGTAATAAAATCCACTGACTGATATATATAGGGTGATGCTATCACAGTTGACTGTAAAAATAACCATCACGATTTTTTTTTCAATCATTAAATTTCAATAGATAAAATTTAAATAGTACATGTGTCCAACTTTTACTTTTCATATTTTTACTACACATCTTTTCGTTGATGCTCGGTCTAATTCGAGAATAAGATTTCGGTTGGTATTATTTCAAGATCAAGCCATCCTGTTCAATAAAACAAAATTATTGTGAAAAAAAAATTATGGTTTTGAAAATTGAAAAGGGAAAACACAAATTCAAAACTAAAACAAAAAAAAAATGATGTCACGGTTCGTCCTCTCAAAAAAAAAAAAGAACAAATTTGTTGTTCAGATTGGAGGAATTGAAGCCTTGTTACGGTGGGGGACTCTTGATAGTTCGGGACCATTCCTTGAGAGTTACTCTCTTAACTCTGGCAATAATGTCTGATTATCATCCTTCAAGATTAACGACAGACCTTTTGGATCATCCAGGAAAGTTGGATCATCTATGTCACACAACCTGCCCTTGTATATCTCACCGGGGCTTCTAGCATGGGTTCGTCTACTCTCAATTGGAGTTCCCTGATTCAGATACTTGCTGAAATTCTCGGAGGCGCAGACGATAGCGGAAGGTGATGGAAGGGGCATAGTACAAGTCCACGTCGACGTCGAAGTTGGAGCCGGTCAAGTTGGTTGGAGAACGCTAGTGGCAGCGGAGAGGATCGATCAATCCAATTTGGGATTAGGTTTCCTGATGATTTGCTTAATGTTGTTGATTTGATTTTAGACGATGGAGATGTATAGGTTTGTGTTTCTTTTGGCTTAATTTTAATTAATTTCTTTTGATTTTAATTGTTTTATTTTAATCTCTTCTCTTTGCCAAGTTTAATTGATCCGGGCCAGTTGGGTTCCGAAAATATACGAACTGGGATAGATTTATTCATTCAAGCAATACGATCAAGTATCGTCGAAAAGATGCGTGGTTAAAAATATAAATAGTAAAAATATGAGTGGAGAATATTTATATTATAAAAATATGAATACGTGTATAATTCAGATATTATCTATTTAAATTTAACGGCTCAAATAGAAATAATGGTGGTGGTTACGTTTTCAATCATCCGCTCAATGTACAATCTCCAATATATATATATATATATATATATATATGCCATAAAAATATACTTAATAAGCTAGTTACACAACAAATCACATATAATGAAATCCACACACGTGTCGACGATGCCACGGTCAACTTATGATCTATATACCCTTCGTCGCACTGATTTAAACTGCTAGTTTGGCGGTTTTGCGCCTACGGAATAGACTATATACAAGAAGACTTTTTATTGTCATACCTCAATGTAAATGTAAATGAATCATTACGTCTTTTTTTTTTTTCCCTGATCCTTCGAAAACCTTCGAGTGAGGTGGTGAAAACCATAATAAAGAGATAGGCCATATATACGTGACGGGAGCTGCTGTGTCCGCACTTGGACCGATGTGAGATGATAATCTTCCATTTCGATCCGTCGGTATCTTCGGTCATTTCACGGAAAGGTATACATGAATAAGAAAATTGACAGGAGTGTCTGTAAGTCGACAATTATAGCTACGGAATCTCAGTGTCTAAACCACGTAAGAGCATCGGCCATCCCCGATTTGGCCTACATGAATCATGGAAAGCTTTCCGGTCCCATCTATAACTTTTTGTGCTTGTATTTTGCGAAAGAGGTCAAGTAATTGTGGGGCAACTGATCAATAAATGGGAATACTATGTGATGAATTAATCCTTAGCCCAATACTACAATGTGTGGTTTGAAATCATTTGCTTTTATATATTTAATTAATGGGCCATCGTTTCATTATTATTACAAAAATTAAAGCTTCCTCTTCCCTTTTACACATTGGAAGTTCGTGAGTATGAGCAGCTCAGTTTTAATGCACGTACAATATGGTACACGAGGAGCGGGCAAAGAGGGAAAAGATGTCTTTAAGCTCTCATTACAAGACCCTTTCTTCTATGCAAAAATGCGAAAATGCGCCTTTTTCTTATTAAAAATATCGAGGAGAATAGAGTAAGAGAGATACATGTATGTTCTCACGTGAATATATAGTACCTAGCTAGAGTTATTACAGCACCCGAATGCAACCAGACTGTCGCGGGTGGTCTTGATATCCTTAGGGCATGTTTGGTTCAGCGGATTTGATCAGGAACGGATTAACTATTCCGCACGGAATAGGTAATTCGACTTTTGGTTCGCATGATTTGGGAAGAACCTATTCCGGATGGGCCCAAAATCCGGCTTTCATCCGGATTGAGGGAGCCTCACGTGAAGATCCGGCTTGGGCAAGGGGCATCCGGAATAGATCATGAAAAGACTAAAATGCCCTCATCATTTTAACTTAATTTCAAAACGTGCCATCGTTCTATTTAATTAAAAGTATTTAATATGCATAATTATTTAATCAAACATTAATTACAAAAAATGTTTAATTTTTAAAATTTTTTAATTAATTAAATTTTAAAATTTTCTCCTTAATAAAAGTATTTAATATGCATAATTATTTAATTAAATATTAATTACAAAAAAATGTTTTAAAATTAATTAAATTTAAAAATTTTTTTAATTAATTAATTTTTAAAATTTTTTCTTAATAAAAGTATTTAATATGCATAATTATTTAATTAAACATTAATTACAAAAAATGTTTAAATTTTAAAATTTTTTAATTAATTAATTTTTTAAATTTTTTCTTAATAAAAGTATTTAATATGCATAATTATTTAATTAAACATTAATTAAAAAAATGTTTAATTTTTAAAATTTTTTAATTAATTAATTTTTAAAATTTTTTCCTTAATAAAATTATTTAATATGCATAATTATTTAATTAAAAATTAATTACAAAAAATGTTTTAAAATTAATTAATTTTTAAAATATTTTAATTAATTAATTTTTTAAATTTTTTCTTAATAAATGTATTAAATATGCATAATTATTTAATTAAACATTAATTACAAAAATGTTTTAAAATTAATTAATTTTTAAAATATTTTACTTTAGAATTATTTAAAATGTTTTTAATTAAAAAAATATTACCATTAAAGTTATTTATTTATCTTATAAAACCCATTAAATTTAGCATCAAGGGCATTCTTGTCATTTCACCATATTTCTATTCTTTTCCATTCCTCATTCAATCCAACCAAATATCAGAATTTTAAATCTCTGTCATCCTATTTTCTCCAACTAAATACAAAAATTTTATCAGAATTTCTATTCTATTCCCTGTTTATTCTGATACTACGAACCAAACATGCCCTTAGTAGCTTTCATGGAAGTTGTACTTAATAAAACTG
This sequence comes from Punica granatum, assembly GCF_007655135.1. NCBI lineage: Eukaryota > Viridiplantae > Streptophyta > Magnoliopsida > Myrtales > Lythraceae > Punica > Punica granatum. Next base: position 14,499,301 of record NC_045131.1, on the reverse strand, counting down.
CTGGACCAATATCTGAATTCACTTTTCCAGCTTGGGCTTTGATGCCCTTCCAAATACTTATTTTCCGTTTCCATGATCTATTTTCACTTTGTTAAAAGAGTGTTGTCCGACATTTATGGGCAGGGGAAACTAGGAGGTTTTACAAAGAGATCGTTGGCAATTTCTCTTCGGAAAACGTCCTTTTAGAGATGCAGACACAGTTTCTTCTGAAAATTTAACATGGCACGAACCTGCAGTCCATCCAAACGCACTCTCCTACACTTGTAAACGTGGTTATATGCCCTATATGGGAAAATGATTAGGCATCCTCAACCTCGTACGTAGTTAAATGGGATCTGCCAATAGTGTTAACTAGTAAATGGTGTCCATTCTAGACGACTGATTCTGATGTTCACAACTCCATATTAAGCATGAGGGTTGGTGTTAGAGTGCGTCTTACACCAGATGGACAAGGGAATCTAATATCAGTTTTATACCCGACAACCTCTCTTCTCATGCAGTCTTGGGAGATTGATGCTGGCCCAACTCTTTCTAAAAGCTTAACACAACGATATCACCGGGCATTGTTTTCACCAAAGCTGGAATACAACAGCGCACTGTGGTCCGACATGTACTGTAACTCCATATCATCAGTCTCGATATATATCCCATGCCGATAATCGCGTAAAAGTAGCAAAAAAGACCCAAGCATTTTCCATATGATCATGTGTAAGGCTCCTCTATCCTTTTCCGATGCCCCACTATTCTTCCTTTTCTTCACTTCTATAACCTTATATGCTTTTTCCTTTCCCTTTTCCTCATTTACTTTTGGTAAAATGTACGTGCGCGTTTGGTCCACTCATAATGTTGATGGAGAAAACGAGAAGACCATATGATGGTTCTAGAATATAATTAAAGGCTATTGGACTGAAACCGAAAAGTCATTTCGTGCTTAGTTTTCTGAGTCGTTTCTGCATTAAATATGGTCAAATAAGATGTCATTGGAAAGCCCTAGAAGTCAAGTTTTCAATGAATCAAATTGTTCGTAATTTGGAATTGTCTAGGAAAAGTTATTGTTATTTTCGTGAATTGTGTCCAGAAAAATCCGAGAATATAGAATTAGAGTTAATGGGGTGTCTTGGGAAGCTAAAAAGTCCTTGTGTCCTTGTTCTATAAATAGGATGATTGTGTAAGGATATGGGCAAGCCATCTTTGAAATAATCAGTTTATATTCTAGAGTAACTCATTCTTTAAGTTGTTTTTCTCTGAATTCGAATAACTTAAGTGGATTCCTAAGATTTTTCGGGTCGTTCGCTCGTTATTTTGAGGCTTCGTCCTCTCTTCTTTCCTTACCGCCATCAAATGTTTGAGAAAGGCTTTTGTTTTTTGCTCACCACAAACTCCGTCTTGTCTTTTCTTGAATAGTGTCATGAAGATGTTGCCCATTTTTAATGGCTTTTCATCATTACAGCAAACTGGCACGATTGAGCATCATCATACGGATCGGTTTTATCGTCTAAGATCATCAAGCTATGCCGATCCAAACACATATGGACCTCTCACAGGTCCAAAAGAAGCCCCCTCTCGGATGCCTGCAAGAGATCGCATTCGATCAACTTAATACGTCTATTGAACGTCGAGACTTTTTGCATTACCGTTATGCTTATCTCTTTTTTTGGTGAACATCATGCTTATCTCTCTTTCAATCACGAAACTTGGGGCTTCACATAAACGGAACTTCGGACTTTCTGCTTGTTAGGAGACCTTCTTTTAAACCAATTTAATGGGTACGATTTAATGAGTCTCCGGTTTTGGTGCTTGTTCGAACACTTTCCTTTAAACACGAACACCTTTAAAAAAAAAAAACCTTCAAGGTGTGCATACTTGATCTAATCGATTGTGAAGCTGGCCCAAGCCTTCGTGACTTTTCCGTCGTTCTTCGTGTTCTTCCTTTAAATAAAAAGCGTTGTTGAGATCTTGAGATCCTTTCATCTTCTCACACTCCATTTAATTTGCAGAGTACTTGTTCTTTGCCTTAGAGCTCTTCGAAGCTTTGGTTATCTCAAAAGTTTCCCTCTCTAAAGATTGAGGACTCCTATTTATAGGTGTAGAGGAGGGAGTTATGAATCTTCATATTTGCACCTAATTGGTTAGTTCAAGATAATAATTTGATTTTCTCTTTTAAAAATAGATTATTATCCATTTAAAAGATATTATGTAACTTTTGATTCTATCGGTTACTAATTATCTAAAATTAATATATTTAATTAATTTGTAGATGCTAATATTTAAACTGGATAACACCATATATATTTTTATGGTGAAATACCGTATTTGCACTTGAATGCGCACCTGGCATAAGATCTCGAATATCAGTACAATACTTAATTAGGTACTAAAATATTCGATATAATAGAGAGTAATTTGTCAAAAAATTCCGCATTCTACAAATGCCCCCTCAAGACTTGCACACGACTCGATTTAACTGAGTGTAAGTTGGCATGTCCCGACCTTGTTTTGACCTTTGAAATGGTTGATCCCATTTTTCTTTGCTTCCCTTTTCTTATTTTTCTTCGGAAAATATTCTCCATCAAATTCAATTTGAATGGAACCCCTGTGCACACGTGATTTTAACTTCCTTAATTTGTTGTATTACGATATCACAATTTAAGAAGAGAGTGCACGGGTGAAATCTCATGCTCCCGGCGGAATTAGATTCTTAACCGATGAGTTTAACTTTCTAATCCCTTTAACTTCGATTTTTTTTCTTTTAAACCAAATCCCAAGTCCTTTCTTCTCGGATTTGGATTATAATAACCATATTCCAAGGCACTGCGGCACATTTTTTTTTTCTTTTGCGAGTGATCGAACCTTAGCCATTTTAGCTAAAATTGCCTGTGTACCCTATAAGGGATTGTAATTCCGGGGAGAACCTACTCTCTCTTTTTTTTGGTGACTGCATCTTATCTAGGGGTGTTCGGGTCCGCGTACATTGCCTTTTTTACGATATCCGAACCCTACCTTGTAAGGAATATGTTCAAAGATTTTATCACCGAATCCTACCATGTTGAGTCATGGAACCGGAACCTACCTGGAACCTGTAAATTTTTTTAGCTCCCTAAATAAAATCAAAAATATCTCATCCATAATCAGTAATTATGCAAAATAGAATGTTGACATAAATTGAGATTAATCCACAATACATTTACAACAAAGAGTAATATGTCTCATCAATCTAGGGGTGGCAATTCGTGTCATGTCGTGTTTATACGTGTCATGTCTAAACGGGTTCGTGCCATCAAAGTTATAACCCGTATACGACACAATTATTAAACGGGTCAGGTTTCGCATACACGAACACGACACGATTATATCCGTGTCAACCCGTACACGACACGTTTATACCCGTTTATTAAATCGTGTCATAACAGGTACACGTATACACGACACAATTATAACCGGTACCTGGACACATTAACACGACCCGTTTATCCGTTCAATCCGATTACCCGGACACGTTAACATGACCCGTTTATCCATTTAACCCGGTTACCCGGACACGGGACACGTTAACCCGAGAAGAAAAGGAATGAGAACAATAACCCGTTTATCCATTTATAACCCGTTTATTGAAACAACGATACACCTAAAAAATTGGAAAGTGACTAGAACAAAATCATTTCCATACTAATCTAATCATACAAAATTGAAGCTCCACAAAGTAATGAAAAAGGCACATAGCATTTCACAGTAATATCCAAAACATTTCTCCTGGAAACTCTGAAAATCCTCCAATCTCTGAAAACTATTCTACTTCGTGTTCATAATTATCCATACATAATAAAACCTAAGAAACTCCCAATCTGCCACTAGTAGGCAACAACTTCAAATATACCACTGAAAAACACATCAAACATTATGTCAGCATTGAAAATGGAAATCTTTCATTAGATCAGCTGACAATATAAGTTCTTGTCATCTTGCGTTGCTCAGCATAATTCCACTAACCAAACCCAAAAACAAGGAGACTACATCTTTTCTCATAAATGAGGTTGGTGTGAAGGCATTCCCTTGGAACCTATTGCCTGCAAATATGAACTCAAAGCATGTCAACATGATAAACAGACATAACTTGAATCAAAAGCATAAAGTGGAGATGTAGAATTCAAAGGGCAATAGAAATTTCCCAGTTAAAGAGAACTAATAAGCAAAATCTCAAAATGCTGAACAGAATAATAGGAGGCAAACATATACAAATAAATGCTTCAACCTCCTAAGTATACCGACTCTACTCTTCCTCAATTCAGTAGAGAGTTGAGCCTAGATTATCATGGTTAGCAGCTGTTGAGCCTCAATCTGAATTTCTAAAGCCACAGAGGCTGAAAGTAATTGTAAACTTTGCAAGCACAAAATACAGCTTTCCAGCATAAGGCAATCGTCTATTTTATAACTCAAATGCATCTACTTGAGGGGTAAACAAGAAGTTCTGCCTGGAATCAGGATACGTTCGGAGTGAAGGCTCACTCTTTCTACGAGTGTGAATTGAATTATGAGTATGCTTTTGTGCATGGAGGATCATGTTACGTATTCAACAATAGAATTACACAAAGTCAATTCAGCAGCTACAGACCAATCAAAACTGTGACAATGCCTCTTGAAAAGCGAGGAGCTCTATTTTCCTTGTACTCTACCAGAAAAGAACAGTAACCTCCTCGACCATCTAATTTAGTCATCAAGCAGAAACTCAGGAACACCCCCCCAAGAGAATAAGACGGATGGAAAACATAAACCACATGAACCGAGTTGTATCACTGAAAAAGATAGTCTTGCTATCATATATGTTCAATAATAATGATGATTATTAGCCTAAAACTTAAATGGAGATGCCATATTTGGCGCAATAATATTATGATAGAATCCTCAAAATTATCCTTCAAGCAGCAAAAAGCATGAAACATCACAGGTTACTAATGTTAAAGCAAGGAAAAAAATCATGGAAAGCAATTCAGCTCAAGAAAGAAGAGACCCCAGGTTAGATGGTTCCCATGAAATTATAGATATTTAGTCTCATGCATTGTTGTATCCTCTACCATCAATCCGTCAAGTTCTTCTGGTTCGGGCTCTCCCACGGTGCAATGGAGTAAGACTACTATCTGAAAATAAGATTGAGACGGGGAACCCTTCCCATTGTTCATCGAGTCCGAGCTTAACCAAACGATGTCCCTGTTCTTCTAAGGGGAAGAGAGGGCGAGAGAGAGAGAGAGAGAGAGGTGGAAAAGAGTACCTTGAGCTTGAAGTAGAGCTGCAGAGGGGGTCACTGGAGCCGAAATCTCCAGACGGAGGAAAAGCAGAGCAGGGCAGAGCAGTGGAGAAGGAAGATGAAAACCACGGGAGGAACGGTGAAAGGAAGGGAAGAGGCCAGAGGGTCAGGGTCGGGATCGGGGTCGAAGTCGTGCAAAAGGGAAGAGGCCAGAGGGTCGGGGTCGGGGTCGTGCAGACTGCGGAAAGGAAGAGGTCAGAGGGTCGAGGTCGCGCGGACTGCGGAAGGGAAGAGGCCAGAGGGTCAAGGTCGTGCGGACTACGGAAAGGAAGAGGCCAGAGGGTCGGGGTCAGGGTCGAGGTCGCGCGGACGGCGGAAGGGAAGAGGCCAAAGGGTCGAGGTCGAGCGGGACCGTCGGGGTCGAGGTCGAATGAAATTAGGGTCTGGACTCTGGAGGATCTGGAAGCAACGAAGGTCCGAAGGAAATGAAATTAGGTTTGCGAATTGGGAATCGGATGTTAGGGTTACATAAAGGATATTTTGGTCAATTCATATACATAAACGTGTCTAAACGAGTTACACGATTATAGTAACACGATTAAACACGTGTTTAATAGTGTATAATCGGGTTACATGGGTTCAACCTGGTAAGACACGCTTATTAATCGTGTCTAAACGGGTTGGACCCGTTTAACCCGAATATCAAAAATACCCGACCCAAACCCGTTTAACTCCGTGTTGTGTCCGTGTTGTGTAATCGTGTCGTATCAAATATTGCCGGCCCTACATCAATCCATCCACAAAACTAAACATCCTTAATACAATCAGGCCTCACGGAAGACACACCGAGGTCGTCGAACCAAAGCTACTGACGATAAAGAATGCGAGACTTCCACTGAGAGAGAGAGAGACAAAGAGACAAAGAGGGGAATATGGTAAAGTAAAAGGGAGAAATATATCTGAATATAACTAGAAAAAATTATTATTGGGTCTAGGTATCGGTTCCGGTTCCGATCCTGTTTTTGGGTACCTATATGCAAGAACTAGAATCAGAACCTGTTTATATCGGTTCCTTATTTTAATACCCAGACCCTACCCTAACGGAGAGATTCCGACCGATTTCGGGTATACCTAGTATCCGTACACAACACTAATCTTATCCATTTTTGCTAAGATTGCTTACGTACCCTTGTAAGGGATCAAGTCATTACGTAGTTCATTGGAAATGATTCCTTTTTTTTTCATTTCTTGGAGTGTAATTTTTCTTTAATTGCAAGATTTCTATCAAGGGCTTTATAACTTATTCTCATTTGAGGGATGTTTATCGGTCACCAATGCTTTTAAGCTTGACCTAGTGCAGTGTCTCAAGCGAGGGCTTGTGTAGCTTGTTCTCAATCGAGGAGGTTTGTGAATCATCGGGACCTTCTAGGCTTGAATTCGATGTTAGGCCTCAAACAAGTGCTTGTGTAGCTTATTCTCGCTAAGGAGTGTTTGTTGATCACCAGGGCCTTTGGGCTTGAATCCGATTCATGTTTGAGCGAGGGCTCATATAGCTTGGTGTTGTCGAGAAAGTTTCGTGGAATCACCGGGGCCTTTGGGCTTGACCCAGTGCTTCATTCTTGAGTTCCTTTGAATTTTTGGTTCGACAAAGTATCAAGCAAAATCGAGAGTCTCGACTTTGTAAAGCTTCTTCAGCTCTTGTACCTTCCTTGATATGGGATCGACATTTAATGCCACGACTTGCTCGCATTCAGTTTCGACGAGAGGTTCGCCCTCTTCATTTGACTCTTAATGATCATACATTTCCCAATGTCTTTCAACGGGCAATCCTTGTGACTCGCAGGTTTTGAAACTCAGCTCCATGTCATGTGCATATGTTGCTAATTCTTCAAATGTGCATGGTTTTAGTCCCTGCAGGATATAACATAAGCCCTAATGCATCCCACGGATGCACATGTTGATTACCGAGGCCTCTAACAAATGATCTTTACAATTAAGGCTTAAGTTTCTCCATCGTTGGATGTAATCCATAGCAGGTTCGTTCTTCAATTGGCATGTGCTAGTGAGTTCAATCATACTCACTGTTCGCCTTGTGCTATAAAACCTATTTAGGATTTAGCGCTCCAATTGTTCCCAACTATCAATTGACCCAGGTTAGAGATCAGTATAGCAATCAAAAGCATTTCCCTGTAATGAACAAACAAACTGTTTTACCGGTAAATCCCCTTCAGTCCTAGCATTATTGTAAGTTTCGACAAAATAGGCCACATGTTGTTATGGGTTGTCGTTTCCGTCGAACTGTTGAAACTTCGATAGTTGGTAATTGAAAGGCATCCTTAAGACCTCAATCCTTTGTGTGTAGAGCTTCTCATACATCACCAGAGAAGAGCTACCTGCTTCCACTTAACCTCTAAGGGTTTCCTTAATGATTTCCTGCAATTGGTATGCAAGGATGGACCCGTCAATAGTGACTTGGATGGTCCTAGTTGGAGTTGTCACTCTTGGAGCAACAAGAACAGTTCCCTACTCCTGTCCTTCGCTAGAAGGCACTTGTAATGCTAGTGCTTCTATGTCAATTGCAACATCCTTCGACGGCTTCACTTGTCTTGGAGTGTTGTTGACCTGGCTTGATTCTTCCAAATTCTCAAGTTTGTTTACTAGGGGTATGCACGGATACTAAGTATATCCGGAACCAGTCAGAATCTATCCATTAGGGTAGGGTTCGGGTATTAAAATACGAAATTGATAAAGACCGATTCCGGTTCCTCTCTTGCATATAGGGTACCCAGAATCGGAATCAGAACTAATACCTGGACCTAGTTAATTATTTCCCCCCATCATATATATATATATATATATATATATATATAGTTATATTCAAATATTCCTATATTTAAAAAATGTAGTCGCTAATTTAAAAAAAAAAACTAAATCTATGTCGACATTCTGTTTAGTGTGATTACTAATTATGGATGAGATATTTTTAGTTTTATTTAACAAAACAAAACAATTTACAGGTTCCAACAGGGTACTCAGAACCTGTGGTATAATACAAGTTCTGGGTAAGTTTCGATTCCAGAACTCAACAGAGTAAGGTTCGATTCCAAAATCTTGAAATATGTCCCTTACAGGGTAGAGTCCGGGTATCGTAAAAAAAAAGGTACCTGGACCCGCACATCCCTATTGTTTACCATGTAAGCTATCTTGGCATCCCCGTCTTGTACAATTTTCATGGGCACTTTGAGAGTACTGGCCATATTTGGGACTTGTTCCTCTAGTGATGATGTGTTTTCCACCATAACAGCCACAGCTCCAAGACTAAAGTTATTACTCCCATCAGCATTAGGAGTTTCCTTAATGGATACCTTGGCTTGTTTAGCTATAGCATTGGCTTCATTACATGCGATAGCCCCTTTTGATTGCGCGGTGAGAGTTTTATTTGCAGTGTCTTGCTTTATTGCCATGGTAATATTTTTTTTTTGTCCTTTCGCAAAGAGAGATGAGAGATAGAGATTGTCCCATCGTGAAAGTCAAAAATTTGTACGCAACAAATTTCGAATCTAATGTAAGACAGGAAATTTATGCAATCAATTTTTTAAATTGATTTAATTTGTGAGTTACAATCTCCAATTGCACTCTTGTAAGCACAAAGAAAAATCCTCTGATTCGATTTAATGTCTTCGCGTAAACGGAACTCCGGGTTTTATGCTGGTTCGTAGACTTTCTTTTAAACACAACCAATTTTATGGTTTTGATTTAATGAGTCTCCAGGTTTGGTGCTTGTTCGAATACTTTCATTTAAATACGAACACCTTTAAAAAAAAACCGTCGGGGTGTGTGTGCTGGATCATATCGATTGTGAAGCTCGCCGAAGTCTTTGTGACTTTTCCATCGTTCTTCGTGTTCTTCGCGTATATGAAGTGTTGTTGAGGTCTCGAGGCCTCTTCATCTTCTCGTACTCCGTTTAATTTGCAGAGCGCTTGTTCTTCTCCTTATAGCTCTCTGAAGTTTTGGCTCCCCAAAAGTCCCCCCCCCCCCCCCCCCCCCCCCCCCTCCCTGAAGATTGACGACTCCTATTTATAGGTGTGGAGGAGGGAGCCATGAATCTTCATGCTTGTACCTGATTGGTCGGTTCAAGATAATAGTCTAATTTTCTCTTTTTAAAATAGGTTATTATTCATTTAAAAGATATTTTGTAACCTTTTGATTCTGTCGATTACTAATTATCTAAAATTAATTTATTTAATTAAGACAATAATATTTAAATTGGATAACACCATACATATTTTTATGGTGAAATATAGTGTTTGCCCTTGAATGCGCATCTGGTATAAGATCTCGAATATTAATACCATACTTAATTAGCTACTAAAATATTCGAAGTAATAGAGGGTAATTTGTAAAAAAAAAATTTGCATTCTATATATACATCATTTGGAGGGATAGGAATGTCCGTATCATCCAAGGAAAGGCAAAATCTACAGAGGTCTTAGCTTGCCAGATTGTAGAGATGGTTCGTGGTCGAGTGGCAACTTTGCCTAGAGTTGCTTTGAAGATTTTGTGTTGTTCCTTTGTTGATTCATTTCTTTAAGAGAGTTGTCGTAATTGGGTGTTTGAGCGAGGTGCTGTAATTGGGTGTTTGGGATAGTTGCTCTACTTGGATTGACAGTGTACATATTTTGGTTTTGAATAGAAGGGGGGTTTTTATCTAAAATATCTCATGATTTACGCGTTTTATTAAATCTATCCTATGTTTTTTTTATCAGTTATATTCCATGATTTACATTTTGCTTTAAATCTATCCCATCGTTATCTTTTTCATCGACATCTAACGGTCGTACTGACGTGGTGCTGACGTGGCAAGTGAGTCTCACTATCGCTCCACGTGCCACGTCAGCATGGCCGTTAAATGTTGACGGAAAAGATAATGCCCGGATAAATTTGATGCAAAAAGTAAACCATGGGATATATCTGACAAAAAAAACATAGGATAAATTTGACAAAACGGGTAAATCATCAGTCATTTGGGGTAAAAACTCCAATAGAAAGTGCATACATTGAAAAAAAATTGCGGCAATATATAATGAATATATAACACATTTTTTAGTTGTCATAAATATGAATTTTCTTTTAACATAAATTTTACAATTTTAATTATAAAAGGACTTAATTTTGTTCATTAACATAGAATTAGTCCTCCTGGTTATGAAACCTAACTCTTTGAAGTTCGAAAAGAAATAATGGAAGGATTTGTAATGCTTCCATTTCCCTCCCTGTTCAAGAATAAAATGTCAAAATAAGGTATATTATTATGGTCCTATTTACTTTCACACATGCAGTTTTTCGTAAATTTTTTAACAAAATCGTAAAATATATTGCTATCCAATCTAATACTATTATTTAGAGGAAAAGTTGAAATTGTAACCGACATTTCCCGTTTGATTTCGTAATATAATTTTAAAATTTTAACTCTAACTTTAACTCTACTCACTACACAACAAAAGTCGACAACATAATTATTACTCTTTCATTTTTCTTCAAATTTTTTAACCATTCAATAATAAATTCTCTCAACTATTCATTACTTTTTCTATAATTCAACAATACAATAATTATTTTTTTTATTTTTTACACACTTTTTCTCATAATTCAACATCGCAATTATTACAAACAAATTAAAATTAAAACTCAACCCAACTCAACTTAAAAACCAAACACACTAAAGTTTGTCTATTCTTCTATTCTATTATCTTCTTTTCTTATAAATGTAGCTAAGGAACAAAAAATAAAAATGCCCACGTTGCCACTAAATCCAACGAAAAGACTGCCCCTCATTTCCTCGATGTCCTCTTGAAAAGAGATTGCTGTTGGTCACTAATTTCTTCTTCTTCTTCTTTTAGTTTCAATTTCTGTCAATTTTAAGTCATTAAATTTTGCGTGTAAAATTATGATCTATAATTAATTATTAAGCGTAATAAAAATTAGGATTTATAAGTAATGACTAATGTAACAGAAAACCTTGACTCTATAGCAATTGTAAAGTACACATGCGTGCGGTGCAGTAATTATTGATTCGCGGACTATAATTTGGGTCGATATTTGAAATGATAAAATTATTAGCACTCAAACCAACAAAATTTGCACTATTAAATCAATATTCGAGTATGCAATCAAGCATCTCGTGCGTGAGAGCTAGTCTACTTAAGTTGAAGAACATTTCGAGAAATGAGTGAAGTGAGATTCTCCATTTCCTCACCTGCAGAAGGACCAACTTGGCGAGCAAATTGGGAAGAGTTCTTCCTAATGCAATTGAAATTATATATATTATTTCTATTCCATTTGAAAAAAATATATCATTTTTTTCTTTTCTTAATATAAATTATTTCCCTTGTTTTACTTTTATTTAGAAATAGATAATTTAACCCCGTTAAACTATCCATACTCCTCCTTTCAAAAACCCAAATACGAGTTAATATTATTAGGTGGATCAAGGTTTGTGTACTCTCTTTATTTGTGAAACGTTAGATATCAACTATAATCGCATTTTTTGTAGGAAGGGAATAATTCTAATAGTTTAAGTTAAATCGTTTTTAATAATAACCGGTCTTATCTTTCCACCGATTAAGTCTATCCCTTTCTTTGATTTAGGTTACTGTTTGATAAAAAATAAATTTAGAAAAGGAGTAGAAATTATAAGAAATTCTATAAATTCAAATTAGGAATTTGAGTTTAAACTATGACAGGAATCAAAGTACTTGCAATCAATGGTCTTCTGATTAGTGGATTCATAGGCACTTAATTCCTCAAATCGACTTCTCCTCTCTTCTTTGCGTACACAAAAGATGCGCAATGTTAGGATGTACCGTTTCCAAATCGACTTGACGTCTCTTCTGACCAAAGCAGAACGGAGAAAATCATGTTTTCTGGCCATGGGAAGATCTGGTGCTTCCAATACTCTAGAGGGGTGCCTATACCATCTCCCTCAGGGACCCATATTCGCCTTGTCCGGCCATCAGACCACCTTAGCAACATGACTCAGACATTAGGTTCATAGGAGGCCAGAATGGGTCCCTGAGGGGGGCAAATGAACTTTTCTAAGGTGATAAGCAAGTTGGGAGAAAACATAAGCACCAGTCCCATTTGCTTTGCCGAGAGGAAGAACCGTTAAATCTTCTGCACAAATGGAAAATTTTGTTGAATGATTCGGCCGATAGAAAAGAATGCTAAGAATGACATCCTCTGCACAACACGGCACAGTCACTTGCCAACGACAACCCTATATTCTATCAACACCTTAAACTCTATAATTCAAAGTCTCTGCAATGTTTAAGTCTTTGGAGTCAGCAACCTCTCCAACAGAATAGCCAGCACCTGCAGCCTCTTGACTCCTGTGGACCCTCGAACCACCGGTCCCATGCGGGATTTATTGGACCACTTGTCCTGTTCAGCAAAGATCACTGTGAGATCTTCAAAGAGAGCTGGGAAAGGGGGCGGGGGGTGAGGGAGAAGGAGAGAGAGAGAGAGAGAGGTGATTTACTCTGGTAGTAGAGGATCGGGCTGCTTTTCGACATTTTGACATGTTCTGCAATAAGAAGAAAGGTAGTTATAAATCTAAGCATTAAGAATAAAAATTGACAAGTCCATTAGAGGTCTTGGAGGTTTTGTAGTTCTAACTCTGTGCATGCCACTGAGGCCTCCTCGATCTTTTCAAGCTGTTCAAGTTCTTCCTGTTTCAATTAAAAGAGACAGTGGTCATATTGATGAAGAATTCAGGCCTTTTCTCAGCAGTAACAGAGAAGAAAAGGGAAAAAATAATTCGCTAATTTATGATCAAGTAGCTGAAAAGAGATACCCTCAACAAACTGAGACAGGATGGAAGCGCCTGAGTAGCAAAAATTTAAAAAGAAAAAAAATCCATCTACCAGTTACACGATTCCCGTAAGATCAGAAATGGTGGACCAAGGTGTAAATAGACCAGAAGCATTGAAACTCTCAAACGTTGCAATTTTTACTCAAGCCTGGATATTAAGGTAAGTGAATGGCTATGGAGCTTAACACACTCTGAATGCAATTTGTGGGTCACTAAGGTCATCTATGCACATCAAGCCAAATGTCTGTGAACGTACTGCCTCATGTAACCCACAATATATTTTTCAAACAGAAATGGGAGCATTCATCGAAACTAAACTGATGAATAAAATAATTAGACAGATATAAAAGATATCAACCCCAATTTACCAGAAACTGAAACTACCGAAACTTTGAACCACAAATTTGAACTGAACCAGCCAAAATGGAAACAAGGGACGATGCTATTCTCCACCAGATGATTATGAGACAAGTGAGTACTAAAATTCAAAACTCAGAAGAGTTTTGTATGTTGTGTGCTTCAGTAGTTCGCCAATCGTAGTTTCCGGATAAAAATTATTTGTTCGCAGAGGACAAGCTGTAGACAAATTAATATGTTGCTCTAAAATGATAAAGTTTATTCACTTATCAACTTAAGGGAAGCTGAAGTTTGATCTTCATGGAGAAAATGAGTCTAGTAGTAACAGCCTAACAGGCACATATCCTTCATAGACCTCTACAATTCCCTCTCAACTTCGACAAGGGAGACTGATATTTGAAAAGAAAATCACTCATTTTCACTTTTGAATTTCTATCAAATGGAACCTGGATATTGCATTATCACATTAGTCCAATGTAAGAATTAGATAATGTCAGATAAGAGGCACAAAAGGTACACTCGCACTTCACCCCAAATGGAAGATAATCAATAACTTCATTCAGAGTAAATTAGTGACCTCCAATATGGAAAACATCAATTAAAAAGAGGTAACTCAGTTCAGTCTATTACAATACTCGTAATAAGGAAAGAAAATTGCAAATGTCGCATTATCTTTTGAGCTTCACAATGCAATCAGGAATCCAGTTAATCATTCTTATTAGATTCTGTTCTTCACCCTGATCCCATAAATGGTCCGACATATGAACCGGATCGAGACATCAATCAGAAACCCCGAAACCCAGTCCTCGCCTTTATGCGAAAGCTGCCTCTTCCTAGTACAGAATCATGGTAGAGCGTGCTCTGAAGTCAAAAACCATAACTAACCCATCTAAAGGCCGTACCTTTTTACCTAGCAGTGACAGATGGTGAAGTACAAACAAAGAATGAAAGCAACGACAACCTCAACTATTAGTTAGTTACAATAAATGCTCAATTCCTTGTATAAAAGACAAAAGGCCCCCCAACTCAACCATTACAGAGGTTGCAGGGTGTACGGTCTCCACTGTCATTTCTTGACACGTGAGTGAAATGAAACAGACAGAGGTTCAAATCAATAAACGCGACTGCATTCAAACTGATTGTCAACAACTGGGAATTCAACGAGACTGATCGGAAAGGATCAGTTTTACCTCCAAGAATCGAGCTTCTTGCTCGAGGCGCTTGAGCTCGGCTTGTATCCGGTGCTTCCCTCTGGTGTCCGACAACGCTCGGATGGAGTGGACCGGGGTCCCGGCGTCGGCGGGTCGGGGGCTCCCAGCTCGCATTACGATCGAACGGAGTTTGCCCAGAGGCAAGGAAAAACAAAAAAGGGGGACCTTTGTTGCAGAATCTAGCAGACCAAGAAGAGACAAGTGGGGATCATCATGACCCGGGAACAGGATCGGTTTTGATGGACCCCATCGGCGGTGGGAATTGAAATTAGTCTCTTCTGCGAGAGGCGGATCTCATGGGCACCAGAGAGAGAGAGAGAGAGAGAGAGGGCCAGCCCTATAAAGGAACAAGGAAAAGGGCGACCTTTTTCCTCCTCCGGGTGCGTGTTGGGTTGGAGTTGGACTGTTGTCGTGTTTCATTTGTTTGTTTGTGTTTTTGTATTGGTCTTACCTATGAAAGGGGCGTTGCTTTTCTGCTAACACGCCCTTTCTTTCTGTATTCCTTTTTGAGTTTTCTTTTCCTTAGCTCGTACAGTGTCAACTCCCACTGTAGAAGAAGAGAAGCAACTTCCACGCGCGGCGTTGCGAGGGAGGAAAGGGGCGCTCTTTTCATTGAAACGCCTTTCTATTCCTGAGATTGATTCTTTTTTTTTTTCCTTTAAACATTTTATGCGTATTTTTTGGTTCTGATTATGACTTTTGACCAAAATAGTCTTATTTTTAAAATTAATTTCCAATATTGATTTTCCCAAAAACATTTTCCAATCTAAATTTTTAAGTGCTTCTGTGGTTAACAACTCACCTTAAATTCTCGTGTGTCCTCCACGTCAACTTTCTCATTTCTTTTGTGTTTATTACTCATTTAAAAGCAATTAATATTTCCACTAGAAAAAAAAAGGAAATTCATTTTTTTACCCTATCTTTTCCGGTGGCATATGCAACCTCCTACAATCGACTATAGGGGTTTCCATGCCTCTTGTAGTCGACGTCAACTCAGCTATCACGTCAGCAAAATCAGAGGCGATGATTTTCTAATTTTAAACAAAGGGAGTGTTATTGGTATACTAATAAATTAGAAGGGATGTTGGCAGTATTTACCATTTATTACCGACATAAAGATAAATTGTTATATCGCTTGGCATGTGTTTCCAAAATAGAATAGCTTGCAATATTTATTTCTTTTCACACATTCGAATACGTTATGCTATTTCTTCTATTTTTCATTTTTTGGATAGTTAACATATTCCTATTTGGTTAGCTAATTATTTAGTTCTTTTGCCTTTTATTTTTTGTTAATTTATGCCCATAAGTTCCTTTTATTTCTTTTTGGGTGTCAATGAATGACTATAACTTCATAAAACAAATCAACAAATAAACTCTTATGGTGAACTCAAATGAATTGGTATGATAAAGTGACTAAATTTTAATGGATAAAACTATTCTAAATTCAAGTTTAGTGTCAACAATTGAATAAAAATAATAATTAAATAATGATCGAGACGTTAATATATTTGAAAAGTTTTATAAATTTAAATGTGTATATGTAAGATAACATATTTTAATATTGTACATGTTGGGGACTGAATTTTGGACCTCGTACCAATAAGGCCCATGAGGTCCGATGGACCTAGTAAAGCCTCGTGAAGCCCAGTTCGTTCATACGCTACTCAATCCTAGGTCTCGTATGCGAAGCCCATCAGTTTTCGTAATTTAATTGCTTACTAATCAAGTAATCATGAGGCATATTTTCCATTATATTCCGATATGGATCCAGATAATATATTGAGTATCTCTCCAAAGCTTGTAACATAGTCTATCCTTAAACTCCCTATACGTACTTGCTATGTATCCATGTTTAGGGTTAGTCGAAATTCTGCACTCTTTCCCTTACACATAAGACTCAATCTAACTTGAGCATCGAAGAGGTAATCAGGACACCACCCCTGACTTTCCCTTGTGCAGGTGTTCGTGGTTTGTGGATTCTTCATCAACAAGTCACACGTGAATTGTTCATGACATTAACCCAATCTTCATGGTCCTAACATTATAAAATTATATATAATTTTACATCTTTGTATTGAAAATACAAAATAAAACAAAGATCTTCTAATTTGCAAAATCTTTGTAGGCTTCAAAATTTCATCCACTAGTATATAAGAAATAGTACTTCAAGACATTTCGATTATTTTCCGAGTCACGAAACTTTTAATTCGTGCCTCGATTTTGCTAGAATTATTGCAGATCTGATAACTATATATTTATGCTATCGGTTCATGTTATTACTATATATATTTACTAGATATTTACCCATGCTTTGCACAGGTTGATTAAATAAAATTTGTTTCGCATGGTCAAATTGATATTAAAAATTAATTCAAATTTTGCACATTTTATTTATGTGAATCGAGAAATGTGAGTATGGTACATTCTTTGAAATGTACTTAGCTATAAAATAGTTAGAAGGAGGTCATGCATGATCCAATGAGATTCATTATCACCACCAGCACGGTGGTCTAGTGGTTAAGTTCCAAGCGTTCAACTTGAATATCACGAGTTCGAACCTCACTGAGGATGTAGAACTCGCCACTATGTTGGTATATTATAGGTTGGCGGTGACCGACCTATAATGTTTGATCCAGTGGGCCTTGGACTTAATTCACTAGTGTGCTGGTGTGACTGTGGTGACCAAATTGGGCTAAGTCTTAGTGAGTTATGGCGAAAGGAACATTCCGTGACAGCCAAGTTCCGTTAGTTGGGGCAGCCACAGCGGGCTAATAACTCAACCTAGCCTTTTTATTCATAAAAAAAAAACGAGATTCATTATCAACTAATTTATAATATCATGTCAATTAATAAAATTAATACCCCATATTTAATAAATAAAAAAATTTAAAAAAGAAAGCTTGATGTAATAATTATAAATCGTGAAGTTTTAATATATATACATATATATTTGAACAATATATATGAAATTAAGTCTATGATTGTATAAATATTTTACTCATATTAAATGCATTAGAGTAAAACTTATATAAGTTGATAGACATATAAATATGATGAAATTTTTAAAACTAATAAGGTTGAATCTTTTTAATATTTACCCATGTTAACTGTATGGCATTATAACTTATATATGTTGATAGATATATAAATATGATGAATTTTTTTTAAAAAAAGTCGACTATATTTTATTTACTTCAACCCCAAAATTGAATTTTTTTATCTGTATATTGTTATATATTTTAAATTGAAATTACAGATTATATTAAAACAGTTTTTCATATATATAAACGCATTGGAGTAAAATAAATATGATGAAATTTTTAAAAATAATAAGGTTGAATCTTTTTTATATTTACCTCTATTAATTGCATAGCTGTAAAAGTTATATATGTTAATAAATATATAAATATGATCAAATTAAAAAATGATTATATTTTATTTACTGAAATCCTAAAATTGAATATTTTAAAATAAAATTGCAGATTATATTAAAATAGTGTTTCATATATTTATTTTCTTTCAATATTCTATTAAAGTTTGACATTTAATGCATTATTATCAAATATATAGAATTTATATTTCCTTAAAATAGTATTATTAAGGTATTAACTTTTTCTAACCCTATATTATTTAAACATTTACTTTTCTAACCTATTTGTTTTCTTGTTGTCAAGTTTATATATATAAATAGATTGACCTTTCTAACTTTAAATTATTTATACATTTACCTTTCTAACCGTATTTATTGTATTGTTGTCAAGTTTATATATATATATATATATATATATAGCATATATAAAAGTGTAAAGCTCAATATTGTGTTTCTCAATTTTTCATAATTTCCGTTTTACCCTTCAATGTATGAAGACAATTATTATGATTCCCATTTCATCCACGGGATACATCTAAACATTCAAAAAACCTATAAATTCTTCTAATGTATTTAGACATATTTTCTATTAATATTTTAATCATGATACACGACCCTTTGTAATAGTTTATAAGGACGAAAGTTATATCTTGTAATAATTTAGAAATATGATGAATATATATATATATATGTATGTTTATTGCGTTGTGATTTGCCAAGATACTTTATGCATCATCAACTAAAATGAGTCTATTACCATAATAAAATTACGGAGCTAGATAAAATGTTTTCCAATTTTTCTTAATTCCACTTTTACCATTTCAATTAATCTAGACGTATTTTATTTATATTATATTGATTAAAGGAATCTAGTCATTTTTTACGCATTCAATGTACGTAGACAAAATTTGATTCATTCATGTATCTTACGACATAGAGAAACGCTTTTTCATATCTAGAGTGACTAAATATGTACTCTCATACATAAAGACACGTCCCTTCATTTTATCTATGCATATTGACTAAAGGATGCTTGCATGTTTCTTCACTTCATCTAATATATTATTCTTTGGTATGATATAATTTTCTTCTTATGATGGGTTTTCACTCATTTAATTAAATAATTTGGAATGTTTTCTTATTCTTTTTTGGGCTAGTATGTCCACAATCATGAACCTTACTTAGTTTTTCAAATCTATCTTCTTATTCTTTTTTACAGAAATATACTAATAATCATTTTTGTTTTGAATCTAACGTTCAA
The DNA here is from genome assembly GCF_007655135.1 of Punica granatum. Taxonomy (NCBI): domain Eukaryota; kingdom Viridiplantae; phylum Streptophyta; class Magnoliopsida; order Myrtales; family Lythraceae; genus Punica; species Punica granatum. Next base: position 14,479,990 of record NC_045131.1, on the reverse strand, counting down.
ATTTTACATGAGATAGAAATCAATTAGTAATATGGCACCAAAAAAATAAAAGTAAAATAATAAATTACATAAAAATAAAAAGGGAAAAACTCATAAAATTCTGAAAAAAAAAGATATAATGAATTAGAAATTAAATTAAAAATAAAAGTTATATAGTCCTAAATTAAATTAAAAAAGGGTGAGAAAAATAAAAAAAATAAATTTTAAATATAAAAGAAATTCAAAGTATGCAAAAAAAAAAACAATGAGAGAAAGAAATTCAACTTTACACCTATAATAGCTTAAATTGTTTTTGCATTTGGAGATGTCAATTGTACTTTTTATAAATTCCTATTTTTTATCTCTAATATATATATTTCTCTCTATCGCCTCTTCAAGGTTTCCACTTCCCGCCAATTCTCTGCTCTTTTCTCATTCTTGTTGAGGGTCAATTATGGTGACCGCTATCTATACATACATCCATTCCCACAATCATACCACCTAGCCTATATTCCCCCCTTGCTTCTCATGCACCCTCTTCCTCTCTCTTTGATCATTCTCTACTTTTCATCCCTAAACTGGATAGACTTCCTGGTTTGCACAAATTACTCAATGCATGGTGCATGACTATAACTCCAAACTGTGGTGAATCAGTCTCTGATCAATCAACAAATTACAGAAAATGGGAGACATTTCTTTTATGGATCAACGAGCCATTAAGAGAAAACACCAAGGAAGAATGAGAGAGAGCGGAACAAAGAGGCGATGAAGTTTGCGGGCCATGAATGGCAACTCGTTGTAAAGATGTTCATTTTACAAAAGTCTTATATGTTTAGACTCCTATGATCACAAGGAAGATGTAGGAATGTATAAAACTCAAATCGTTGAACAGTTCGAGAGTTATAGTGATCTGAATCTTCTACGGTTGCGATAAGTAACAAATTTTGACTTGTATTTTTATCTGATTCCTTCACCGTGTGAAATCTAGTTAATTTCTAAAACAAAAATTCATTTTGTAAGGTTTTCATTGACACCAAGATTCAATGGTTTGTACATAGAGAAGCAATCTGTTGAATTTAGCCAAGCGAAGACTTGGGGATCTCGCAGCTAGCACATACAATCACTTCGAGAGACACGTGGCATCTTGTAAATACCTTTTTCTGGCATTTTTTATCCTTCCGTTGCTAGAGACCGAAACATCTCTGATTAATGGATATTTTCACTCGATTTCATTGACCGTTAGTAAATATGTGATAATTAATGTTTTCTAGGCAAACTATCAAATTTTTTTTTTACAGACAGTATTTAAATAATTTAACTTGCATTAATAGTATCGATTTAGTATCAATCATAAAAATAAAAATTTCAAATTATGATGTAGCATGTCCCCTAATCTCTCCTTATTCAAAATTAGGTCATCTTATCTCTCTCTCTATATTAGAGTATTTCGAAGCTGTTGTTAATTAGAGTTGTATTTTTGGCTTTGTGGATAAACTATAATTATTTTGTTTTTTCTTACTTCTAAAATTTTTATAACTTTTTCAGTGTATAATTTCTTTTATATTTTTACTTTACTCTTTGATTTACATGTCTTTTTGCTGATTGATAGTATGTGCCACTATTTATTTCAAAATAAGTCAAAGATCAACTATATATATTATAGGGAAAATAGCCTCATATAGCACGATTTTTACTTTATTTTCACTCCATAACACGTTTTTAAAAGTTGTCACGATCTAGCACGAATCACCATTTTATTCCTGTATCTAGCACACCGTTAAACTCCTTCTTCCTCCTCCTCTTTCACGACTTAAACGCTGAAGCAGAGAGATCAAGAAGGAAGAAGATGCCGCCGAAGCTAAGAAAATAATGATGAAGATGGTCACGGAGATTGCTGGTTGCTTGAGGTGTGAAGGGAGCATGAGCAGTAGCCGTTGGAAGCTGTCGAGAGTTGTCGAGAAGATCAGGAAGCCATGGGAGGTCTGTCTGTGATGGTGAAGGTACTGAGGATGGGAGAGAGCAACCGAGAGATGGTGGTGAGGACAGGGAATAGGCGTCGTTGTCTGCTCCTGCTCGAGAAGAGAGAGAGAGAGAGAGAGAGGGGTTTATGGAGTGATCAGAACTGAAGAGCAAAGGATGGTTACGGTGACGTTGCAGTGCAGCCAGGAGTAGGCGGGTCAGCCTGCAGAGGAAAAGGAGAAGAGGAATAAGAGTAGGTTGGTTGTTGCAGGTCTGTTCAAGAAGTGGGAGTTCATTGCAGGTCCTGGACTTGCAGGGAGGAAGAAAAAGAAGAAAAGAAAAGATTATTGGTGATGGTGATTGACGCTTTATCAGATGGAGTTTGCAGGGAGGGCGTGTGAAGCAGAGTCGTGAAGGAGGAGGAGGAGGAGGAGAAAGAAGGAGTTTAACGGTGTTTAATAGTTTTTAGACGGAGTTTAACGATGTGTTAGATTCGAGAATAAAATTGTGATTCATGCTAAATATTGACAACTTTTAAAAACATGCTAGAAAGTGAAAATAAGGTAAAAATTGTGCTATATTAAGCTATTTTCCCTATATTATATGAGTACTGCATAGATTGTACGTGCCTCTTCTATTTCATATGAGCAACAATAAAGTGTCCAAATTATACATTGTTTACACTCCATTATTTTAGTGAGACATTAGATATTATTGGGTCAAAACTTTATTAGTGACACTATGTCGTTTTAGCTTGATAATTCTTTCGATATCTTACGCCGCGAACAACGCCCTTGCTTCTATACTAATATATATAAATGCACTTCTTAGTCATATTACATTTCTAATCGTATTTAATCATATATGTATATTACATTTCTAACCCAATTTATTACCTTTCTTTACTTATCAAAAATTTATTACCTTTCTAACCCTATATTATCGATATTGGGATAAATCTGTACTTTACGTATATTTCCAAAACATTGTAGCTTGCAATAAGGTAGGGAATATTGATTTTTTCAAACATTCGAATATGTCCTGCTACGTTTTCAATTTTACATTTTTTTGGTCGGTTAATTAATTCATCAGTGATATGAGATGTCTGTCTCCTTAGATAATGAGTTCTACTCTCAACTCTGCCGAACTCCCTTTTGTGCCCTAGGTCTCACGGTGGCTCCGCCGTGCCTTGCCGTCTCACGGCACCGTCAATCGACCACAATCCCCATCCGAGGCCCTAGCTTCATCAGACCCATTGTATGATGGCTCCCCCGGAAGGCGCAGACCTGCCCGAATCGAGCCTTCCATGGCTGTGGGTAATCGAGTACCTTGCAAGCTCCGAGCGGGCGAATGCGAAGCTCTTATACGGTATTGGTTAATAATTCATGTTAGGAATTCGGTTTTTGATTGTTTTCCTTATTGTCTTGATGGACTATGTCTGAGGATTGGGTGATTTGATTTGGTTGCTTTCGCTTAGGCATAATCGAATCGGCACCGCTGTCACGCGATGAGCTGGGAAAGAATGTGCGGGAGTTGGTTGCATTGGCGTGTTTGGAGCAGTTGTGCGGCCCGGAGAAAGAAAAGGAAACTATGTGTTGTGATCCTTCGAACTCAGACTCGGGCTCGGGCTCCATATTTGAGCTGTCCTGGAGCTGCGAAGATGTTCTAGAGGACATACTGGAGGAGGTACATTGTCGGGTTCGACTTTTGTTTCGCTGGGAGTGCGTTTAGAGGGTGTCCGCTTAATTTGAAGTAGTTGTTCTAGGTGGACATCTACTATGGTAGTGATTTTTTGTGGTTGTATTTGGTTAGGGATCTTTCTCCGATCTTAGAATGACTGGCAAAGAACAATTGAAGGCACAAGTTTGCCGATTCGTTATGCATAAGAGGAATTCCATGCCTAAACCTGCTCTAGAACAGGTAAACGGAAATCGCTCTGGATCCTCTACACTTCCTGAGTTCCTATATTGTCGATTTCTTCGTGTCAGTTTTCTTTTGTTGTCTTGTTTTCAAACAGCTAAGAGATACAATACTTGAAGGGATGCATCCGGACGCTGCTTCCTTGAAGCTAATGAGCGGATTGGCGTGTTCATCTGATAGTCATAGAGTTTTAGGTGGCAATGTTGAGCATGGTGATGGAAGAAGAGATAATGACTCGTGTATGGGACCAAATAATACCGGAAATTTGGATGGGAGAATCAATGATGTGGGAGATCAACGAGAAGTGTTGCCTAGTGATGCTAATGAACCGGTGCACTGTCCTGGTTGTTCTCTTCAAATTGATGGAGAGGACAGCCCCGAGGATGATTTTGAAGATGCGGATGGAACTGATGATGATGAGTCTAACATCTCTAATCATACGATTAGTCTAAGAAGGCGGACAATATGGCGGTGAGTTTATTTTAGGAATTTCTGGAGTCATTTTCTTCTTCCATTTACACTGAGACTCTGATGAGTGTGTAGCCTGAGTCGACCAGTTTCATTAATTTTTCTCGCTGCTGCTAATATCGACTTATCTGTGTAGGGTTGGTACAAGCCCTGTAGTCTCTTGCCGGAGGCAAAAGAAAGCACCATGGACGGAGGAAGAAGTAAAGATACTAAAGGTTCTTTGCACTTGTTAGATTGTCGCGCTGATTAAGTTTTGCTCATGCAGTAGCTATCCTTCAAAGTCTTTTCAGTTCTTTTGCATAAGTTCAGTCTTTGCGTGTCAATGCAGGAATGTGTGGAGAAATTTCGGAATGCTGATGATAAGACTATCACGTGGAAGCAAATACTGGAGTTCGGTGCTGGTGTGTTTATGCATGACCGAACTGCTCGGGATCTCAAGAACAAATGGACAAACATCTCCGGGAGGTACCGAAAATTCAAATGATCTGGTCTTGCTTTCGTTTGCTTTAGAGCAAAAGTGTATATGCTCGTACCCATTCATCATCTCATTTGGGCTTTCTGTGGTCTGAGATCAAAGGGGTCGGATAGCGTAGAATTTTGTATATGCTAGGCATGTTTGTTTTTGCTATGTCTGCCCTATAACAACTCTGTACATATCTACATGAAGGAGCAGCCTGTTATAAGAATTTTCATCCTCGAGCTTCTTTTTCGTGATAAGTAAGCAATACGAGTCAGGAACCAAAGAAGATTATCCGATTACTCGAAAACACCCATCAAATGACAAAGATTTAAACATCAGCTCATCTTTTACAAGCAGAACAACCAAACAAGCCTCGGTGCTGCTCACATTTACCTCAGTAATAAAACGCATGCCCAGGACAGATTTATCTCGGTAAGTTTCCTAAACTAATATCAATGTCTACTATTGACCTGAACTGAGATGGATTGCTCGAGATCAACATAAGATGTTTCATGATCATACAAAAATGAAAAAGATAATCGCAGTGATAACTCCCAACACACAGGCTAGAAATAAGAATTTCAGAGTGTCACCATAAACTCGCATTATGCATGACGTAGGTAGGTACCGTTGATCGTGTTCACTAAGAACAATCAACAAGGCCAGGTGCGTGCATTTTTTTTTTTAATGATGATTGATCGGGCGCTTGCATTGGCAATGACTAATTGCAATCCACTCCCAAAAGTTATATCAATAAGGCCTGGCTAAGTGCAACATGATAGAAATTATTGGAGGAAAATTGAAAAGGGAACGACAAAATGAGGAAAGAAATAAAATTGAAAGGGAAGAAAATACTACCTCTATCTAATCAATCTTACCACCAGCAAGCAATGGGAGAGAAAACAGAACAAAGAACATTTTGAAGACATTTTGTTGAAATTTTCACCAAAATGTTGGTTGGAACATTTCTCCTCCTATCTCCCACTATCCCCCCAACTTCGGTGGGTTTTGATATCCTCGTTAACTTTTGATTACCAAATCCAAAGAGTAAAACTTATTATTTACCCCAAAAAAAAAAGAATAGGAATTATTTAATCCCATTCCACCTCATATACCGGAGATACTAAGGAAGATGTCAGTCTACGTGTTGAGCCCCGACAGCAACACCTGCAGACCACCAAATTGATCTTGAGCATGTTATGTGACACGTGTCCTTTCACAAACATAAAACATTTGTTGACGTCTCCCCTCACCATCTCATCTCCCCTGTTTGACAACAAAAACATTTGACCATGATCCAAACTCACCCCCAAGATTTGGAAGAGAAGCAAGAAACAATCATGTCGAGCGTTGTTCCAGCAGTCCTTTCATCCACCCTCCTGAAGAAATCCATCATCCCCTTCTCCTCCTCCATCAACCCGATCCGACTGATAAGTCCTCCAACGCCGAATTATCCACGTTCATGTCCTCCGATTTCGCCGAGAAGGGCCGGCGAAGCATATGCTGATGGTGGGGGTCCGCCACTTTTGGCGATGCCAGTCCATGACCCGCCTGGCCCGTTCCCAGAGATCTTCCCGGGGGGCAAGGCCCCGATGGAGTTCCCTCCTCACGCCCCCGACTACAGCCCCTTGACTGCGCCGCCAGAGCTGCCGACCACTGTCCCACCTCCCAGCTTCGACCCGATTGGGCCAGTCCCCCAGGAGGTGCCCGCTGATCCTCCGCCAGGTGGTCCGGGTCCCAACCCGGGTCCGGATTTCCCAGGCCCGCCGATTCCTTCTCCCTCAAAGCCCGAGGTGCCGCCACCCCATATGCCGGATATCGTTCCTCCTAGGCCACCGGAGATTGATCCTCCGCCGACAGGCCCACCGGATATCATTCCCCCACCGTCAATGCCACCAGATATTCCACCGCCGCTGCAAGAAATTCCGGCCGTTTTCTGAAAATCTTGGAAGATAGATGATACATGCAGGCACGTGTAGCGACCACCTGACGTCCTCTTTCCTTGTCGGAATATATTTCACTAGGTTGTATCTTTTGAGTATAATATATAAAAGTAAGTTCCAATATAAGCCCAAGCAGCTGGAGTAGCTCAGTTGGTTAGAGCGTGTGGCTGTTAACCACAAGGTCGAAGGTTCAAGCCCTTCCTCTAGCGCTTTCATTTATTTATTCTTTTATCATTCTATTGCCCCCACAGATCAATACCAAACATCTCTTAGTCTCTCACCGTCCACTTATCAAACTCAATCCGATTTAGTTACACGCGGAAGGCCATTTCATGATTTGATCGGGCATCTCTATCATTCCGTTGGCATCCCTTCGCGTCTAATCTTCTAATTCTTTCTCTTTTTATCATTCTATTGCCCCCACAGATCAATACCAAACATCTCTTAGTCTCTCACCGTCCACTTATCAAACTCAATCCGATTTAGTTACACGCGGAAGGCCATTTCATGATTTGATCGGGCATCTCTATCATTCCGTTGGCATCCCTTCGCGTCTAATCTTCTAATTCTTTCTCAATAAGATTACGGATATTCTCAGTCTTAAAATTTAATCTTTTCATAATCTTGTCCTGTGATGTGACTACAAGTATCCTTAAAATTTAATATTTTCCTAATCTTGTCCTGTGATGAGACTATAATTATCCTTAGCATAATGATGAAGACAAATTCGATTTGTAGTTTTATCAAACCCGTAGAACTAAAATCGATTTTAGCACATTAAAAAATGATGGATTTGCTAAAACGATTGGCACTTTTTAGCAAATCTGTAGAACTAAAATCGAGCCGCCCGATACATTATATGTAAAGCATGAAGTGTTCTCAAAACTTGTTCTTCCACAAATGCCCTTCTTGTTGATCTCAAACTCGAACCTCCATTTCTTTTTCCCAATAAAATCGCATAAGTCCGAAAAGCTGGGGTCCGCATGACCATAAAGCCTTTCCAGCTATCAGTAATCTTCCTCGATAGTTTTACGCGAATCTGCTCCATCTCAAAATTCATGCGATCAGTAATATGATTGCCACGGAATGCTCAGAAAGAATTAACTAGCGATCAAGCATAAACGATGAGCAACAACCCTTCTACGAGTTTCTTTCCACTTAATAAATGTAATTAGAGATGTATCTGATTTTCAAGGATCCATCGTGACAGTGGAAAAGAAGAAAGCACACTATATATATTTGCTATATTATTCGAAATTCAAATACACCCATTTATATGCCCAATAATTCATTACAGCAATCATTCACTGAAATCAGCAATCAAATCCACTGAATCAATTTAAACCGTACAAATAGAAATACGCGGGGAATGCTTGGTTTCGTGACTGAATTTTCAATCACGATCTAAGTTAAAAATACTTACTGTTGTTGTACAAGAGTATATGTGAAATTTTTGAACCATTATTGATGCAATTAACACTTGAATTTACACTTCAATGGAAAAAAAAAATCTTACTGTTAGTCTATAATCCACAACAGAGAAATGCCAGTGTTGCATCTTACTGAAATACGAATATAACCACGCGAAACATGACAAAGATTATTTTAGGATTAAATACATAAAAAAAAGCACAACCTTTACATTTTTTTTTCCTAAATATAGCATGTCCTTTAGAAAATAGCGCAAAAAACACGACATTTACATTTTTTTTCTTAAATATAGCATGATCCTTGTATAGTAGCATATAAATGTACGATATTTGCACTTTTTTCTCAATATATCACGACATTTAAAAAATAGTACAAAAATACACGACTTTCAGGTTAAGCTATAATTATAGCACGGTGTCAATTATTTCTTCAAATGTAAAGATAACAGCTAGCGGGAGTTAACGATGCAATATAGCACAACATGATGGAACGAGTGTCACCTAGCACCGTTAGCTCCATGTTAGTTGTTATCATCCAATCACGTGAGGTATACTCATCCAATCATTCTTTGTCACGTGGCACCGTTAGTTACACGTTAGCTGTTATCGTTACAATTTAATCGAATAATTTATACTATGCTAAATGCACAACTAAATCTAAAGGTCGTAAGGAAAAAAAGTGCAAATGTCGTGCTTTTATATATTACTCCCCAAAAATCGTGCTAAATTTATGAAAAAATGCAAAGATCGTATTTTTTTAGGTAATTAAACCATTATTTTATGGCACACCCCAACAAATCACTTTATCAAACAAATCACAATGTTGCCCTAATCGATTACTCTACCGATTTACTGCCCATAATACCAAACTAATAACAGTGCTGCCTAACAATATCGGAGTTCAATTTCTTGACAGGAACCAACAAAATCAAACAATGGAAAGAGAAGTGCAACAAAATGGAATGCTAGAAAACAAAAATTGGATGCATTCCTTAGATTCGTAATTACAATTAGAAAATTTATACCTTGCTTTCTTAACTCCCATGATGCTAGAAAACAAGAATTGCATGCATTCCTTAGATTCGTATTACAAATAGAAAATTTATACCTTGCTTTCTTAACTCCCATGAAAATCTTTTGCTTGATAAACATGTACCTTTTACTTTCTTGAAGAAGAGAATTTAGAGAAGGAAAAATGAAAACTAAAGGAGGAAAGAAAAATTAATCTTCTGAAAGTACGAAGTTTGAAAATTGACCGATGCCTTGATTGCTTTTACTCAATGCAATCAAAATCAAGTTTCTAAGTAGACACAATGGAGGATTAACAAAATCGAAACCTAGACTAGTGAGTTTTTATAAATAATGAATATAGTGTTTCGGAATAGTTTTCTACATATTTTTATAAATTATAACCTTATATAAGATAAAAATTGAAAATTACTTTACATTCCTACTAATATCCTACGAGACAGACCAAACATTTCGTTCTTATTATAATTTTGTTTTCGATGACTCTTTTTTTTTTAGTGAAGTTCATATTATAATTTTTAAAAGTTGATTTTGCACAAAAAAAAAGTGTTGTGTTGAGGAATTATGAATTAGTTCTCCATTTTTTTTCGAACCATAAGAGCAATCAATCCCCTTAAATTGGAATGAAAATGATAATAAATTAATCCAACATTTGACTTGGTATAAACGAGTTCCAACACGAGTCGTACCAAATTTAAGTTTCCATGACAAATTGATTCCCCGTGAAAAATGAAAAGTAAGGCTCCTTTGGTTTTAGAGTTGTAATCCAATTCCACTCCACTCCATGTTAGGGACAAAAAATATAATAATAGATAGAGAAATTTATTATTAAAAAAATAATTTTAATAATCATTAAAGAAAAGTAAATGTGAAAATTTATTATAGGTAATGTAAAATTGTGAGTTTTTAAGAGGATCGAGTTTTGGATAACATTGCTTTTACTGAACACGAATCAGATGATCCCAGCAAATAACAAAGAGCGTCGTCGTGCCGAGAGGGCAATGGCCATTCATTGCAAAACGTGTCAATAACCCAGACGCCAGCCTTTTCCTTTTCACGATAAATAAATAAATAAAACAGCCCATTTTCATGTGTTGCTTGCCGTTGCCGCTGCTGTCGCTTCACTTCACCTGAACCAAATTGGTGAAGCCGCTACCCCTTCTGCCTTTTTCATCTCGCTGTCTCTTGAGTCTCAGCTTCAGCTGTTCTTTGACAATCAAAAGCATCCGAACCCTTCCTTCAAATGCACGAAAATGGGGGGATTCCCCCGAAAAGATATGCAGAATAAACAAGTCCCCAAGTTGCGGCAAAGCCATCCGTGGCTGCTGAATTGAAGCTCAAGACAGCAACCCCCATAATAAAGAAGTAACTCTCCCCTCTCCTCCCTTCTCCTCTCCTCTTCACTTGAGCTCATAAGCTTGGCTTGCAATGGCGTCCCATCTCATCCCATGCCAAACCCACAAACACCCGTCCCTGTTACCGACATTGCTGGCTCCACGCAGGGGTTGGAACAGGGCAAGGGCTGGTTTTAGGATTAGGGTTTCCGATGGCGCGGACTCCTACCTCGACATGTGGAAGAAGGCGGTGAACCGGGAGAGGAAGTCCATCGAGTTCCAGAACATCGCGGACAACAAGGTCCCGAGCGGTGGAGACCAGAGAGTGGTGGACTTGGAGGCGAAGAGCGTGGAGTTCCAGAAGCTTCTCGAAGTCCCCCGGGAGGAGCGGGACCGGGTCCAGCGGATGCAGGTCATCGACCGGGCAGCTGCTGCGATTGCAGCGGCTCGCTCTGTGATTCAGGAGAAGGGGAGTCTTGAGAGCGGACGGGACGAAGCGGCGAGACTTGCAAAGTGGGATTTGGATGATCATGAAAATGGTAATTTGAAAAATAAGAATAATTTAATTTTTTGGAGAAGTATTTTTTTTAAATGAATCTGTGTTTAATGTTTTGATGGTTTTGTCTTTGGCTTGTGTTTCGATTGAGATGACTACTGGCTGATATGAAATGATGGTGCGAAACCGATAGTGCGAAACCGAACGATGATAAACTTGTTGAGTTAAGTAGTAATGCAGCTAATTTGGGTTTGTTGATGCATTATGTGTCTGTCTTTGAGGAGAGGTACTATCTTTGATTTCGAAATGCCATGGTCTGATAAACATCTGCAGATTGTTGTGGTGATTTTCTGGAAGAAAGATTTGCAATGCAACATTGCTGTGACATTTTCACGGGCATACTAGTACGCTGCAGTTCTTGAGATGTTTCTTGGTACCTATACCACTATAAGTAAAATATAGTATCATGCTCTACTGCTTATTTGACGTTCAACTTTCTCGATTATTTTATCATAGGCACCTCCGTTTAAAGGATCCATTTCATTTTGTTTTACAATTTTGTTGAATGAAATGTTTCCTTTCAATGTTTGTTATGTTCGAGAAAAAAATAAAAAATCAAAAGTTTGAAAGCGACCGAATTCTGAAAATAATGTTGAAGTCCAGTTACTCCAGTTGCTTTCTACTGTCTCGCTTTCTTGCGCGTTAACTTATGTAAATTCTTTTAATATTATAATGAATCCCAAGTAGTAGGGTTTGTCACGTGCTTTTAGTCATGTATTTTAGAAAACTAAACCCATAATAGTTGATTTTTCGCAGAGGAGCAGAGTGGAATCGTATTCTTACCTGCATCAGAAGCCAATTCTAATGGTGTACCGGGCCCAGATTTCTGGTCTTGGACGCCTCCCTCAGCTAATGATCAGACCTCACTTGATGCTGATCCCCAGGCAATCAGTAAACCTTCTGTGTATCCAACTCCTACCAATCCTGTTATTGAAAAGGAACGATCAGCAGATGTCCTCTCCATTCCTTTCGAGAGCAAGTTTCGTGAAAGTGTCATAAACCCTCTCCTTCTACCTCTTCAGTCCCTGACGGAGACTGAGAAGCTCAAGGGCTTGCCTTCTTTGAAAGAGGATGAAAAAATCAGTGCCATATCCTCTGCAAATGCTACAGAAGCAGCCGATGCCCTGGGCAAGGCAGAGGAGTTACCGTCTTCAGGAGTGAATCCTGATGGGTCAAGATGGTGGGGGCAGACAGGAATTGAAAAGAGGCCCGATGGTGTGATTTGTAGATGGACGTTGAGAAGGGGTGTTAGTGCTGATCAAGTCACTGAGTGGCAGGAGAAGTTTTGGGAGGCTTCTGATGAGTTCGGGTACAAAGAACTGGGTTCTGAGAAATCAGGACGGGACTCCCATGGGAATGTGTGGCGTGAATTTTGGAGGGAGTCGATGCGGCAGGTTAGTAGTTTCAGTTTTAGTCAGAACTGTTCATCTTATTTGACTTAAGTTAGAAAGAAATTCATATGATGCCCTAAATCATGAAGTTCCAGCAGGTAGCTGATAAAGCTCCCTTGTTTTCATTTAACTCGATGACTTGGTTGAGCGGTTGAAAGAGTGGTCTGAGGCATTGCAATGTCTCTCAGTTTCAAACCACTACACGCTCCAATCATGCAACGTTGCCTCTCAAATTGGATTTCAAAGAGACCTAGACTGACTGGATTCCATAGCTGCAGGTTATCATATACTAGTTTAGGTCCCAAAGAGTCCCTTGTCTATAACATGATAATTACTATGACCATAATCACAATAAGATTCTGATTTTGCTCAATACTTTTGTCTTCTGTTTAATTTGCAACCCTTTTAAAGTCCATTCAAAAGCAAGTTCTAACATTAATTTTGCTGCTTTATAGTCAATCTTAGGCACTAATCAAATGCATAGGAAGCAATAATATTATCCACATTAGCCGTTTTTTATTTGCATCAAGTGCTCAGTTTTTCACTAAACTTCTAAGCAGGAAGCGGGACTTGTGCATCTTGAGAAAACAGCCGATAAGTGGGGCAAGAATGGGAAAGGCGAAGAGTGGCAAGAGAAGTGGTGGGAGCATTACGATGCTTCTGGGCAGGCCGACAAGTGGGCCCACAAGTGGTGCAGCATTGACCCGAAGACACCCCTTGAGGCTGGTCATGCTCATGTTTGGCACGAAAGGTATAACTAAACTTCTCATAACTGGGAATTCTAATTCATGCCTTGATTTTAAAAAGTTTAACGGCCATCCAGCTATTAGAAGAAGAATACATAGTATGCAACGATTGTCTGATGATTCATGGAAGAAATTAGTGCTTCTGTTTGACTTTGTATAGAAGCTAGGCCGTTTATGTTAAGATATTACGACCATAGCCTTCCATATCGCAGTGGAGTAATCACGATGCAGAGCCTAGCTAAACTTGTTCCTCCATCAGTCATAATTATTTCTGCTCTGCCGGAATAGTCACGACGCGGACCCTAGAGTAAATTCGATTTCCATTACAGCCCCCTTAGTAATATCTGGAATGCATGGATCAGTGGCCATTCCACAGGTGCCACCTAACAATTTCTTGAGATGGTTTTCAGCAAAAGACCCTGAATTCTTGTAGTGATTGAGCTGTGTCCTATTATGGTGCCTCGTTTCAGCTATACCTATCACTTATGGTAGACACTCATTAGATTATATAGTCTTAACAAATTTTTAACTCAAGAAGTTTCATCAAATTATTGCAAATGGCATATCGTCACACAAGAACCGTTATGTGGCCAAAAGCAGAACTCTAGGAAGGAGGTAGCAATTCAGTTTCACTTTAAGTGTTAGGTGCTCCATGAATAATTCAAGTTTGGTTGATGCTAGGTGGGGAGAGAAGTATGATGGGTGTGGTGGAAGCACCAAGTACACGGACAAGTGGGCCGAGCGGTGTGAGGACGGAGGTGGGTGGTGGTCGAAGTGGGGAGACAAGTGGGACGAGAACTTTGATCCAAACGGGCATGGGGTCAAGCAAGGGGAGAAGTGGTGGCAGGGAGGGGACGGGTCCCGCTGGAACCGCACTTGGGGAGAGCACCACAATGGGTCAGGATGGGTCCACAAGTACGGCAAGAGCAGCTGCGGAGAGCACTGGGACACGCACGCTCAGCAGGAGACTTGGTATGAGAGGTTTCCTCACTTTGGGTTCTACCACTGCTTCGATAACTCGGTCCAACTCCGAGAAGTTCCCAGGCCTTCTGAGATTTTGGGAGATTAGTTATGTTGCTGGAAACGGTATATAAGAACTTCATTTGGAGGACTAACATAGTAGAAGTTGCTTTTTGTATGTTATATGTGTGTGTGTGGCGTACATACATGCAATATAAATCACCACCTCAGGCTTCTGCATGAGTTAAAAGGCCCTTTAGCTGATTTGGTTAGTGATCCTTTTACTTATCCACATTAGCAGGTATTGATATTAGTTTGAGTCCAAGTCCGTTAATCATGTACGCCTTGTAGTGTTTGGAGTCCGGTTGGGGTGAGCTAAGCATGAATTGGTCTCAGGTGGGTGATCAGATGATTAATTTATGCCAGTCGAGTCCAAATCGGTTAATCCTGATTCCCCATATAGTTGGAGTCTAGGCCTTCATGGTCTTGTGGGATCTTAGGAATTTTCCATTGCATTTGATGAAGAAGTTAAATTTGATTTAGTTTGATTTGATGAGATAAAAGACAAAAATAGTTAGGAAAAAAGTAATGATTGTGTTAAATTGAGAAAAAATATCGAATAGATAAGAAAATTTGTGTCTGGTTTTAAAGTTAAGTAGAGTTGAGTTTTGTTTTTAATTGGTTTGTAATGATTGTATTGTTGAGAAAAAATATGAAAAAGTAATGAATAGTTAAGAGAAAATAATGATTGTATTGTTGAATTGTGAAAAAAGTAATGAATAGTTGAGAAAATTTAGTATTAAAAATTGAATTGAATTGTTAAAAAAATTGAAGAAAAATGGAAAAGTAATAATTTTGTTGTTGAATTGAAGATAAGTGGAGTTAAGTAGAATAGAGTTAAAAAAAATTAAAAACCATACGGGCTCAAATGATTGTATTGTTGAATTGAAAAAAAATTGTTAAATAATTGAGAGAATTTAATATTAAAAAAATTATTTTAATAATAAGTATGAAAAAGAATTCGAAAAAAAGATAAAAAATATTAATTATGTTGTTGAATTGTGGGAAAAATAAAGTAAGTTAAGTTCTATTGGATAAACAAACTAGTCTCAGGTTTAATTTGAATAGGGATTTTTATCCCAAATGGCTCATGGTTTACCCTTTTTGTCAAATCTATCATATTCTTTTTTTTTGTCAGATCTATTACATGGTTTACTTTTTGCATTAAATCTATCACGACGTTATATTTTTCGTCAATATCTAACGGTCGTGCTGACGTGATACATGTAAGGATAGTGGGTCGCACTTGCCACGTGGGCGTCACATCAGCACGGCCGTTAGATGTCGACAGAAAAGATAACGCCGTGATAGATTTGATGTAAAAAGTAAACCATGAGATAATTTGACAAAAAAAAGCATATGATAGATTTGACAAAACGGGTAAATCATGAGCCATTTTAGGTAAATTTCCCATTTGAATAAAAGATTGTCACGTGACCTAATAAAAATTGAAAAAAAATCAAAAAACGAAAAAAAGGGAATAAAATTGAGTAGACTGAGGAATGGGTCTAAAACTGGATCTAGAATTTTCTAAATTAGGGTCTTAGGTCCACTTTTGGTTTTCGGGCCCCGGGCTCATTTCCGATCTTGGGTCCACTCAGCCTGCTCTATTGGGCCAAAATAGGTCCACTTGGCGCAATTTCTTTAATTTCAAGTTATCTTGTTGGTATAAATGAATATATATGCAGGCCTTTGACCCATTAAGGTATACAATTGGATATCAAAACTTAAGTTTGGCGAGCTAGAAGTAAATTAGGTGGATTGGGTACCGATTCGGGCCATATGCCTTGCGAGCTATAGAATTGTAATAGGGCTCTCGAATTTGGATTTCTAGTTTAAGAACGACTATTAAAATCCATAGGAGATTAGTGTCATGACCCCGTAGTAGACCTGATAGGTGACTTACTGGCCCATGTTTGCGGTACTGTTGCAACTCATTTCAAGTCCCAAGCATCACACACTAATCTAACATTTTCCCAAGTTGGGTTTGACCCCCTACATATATGATGAGATTTTCTTTTTTTTTTTTTGTAAACACCGGCATCCGAAAGTCCAGTTAGTCCTGACTAATCTAGTCCAGCCAGGTCGGCTCACTAAGGAGTAAAACTCTCACAGCGTGGATTTTCTATATTCACAAGGACTCCAATTCTGAAACCTTGCTTAAGCAGAATAAATGTCGAACCACTTAAATCAATCAAAGGTGGTATATGATGAGAGTCTTTTACATAAGTGTTTTGGACAAATCCTCATTTCGTGGTTGATCATCTCTTCGAGTCTTTCCATTAATATATACATAAAAAAATTTCAGATTGTCATAATATATTTATTTATTGGATATTTTCAAGTAGATTATTTATTTCGTTATCCATATCTTTTCCAATTATTATAAAATTTATATACACAACAATATCAATGTCTTAATGAAAAATAATATCAACATAATATAAAAACAACAGTAAGTGCTCATGCAACGCACCGGTTACATAACTAGTGTATATACATAGGGGTGAAGGTTTTCCAGAGTTAAAAAGGAGCACCGCTTTTGTATAGATTGAGTACGATAAATTATGAGCTAAAACTTACTGGAAAATTCATAAACTGAATGATTGTCTTCATCAATCTCTTGTTATTTCGTGATATAATGGGTTTTCATATCTTGCTATTGTATTGATTGATTTTTTTTTTTATATTGAATGTAATTGGACTTCGGCTCCTAGTTAAGGAAAAAAAACAAAAAAACAAAAGAAAACTGCTCGGATTGGTGCCATTGTTCAGGGACAATTAGAATTGGTCCACAAAATTCATGAGGACCAGGCACGTCCTCTTTTTTCTTGGGACTTTATGTTGATTTGTCGAAGGAAGTTGTCAACACGGATTGCAACAATTGAAAAAACGTGATTAAGAAGGCATAACTGCCGCAGTTAACCATTCAACTCTGCCCCGGTAATTTTCTAATCTCGTGTTTATCCCGTAGTAAAATATCATCGAATGAGGGCGAGCCACCGCACTCGTTACTTGATTGAAATAACGATCATATGATCTTACAATTTTTCTAGTTATCAGTAAACGTCCCGCGTGCCCCTCTTTTTCTAAATCAGCGAACACGGTACTTTGACCTTCCATCTTCAGTAAGGAAAGACTCCTCGTCGGTCTATTATACAACATCGACTCGGGTGTTGGGAAGACCTTCAACAAATCATGGTCAAAACGTTAGAAGAAGAGGGATGCACGTGAGAATGCGGAGACTGGACACGAAATCGGTCGCTGGAGTACATGGTAGTCCCGAGGATGGACCACGGCACTGGGGCACGTGCGCATCTAGTCTACAGATTGGACTTGCCCATACACACACACATAAATATATACATATACAAATATATATATATATATATATATATATATATATATGCGTCCCTGGGCATCACATCAAATTCTCAATTTAATTAATAATTTCAGAAATCAACAAAATATTAATGGATAAGCTTGCATTTGGTTTTCGAGTTAGATCATAATCCAACTCAACTTGATTTTATATAGTGATCGTAAGTGTTGACAAATATATAGATGAATGATGATGTATATATATATGTATACATAAATATGAAAGTAGATGAATAATTTATTATTAAAAAATTGATTATAAAAATGGTTAGAAAAAATATATGAGTGAGAAATTATTATTAAATGAAAAAAGATAAAATAGTAATGATTGTATTGTTAAATTTATGAAAGAATATAATTGAGTTGGATAGAGTAATCTTTTCCATTGTTATAGGAACCGGACCGGACCGGCCGGTTCGACCGGTCGGATCGGGAACCGGAATAATGTCCGGTCCGATTTGCCTGAAAACCCAAAATGCACATTTGAACCGCTGGACCCATAGAACCGGCCTGTTCTATGGGTTTACTATTTATTGTAAAAATTGTTTAGTTGTGTAAGGATTTGAACTCATGACCTTTTACTTCTCATACTAGTATACTACCAACCAAACAACCACTATTTTCTTGTTCTTTTAACTCAACTTTTAAGTACTTATTAAAATTCAATATTTATTTTGAAGTAAGAAATATTAAATATATTTATATTTTCTTACACTATTCTCATATATCTTTGAAATCATCATACTTCTATCTTAATTATCATAATTTTTTTAATAATATGAATATTTATTTTGTTTTAATTAAACGTACGGTCCGACCCATCGAACTCTCGGTTGGACCCATAAACCCATGAACCCATATCCCTTCCGGTTCATCATCCGGTCCGATTCTAATAACACTGATATTTTCTATTCAAAAACCAAATACAGATTGCAATTTCATCTAGGTAAGGAGATATATATAAATTTGAATCCCAAAACACATATTTATCGAGAGGTAAAAGAACTTTTAATAGTCGACTTTTTGAAACAGAAATGATTATTCCTCCGAAATTAGATGTGCCAAATTAATGCCACTGTCTTACCTCAGTACACTGCCCTAAAAGTTGTATAAGATTACCACAGTGTCACAGTGAGTAGAGTCGGCGGATACATTCGTCCGAATTCGGCAATTTTAGCAATGCTCTTTTTGAAATTGCAAGAATAATATTTCTCGCGGTTTTTCTTTTCGAAGAAAAGACTAATTTTCAGATGGTGGGAGTCGAATTCTTGTTCTTGGATTTAATTTAAAGGAACAACGGAATACGGCAAGCACGAAATCATATGCGAGCATTAGAAAGAATCACAGCTCACAATAACTCACCGAAAATAAATTAAGGGTAAAATACAATCCTCTCTCCCCATGTTTTGCTAAAAGACAAGTCAATTGATTTTTACAAAAAATACTTCATCCAACTGATCATATTGAATCAATAAGATAAAATATCTTTTCATTCCTAACTTTTAAAGGTTTTCAATCTTTCTTTCAGTTGAACCTTGTTTTCATATTTACACGATTTGGGCCTGTTTGGTTTCGCGATTCTATTTTAGAATCACAATTTTAATTTAATTCTACCCACTACAAAATAAAATAACTCATACAAAGTCAAAGAGTGGGTCCCATTTATATCACTTTTTCCCACAACAAAATAACATAACTCATACAAAGTCAAATGGTGGGCCCCATTTATACCACTCAAAATCAAAATCAAAATCTGATTTTAAAATCCTAATATGAAACCAAACGCAACCTCATTCATCTAGAACTTGTTTTTTGAATTTTTGATAAATTTATTAATATGAAATATTTTTAAGAAAAAAACGCATTGATTGACAATGAGACTCTTGATGATATCTCAAATTGCTAACTCTAATATCTTGATATTGAGAGAAGTATACAACCACGCAGTACTTCTTGGAATAAAGTATTTTAAAATAAAAAAGAATATTTATTAAATCAAAAAGTTTTTCATTTTTTAATACAATTATTTTGAACGATTATTAAATTAAATTCTCCAAATAGTTAAAAAGATAAATCGACTATGATTTGCAAAAAATAATATCATGGCAATTCCTAGCATATCACTCTGCGAATTTTATATATTATAATTGTCTGACTTTTAAAACTCCTGTTTTATTTATGAAAAATTCCATCTTAGCAAATTTATATATAGCAAACTTGTGGCTCAATACCAATATCTACCATCCCCCTGATGAAGTTGCAACCGGCCATTTTGGTGACTAATAACCTCAGGTGATGGTGTTGCTGCAAACGAGGCCCCATTTCTGAGACATAAATAGAGGTCCTAATTTGTAATATTGATGTTAAGGAATTGGTCCTAGCCAAAGCTCTGCCTTAAATAATTGAAAGCTGTAACCTTGGAAAAAGTAACCATAGTCGTAATCGTTTTTTAATTTCAAATTTTCTAAATTTTTAAAAATTATTTTCATCGTAAATAATTTATTTGTCAATAGATTGAATGCAAATTCAAATGGCATGATCGAAGGGAACTTACTGTGACACATTGAGAACAATATTGAAAGAAAAAAACATTATGACAAGACCGAAAAAGTAACTTAAGATTAAGAACCAAAACGACCTTCTTTTATTAGGTAAACATGATCAACGGGATGGCATGCCAATTTTTAATGAAAAATGGTGGAGTGTTATTTCTTTTTAAGAGTGGAGTGCTATTTAGTAATATCTTCGGAGAGGGAATTCTAGATTACCCAATAGATAAATATAAAGATAAATAATTGAAATGGTAGATTGCCCATCTATCTATCTCCATATTTAAACGTCACCGAGGCATACTGACATATGTTTGTTTACAAAATCAAATTTAACTTAACTTAACTTAATTTTAATTTACTTTTCTCTCAATTCAACAACACAATTATTATTTTTCTATCTTTTTCTTCAAATTATTTGTCATACTTTTTTCTTATCTACTATTATAATTAATTTTTAATACTAAATCATCTTAATTATTCAACATTTTTTTTCAATTCAACACATAATTACTACTTTTTATATTTTTTTCTTCAAATTCTCTCGTACACTTTTCCCAACTATTTTTGTTTTCATCTTTTCAAATCAAACTATATCAAATTAAATCAAATTTAACTTTTTTACCAAATGCAATGTTAATTTTTATTTGAATTCTAGATTTTATTTACTATATGATGCCATAAGAAATTGGAGGCACGAAAAGCAGAATTTGGACAGAGCCAGTCACTAAATTCCAAAATTAGCAGCCTTTTTTTTTTTCCTTGGCGAAAGAAATATGGAAGCATGGAAACGAAAAAGAGGGGCATGGCTAGCTATGTTTTCGGTGGAAAATGTACTTAATTATATTTTTATTTTTATCTGTTATTCTATAATAGAGGTTTGTGATCTTAATAATGTAAGAAGATAAGGAGAAAGAATAGAGACGCCTGGAAGTTTGACAGACGAGAAGAAGATCTAAAACTTATCAAATACTAGACGAATGGCACGCGCATGTGGGGCTAGAATTATTACAATGATTAACAAAATTATTATTATTAAGTTCTTTTACTATGATCTTCATGAAAATAATCTTCTTTATTATCTTACATTTTCCTATCATTTTATAAATGCAATCTCTTCTTGATTAGTTGAATGATGTCAGTACTCAACTCACTATAAGAATATATCAATTCTTTCTAATTCAGAAAATTCTCGAATGAATATATTTTATTTCCTACATCCCATAAAAAATATATACCATATATGGCATGATTGTATCCTCTCAAATATTCCATTAGTTGCTTACATAAAATTTTATTATATACTTCATATAAAATTATCTGCCTCTAATCTATATACAATATAATTTATTTACCTCAAAATGATGATGATGATTCCAGGTTTCAATAGTTGATGAAGAATTTTTTTTCTCAAATTTTCCTCCATGTGAAAGATCATAAAGCAATGGGTTCTTTATGTAGAATATGATATTCTTTTAAGTCCACAATAATCAAATTCTATTAATTTAAATAGCATAAATATATTATTTATTTTTCATAAGTTTAAAATTTCCGGCTTCTAAAGTCGAGGTGGCAGCATAATATTATGACAATTGTCACGTTTTTATTGATTGTGACACAAAAGGTCTCGTAACCAGAATTATGCTTCGTTTTAGGTGACATGTTCGTCGCTCTGAATTTTATTATTTTTATATAGATTCTCAGTAAAAAATGAGTACTAATCAATTAATTTATAATATATAAAGGCCAAAGAGCAATATGACGAAGCATCAAGGACACTATTTTCTTTGAAAACCTTAACTTATGGTCGATTGTCATTTCACTACTAAGAGAATTTAATATCATGAATGAAATTATTGTAATTCTTCATTATTGTATTAAAAATAATAAAAGGAAAATTTTCTCAATTATGAATAAATATTTAATATTTCTTAAAAATAAATAATTTACTAATTCATGAATAAATATAAAAAACAATATTGAGAAAAAAGTTCTTGATAAAATTAATAATTTCTATACAAGTGTCTGATAGATTAAATATTATTATTTTTTTCAAGCACTTGCGCAGCACAACGTGCTGCAACTAATCATCCTTACGTTTAAGAAAGCATTAAAATCTATTTTTCACATTTTTTTTCTTTCTTTCTTTTCTTTTCTGTTGTTGTCTTCTGCTCACTGTTTTTCTTTTTGCTTTTCTGAGTAAATATGTTCGAACATATTAATAATTCGTTTCAAAAAATACATGTCAGTATAATTCTGCTCTGGCAAATAAAAAGAAGAATTGTACAGACCTCGCTCAAATTCTGCTTTGGACCCACAAATTATAATTTGACCCAATTTTTTTTCCTTCTTTACAGTTTTTCATTTTTCTTGTTTTTCAAGAAAAAAATGTATATATTGCACTTTGGAACGCATTTCGTTTTCGGTCCAAAAAGAAAAAAACACAAAAAAGAAGATATTTTAATTATCAAATTCGCGATGAGATCGGTGACCCGAGAGGTTCATAATTTTTATTTTAAATTTAAAATGGAAAAAAATAGAGATTTAACATAAAAATGTTGCTATATTCTTTAACTAATCAACTTAAAAATCTTCCTAATTCAAAATCTCATTTTCAATGGTATTAGTTGTAATTAATATTTAAGATCTATTCAATAAATGTGAGTGTGATTTCTTTGTAGGACTGATGCATATGTGTCTGAATAGAAGAGAGGAGAAACCGCGTCCACAACAATAAGACTTTGTTTTGGAACATTTAATGCCCAAAATGAAGAAGAAAAGGTTTGCACACCTACCCATGTATATTCGATGAATCAGGACACGGTCTAAAATGAGAAAACCACAACACAGATATATATATATATATATATATATATATATATGCGCTAGTTTATGATTCTAATCTTTCTGGGTTAGAAGTCTTTCTGACATGTTAATTCATGGATGGAGAAGGGCCAAAGTAGGAAATATTATTTTGTTGTGGAAAATTAATTTATTACTTCTTGATTAAAGCGCGTTTGATCTGATGTAATGTTGGAAAACCCTCTTGCAAGTAACGCAGCGTGCTGCTTGGTGCAGGTTGAAATCTGTGGAAAATTCACTGCCAAATAATAAAAATAAAAGGAAAAGAAAAAATAAAAATTGACGGAAAAAAAAGAAAGAATAAGACTCATCTTTCAGCAAAATAATTATACAAATGTACACGAGTCCCCAAAGCTCTTCTCCCAAATAATGTTTTTACCCTATGCACTGTCAATGCCCTTTGTCTCCCATTCTGCGTACCGCCACAGCTGTACCTCATTAATTTATCATGTAGCCATTTAACTTTGAGTAAATGGGCAAATTTGTTCCTGAATTTCGCAAATTGCATCAATTTCGTCCCCGACGTTGTACATTTGCATCAATTTCGTCCATGACTTATTTTTTACATCAATTTCATCTCCGACTTTGCACATTTGCATCAAATTAGTCCCTGACTTTGCATGATTATATCAATTTAGTCCCTGACATTTGCAGCACAAGTCCTTGAGTTTTGGCGTTACATCAGATCGACCCCCGATTACATCAATCTAGTCCGAGTGGCTGAGGGATAGACGGCGTCACCGTTTCGTTAATTTCTTGAGGGACTGAATTGATGTAACGCGTGGGCAAATTGATGTAACATAGAAATTAAATGATGTTCGTTACATTACTTACATCCTTAATGTTGATTACATCATCATTCATCCTCCCTTTTCCCGCCCGTATGAAGACGTTTCATCTTCTTCATCTGCTTTGTCTCTCTCTCTCTCTCTCTCTCTCTCTCTATCTGTCTCTCTCTCTCTGTGCATTGTCTTTCTTGAAGTGCGAAGCGCATCATCTCCAAGTTCAAGTGAGGTGATCATCAAGAGAAGGCTCAAACGAGCACTATGGAATACGATAACCACAAGTTTGTCTATATACCAAGTAACTTTCGCTGTCCGTGTTTTTCGGTGAAATGTGGGTTTTAAAATGAGTAGATTTTTAAGGGGTTTTGATCATCAGCGCACATGCTTCCTAAAGTGTTGTTGGTCTGTCAAGATTTAGGTTCACGTTTTGACATTGCTGGGTATGTGCATTTCATAAAGATGATATTTTGGTGGGTCGATCATGATGTAATGTAGTGAAATTTGCATGTCCTGGTGTATGTGGTGTTTGTACATGTTAAAAATGATTTCTTTTCACAATGGCTTTCTAAAAACACAAGAAAATCTTTGTTTTTTTTTTTACAGTTTGCACCTATGGAAAACAGTCGATATTTATTTGCATCATTGGAGGGAAGTTTGTTGGGGAACCCAAGGTGGGTTATGAGTGTAGTGATGCAAACATCATAAGAAATGTAGATGTAGATACAATCACAGCAGTTGGGGTATGTATTTCCTGCCTGATGTCTATAGAACTGCACCCACTAGCTGCCATTATAAGGATCCTACATTAAGACATTTGATTTGGTCATAAATAATTTCGAGTCTGACCTTGATGCTAGATACTTGATCAGTGTCTTGCAAGATTAGACTGAACTCCACTTGTACTATGAGCATAGCCAAGTGGATGGTCCTTTAGAACTCAATGAAGAGGAGATTAGGGAGTTGGAGAGGGTTGAGGCTGAGAGAAGGGAGCAAGAAGCTGAGCTGAAGAGAAAGCAAGAAGAGATTGAAATGATGGAACAAGAAGCTGCAGAGAAGAGGAAACAAGAAGAGATTGAAATGATGGAACAATAAGCTACAGAGAAGAGAAGACAGGAAGATGAGATGGAAATGATGGGGCCTGAAGTAAGGGACTAAGATGAGGAAGATGATGATATGGAGTTTAAGCAGTCCACTCAGCCTGGTCTTGAGGAGATACAATGTGCCAACGCTACTGTAGAAGCAAGCTAAGTAAGAACTAGGAAGAAGTTTGTTGCTATGAAGAAGAGAAAGCAGAAGGAGAAGGGTAAAGAGAAAGTCCAAGAGGTCTCAAAACACAAGAGGCCAAGTTATAAAAGCAAAGACATGTTTAAGATGACAATACAAACAGATGTTGTAGTTGATCATGATGATACAATACCTGCATCTCCTGCAAGTCCACCAGCAAATCTAGCTGATGATGTTGAGGAGACACCAGCAATGGATGACAGGCTGTCTGATGGCTATAAAAGTGAAGAACTTGAGTCATTGGTTGAGGATTCAGATGAGAAAAATGATAAGTTTCCAATGTACAATGCTGAAGACAGTCTAACTGAGGAGATTACTATTGGAATGGATTTTGAAAATCTTGATGTTTTCAAGATGGCTGTGAGAAACACCAACATTGCAGTGGGGAGGGAAGTGAATTTTATGAAAAATGATAAGGCAAGAGTAAAGGGATACTGTGTTGAGAAGAGGGGGACCATGGCTGCCAATGGAAAATATATTGTATTTTGAATAAAAAGACAAACACCTATCAAGTGATGACATATGATCTTGAGCACACTTGTGGAAGAAGGATCGAGAACAAGCTGGCAACAAGGGAGTGGGTTGCAAAGAAGTTCATTCCCAGGTTGAGGACCCAGCCAAACATGTCTGCACAGCAGGTATTTGAGTTCTTTATTCACACTTACCAGGTGAAGTTGCATGATGCAATGGTTTTCAAGGCCACCAAGCTGGCCAAGCAAAAGTGTGAAGGTGAAGAAAGGGAGCAGTATGCAATGTTGAGAGATTATGTCCATGAGATTTTAAGATCCAACCCTGGTTCGACTATATTATTGCAAGTCCAACTGGAAACATGAGTTTGAGAGGCTATACATTTGCTTAGAAGCATGTAAGAGGGGCTTCCAAGAAGGCTGTAGACCCATCATTGGGTTAGATGGATGCTTCCTAAAGGGTTATTATGATGGCCAACTTCTTTCAGCAGTAAGCCATGATGGAAACAATTTATTCTTTGTCATTGCACATGCTGTAGTTAAAATGAAGTGCACAAAAAGCTGGAAATGGTTTCTTCATAACCTCATTTCTGATGTGGGAGATCCAATAGATAAGAAATATACTTTCATCTCTGACATGCAAAAGGTGAGTTCAATGATTGTGTATTGCATTGTTGCATCAGTTACATCCTTTAAAATTGTGTATTGATTGTCTTTTTGAACATTGTAGGGGTTGGATGTTGCAATCAAAGAAGTATGTGATAGTGCACCAACAGATTTTCCAGCAGGCATATCTGGGCAAACATGACCAAGCATGCTAAGTGCAAAGGTAGTGAACTGCGAAGTGCATTATGAAATTGTGCCAAAGCAACAACTCCACAAAGGTTCACGCAGTGCATGAATGCTCTTCGAAGGATCAACCAAACAACTGCAGAGTATCTAGGGACAATTGATCCAAGCAGATGGTCAATGTCAGCTTTTGATACTGTTTGTAAGAATGATGCATTAACCAGCATTATATGTGAGTAATTCAACAAAGAACTGTTAAAAGTGAGGGATAAACCTAAACTAACTTTAGTTGAAGGGGTGAGAAAGTACATCACAAGGAAGAAGATAAGATGCCAGACTTTATTGGACAGATACAATGGATTTCTCTGCCCCAAAGTTCAGGTAAGATTAGAGGAACACAGGAAGAACTCTAATGGCTGGGTTCCATTGTGGGCAGGGGATCCTCACATGTCACAGTTTGAGGTAACATGCCCACCATTATCTAAGTATGTTGTTGATATGAGGGCGCATAGTTGTTCTTGTAGAGTATGGGACTTGACTGGCATACCATGCAAGCATGCCATTACTGCCATGCTGGACAATAGTTAGAGGCCAGAGGAGTTTGTCAATTCTCTCTTAAGGAAATAGGTCATACAAAAAACTTATGAACCTTTCATACATCCTATCAGTGGCCAAGATTATTGGGAGAAGACTCCTGATGACCCTGTCTTTCCTCCAAAGATGAAGAGACAACCAGGAAGACCCGAGAAGCAGTGGAAGAAGGCTCCAGAGGATAAGGCTAACCCTCATAAGTTAAAGAGACAGTTGAATGATCCAAGGTGTGGCAGGTGTGGAGAAATGGGGTACACCAAGAGAAAATGCACTGGACAACCAGTTGCTAAGGGTAAAAAGGACAGGCATGGTGCTTCTACTTCAGGTGGTGCTCCGAGTAGTTCTGGGCTAGCTGAAGCAGAGAATATGAAGGCTTGTTTGCTTTTAAAGTGTGATTTTAAAATCACACTTTAACTTAATTCACCCACAACAAAACAAAATAATTCATACAAAGTCAAAAGATGGGCCCCATTTATACTACTCTTTTTTCCACAACAAAACAAAATAACTCATACAAAGTCAAACGGTGGGCCTTATACATAACCATTTATACCACTCTTTTTCAAAATCAAAATCTAATTTTAAAATTCTACTTTGAAACCAAACGATGCATGAATGTTCAAGTGGAAATGAATGAAAATATGGAAGCTACAACAGAATAAATGAATATATCACAAGAATTTGCTCTACCCCAACCATCACAGCCATCTCAGTTTGGTATATCTGATGCACAACCATCACAGGTACTTTTGCTTTTATTTGTACATTTGAATTTTTGTAAATGCTACAAATTAATTCACTCTCCTTAATATCATGTATAGGTTCCTCAGATGCTCACATTTGCTGAGGCCTCTTTTTTCCAACCAATGACAGCCCCTCCAATGAGGCCTCATCCAGTGAGGCCCCCTCAAGTTAGGCCTCATCACACTCCCATCACAGCACACACCATGGAAGCAGCAAGTTCTGGAACTGCTGCTAGGTTTGCAACATATTTCCAACCAAGGGGACCTCCACCTAACTGAACTGCAGATTGCAGAAGCTCATCAGTTTGAGTTGTTCCAAATTGCAGCTATATCTTTTGCAGAAGCTCATCATCATGGGTTGGATACATGTTACATTACCAAAGATATTGCATTTGTTTGTACCTTTTGTGTAGGCATTTATGGCAAACAAGCCATTTTTGTATAACAAATAGGTTATTGCTTTGCCCTTGTGTATACCTTTTGTGTAGTCATTTTTTTCTATAATAATAATATAGTCATTTTTCTAATTTCATTTCATTTTGGCAAGTTTTTTCCTTCATTCCATTTGCAATCCATTTGCTTTGAACCATCCAGTAGGCCAAGATGGCTTTGTTTCGTTGGGGGAAGGAGGAAGGAAGGCGGGAGTTCAGTTCACTGTGTTAAAAAATAGTGCAGGAACTAAATTGATGTAGCAAATGGGCGAGAGTTTAGTTAGATATGTTAAAAAAGGGTCCAGGGACTAATTTGATGTAGCATGAGGACCAAATTGATATAAAATTTTCCACCGTTTAACACCGTAACTATTAAAACTTAACGACATGACCAAATTGATGTGGTAGGGGACCAAATTGATGTCGTATTGAGATTAGATCGATGCATCCACCCCAAAAAAGGACCAAATTGATGCAATTGTACCACTAACTGATGTAACTGCGTAAAGTCAGAGACTAAATTAATGTAACCGTGCAAAGTGGAGGACCAATTTGATGTAACCTTCAAGTTATGAACTAAATTGATGCAAATGTGCAAAGTCAGGAACGAAATTGATGCAAATGTGTAAAGTCGGGGACGGAAATGATGTAAAAAATAAGCCAGGGATGAAATTGATGCAACGTGCTAAAGTAATGGACGAAATTATCTATTTACTCTTTCACTTTATATCATGGACATCATATTTACTCAATTTTATTTCGAATTAAATGTCGTTTAGCAGTACAGTGTAATTTATCCACGATAGCCACGACCACTGAGAGATCTTATCCAATCATTCAAGCAAAACTTGGATTTTATAATAATCTTCACATTTGTAGGTTAGTTGAAAAGTCAAAATATAATTTTTTATTTCAAAATAAAATAGAAAATTTGAAAAGTAATATTTTTCATTTGATATATATTATTCTCCTCTCCCTCTCAATCTGTCCTTATTTAATTTGCTCTCTCATATCTCAAACTCTTTTAATTTAATTAGTAAGAAGGGCACTTGCGTTGCACGTGGTGTATATCTCTATTTCATTAAGAATTCTGGAATTATGCAAGCTAAAGGACAACGTAACAAAAAAATATGTATCCTATTTAACTGCTAATAATTATGAAATTTGCTACTCCCGACATAAACTGAGGTTTGAAAGTGATCAAAGGGAAGATTTCTTAGGTATATACATTTGCTAGCTTATGTTTTTTTATTATTGAACAATAAAGCCTCATAAGTTTAAGAGATTACTAAATTAGCTATTCTTTGAATATAAGTAATTAAGCGAACGTTTCATCTTTGAGTTGAATTTTTGCAGCCCAATCTAGTGTATAACTATATATCCGAAGTAAGATATGGGGGCAAAACATGTAGGAAAATAAGATATATGCATCCAAGGCTTATTAAATTTTCTGGTAACTCCTCAATGTAAAGCACAGCAAATTTGTCAAATATACATATAGCCAATAGATAGTAAAATATCAGCAAAAAATATAGAAAATAATACAAATAGTGACCAAATAAAATAGATCAATGAGAATGACACGATCGAGTGCTATTATAATATAATCATATATACGAATATAAGATTGAAAGCAGAATCTTTTGTCAAGAGAAAATGAAACAACGTATTTACAATATAGAGTGTTTGACTCTTCATAAATCATAGCCATGTACAATAGTAGGTCTTCGAGACCACTAACACTGACATCCTCAAATTTATACGGAGCCAACACTTAAGTGCCCTAAAAATATTTTCCATCAATTTAATCCATGAAGTTTCAAAAATCATAACAAAAATGTCTTCTTGGCTTTTTCTTTTTCTTTTTTTTTTGGCCAACAATTTGGTCCCTCTCCCTTCGCGCGTGTAATGTGGGTACCATCTAATGTATTTGAAGGGATCAGTTGGCTTTGCATTGATAAAAAAAAAACTCGATCAAGACTTTAGGAGTATGGTGTGAGATCTCATAATAAGCACTTTTTTAAAAGCAAAAGAAGTGTTTGTGAGAAATTTTCGGATAATGTTCTAGAATAAAAATTTCGCAATTAGCTTACCCAAAAAAATGACAATTACACACGTGATTCTCCATCGAAAAGTTAATAGGTGATCATGAAAATTATTGTTTATTATGTATTTAAATATTAATCACCTCTATTTTACTTTTAACTGTTTTAAAAGAATATCTCCGGAAAAAAAGAAATTTATTTATATATAAATTAGATAATCTTTGAATTAGTAATATTTTATTAACAATTTTGTTTCAACACTTTTCGATTAGCAGTAACACGTTTAAGATTTACATTCTGTGATAAGACAAGATCAATAGATCTTATTAGATTCACACTGAAAAAGATAGATCTTATTAGATGCGAAAAGTGATATCAAATGTGCGGTTTTCTGAACTAAAGAGACCAAACAGAATTTGAATCACAGCCAAATTCAAATTAGATCTTATCAACACTAAAATAAAGGAAAGTTGCTCGAATGGATCTCCCCATAAGGTAATTTTAATGTGACCGATTTTCCCTCTTTCGCTATCAATTTTGTTACTCATTCAATGACTTTAGCACTAGACAAAATCTCAATGAAGACTTTGAGAATGTGGTGGGAGATCTCATAATAAGCAGTTTTTTTAAAGCGAAGGAAGCGTTTGTAAGAAATTTTTGGATAATGTTATGGAATAAAAATTTGATAATTACATATGTGATTCTCCATTGACAAGTTAATGGGTGATTATGAAAATTATTTTTTATTATGAATTTTAAATATTAATTATCTCTATTTTACTTTTAACAGTTTTAAAGGATATTTCAGACAAAAAGTTATGCGCATATATATATATATTATGAATTAATATTTTTGGGTAGGCAAGTAATTATTTTTTTAATAATTTTATTTCAACACTTTTGGATCTGCACTAACACGTTTGAAATTTACACTCACTGATAAAACATGATCAATAGATCTTATTAGATGCGAACCGCGATATGAAATGTGCGGTTTTTTGAACTAGAGAGACCAAACAGAATTTGAATCACAATAAAATTCAGCTCCCTATGTTCCTAACACAGGACGATCGAATGATGACAGGTCAATTAATCTAGAGGGATTTTAATTGTTTTTTTTTTCTTTCCCGGTAATAAACAGAGGGATTTGAATTTTAATGGATGCTTTTGTGGAGCTCTCATACCGTTCGCGCACCTTCGCCCGCCGACCCTTACTAGTCATAAGCTCATTATTATTTTCACCTTCCTTCTCGACTTTAAACGAGAGATTGAAACTGCCTAGTAGCTAATAGGGGAAAATGAAATAGACGGAAAATTCTATTGACGAGCACTGAATTAAAAATCTCTTAATTCAAAATCGAGCTGAGTGTTACCGTGCTCTTAATGCATTACTCTCGATATCCAGGAAGATAAAATATTAAAATTTATTCTCCTTCTTAACAAATACGTTGTTAAAAGTTCGAATTTATGTCCTCCTCGTTTTAGGGTTATATCGGTTTACCATTTCTCATTAAATTTGACTTTCTATTAAAAATTATTCTCTCCCACTGCGAGGAGTTCTCTACATAAACCCCAGCAGAGGAATCAGAGACGGACACACCCTAAGGAACCAATTCTCTCTCTCTCTCTCTCTCTCTTTCTCTCCCTCTCAGTGAGATTATTTAGAAGGAGAAGGAGAAGAAGAAGAAGAAGAAGAAGAAGGCATGGCTCGTGAGCTGACAGAAGAACAGATCGTTGAGTTCAGAGAAGCCTTCGGTCTCTTCGACAAGGACGGAGATGGTTCGTTTTCCATAGCTTTGATCATGTTCAAATTTCCATATATAGCCTCTCTTGTATATGTCGACACACAGCTTTGATAAATGATTTGTAACATCATATAGGTTGCATTACCATGGAAGAATTGGCAACGGTGATAAAATCGTTGGATCAGAACCCGACCGAGAAGGAGTTGCAGGACATGATCAGCGAAGTCGATGCCGATGGTAACGGCACCATCGAGTTCGCTGAGTTCTTGACCTTGATGGCCAACAAAGTCAAGGTACGGAAAATGAGTCCATTTCCGCCATGATTTATTCCATCTTTTTTTTTGGTACACCGTTATATTCAATTTTAACTATTTATGCTTATAAAAAAAAATTATTTATTTATGTTTATCAGTTGGCTTAATTATTGTTTTATATGGTTAATTACCAGGAGACTGATGCAGAGGAAGAACTGAGAGAGGCTTTCAAAGTGTTTGACAAGGACCAGAACGGCTACATATCTGCAAATGAGGTAATATTAATTCCTATTTTCTTCTTCTTCTTCTTCTTTTTCAAAATTTCCAACTCTTTTTTTTTCTAAACAAAAAATTTCCACCATTTATGGAAAAATAATTGTACCATAGCTTTTCATGGCCCTATATATGTGGAATATACATAAATCTAGAGGGGGATTGACACCACCTTTTTGTCATTATTAAGCATTTGGCAGTGTTCACTTTTTCTTTTTTTCCCCCTTTCTCTTGTAGCCTAGGGCATTTGACAGTTGAACTGCGATAAAAATGAGTCGTCGTCATCGACTTGAAGTCGTGGTTGACCCTAATCGATATAATTCTTTGTCATTTCATCTCTCCCGCCATGCATCCCTCTTATCCGTCCCTTCGTCAATTTAAGAAATTAAGTGCTTAATTTTCGTTAGTAAAACTTCATATATTTCTTATATTTTCTATTCTTTATCAGACTATTAGGTCTCTTATATATATATATATATATATATATAAAAGGTCCTACTTCCAATGATCAAATAATATTATAGCTAGTATTCGAACGGGGGACCACTTTCGGTTCGATGAATCTGGTATCTCCAGAATGAGACTCGGAGATATAAATCGATTGCCCCCAAAAAATAAAAAACTGAGTAATTTTCCGATAAAGACAGCACTTTAGACATCCTTAAAATTATTATTATAAACTGAACTTTTCATTTTTTTTATTGCGCAGCTAAGGCACGTCATGATCAACCTCGGGGAAAAGCTAACCGATGAAGAGGTGGAACAGATGATTAGAGAGGCCGATTTAGATGGCGATGGTCAGGTTAACTATGAAGAGTTCGTGAAGATGATGATAACAGCTTGAAGAATTAGTACATATTAAAGCATTAAAAACCGAAAGAAAAAAAAAACATTATTAAGGAAAAATACTGCAAGGGCTCATTTGAAATTCGTTTGTTCTCTGTATTATTCATTTCGTGGTGTTGTTCCTCCATACACCAACATCTAGAATCTACAATTAATGTGACTGTAGGATCATCTCCTGTTCCACCTGTGTATTCTTTCATATTTCTTGGAAAAAGAAAAACATGTGTGTCACCACATGATATATCGATCATATGTTATAAGGAAAAATAAAGATAAATTGTTAATTTATGAATATCTTTCGTTCATTTTTTAATTTCTTTTTTCCTTTTTGTACTATCAAAATGAATGTGGCATGAATGAAATATAAGGTGAGTGCGTCTGATATTCATGATTCGTGTGATTTCTTGCAGATATTTCCATTTCGTTAAACTAAAATAACAAAAGATTCATGACGTGTGTTGATTCAAGTGATTTGATATATATTCTACTTAAAGTCTTAGATTTGAGTTCTGTGAATTAAGAAAATTCATGATTACAAGAGTTTTATCCCTTAATGGACAGACTCGACTCGAGTTTGAATTAGTCGGGATATAAGGTGCTTTCATATTTCAAGTGGTACACATGGAAAAAATAATATTAAATCCAAAATTAAAATTTTTAGACTCCAAAAATTAAAACATTCATATTATTTCATAAAATAAAAAGAATTTTACCCCCAACCTTAGGGTAGATAACATTTACTTCTACCCTTTAAAAATTTGCGTTGTGCCTCTTGACCTCTGTGAAAATAGCCAGTTTATCTCTCTGGTCAATTTTCTAGCCAGAATGAGTCATAAGCAAGGCATGTGACATACGTCATTTTACTTTATTAAAATAATAAAGAGTCTTAACACCATATATTCAATGATTTTACGTTTTTCTCAAATCTATTTTATGGTTTAGAATTATCTAAAAAGACCTATGATTTGTATGTTATTCCAAACCTATCTCAATGTGGCCTTTTTCGTCAATTATTGACGAAGTGGTTGATATGGCTAGGTTTTATGTGCAACGGTGCTTATGTGGAAATATGTGGGCCATCCTTGCCATTGTGATCATGGGATAGTTTTGAAAAAAAATGTAAAATTATGGAATAGATTTGAGAAAATACTTAAAACTATGGGATAGAGTTGAGAAAAACTTAAAATCGTGGGATATATTGGAGAAAGTGGTTTTGTTCGTTAATTCAAGTGGGCCCAGGGGTACATGTGTCGTCATTTTGTTGGTTAATTCACAAATGACATGGCATCGTTGTTCCCTTAACCAGTCACGTCAACTTTTCTGTCGAATTTTTTTTTACGGAAATAATAATAGCGGATAGATTTGGAACAACATACAAACCATGGGTCTTTTTACTTAATTTTTAAACTATGAAATAAATTTACAAGAAGTTTAAAATCATGGGATATACGGTGTTAAAATTTAAAATAATTATAAATAATAAAACAAAAAATGAAGAGAAGCAATACAACAACAAGAACAAACGGAGAAGGGGTGGGGGCACCCCAACCGGCCACCCCACCCCAATCCAAATCGTGCTCGATTTTTGTTTTAAAGAACAACAACGAGGTGTTTGGAGAAAGGGTGGGGGCATCCCCGTCAGCCATCCCACCCCTCGACTGAGGTCACCAACATGCTCGGACCTCAAGGACGACCTCGATTGGGGGTGGCGTACGTGCACTAGCGGCGACCCCACCCCCGATTCCAGAGATCTCAATCGAGATTCGAGGTCTTCGGCGCCACGCGACACACTCTACCACCGATCGAGGTCATTGACACTAGGCAAGTTCTAAGCTCGCCAGGAATCTCAGTTGGAAGGTGAGATGACTGGAGGGGGCGCCTCCGCCCCTTTTCCGATTTATTCGGTTCCTATACAACTTTTTGCTAATCATTATTATTTTTTTAATCAGATAAAATATTATTTTTGTCCCTTAAAAATGTCACGTGATACACATGTGACTCATTTTATCTAATAAATTGACCAGAAGGGACAAAGCGTCTATTTTTCATACAAGTCATAGGGCATTTGCAAATTTTTAAGTATCAGCGGGCAAATATTTACCACTCTCATAGGTTTGAGGCAAATTGCTTTTCACTCTATTTCATATACAATCCAAGGTGACCTTTTGTCAATATAATACAGTTGTCTGCTCATCTTTACAATCGCATGTTTTTCCACTCTTTTATTAGTAAAAGTGTAAAACTAAGAACATCCCTGTTTCTAATGGGTAAAACTTGAATCCCATTTGCCACATGGCACAAAATGGGACATCCCATTTTTTTCAACTCCATCGAAGTTGTTCTGCAAAATGGGACTAGTGCTTCTAAGTTGGGAACGGTTCCATTTTAGTTTTGGCCAACGGGGGCCCAACACGTACCTGTTTCGGGCCCACACTCTGCCAAGTATCGGTTTGACCTTTTCTTTTCTTTTCTTTTTTTTCAAACACGCGTTGCCCGACGGCTGAATTCTTTTTTAAAAAAAAAATAAATTTTAACATCTCCTACAATTTATAAAATGAACAGTGACACTCTTCTTTTTAAAAACTAACCACTCACCCCTTATTTGGATGACGTGACATCAAAAGAACATTCACTTTGTCACTTGGATTTCATATTACGGAACTGCACAAATCGACATGTTATTTGATTTCTTTATCCGAACAAAATCTTACTCGATTTAAAAAAAAAGCATAAATCAACAAAATGAGAGATTGTGTGTGGCTAATTTTGAAAGGATGAGATGTTGCTGATCACTTTACAATTTATAGAGAGTGTCGTCGAAATTTATCCTTTTTAAAATAGCTGTTGGCATAGCCAACGATAAATTTATTTTTTTATTAGTCTTTTTTGCTTATATTTCACCAATAAATACAAACCCTTTCCAAATTTTTCCACACAAGATCTACCTCTTCCCCATTCAAAAGTATCGACAATTACGGATGGATTTGGTGGAACATATCTGGTAATTTCACATGCCTGCTAAATGATTGCTTATAGTTATGTAATGTTTCAATTATGCAATTTTGTTGGCCATTTAATATATTTTATAATGTAATTTCAAGATTATGACATTTTGTTGTTAATCAATTAATATTATATTTTTATGGAATCCAAAATAATGTCCGCAATTTTATTTCTAAAATTTTAATTATAGAAAAATAAATTTGAAAAGTTTAAATATTTATTTTTATGGAAACTGAAATAATATCCTCTATTTTATTTTTGGAGTTTTAATTTTCTAAAAGAATAATTCGAAAATTTTAAATAATATATTTTTATCAAATCCAAAATAATATTTGCCATTTTATTTTTAAAAATTTAATTCTCAAAAGTTCAAAAAATTTAAATATATTATATTTTATCAAACTCGAAATAGTATTCACAATTTTATTTTCAAAATTCTAATTTTCAATAGAAATAATTCAAAAACGATAAATATTGTATTTTTGTCGAACCCGAAACAATGCTCGCAATTTTATTTTTTCAAATTTACTTTTCTGTAAAAATTATATGAAAAAAATTAAATATCATATGTTTATCGAATCCGAAAATAAAATTGCATAATAAAATATATTTAATACTATTTTTTTAGTAAAATATTCATTTCTTTTTTTAGCATGAAAAAAATCACGTGGGACCGACTATTGGAGGAGTGAGTCTCATTTTTTTAAGGTCCCAATTTCATCTAACATGGCGCATACGTGACATCAAAATGGAATTTGGAACCAACCATTGTAAATGCTCTAATAATCATAAATATGTAATACATATATATCCAACTCATTATTTGTCCTTTTACCCTAGCCTTGAAGAAATAGGCATGGTCCAACAAGTTTTTTAATATCGTTAATAGTTAAAAAAATGTTTAAAATCCACTCCAACATGTCATGCATATATATTGCACAAGAAAGGAATTTATCCATGATTCCAACAAAAATTTAGTTCGATAATTCGACTTGGTCTGATAATTAATAAGTTGGCTAGATGTGGAACTGCGTTATGCACGGTAAAGTTAATTCAGAATTAGATGACTAAAATATAAAATTGGTCAAATTCATTATCATTTTATTTTCACTTGAAAAGAAGAAACTTGAAAGTTGAAGGAGAGAGAGAAGAGGAGAGTGGGTGAGAGAATTGAATAAAAATGGATAGTTATTCAAATGAAATTATAAGTATACCCTTAATTATGTGGATTTTTATTTTCCTAAGGTTTTTTTATAAAATAAAAAATATAATTAATTGATTTGTTTTGAATTTTCTTCTTTAGTTTATTTAATATTATTTCTTGAAATTAGGGAAGTGAGTAATCTTTTTCTCTTTCGAATTTTCAGCATTATCTATTATGTCAAGTAAGCGAGATCATTTTCTCTTCTTTTGAAATAACATTATTATTGCATAAATAGGAATTTCTCCTTGAATCCAACACTCATTTTAGTTCAGAAACTCGACTTTGACCAAGAAGTAATATCAAGAGATTTGAAGAGGGAAAGCACATATCATTCCAAGATCTTTGTCCCCCGAGGATTCGAGGAAATGGTCTACTCATTCCCTTTTCAAATCGAAGAAATTATATCTGTCTCTTTTGTAATATACGTATATATATATAATCTTATTATTATATTATTAGATAACCAAAAACGTAATATTATGACCGCTGTTTAAATTATTTTAAATAAATTTTATTATTTTTTTGAAAAAATTAAAAATGTTCCACAATCCCCAACCTTTCCATAAATCTCGCCAACTTTTCCCCGCAAAACTTCAAAAAATTTCTCCAAACTGAATGCAATTTCTTTCTTATTTGCTAGCTACTTTCTTCCCTAAAATTACTATTATGTTAATATTTTTTCGGTAGATACTATTATGATAATATTTGTTCAGTTATTTTTTCTCATCTCAAATCATCTCTTCTCTTAGAACCATGGTTCCAACCAATACCAAGTTCGTACCGGAAGCATTGCTGGAGGAGTTATACATACATATGTATGTATGGACCTTTCGTATATCTAACCTGGCGGAGACCAATCTATATCTATATATTATGTAATACAAAGTACTCCCATGAGAGTTGATGAGGAGCTTTCGTTTGCGTCACGAAGAGCTTCCGCGTAAGTGTATTGGAGCGACGATGAGTTTCCATGTAAACTTCCTTTGAAATCTTTCGTTAAATGTACGTAGACTTTTCCAAATTTTCATGCATATTTCGCTTCCTCTGAAGTCTTTCATTAAATATATGTAGACTTTTCTAATTTTTTTTCAAATTTTCATGCATATTTCGTATACAGATCCAGTTATTTTCCCTCTCTATAGATCAAAATAACTTGATTGTTTCCATTCTCTACTGATCAAAATAAAATTCTGAATTTTTCCATTTTCTTCGATTTTGCCAGAAACTTTTTTTAACAAATAAAATCATGAATTATTATTGAATTGCCACATTCGTTGATAATTTTATCTAATTTGCTGATATGACAGGCAAACGGTGATGACCAAATCAAAATGATACAAATTTATCATACTTGCAATCGAGTTCGTTCCTTATGTCCATCTTCGTTTTATGTACGTTTTTGTTTACTGACCGATATATGTGATTGTACAATATTAATTTTTTTACTTTTGAATTTTTTATACCTAAAAATATTTATAAGTTTTATTATAAAAATTAACCATTCAATGTGCAAGCTATATGATTAGTTAACATTTATTTTCTTCCGCGTCCTGTTTTTTTCCATGAAAGGAACAAGAAAACTTTATTACTGCGAAGGGTCTATTCAACTCACAGACCAACAATGATCAGACTCACCTACTCGTCCGGTGGTGTGGCGAAAAGTCTAACATGACCCGGTATCATATACCATTAATATCATGATTGTCCATCACGCTTAGTGTGGCGAAAAGTCTAACATAATCCAGTGTCATGTACCTTTGATATCATGATTGTCCATCACGCCTAAGCCCCAAGTGAACCC
This sequence comes from Punica granatum, assembly GCF_007655135.1. Taxonomy (NCBI): domain Eukaryota; kingdom Viridiplantae; phylum Streptophyta; class Magnoliopsida; order Myrtales; family Lythraceae; genus Punica; species Punica granatum. The sequence continues at coordinate 14,440,702 of NC_045131.1, read as the reverse complement.
CGCAAATGAAGTGACGGACGACCGTGGTAATGTTAGACTTTCCGGGTGGCTCGTAAATTTCCAGTAGGGTCAGACAGACATCCTGACGAGGAATCAAATCAATGCCAAAGACAAACCCACCAAGACAGCAAGAAACGCGTTAGAGGATACAGTCGCCTTCTTCGTCGAGAGTGACATCAACCACTCTTTTTTTTTTTTTTTTTTCTCTTCTTCTCTTGTGATATCAATTAAGCAATCTTATTTAATTAGCAGACACGAGTCACTGTCAGTATTTTTATGGAAAAATTGAGGTTTAAATGAGCCAATTAGTCTTGGTCGATCGGGCTCGTGCTTGCGTGTGGAGCCTGGTTACATTATTAGGTTGTGTCAATTTATCCGAAATTATATATCCACCACTGCTGAATTCGACTAGGAAATGGTCGTGGTCGTACAGAAGCAAGCTTGCCGTGGTTTGGGAAGTTCGACTTAATTTCTCCCTAGAACAAAATCGGTATTTCGCGCTTATAATGGCTTAGAGACACTAATGCAAATTTGGCTGTATTATTGGTTCCCTTCTTATAAGGGCATGAATCAGATAGCAAGTTGTATTCGATGTCCAATTGTATCCAATGCGCCTTCACATTGAGGTAATCTTAAACGTTTAAGGATACAAGCACGCGATGAATTTCATTAATTCAATCAAAACACGAACGCACATAAGGCCAAGCTGATGAGCCGGAACACATATTATCCAAAGAACAACCGGTACGGTCGCCTTTTCACCATTATGTGTTAACACCAATTTTCCCAAGAATGCTCTCTAACATTTCCACTTGTGGTTTCGTTTTTTAATTTTTCCGTATGGGATAATATATCTTAATACTTGCCCTTACGTGGCAACGTGTGGTCCAACACTTGCCATGTGCCCTTAAACACTCGTCCTCAATAATTGACCACGTGCCGGGCAACCTCTTATGTGCTTGAACGAGAGGGGACAAACACCAAACTAGCATCGAGTTCCACACTCGGGCCTAACTAGAGGTGCACCTTTAGCTGCCCCTTGGAATTGGATCGGACTACTCTCGAGCCTGACTAACGTGAGGTGCACTCTTGACTGTCTCGAAACCGAATCTGACGCAGTGTGAGCACCCACGTGCGCACAAAAGCGTAACTCACTCTGATACCATATAAAATTTATACTTAGGCCTACACGGCATTGAGCCCATCTGCAATCCAAAAACTTAAAATGATAGGTTGCTGGACCCAAATCTCATATAAATTTGTAATTTCTTTATCAATTTTTTCGTGTGTAACAATATATCTTAACGTGCTCACCCATAGTAAAATTAAGAGATCATGGTATCTTATCTTGGCCGCTCCGGGCATCTACGAGCTGCAACATAATGCCGAGCCAGCACCTCGATCATATACAGTAGAGGAGCTGATTATAACAATGTAACTAATCACCGACACTTATTCTAGTAAGTGGACTTGACTTAATTAGTCCGTGTGACGACTCATGAAACAGTGATACATTATATGTAGACTAGTATATGCTTGAGTGATTTGTATGCGGAGGCTCATGCCTTAAGCGTAATATATATGTTTGTCATTGATAAGTTTTGGCTTGACAAATTGGGTAAGTAGATGTTGTTAATTTACTTAAAGGAATTTCCGATTGATGATTATCAGCAGAAAAAACTGCACCGATATTTTCGATAGAGTACCGTGCAATGTTGCACTTGGAAACCCAAAAAGACGTACCGGCTGAACTGGATACAATTTCTTTTTATTTTACAGATCTAGTGTGAACTAAGAAATAAAAAATAAATAAAAGTACACGAAATATCACCGAAGAAACTTTTTAATTTCAAGTCGAGAATGGATGTCATTCACTAAATTATCCCTTGTACTTTTATTGCATGGAGACAATTGTAACTTGTCCAATAAAAATCAGGACAACGACACAATCAAGTAGGTTTTGTTCTTTTTTGTCTTTTGTGCGAAACTTGATATTTGAAAGTCCAATTCGCTTCTGGCTAATTCAGTCGAGCTGGGTTAGTCCACCAAGAGGTAAAACTCTCGTAACGTAAATTTTTTACATTAACAATAACTTGAACTGAGACCTTATTTAAGTTGAATAAGTATCGAACCGCTTGAACAAATCAGATTCGTTGTTCATTTTCTTTTTTGAATTAAGGGTCTAAGCCCCGCATAAATGTTGAAATTACCCTTTCAAATTTGAACAAATTTTCTTTGTGTTTGTCCCACACAATAAACTTCCCAAGTGAGTACGGAGGAGAAAACGCATTACTCTATCTACTTGATTGAATCGTGAAAGACATATATACGTATATATATATATTGCTTTTCTTTTTCTAATAACTAAGCTTGCATTTGATTTACCACCAAGGTGGTAACACAGTGGAAGAGACTTTATCTTTCAAAGGAGAGATCAAGGGGTTAAAACTCTATTTAAATACGAAAGCGTTTGTATTAGTAGATTCTTGTCCTCAACCCTATAGGAGCTGTTCTGATCCACTATGCGCTTTGGTGGGGTCATGGTGATTTAAGTGAGCTAATGTCTCACCGTGCCTTTTATCCCTTCGGGAGAATGGAACATTCCATGGCGACTGAGGAGTCCATCTAGTCTCGAGGGAAGTTGTTACGTTGGTCTCCCCTTCCTAACCTTTTATTCAACCCAAAAAAAAAAAAAAACTTGCGTTTGGTTTTCAAGTTGGATAATGATCCAACTAAACTTGATTTCGTACAATGATTGCAAATGTTAATAAATATATTAATGTGTGAATATATATATATATATGTATGTATGTATATATAGATATGAAAGTTGATGAGAAATTTATGATTAAAAAATTGATATGTATATATAGATGGAGAATTTATTATTAAAAAATTAATTATAAAAATGATTAGAAAAAAAGTACGTGAGAGAATTTATTATTAAATTAGAGAAAAAGATAAAAAAAATGATTATATTGTCGTATTGAGGAAAAATATAATAGTTAAGTAAAATTGTGATTAGGAAAACAAATAAAGCCTAACTAACCCGGTCCTTTGACCACCTCCCATCTATCGCTGTAAAATTTCCACTGAATCTCTACATGTGATCGAAACTCATCTTTGATCCAGAAGTTCAAACTCATGATAGGTGACGGTACCGAATCTCATATAAACTTAAGGATTTCTTTATATCTCTCCAATGTAGGACAACTACTCTCACCAGCTGTATTAAACATTAAAAAAAAAAAACCTTTGGTAGGTCGCCTTTAGCATCAACTGGGATATGGTATGACATTTAAAAAATCCAGAGTCAGAAGGTTTGAAGAGATTGCATGCGAGAATGCGGAACCGGGACTAGAAATCAGTCGCTGAAGGATGATAAACTCCTACGAATGTGCATCCAGTCTCGACTTGCTCATATATATATAAATATACACACACACGCGAATATGCGTTTGTGGACATCAAATTTTTATTAGCCAAAATGTATTTTTCGGATGTTAGGAATCTCATCATATTAAAAAAAAAAAAAACCAATTTCAGCAAGATCAGGTTTCCTGTAAATATTATCTGCAAATGATTTTCAATTTTTTCCCCCTAAAATGGGAAAAATAAGCGAAGCCGGTCGCTATTGCATTTGATCAGAGAATGAATATGGAAGTGCAGTTTGCATATGATCAAGAGAGAAGGCGAGGCCATCTATGCCAAGACTTTGACATACATGTGCAATTCGTTCTCAACTATTTTCCAACTCTTTTTATATGTGCACATCATTAGATTTAGGGTTAATTAGTTAAGATCAAAAGGGAGGAGAAGCCCAATCCACACCATCAATTAACCGTTGCCCATTCCGTTTCATTGCAGCACTGAACAAGCCATTGTTGTTAAAGCGGTCGATTCTCAACACCAAGGTGGTCTCTTCCCTTGCAAGGTTCTCGCTTCTCACAAAGATTGTCGATTCTTGTGCATATCGAAACACATGCCTTATATATTGCCGGGGGAATGCTTCCTAGACATACGCCACGGTAATACTCCAATTGCTTCGTATTCTCCAGTAAGACCTGTCAACTACTAGATGAAAAGAATGCAAGCTATACCACAGGATAAACTAAGGTGTTATTTACTGCTCTCGATGGGTTCATATGAACAAATTATATTTGCAAAAAGAGAACGTTTTCTTGTTCAGATCAATCTGCCATAACGGACACGAGCTACAATGTAAAATTAAAATTTCAAGATGACAAAACTGAGTCATTAACACGATTATCCAATTCTGTGGAAGAGTTTCTTAAGACATGACGCATTATTATCCTTAGTTGTCACAACCATAGCACAACTTGAAAAGAGCTATGAAGCTTTAGGAGTTCACTTCATGGCAACTACTAAGATTAAGAATTTCCAGCTGCTCAACCTCCTATTATAGAAAATAAAGTTAAATACAACACTTGATGACAGGACAAATAGAAATTATTTGTCTTAATACGATACCTTAACTGAGTCCCATCCATTCCAATTCTCGCTGACAGTGCTTCTTGATAGACAAAGAAACGCCTAAGTTCTCCTGATTCAGGCCACATGGGATAATCAGTCGTGGCCATGATGACTTAGCCATCTCATATCTGTCATATGCCCATGAAAATTTCCAGGGAGATTCGCATCGCCTAATCCAAGAAAACAAACATTTTGATGGTTATTCCAAGTTTTGACGGCTGAACCAATATATCTCTCACTGAATCCCATGATCCAAATAGATGGCTTTAACATTCTCGGTTCCCTGTTCAATTAAGAACTAAATTAGTTTACAAAAAAGAAAGGCGGAGATATCAACTCCGATTGAACAGAAAAGATAATCCATAAAAATTCATGTACTACCTTTTCGTTGTGGAGAACCCGTATGGCATCTTCACTGCACCGCAACCTACTGCTTTCCTAAATCACCGTTTGCTTGCTTGTCAGATTATTTCCCTTTCGAGTACTCTAAATAAATCGTGCACCACCAGCTCATTATTGTCTCCGATTCTTATCAACGACCTTAGGACCAAGTCTTCAATCGTAGTGTCCAGAGAAATCATTCCCACGTGCTGTCCACACATGAACTGAAATCCTACTATCAACTCCAATGAAAACACAGATAATATCCGAAAAGATCTCTTGTTGTTCAGGATCAGGACTAGAAGCTTCATAGCCGATTTTCAATTTGTCTATGATATCTGTCCTTGTCTTCGAACTTCTCGATGCCTCTTCCTGCACACCCTTTTTCTTTTGGAAGCTTGGATAAGAACCTGTGGCCACAATAGCTAAAGGAAGCCTTCCAGTAGCCTCTACAATCTCACAGGAGAGACTGACAGAAAGTGGCGACAGTTGGATGATGGTCAACTAAAATATGTTCCCAAAAGGCACAAATGGTGTCTGTACATATGAAAACAAATATATGAGCTTCACCTTTTTATATATATAGGGTATAGATTTTTGTTTTAAGCAGTGAAAATCGAATTTACTTCACCTTTTCACAATTATTTAACCACATTGTATCCTCTAAATTATATGATTTTTAAGCAGGGCCATACAGTACCGCTCTACCGGGACTTGGAGTGCCCAACAATTAGTCCTCCATGTTGCATAAAAACATACAGCTCTTCCTTCATCCAGTCAATTGATTGTGATGTGATAAGGGGAAGGGCAAAAATGATGATGATGATGATGATGATAAAACAAAATACATAGTGTACAATTTTGCAGTAGTATAGAGCCATATTTCGCAAAATCATGACAACTGAAGTGCACTTATGAAAACTGCACCAGACAAGCCTTTCGACCAGGAAAAGGCCATGTCTTTGGCCTGCTCCTCAATTAAGACCCAGTGCACAAGAATTGAACCAATACGAAGCATATTGAAATGGTTAAACCGTTGAACAGGACCAGAATCGCCCTGCTTATGAAAGTGAAAACTATTTGCACAAACAGGATTTTTAAGACCAGAATAAGCGACAGAAACGTCTATCCAGTCGCAACTAAACTCCGCAGATAGTTCCTAGGCAATCAACAGATTCAAAACCTCTTGAACAAACTTATGAACTGGTCAAAAAAAAAGGAAAGAAAAAAAAATATTGTGAATAATTAAAACTTGAGTCAAGAAGAAAAACCTTAAGAGTCGCTTTCTCCATCTTAGGTAGAATCCCCACCAGACATGACCTCTGGCACTATCTTCAATATAATAAAATCTGTCCAGTTATAAAATATAAACATATAAACACAAATGATAACGTATAAGGAAAAATTAACTAATTAATTGAACACAAGAAAATATTAATAGAAAATCTCAAACAACTAGAGTGAAGACAGTCTAACCAAGCAGGGGAGTGCTATAGGTATCCGGCATACATGTGACTAGATCCCGCATCGTTATTGTTGCATGTGCAAGGGCCAAGTTGCAGCATTAATGCAGGCACATCGAGTTCCTGCAAAATAGTTCAACAACTGAGAAACAAAGAGCTGCATCTGTAAATTAAGCCATTCATAGAATGCATCCACAAGAGGAGATAAGAGACTAAGCTATAAATGTCAGCTATTACAGTGTCATCCTCCATCTAGAAGAAAAAAAAATATGTATACACACACACACACACACACAAAGTATTTTATTTCACGCTTTTGTCTAAAGGGGATTTGATTTGAAAAACAGAATATTCCATAATAATGGATTGGGATGCATAACCATGGGGTTCCGAAGCAAAATTCTAGGCTCTGACAGGTCACCCCTCTAATCATTGATGAGACTAAGATGAGCCTGAGGTCGAGCCCATCTTGGCCTATTCAAGGCCAAGCTTAGCCTTGACAGGCAGCATGAAGGCCAATCAAGGCTATCTTGGCCTTGACAGGCTACACCGGGCTGAGAGAGGCTGATCCATTTTCCTTTACATATCTTCGAAAGGTAAAAACATCAGCCTGTGCCTATCCATAAGAGATCCTTCCATGGAACAAATTTGGAACTTAGAAAGGAACATTTATGGTCATTATTGACCTCTCCTTAATGTCCCCGTAATAGTGGATTCACCTCCACCTGCTTGAAGAACTTGAACATATATCAATCTGCAAAAAACACAAACTGTTTCAGAAATAAACTATTTTGTGCGTACTAATACTACCGAACCTGGGAACGAGGCATGGGATGGTCAGTATACATGCTTCATGTTGCACAAATAATAAATTGAACTATCAAGAGAACGATAACAAAATTCATAAATAATAAAATACAACTAATCATAGGAGCATCATTCAGCTCATTATCATACTTCGTTTAAGTATCTATTAACCTCCCGAACTACAATAAATTTCATCCTCAAGAACAAATAAACAGGGCACGATCCCTCAGTACTGTTCGTTAACCAACAAATACATGAGAACAGTGAAAGATAGAAATGATAACTTTTTCCATCTATTGCTCTTCGGGCTATTCTTGGTCCGCCTACTTTGCCGGCATTGTCCTCTTGGTCATCCATCTCCTCTTCTTCATCCTCTTTAGGGGGTAATGTATGAGGTCTACATCCAGGCTTCAGCCTTTATCCATTCCTACACAACACCGAGTGGGAAGAATGCAATAAAATCAATCCACTAGTCGTGGAAGAAACTTTGCAGCATTTAAAGGCTGAAGAAAAAGGATATTGCATTCATTAAGACACGACTCAGATTGAGACAAACCACTTCAACAATACTAATTGAGTTTCGGATAGGAAAAGAAAGATATCCCCTAGATCATCCATGCTTGCAGTAAAATACCACCGTCCCACGATGCCTACATGCGTGTCATGCAAGTCAAAACATGCAAATGAGAACCAACCACTTTCCCCGTCCCCAATTCCAATTCCGTCCTAAACAGCAGCTTCAGTTACAAGTTCGACACATAAATACTTCCTCAATCATCCATCGATCTAGTCATACATTCAAGCAGGAGTTCAAATGTTCTACCCAAATCCCCAACAATAAATGGCAGTCTCTGCTCTCTACTAAAAGTCCCATGTACCAAAGGACCAAGGGAATATCATCGAGCGAACATCAACCTAATTCATGATATATTCAGCTGAGAAACTTCACTCCCTCGAGGAAAATAATACTGCTAGTAAGAGAACAAGTAATTGTAGAAACATATGCGCTCAAGAAACTACAACTAGTATGAGCAACAAGAGTAGTTTTACCTTGGAAAATTATTTTATCCTGTCTTATCCAAAATTGTTGAAACTCCAAATCTGCAAAAACAAATGATCCTTTTTAAAAACTCAGCACATTACAAGGACATCATAAAACTAGATAACAGATGTGGGCAGAAAAAATCGAATGACCATAATAATACTAGAACACAGCAAAAGGGAAGAAAACAGAACGGACCTAACTCAATGTCAAGAGCACCACTCTCTGGCATTCTGGAACATCTTGAGCCACGGGCTTGGACTGCTCTTGTCCATCTCCAGGTCCCACTGCTTCGGGTACCAGGGGAACTGCCACATCATGAAGCACCTCTCTGGGTGGGGCATCATGGCGAGGTGCCTACCATCAGCTGAACATAATGCCGCAATTCCCAAGGGAGACCCATTCAGATTAAAAGGATAGGCCTCGGTAGGGCTCCCATCATCATCGCAGTATCTCAATGGGGCCAACCCTGAGTGGACCACACGGTCGAGGACACCATCATCAGGGAAGTAGGCCCTTCCTTCTCCATGGGCAGCCCACACCCCAAGGGTACTCCCTTCCATTCCCTTTAACATAATAGCGGGTGAACCATTTATCGTCACACTTGTGAAGCGGCACTCGAACCGGCCCGACTCATTGTGTATGAACCGTGGTTGTGCCTGGTCCCCACCAGCACCGTCCACGCCCCCAACCTGAGGCCCCGGCACCCATCCAAGCAGCGCCATGAGTTGGCAACCATTGCAAACCCCGAGGCTGAAAGTGTCAGGCCGCCTATAAAACTCTTGGAACTGGTTCAGGAGTGGTTCATTGAACCGAATTGAGGCAGACCACCCTTTTGCAGAGTCGAGCACGTCAGCATAACTGAACCCCCCAACAAAAGCGATCCCTCGAAAATCTTGCAAGGAAACTGACCCGCTTAGAAGATCTGACATAGCAATATCCCAAGGCTCAAACCCAGCGGCATAGAATGCAGCAGACATTTCCCGATCTCCATTACTGCCTTCTTCTCGAATTACAGCAACTTTGGGCTTTGAAGCTGCAAGCATGTACTTATCATCAGTGAAAGAGGGTGTAAAGGACAACTTCCAACTGGGTTCATGCCTATACTTCAAGCCTTCCTGCTCCTGGTCCACGCACGAAGCCAACCTTTGAAGCTTCTCGAGTTTAAAGCTCATCTCCTCCCACATATCTCTCAGTGCAGCAGTCTCTTCTTTCAAATGAGACACCCCATCAACCTTCACATCAATCACAGGCTCAGAGGTCGCTTGGCCTATCATCTCAGCCGAAACACCAGCAGAACTAAGTTTCTCCAGTACAACACTTAAGTTTTGCCTGCTAACCTCCACAATTAGACCGAGTTCCTCCGCAAAGAGTGTCTGGAAGAGGGAATTATTACCATGAGAGCCCAAATCCAGGTTGATCCCACAATTTCCAGCAAAAGCCATCTCGAGAAGGCACCCCAAAAGGCCTCCATCACTGATGTCATGCCCAGCAGATATCATCTTGTCCGTGATGAGTTCCTGAATAGCTTCGAACACTCTCTTCAGGTAAGGTACATCCTCAAGATCGGGACAATCATTTCCAATCTGATCAAACACCTGAGCCAGAGCAGACCCACCCAATCGCCGCTTCCCCTTCGCCAGATCAATGTGCAGCAGGACCCCATCGTTACCGAGCTTCAGATCAGGTGTAACAGTCTTCGTGATATCATCACAGGTCACATAGACGCTGATCACGAGATTCCCCGGGGCTTTAACCACCTCATCTCCAGCATGGGCTGCCATTGACAAACTATCCTTCCCACCATCAATAGCAATCCCAAGCTCGATCATTGCTTCTGCTAGAGTGACGGCAGCATCATACATAGCTGCCCCCTCCCCATCAAGTTTGGCGGCATACATCCAATTTCCACTTGCCTTAACATCGGAGAGGGAAGTGACCTTCGCCCAAACGAGGTTCGTCAGGGCCTCTCCTACTGCCAGCCTTGCCATTGCCTTCGGATCCAGGAGCCCTTTAATGGGTTGCTCTCCAATTGCGCATGCTCCCCCTGTGAGGTCAGTGTAAGTCTGAGCAATTACTGCCACATCAGCAAGTGTGATCTGCAGGGGACCCACAGTCTGCTGCTGGGCCACAAGGCCTGTGACACAGCGGTCCACTTTCGTGGTCAAGAACCGCTTGGAGCAGACAGACGGGAGCCTCAGCACCCTCTTCAGAGCATCCAGCACAGTGATCCCGGGAGCAATGTCAAGTGGGTCCCGAGCATCGACCACCCGGTTGAACTCAAAGCTCTTCTGAGGCATGTCCCCAAGGACCTTCTCGAGCTCCAGGTCCACAGCAGGAGGAGGGGGAGGCAGCCCACTTTCACTGTTCTTCTGAATAGTTGTGCTATCAACCAACACCACCCGCCCATCTCCACTTATAGTCCCAATTACAGCCATTGAAAGCCTCTCCCTTCCACAGATTGACTCCAACAGGTGATGGCTCTCAGGCTTGATTAAGATAGCATCCTGCTCTTGGTACTCAGCACCCCATATTTCCAAGACTGACATTGTGTGGTCCCCAACAACAATAGCCCTGATATCAATCTCAGCACCCTTGGGATAAATTATTTCCTTGACAACATTACAGTTCCCTCCTGCTCCCTGATCATGAATGCTGATGATTGGATTATCTTCCCCCATCTCAATGCAAGCACGAACCACGCGGTATAGTTTTTGGGCCATCTCTGCGTCTCCTCGTTGAACTGCATTAAAATCGAGATCAGCGTCATTCTGCCCACTAACCATGCTTGATGCAGCCCCTCCTCCCATGCCAATACGGTATGCAGGCCCGCCAATCTTCACCACCAGCATCCCAATCTCTGGCTCTCCTTTCAAGATATGGATGTGGTCAATTTGCCCGATTCCCCCACTGAACATGATTGGCTTGAGCCACTCTCGTCTCTCCCCACTAGGGAGCCTCATGCCGAAAGTACGAGTATAGCCCTGGATCAAAGGTTCCCCAAACTTGTTCCCATAATCCGAAGCACCATTGCTAGCATCAATTAGGATCTGAAGTGGTGAGGCAAGATTCGAGGGGTAGGTGAATGACGGGTCCTCCCATGGAGCATAGGCCCCTTCCATGTTCAAGTTACCAACACAATATCCAGCTGTGGCTGCAACTACGAAAGAGCCCCTGCCCGTCGCATGGGTGTCTCTGATACGACCCCCGGCACCTGTCTCTGCACCAGGGTATGGCGCAACCGCACATGGGAAATTATGAGTCTCAGCAGTAAACAAGATATCAAGATCCCGATATGTTTCACTCAATGGGCATGTCAACCCAGGCTGAACTGGACGGAGCTGTTTCACGAGGAACCCCCTGATAGCACTGGAGTTGTCCTTGAAACCGATGACAGAATTATTAGGATTCGCCTGCAAAGTGCTCTTCACTATCTGCATGAGGGTCCTGCTCATGGGCTTCCCATCAATGATCATCTTCCCTGTGAAGAACCAGTGCCTGCTGTGCTCACTATTAGACTGTGCAATATCAAACAGCTCTACAGTCGTTGGGTCTCGTTTGATCCCCTCCACGAACAACCTCGTGTAATACTGCAAATCCTGCTCGTCAAAGGCTAAGCCCATCTTCTCATTAATCTCCTCCAATGCCTTCCGACCCTTCTCCATTACAGGAACAAATAGAACTTCCTCCGGAACCATGCTAGTCTCAAAGGAAGTCAACCTCTGAGGGTATACGCACTCAGTCATACGGTCATGGACCATCTGAGCAAATTCATCAATCTGATGATCAGTCAGTGGGACCTGGCTGTACAACAAGTACCTCCTTGACCTTTCCATTCGGGTCACCTCATCCAAACCGCAAGCCTGACAGATCGAGACTGCATTAGTTGACCAAGCAGTTGTGAATGACAACCTGGCTCCAACCTCGACAATCAATGAGCTCAGACCCTCCTGCTTCTTCTTCTTCTCGAGGAAGCTCTCCAATCCCAGATTCTCGGGCTCGTACGTTTCTTGGAGGATCCACCTGAGCACTCTGAGCTTCTCAGCTGAAAGGTCTTGGTCGAGCCCTATATTGAAACACATCTCAGTCTTCAATCCAACAATCTGGTTTGAGATTCTGGTCTGAACTGATCTGAGAAGCTCAGCTGTTGCATTTTCTTGAATATATGGTGTACGGAAGAAATGTATGACTTCCTTGGCAGGCTTTTCACTTAATCCCGATTGCTTATCAGCCGTACTCTTGTAGTTGGAGACAACAGCGTTGGGGTTTGCCTGAGCATTGCATCTCATAGAAAACCGCCTTCTGCCACTCATTATTTGCTTTTGACTCTGAAGCGTGCCCCATAGCAGTTGGCTTCTACGGTTATTTGAAATTTTCTGCAGAAACAAGGTTTGACGACTACTGCCCTGCATTGAACATGCACAATCCACCCGGACACATCAACATAATATATCAAAGGTCACATCTGATGACAAAGAGAGTGCCAAAATGAAATAATAATAATAATAATAATAAAATAAATAAATAAATAAAAATTATACTAAAGCACAAGCTTGTGGTTCACTTGATTGAAATAAACGCCCGAAATTTATGTTCTATCATCAAACAGCTCAAAATTACGATAAATAATCAGGGTTCACCAATAAAAACAGAAAAGGAGCAGCTTTTGAAATTTTTAAATACCTTTAAGAACTCAGCGGGCGTGACTTCACAAGCTGCAGCCATTTACGGAAACCTGCACCGTCAAAATATGTCAACTGCACTAGAAAACAACCCTAAATGACCGGAATCACAAAAGAGAGAGTACTGGAGAAATGAAACTTTTCAGTTGAATCAGAAATAGCTGCTCGAGCACATTCAACTCTTTTCCCATTTCATCAATATGAAACCCTTGTTAAAATCCCATGTGGTCCAATTCATCACCGAAGCTTTAACTGAAGCATCTTTAGTTATTAACATAGTAAAATCCCAAGTTGATTACTAAAACATTTTCATACCTTAACACTGCTGATCTCCACTATACATAAGCACATATATACAAACATGTATGTGTATTTATATTTTACTGACTCAAAACTCATCAGAAAGAATATTCAATCCAATCTAAGACTATTATTTAGGTACCAATTATCTCAGATCGTTCTTCTCGACTTCAGCAGTCACTGCTTATGATGTCCATTCAAAAACACTCAATAGCATTGACTGACCAAATCTTCCTCTAAAAGAATGTGTTTGGTTGATTGAGTAAAAAACAGACAATGAAAAATCAAACCTTTCCTCTTCACCTCATACGTTCTGATGAGACAATCCCCAAATTTCATTCAAAATTTAACAAAGAAATCCCAGAAGGCCAAGCAAAAGTAGAGACTGAGAGGAGTAAGAAAAGCACCCAAATGGAGCAAAGTTATCGAGATTGGGGGGGCAATTTCCCGATTCTCTCTGGAACAGGAGCAGAAGCAGGTCACGGTAGAGTTGGAGGCTGGACCAGCAGCCGGAGCTGGTCGCGGTGGAAGCGGAGGCGCTGGAGCTGGTCAAGGTGGAACGTGAGGGTCGAGCTGCAGCTGGTCGGTTTGGAGCAGGAGGCTGGAACAGCAGCCGGTCGCGGTGGGCCTGGAGCAGTAGCTGGTGGCGCTCGAGCAGGAAGGAGCAGGTGGTCGGCAGTCGCTGTGGAGAGGGACGCAGCCCGTCGCGGTGGAATAGGAGCAGCAACGACAGCCGCGCCAGTCAGGGAAGGAGAGGGGAGGGTTTAAGGGTTCCTGATTTTTAATAAAATAATAATAATATACTATTACATACATACAATATAGAGAATATAGGGTTTTTTTTTCTTTTTTGACCACGAGAATACAGAGAATTTAAATAATAGAAATCTATTTATATCTACATATCTATTTATAATTATCTATCTATATATGAAAACAACCAATGCCAAATAATAAATGCTACTAATAATCTTAAAATAAGTACTATAGTTAATACAATAAATAGATTCTCATTTATTATAATATAATATATCTATATCTATATATAGGAGCTGGACTTAGCCAGATAGCATATGAATGGAATTTTCTCAATTTTTAAATTTTTTAAATATTTTTTATTAAAAAATTAGTAACAAAATATTTCAAAATTATTTTTAGTTATAATATTTCATATAAAGCAGACTAAAAATATCATAAAATTTATTAGATACTATAGTGATCTCCAATTAAAGACACTATGAATTTTCTAAAAAGAATTTTCTAAATTTTTATTTTATAATTTTCGAAATTATTTTTAATAAAAATAATTTTTAAAGATATCTCATCATAAAATTCGATTTCTTGATTTCTTTAATTTTTATAAATTATATAACATAATGTATTCCAATCAGCTGGCCTTAGAGTACTCATTTCTGAATGTAATTTTCTCGTTTTTTTCTCGTTTTTTAAATTTCAAATTATCTTTTATTATAAAATTAGCAACAAAATCTTCTGAAATTATTTTCGGCTATAATATTCCATTTAAAAAAGATAGAAAATATCATATAACATTTTAGATATTATAGTGATCCCCAACTAAAGGCAATACGAATTTTCTTAACAGAATTTCCTTGGTTTTTATTTTTTGTTTTCGGAATTATTTTTAATAAAAAATATTTTTTAACGATATTTCATCATAAAATCCAATTTCTTGCTTTCTTTAGTTTTTGTAATTTATATAACATAATGTATTTGAAATAAATAGGAAGATTTTATTATATGTATAGATTATTTGATAAACGAATTTTTTAAATAAAAATTAATATTTTTTCCATAATTATTAACGTCAAAATAAGTATATATTCATACATAATATAAAATATATTAATAGATAATCTCACAATGCTCGGTTTCTAAATGAAATTTAATAAGCATATATTATTATATATTTTCTGAAAACAAATTTTCTAGGTTTTTATTTATTTATTTTTATTTTCAGAATTATTTTAACAAAAGTTGTTTTTTAAAGATATCTCATCATAAAATTTGATTTTTTGATTTCTTTAATTTTTATAATTTATATATAAACATAATGTACTTGAAATAAATGAGAAGATTTTATTATATGTATGGAGATTATTTAATAATCTTCCATTTTTTAAATAAAAATTAATATTCATCAAATCAATATTAACATCAAAATAAGTATATATAAGCATATATTTCCTGAAAGGAGTTTTATAGGTTTTGATTTATTTATATTTTGGAATTATTTTAACAAAAAATATCCTTTAAAGATATCTCATCATAAAATTTGATCTCTTGATTTCTTTAATTTTTATAATTTATTTAACATAATGTATTTGAAATATATGAGAAGATTTTATTTTATGTATATATATATATTATTTAATAATATTGAATTTTTAAAAATTAAAATTAAAATTTCATCACATCAATATTAACATGAAAATAAGTATATATTAGTATATATATCTATACATAATATAAATATATTAACAAATGGTTACTTAGACAACTTTCAGTATATATAAGAAAAAAAGTATATATAAGTTATATGTGTTTATAGATATCCATTTTTTAAAAATAGACTAGACAATATTTTATATATATATAAATTATATTTTTTTCAAAAAATAAATCAGATTTGTTCAGCAAAACAAATCTGATTATATTTTATGTAAATTCTATATGATAATTATAAACATGAATTATCATACACATATACATGGCATATTCAGCTATCAAACAATACGTTTACAACTAGAATCAAGCTCTTGACATGTATGCAAGTGAGTTTATTAAATTTATATTTTGATTTTTCTCTCATTTTTATCATAATTTTCTCTAACTTTTATTTTTTATCATATCCTTTCTTAAGATTGATGATGTGAGTTTCATCCCTCAAAAGGTTACCCATATATGCAAGCTCTCAGAAAGTAACTTCGTCTACCACTAAACGTGAAAATTGTTTATTTATTTTATTATTTTTGTTGCACTTTTGATTGTCGAAGGAATTTTTCTTTTTAATTTTAAATTATAATTTTTTTTAGATTAGTGTACTATCACGTGCAACGCATGGGCTTGACGACTAGTATCTAGTGTATATATATATATATATATATATAATAATAATAATAATTTCCACATACATAATTAAAATATAAAAAATTTCTATCAATAAAAATAAGTATTATAATTAATAAAAATACACTAAAACAAACTATGCCAAATAATAAATGTCTATAATACATGTTACTAAACATCTAAACGTAAATACTATAGTTAATAAAATAAATAAATTATCATATGTTATATAATATATATATATATAACAAATTCACATATATAATTAAAATATAAAAAATTCTATCAATAAAAATAAGGTAAATTGCGTCAAAAATAATGAATTATACTCAAAATCTCAAATCTACCACGAGCTTTTAACAAGTCTCACAAAAAATCATCTAACTTAAATTTCACATTTATCATAGGTTAGTTTTTCCGTCCACATTTTTGACGTGGCATGCCTACTTGGATGATGGCTTAATACGTGTAAAAAGATAGTCGTTTGCTCTCCGTTTTCTCATGAAATGTCAAAAAAGCCCCCCACTTTTCTCCCCTTTCTCTCTAATGGGGTTGAGCAATTTCGTCTATTCATCCTTATGCCCCATTCCCCCCTCCTTTGCCTAATGTGAGTATGTCTACTAGATGGAATGAGATGACTACATCATGCTTGTGGGATGGCCGAGCTTGGGGTTACTCATGGATGCGTTAATGCTTTTGTAGAAGCCAGAAAAGTTGAACAAACTTTGGGGTTTGATTATGCAGGAATGGAGTAGTATAATTCTGATGGAGATAATGGCTATTTTCCTTCAGAAAATGAAAGCGATTCTGAAGGATTGGATGATGATGATATTGGAATTGATGCAGATGATGAAGAGCTCATGGCAGCTTTGAGAAGAATGAGATCATACAAAGAAGAAAAAAGAAGAAGAAGAAGAAGAAGACAAACTGTTGATCAGAAGCAAGAGGGTCAGGAACATGATCAAGAAGAAGAGGGTCAGCGGTTATGGGATGAGCATGGGGAGTATGATGGTGAGGAGCATGATGGCCATGAGCATGAAGAGCATGATGGGC
Source organism: Punica granatum (assembly GCF_007655135.1). Taxonomy (NCBI): domain Eukaryota; kingdom Viridiplantae; phylum Streptophyta; class Magnoliopsida; order Myrtales; family Lythraceae; genus Punica; species Punica granatum. The sequence goes on along the minus strand of NC_045131.1, from coordinate 14,423,393 downwards.
AAGAGCATGAGGAGCATGATGGCCAGGAGCATAGTCATGAAGTGAGCCACTACATGAATAACAGCAATGAAATTGGTACTCCCCATAGTGGTGATGATGAAGGATATATAAGCAAGAGAAGAGAAAAGAAAAGGAGAAGGCATATAAAAAGGGCATGAAAGGTGACCTATTCAGCCTCTACATTAGGTATGAATCACCACAGCAACTCAAAAGAGCTGTGCAAGATTATGCCGTGACTCAAGCAAAGCCATATGGTGGAAAATGACTGGACAGGAAAGTATAGAAGCTAGATGTTACGGTAAGTGCCTTTGGCGACTACATGCTGCTTGGACACAGAAGATGGATGTTTTTAGGGTGATTACTTACGTGAATGTCCATAAATGCTCTAGATCTGGGTAAATACCTCTTTTGTTGATAGTTATTGAAGTACTTAATAGTGATGGAAGTATAGATTCGGATGGGTATACGCAGTCATCTTATGGTGCAATTTTGTTGTTTTTGGTAAGGTGGAAGACACTGGATGTTCTAAAATGTTCAGATGAATGATTTCGATGACAATTGCAGGTGCTTTTGGTATTAAAGTGTGCCATATTTGAAACTGACAAAAAAGTTTATGACATTTTTAAGTCACATTCCATTGAATCAATAATACTTAATAAATTTCCCAAATCTATCATTCCATTGAAGAAAAAGTACATAATATATTTAGGGCTGTAATGTTGGCACATTGTTATTTCTCCCACTACCAAACAACAAAGCTACTAACAGCGTAACTGTGATGAACAAGAAGCAATTTTCCTTGGTCTTGGCCACATTGTTCAATACTTTCTCCTTCTTTCTCTAGCTGCAATCAGTAGTACTAAATAAAATTCTTAAATCTATCATTCCATTGAAGAAAAAGTACATAATATGTTTAGGGTTGTATCCTGTAATATTGGCCCACTGTCATTTCTCTCATTACCAAACAACAAAACTATTAACATGATAAATATGATGAACAACAAGCAATTTCCCTTGGTCTTGGCCACATTGTTCTATACTTTCTCCTTTTTTTTTTCTTTTTTTTTTCTAGCTGCAATCTTAACTATTTTGTCTTTATGCATTGTCTCAACTTACATGTTATGTTTGTTTAAAGCAACTTAAATGGTTTTGTTTTGTGCGTATTGTGTAGCTCCTCTTCTGTGTCACTTTGCGCCAAATTTCCTTTTAATTCCGAAGATCAACACCTATTCGAAACTAATAAGAAAAAACAATATTCAAGTGGAAAAGGAAATACCTAATTCAAGCAAAAATAGGGACACTTCTCACAAGAACCAAAACAAGAAGAAGAATGACATTTCTCAAAAAAAGAAAAGAGAAGATTATGAAGCATGAAGATTGCAATGACTTGAGGGGTTTATTCATATCTAAATCAAGAGAAGAGAATCATATGGACTCTGCGAATTGGGAACTAGTGAGACGTGCATAAGGTAATGAAGTAGCCAAGGCAATTAAAAAACGTGGTCAGCATAATAACATCGCATCAAGGATCCAGGTAATGAAATTTATTTTTTTTATGGGAATTACTTCTCCAAAATGTTTAATGCTTATATTAAACTTATAATTATTTGTAGGATTTCCTCATGAGTTTGGATACTTTGCATGGTGGCATGGACCGTGAGTGGTTACGAAAGTGTCCAACCTATTATGTAAAACTAAGCAAGGTCCATAAAGTCAACATACTCCATTTCTGAGATGTATTATTTTTAATCTCTTTTTCTATTTACAGGGAGTAGTGAATGGGTTGGGATTGAAAAGTGTAAGAAGGGGAGGCGATGATGGCATTTCGATGACGTCGCCAGTTTTGTCCTCAACATTACTCGTTTCAAGATTTCTCAGATGATATATATGTCTATTCAGGGAAGGAAAATTGCCGATCCCCTCTCTGATGTCACCGGCTACCTCGGAGTTCAAGAATTCTGGCGTCCTCCAAGGGCGTGGTGGTCCTGCCCAATTCTTCCTGTGTCTGCGATCCAAGTGTTTTCTTTTTTTTTTTTTTTTTTCTTTTTTTGAATATAATTTTTTTAAATAAAAATTCACAGGCTGACCCGGGTGCCCGGGTATTGTCCTATTAACCCCTTAGGCTCCGAAAATTCCGTCGGTATACGGAGCGGATAATCATGTCAAAGGCGCTCCAGTAATCCCAAACAGTTTCAAAAGCGAGATCAAATGGATACATGAGCTCTTCTTTAAAACATTAGGCCAAACTCGTTCGGGTTATAAAAATTCACGATCAGATAAGTTTTCACAGAAAGTTAAATGGTAGGACAATTGATTAAGAAAATGAACTGAATGAAAGTTCTTCCAATCAAACCAGTTCGTCTAACCGGTACGGTGGGATTTTTAGAACATCGTTTTGACCAGAGAATGATGCAAGCTGGTCGAGCTAGAATGACGCGAAGCTATACTTCGGCACATGGACATGATAGCTGCAATCATCTGCAAATCATCAGTTTGGATAAAGGCAAAGATAAAGGAACCGGTTTACCCTACTTGAGCATTGAACTCCTCGTATCCACTGAAGGTATCGAGGAGTGGTCTGCTCCTGAAGAGGCCGAAAGCAGGTACACTAGTCTACTCCATCAACAGGGTGGCTCGAATGGAACACCGACGCAATGGATTTGCAATGGGGAAGCCCAGAACTAGAATATTTGGTTTCCTGCAAGACTCTCAGTGGGTCATGTACCCTGCTTGGTCTCTTCACCCATTGCGTACTTTAATCCTACGAAATAGAGGTGAAAACGATTAGAAGAGCTCTGGAAACTTTGGTTGCTGCCCCGGATACGAGTAACACTATAGTGATTCTGGAAATGGAAAAGTCTCACTAACTTGAAACTTGGAGCACGAGCGGCTGGCGAACAAGTGGTTATTGGCCAGTAGCGCCCTAGTTGATGGCAGTCCTCTCTGCAGCTGGCACTCGAGGAACCACGGGGCACTCCATAAACACTGCCTTGGCTTTCAAAGGACAATGGTTAGATGCTTAGAAATATTGATGCTGCTGGTAGAAATATCGCTACTACATTTCCCGCCAAAGTATCAACAATGGTGAACGAAACACTTCAACTTCGACAAGTAGGATGGGAGCCAATGGATAAGGAGGAGAGAGGAGAATGAAGGACCAATATGAAGGGATTGTATCACACAAAGACTCGATCGATGTTTCAAGTTTTCGACTTCCTGCAAATTCTCGTAAGTCTGGGAAAGCCAAATCCTGAGACCAAAAACTACTTGCACAAGCTCTCTCTGCTGAAGTATAGCAGAACATATCGTGACAAAGCACACCCCGCGACTCTCTCTTCTTCCATTTCATGGACAGTAGAAACGTAAATCCCTGCCGAAACAAATGAAAGGAAAAAAAAATCAAACTGAATATGATCAAACCGGCTGATATTTTAGTTGATCACGGTGCCACAACACATGCACTTCCCGAAGAGCGAAGATCTGAGCTTTCTCCTTGCTTTTCCTCTCGTGATTACCTTCTCTTTACCCCTATGATTGTCTTGCTTCAGCGGCGTGGCAGCAATGCCAGGCTCTTGCTCTTCATTTTCTTCTCGGCTCATGGACCTGAGGAATGGAGCTTTTGACATCTCGGAGTCGCTCCTCTCCACCGTTGCAGCCTTCTCCTGCGGTGTGGGGATACTAATCTCTGCCTTATCCTGAAACAGCAGTGGGGTCTGATCCGACTCCGGTTGGACATCAAGGCCAAAGCTCGGAGATTTGTGCATCTTGGGAAAAATGTCGCCGTTCATACTACCTGAATCCGAAACTGAGCTGAGCCTCTCCTTAGCTTCCTCTGCTTCTTGCTCACCATTTAAAATCCCCGAGAGTTGGATTATTGTGGATTGACTTCCATCACCATTCTCCAAGGCCTTGGTCTCTATTATGAAACCAAGAGATGTTCCAGGACATTCTGCGAGATCTATCCTTGGTTTCTCGAACTCAAAGTCTGAGACAGAGGCTTCAGATTTCAGGTCTGTGGAGTTGGACGTAGCAGAACTTTGGCTTTCTTCATCATCATATTGCTTGGCTTCGGGACATGGAACGAATGGCTCGGCAATTTCTTTCCCTTCAACACCAACGAGATACGGAGCTTCTACTGCTCCTTGCTTGGCCAGCAGAATAAATCTCTCTGTTGATTCATCCTCCTCGCAGTCACTATCCAAAATCACAGCCCCAGAAGCCTCACTAGAGGCATCAACTCGAAAACCATTCTCAGCAACAATGTCTGCCTCGACCTGACATTGTTTGTGATTCACACAGTGAAACAGGCGAATATCTGTTGAGGTGTTACCATCATTATTGGCACAATCAAGACAAAGAACCTCATCACACTGAGGTTGATGATTTGATTCATCACTTCCCAAGGCTGCCTTCACTTCATCGATGAGCCCTTTCTGGCCATCAGTATCACCCTCCTCTTCATGCAATTTCCCGATGCTCTCCGATTCAGTCACTTTTATCTCCTTTGATATTCCTCCATCATCTGGAAATCTTGATGTCCGACTCACCGATACGTTTTCCGCCTGATTATCCTGTAGATGGAGAACTTCATTATTTGCCAGATCCATTTCCTTGGTTCTCTTTGGGGACTCTAGGTTACCTTCCAGAGCAAAATCGCCAATCATGTTGCTCAAGTATCCAGACTCTTTCATCTCTTTTGATATTCCTTCTTTACCATCTGGAAGTTCTGATGCAAGGCTCACCGTCGCATTTTCCATGAGATTACCTTCAGAGTGGAGAACTTCATTATTTTCTTGATCCATTTCCTCGGTGCTCTGTGAGGACTCTAGGATGGCTTCCGGAGCAAAACCTGTGATGACATTGCTTGAGTATCCGGACTCTTTGATCTCTTCCAGTATTCCTCCTTTACCATTTGGAAATTCCAGAGTTAGACTCACGGTCACATTTTCCATCTGATTACCTTCTTGGTGGAGAATTTCATTACTCTCCAGATCCATTTCCTCGGCTCCCTTTGAGGATTGTAGGATGGCTTCCGCAGCAAAATCTGCAGTGGCATTACTCGAGTATCCAGACTCTTGCATGTTACCATTTTCCATCAGGTTTGATTCTCGGCAGATGTCATTTACTCTTTCCAGTGTAATCGTGGGCTCCTTGGGATCACCTTTACAGTCTACAGGCGTTTCGAGCTTCGGATCATCTGGTAGAAACGGAAAATGCATGCAACAGTGTCACTAGTTCATCCTCCAGTTCATCTCAAAATAGAAACCATCGAGAACCACAAACACTTCACCTGAATCTACCCCGCTACTAAAAGTAAAACAGCTAAGAATTACTAACCTTTAGTAGACAGATCCTCACTTTCAAACTGATGGTCGGTTTCAACCCGCACATCATCACCCAGCAAGCTTCCATCATTTCCAGAATTCTCAGTCAGAAGAGTGGTTTCATTGCCACCTTCCTCAGTTTCTCCTACTCCTAGTTTTACAGCTTCCGGCGGAGGTGCTTCTGGTTGCTCTGCACAGAAAGAAGCCCAACCGTGAAGTTTGGTACCTGTTCAAATATTGTCCTACAATCCCCGAGAGCAATGGAACATAAAGCGAAACCAAGGGGAAAAAAATGCATACCTCTTCTCTCTGATTTCTTCTCACTAACGTCAGTATTTCCCTGTGACTTAATCTCTCCATGGAGATCGTCGGCTTTGCCCATTGATATCAATTGGTTTTCTACAATCTTGTCGTCCTCGCATGATGAGCCTGGTGAGGATTTCCCTGGCGGCTCGGGCAGTATGCTGTTCTCTTCTTCTGCATATTGTCGTAGAAACAAAGTATGCGACAAACATGAATAGTGTGCAAGACATGGAGGAGCAAGAACAAGTACCGAGAGTCGGAGAGACTTGATAAGCGAATTCACTTACCTCTGAGACCGGTTGTGTTATTGTTCCCCATCTCATTTCCCATTTTCAGTCCCCAAAATTCTTCAATATAAATGAGAACCCATTTCACCAGAACTTAGTGGTTGAATGGGAAATAGGATTGGAATCTTTCCAATTATGGGATCTGAATGGAAGGAAAACTAATTCTTTTGTCAAAAGTTTATAAGCAACTCCCACACCATCATGATGATGACATTAATTATTTTTTTCTTTTTGCATTTGAATATACCACTAAATTCTTTTATTATTACCCAACAAAAAGGAAAATAACAAGCCAAAAAACAAATGATCCTACTGCAGTTCAAAATGGGGGTGACTCGGGCACATACCGTAAAGTTGGAGGGAGAGCATGCGAATCATACTCCACACTATGGTGTAAAAAATCTTCACCCATCGGCATTTATCTCACCAGTTTCTCATGACCACGGTGAAATGGTAAATCACCTTACCATGTCGTTGCTTGAAGCATGACCGCCCATCAGTCGACAGAGACGAGTTCGTGAAAAGGAATCAGAACTATAGTTTTTTTAAACTCTGTCATCAGAACCCTTTTCTTTTGCTTTATTCGCCCTTAAATCCTGACATTTCTGACAATGTTCGAATTATAAAGTACTCATCATCAAGACATCCTTAACTAAATAGCGCCTGGTTTCTGCAGCTAGAGCAGCCTGACCAAATCATTATGGTCTCTTTCAGTCTCATCTATATATTCCAAAGATGAGCCGCTCTATTATCTGATGACTTTACGTACACATCTACGGTTATATTTGTATATAAAAGTCATTAACAATGGTAAGATGCAGAATGATTTAATCTTTATTAACTTGTGACATTGGCTAGAAACGTACGATTTTATACAATTTGACTTCATTACCATGATTTACCTATGGTGGTATTCTGCAGTGTATGTATTAGCATACATGGCTAGGTCTATAAAAACTAATACGACATATTATACTTACTGCATATGACTGGAATCATCATCCTCTCATGTCAGTGTAGTTATATATTGCGATAGTAATGATAGTTTCTATAAATTGATTTTGACTGATGCGTATGTTGGTCCTGCTTTTGGTTTGATATTTGACCAATTCCAGACATTTGTTAGGAATTCATGAGATTATCGATCTTTCCCGTACTACCAAGATGCCAATACAAATGAAACTGTTGAAGTTCGGACTTGAGTATTGATGGAAGCTAATCTCCACGGACCACCAAGCACCTTGGACTCAGTAGTTAGCCTCCTCGTTTATCAGGACAGCAGCACTGTCCATGTCTTAAGAGTTATTAAGGCGTCATCCTATAAGATTAACAGAGACCTTACAGGCATGCTTTCAGCAAAAGCCTCTTAAATATGCATTTTTGTGCGTGCGAGAAGAACATGAAACAATTCACGGAAAGCATTGGTCACTGACTATCATGGAAGCGACTAATATGAACCTTCGGTCGCAAGACATCTCCCACAAACCGTATAACGAAATAATCCTTTAATCTTGAAATTATTGTCTCCAGCAGTCCTCTTCCACCGGTTAGTCAAGTTTGCAATACAACCGAAAGTTTTCATCTCCTTTTAAGTATAAAGAAGATAAACATAAAATAAGGATGTCAGCATCTATTCAACTTTTTCTCCCACTTCTCCATTTCTTTTCATGAAATTGTCATTATGTTACAGTGTGGCAGGCTTGCTGATGAAATCTATCACTAAATCATCTTTTGTATGCTTTTTATCTGGCATGTCTTATGGGAATAATGGCCCTAATGAGACCCCTAAGGAAGGGGGTCTGCTCTTGAGCATTTCTTGATGTCAAAGCTTAATAGAAAATGCAAGGCACTCCTTTATGAGGTCCCATTCATCATACTGATCGACGATTTGTCATAGACAGGTATTTCTTGTATTTTTTAATTGTATAATCAGGCATTTGGTAGAACATTTAATTTTTATCTACATGTATTATTGGAACATAGTTTAGAATTTCTGCTTGAATGATACATGTTCCTCAAATCTTCTTCACCTCATACGCAATATTATCGATTTATTTCATGAAACTGCCGGCTTCCCCTCAATAGCTTCAGAAGCTCCCTCTTTGTTTTACTACACCATTTAGATTATGAATATACAACTTAAAGAGAAGGCTCGGCATATAATCTACTATAATTAATCTAGTTATTGTACCGGAACTCGGCCTCCGTGACACTCCAATTAGTTCTCCATTCCATATATTGCATAGTACAGCATTGCTGTAATTTAGCTCAAGGTAGTATATTATCAAGACAACATTCTCCCCTGATAATGCACCGGATGCCCCAATAAGAGTTTAGGCCTCATCTTATAGATTGGTTGATCGTGATCCAGTAAGATTAATTAACTTTATCCATCATCTCAAGTTTAGCTAAGTACATTCAGTACCCGGAAAATGTCCCCTTCAAGTCGGTGTTAGGGTGACCAACCACGTTCTGCTCTTTTTCCATGACATGGGCCATGGAATCATGGAACTGCCAAAGGCAATGAGCAAAAAGGAAGTGGGACAGTTTCGTTTCCTCAGTGTTCCTTTCCTTGTCATTAAAGCTTTCCCGCGGGGTCAGCCACTGCTTGGATAGTATAAAGCACATTCATGCTCCTTTACAAGGTTGAGCACATCATTGCACTTTTTATATAATCCGGGAAACTCCATAGTTTTCTGCAGACTTTGAAGTCCAGGGGGGCCTTCCCTCTGATTTTCCGATCCAGGGAGGACCAATAGTGTCGACTTACATTCATTAGGCAGTTTCTCTCCTTTAAGTGCCTGGATCCGCAATTCAAATCAAACTTAGCTTATAAAATGGCGCTGGTTTGCTCCTTGAGGCCAACTCGGTCCATCTGATGGCTTGTCTAGATGGAGGGATCAGGAGGGAAAAGGAGAAAGAGGACTCGGAGGGAATCCCTTCATTCCTCCAAACCTGTCTGTTCTAACCGCGGGTTTTTCTGCCTGTAGCAGTGATAAAATGTCTTTTATGCTCGGCAAAAAAAAATTTCTCGATCTGAATGGAGGGACTTGAAGGGATAATATTTCTTCGATCGTAAATAAGATATATGACAGATGCATGAACTACTTGTCAAAATCCCACAGCTGTGAAACATTACGCTAGGAGTTGTTCTTTCCTATTTTGGTGTGAAGCGATCAAGATTATAAACAAAAAGGAAGCAGTAACTCTGTGCTTTCTGTTCTACCCGAATTTCAAAACTGGTGATTGCTGTCTATTGCCAGATGCAGGGGGCCTCTGCTACTGCTCCTTTGTCACTTATTTTTCCTTTTGGAACGAGTTTGGTTTTTCTAACATTCGTATATGGACCCAAACCAACACGATGTGGACAAGGCTTTGCAAGCCAGGACTAATCAACAAGAAGTGAAAAAAAACAGATAATCAGGATGAACATTGCAGCCAAACCAACGCAGAAATAATCAAGCACGGTATGATTTATAACATGCATGCATTCACAAGGATGAATGCAAGCGAACTGAGTCATGACATACATCTTTTAGCAACCACACGATAAATTTACAAGGTTACGACAGTGTCTAATGTTGCCTTACATCTGGTGTCTCTGAACCGTTGACTTGTCTTACATATGGTTCTTATGCAGAGAGGTGGGGTAGGGACTTCCTTGCAGGGCAGGACATTTGCACCACACATTAAGACATAAATGGTGTCCCAAAGGGCTCTTTCGGGGCAGATTTCCAATCACACATTATGGTACAGCAGAGGACATTCATCGAATAACTTGGGCGGGGTACATCTAAGCTGGGACAGCTTCTGGGACCCGCTCACTGCCCGAAGGAGTGAGACTGTCATAGTAGTCAACCAGTACCTTCCATCCACCGGGGCACATGAAGCCATCGGGCGGGTTCTCCTTGTTCTTTGCCAGGGTTCGCATCTGTCAGAGGACCACAGGATACATCTCTTCAGATAAGATACTCTGAAAGAAACGCAATAAGCCATTTAAGGATTTATCTCGTGGTCAAATAACAGCGTTCTACCTTGGTGCCGGAGATGAAGAGGAAGTCCTGAGGTCTCGATGGGTCAAAGAATGCCATTTTACCCTGGGTCTTATCATAAGCAGCAACCTGCCATTTGACAATTATAGATCACAATAAATTTAGCTCAATGACATCGAAACTCGTGAAAAAAGTATCTAGAAAAAATTGCGGTGCACGATCTGTGTACTATCAGCTACTTAGCAATCTATTTTTAGAATGGTTCTGCAGAGTTGATGAACCAATCCTCCCTTCTCGGTTATTCACCAAGACCCTCGGGATGGGATATGTTACGACCAAGATCATATTATCCTGACATTACTGTGTATGTGATCGAGTTGAGAGTCACATAAACAGTGGATTTTTACTTCAGATCTTTTGGTACGTAATTGCAACTTCTCTAATAATGATAATATTAACATTGCTTATAAAGCAAAATTAATAATTTTCCTGTCAGCATAGTGTACCTTGAAAGGTAGGATGTTTAGCCTCTCAAGTCCGGGAGCCATGCTTAAGACTTTCTTCCCATGGTCAGCATCATAGAGGTCTCTTTTCTCAACAGGATGGCCCATGCCTGCTGGGTCCCGGCCCACAATGTAAAAGTTGGCCCCCGCATTGATTCGAGCTTTTGCATGCCACTGCACCTCAGTGGGACCCGCATAGTGCATCGGAGATGGGAATATGGAGACTACAGTCGTCTCAGGATCAAGGACCCCATCCTCAAGCACCTGAGGAAATGATCATCACAAAAAAAATGGTCAGTACAGCAGATACGGCAATTGATCATTCACCTACATGCATAATGATAATTGCATATATACTGAACTAAAAATGACAGATGCCATCAAAGAAGCACAGCTAACGGTTTTCACGTCATGTCAGGCAATATTATTGTGAAAAACATGGAAAAATCGAATTTGATTGCTTTTCAATGCATCTTCTTTGATAAAAACACGAGAGCAATTATCTTTACACACAGAGGAACTCAGGCCTACTTGGTTTTGGGATACTTCTTTTATTGGAAAAGGGAGGGGGGAAGGAAAAGGTAATTCAGACCTTCTCGTGCTGCTTCATCCTCCAACTAAGTGGAACATCATCTGCCTTGGTGTATCCTCCCAGAGGATGAAGGAGAAGTATCGGATTCTTATACCCCATCTCCAGAAGTCTACGACGAGTATCAGTCATAAGGAGAGCATGTCCATTATGCACGGGGTTCCTTAGCTGAAAGGCAAACACTGCATCAGCGTTTCGTTTTGTGAACTCGTTGCGAAGGTCAGCAGGTGAGAGCCGGAACCGGTCGAGACCATCATGATACTTGATCGGCTCGATGACCTCTAAGTTGCCCCCAATAAGCCAGTTTCCAGCATTTTTAATAGCTTCCTCAATATATGGTAGACCTGGCGCAGTGGTTCCCCATGTTCTGGCCATGCGTTCTTCCTTGGGGTGCTTGTAGATCTCGATGCTGAAATTATGAAGAAATAAACGTCAAAAAGTGCAGTGATTATGACACAAGTAGATTAAAATCAGAAAGGAAAGTTCGGTATAACCCTGCAGCGCAAAAAATTCATCCGGATGACAAGTCTCGTGAACAGTGGAGCCCACTACAGTGACTACCCTAAATTGATTTACGATATATAGACAAGTTAGACCTATATTCAGGATCTACTAGAGGTTTTCCCCCTCTCTTACGCGATTGCCACTTTCAGATAATAATAGATGCAGTCATCCAATCATATACATGGATGTTATTTATGATAGGTCCAACAGCCATCTGCACAATCCATGGAAAAGCTTTTCCTGCCAAGTGATGATGGAAGCAAATATCGAACAGCTCGGGGATCCTCTAACAAACACATACCGAATCCCACTAGGAGACCAATTCAAACAAGCAGGAAAATCCTCAAGAGTCAAAACGCTGTAAAAACGAATTTGGACAGGCCAAAAGCAGTTGATTCCAAGGTGCCTAGCTAGGGCCTACACATTAGATTCATGAAGCTGGAGTTCACATCAATACATATATATAACACGTCTCATTGTCTGTATGGATTGAGGTGCATATTTATACATCTGTTTCGGCGAATTCACGTGTATCTCGTGGGACAAGGAAACTTATTCATTTACATATATTTCTTTTGAAAAGATTGTCGGTGCTCTGTTCAGTGTCCGGGGAATCAAATATAACTACCATGTACACATCATTAAGCAACCTGAACATGTAAGCAATTCAAATTAGTCGTATCGAAGTTTTGAGGCCCGAACATGTGCTTGCCGGTCTATTTAAGCTATTCAAATCCATCTCGACTTCCTAATCTAAGCTAATCAATCTCTTCCTGTCCTAATTTAAGCTAAGTCTTTCGCATTTCGATCTGTAATTGGTAAGAAACTGACAGACAGACAAACGCATGACTCAATCATCAAATGAAGTCGAGATTTCGTGAGTACTCACTCGCTGAGGATGGCGATGGGGACATCGTCGGGGCCGACTAGGGCGACCTTCTTGGACTCGCCAATCCTCTGCTTGTCGGAGTCGTCGGCCGCGAGGACGATCGGCACGGACATGTTGACCACTGACCCGTCGTCGAGCCGGAGGGAGTTAAAATGAAGAGTTTGGAGGAACTCGGATTCTCTCATGAACCCGGAGAGGGGGCTGGCCCAGCCCTCGCTGAGGACGTGGACCCACTGGAGGTCGATCCGCGACAGCTTCACCTTCGGCAGGGCCACCGCCTCCCGCCTCTTCTCGTCCCTCCGGTCGGGCTCCACCCGGAGGTCCACAAGCCTCCCGCCGTCGGGCTCGATCAGGGCCGCTCGGGTCCTCAAGGCCCCGGTCGCGGAGGTGGGTCTTCGCCGGATTTGAACCGAAGCAGAAGGGAAGAATTGGCGGGACAGGGGCTTGTGGGGGTGGTGGGAAACGGGTCGGGTGGCGGGTTTGGCGAACATGGAGGCCATAGAAGCCATTCTCGGCTAATCTTGGCTCTTCTTCTTCTGAATGCTGGGAGCTTATGGAGAGTTTGGATTTAAAGGAATGATTTTGTTTAATTGCGATGATAATGGGGATTGACGGACCAGTCAGTCGCAGACAGAGATGGCGATGGTGGTGGTGGTGGTGGTGGTGGTGGCTGGTGGGGTTGAGCTTCAATGAATCATATAATAATCGAAAAGGTTAAATAATAATAATTGAGGTAAAAAGATATGGAAATTACAGACAGATCAGAAAGGATCCAATTGATTGATGATGATGTCGTAAGGCTCGGTCGAGGTGGAAGACACCACCAAACGTTGTGTTCAGTGGACAGAGAGAGAGAGAGAGAGAGAGGATGGGGAGAAACAGGGTACTCTGTTTTGGGGTGTTTTATAGGGAGGGAGAGGGGATGAACCTGGACGCCATTCCGGCACTGTTGGAAAGCCGTCGGCCGTTTTGTTTGTTTCATTTCGCCCAAAATTTTGACCAGTGAAAATCTGAACAGGATGTGGAATTTTTAAGAAGAAAAATAACTAATAGGATTGTTGGAGTTATGGCAAGTATTCGAGTGATTACTCTCAGTTTTTTGCAATTTAAATTACGTTATTTCACATGATGAAGTAAGGAATTTCTCATTCTTAAGGTGACTTTTATTACGAAATCGGAATAAAACGGGAAGTCATCTCGTAAAACCCTTGCTCTGCATCATATTTGTGTTGTTTGAGTATAAAGAGAACTTACATAAAATTTTACTAGTATGGTTGGGAAGACTTTATACCAGATAGAAAGTTAGAATTCTCGGATTATCATCGAACATGGATTTTACTTCTTGTCTCTCTTCAAATTTATTTCATATATTCTCAGTAATAAAATATATTTACCAAATATAATAATCAAACATTTTGACTAATAACTCAAGAGAAATGACTTCAACCGTTGTAAAATTAATAAATACTGTAACTAATTAATATCTTTATGATTAGATTATTTAAAGTAATGGGAAGTTTCGCATGAATGTTCCACACCGGTCCATATTTATTCTGATGAATAAATTAGAAAGATATCAACGGATATTCTTCCTTATTTTACAAAACGAAAAAAAGAAGAAGAAGAAGTTATTTTCATAAGCAAATTTGGTTTTGATCTCATTCATTTTAGAATGAGACGGCTAACGCCAACGTTCGCGCCTTTACGAAGGTGAAAAAGTCCACCCTGCAGATATCATTATGTGCATGTTCATCAGTGTCGCTGTTGAGCGTCCAAATAACCATCAGTCCGACACCGGTCAAAAGAGAAAATATCATTGAAAGTATTTAAGTGACAAAAGTTCCACCATCTAATATTTTAATATATTTTTTACAATTATGTGGGTATTCATGCCTAACGAGAATCAGACCCACAACTTATCGGTTTCTTGGAGATCGATTTTAAACATTTGGATCACATATGAATTCAATAACTTGAAGGTTGAATAGGCATTTTACAAGAAAATTTGATTAAAGAATGCAAGTTGACCCTCAGAAAAAAGTTCATGTGAACAATTCGTACAACTGAGATAGTCTGGTTTAATTCTTAATGAAACGGAGGCAACACCCAAGAGAGGATGGAGTGAAGAGTAAGAAGAACACGGAGACACATACGTTTGTCCTTAGATAATACATTTATTAACTATTTCCTAGCTTTCAATTACATGGGAGGCTTCCAAAGTTAGGATTATGAAGAGTCTATCAACTATAGAGTGACGAATTGCTCAAAAATCCTATGTGATGAATTCTCATTGCACGAATACTGACTTCTCATCGCACAAGCTCGGGAACTCTATTTTAAATACTGTTATTTATAGGCTAGTCTTTTTCCCCACACAACGTATTTGTAAATTTTAATAAGTACTCTGTGAAATATATTTCAAAAATATTATGGATTGGTGAATTTATTACAACTAAGGTTGTATTTTAGGATTTTTATTAGTAATTTCTGTAAATTAGATTTACAAATTTTAGAGTAATTATTCATCAAATATATAATAGTAATATAGGATAGTTTTAAATGCTTATTATATATCAATTAGTGACTTAGCAAATATATATATCAAATAGGGGTTGACGATGAAAACATTTACCAGTGAATATAGAATAAAATATTTTGTGCAATCAAATATAAAAGGTGTGTAAGGAATGAGGGTATATTTCAAAATGGAACTCGAAGATTAATATGAAAAAGGAACATTGAACAATAACATTATTAAAATCCGATCTTCTCACTTTCATATTTTATCAATGCATCAATAGATACTATTAATTTCAACAACTTGCTTATAGTATTCTTTTTTGTCCACGATATTTTTGAGTGAATAATCATCTATTTACATATTAATATAACATAATTATAGATTCAGACCAAATAATGAGTAAATAGAGGTAAATTAATGAAACTATGGGTCAAAAACTTGTGTTGATTAAATGGTATTTTATCGATACGTAATGCTTAACTCACATATAAGGATATAGGTATGTAAAAGAAAAATTCTTAATCCAACTCAAAAAGTGTGCACAGTAATATAAAAATATTCGGCCAAATAAATAAATAATAGATAAAATTATTATCTTATTAGATTCTTTTTTAATTGATCAAGTTAAATTTTATTTTTCGTAATTATAAAGTTGAATTTTGTACCAAATCAATAATAAATAATAACATTTGCAATAATATATGCTTTGCAATCTGTAAATTTATTATCGAATATTTATGTAAATCAATGCAACTATTAATGTAGGAAACACGAATGGCCGATTGATCACGAACTGACTAAAATGCCTATGTGGAATCTTGTCACAGCATGAAGGAGGCTAAATTACTATTTATACATATGGATATATGGATATATATAGATAGATTTTTTGAATTTTCAATAAATTTGATACAAATATTAATATAGGAAATTCAATAAAGAGACTTGAAGAGACAATTAATCACGAATCAAAAATTCATTCAAAACACCTACGTCACATGCTCTTCTCACGTAACTAAAAGTTCTTCATTGCATCTTTCTTAGGACTCTATCTTACTAACCTATATATACATAGAATTGGTAACTATTTCTACTTTTAACCTGGCTTTTTTCTTCTTTTTTTTAATATTTGACCACATGAACCTAGTTAGTTTTTTTTTTGTTACAAAGAAGGACTACATACCTACTATAATAAAATAAAAATCATAATAACTAATAAAGTGACTCAAATAATTCCACCAAATAACGAATTTAGAACCTCTTAATTATTAGGTGAGGCATGCGTCACTATATTACATATTTTTTTTTATATATAACCTAGCTAGTTGACATGGGTCTTATTGCCATTTACGAGCACCTAAGGAAATATTTTGTAATTTTACCGAAAGAAATAGAGAGAGATGGAAAATTACTCAAAAAATTTTGCGTACTCTTTCATTAGGGTTTTTACCATGAAACATTCAAGCATGGACTGACCGGAGTTTTCTATATTATTTGACCGTTGGCCTTGCTGTCTTATCGTCATTATTAAGCTTAATGAAACCACGTGATGAATATTCTTTATCTTTTGGTATCTTTCTTTTATTTTAATATAAATTTGGTCGGTCGATGTTAATTTTTCTTCAGTTTGTCCTTTTTTCGCTTTCACAATTCAGAGCACATACAATTTTCCTGGGCTGCTGCAAAATTCAAATGAATGTACTATTTTTTTTCTTTTTGGAAAAATGAATTTACTAATTAACTAGAAGGGATCCTAGGAGTTCCAGTATTACTCCCAAACTAGAAGAAAAAGTAAAATAGGCTCGTCTCTTTAGACCTCAATAACATAAACAGAAGTACGAGGTTGTCGAACATATCCTGTTCTAGTAATGTCGCAGAAGCAAAAGGTAAATTTATATCAACAAAGTAATTAAGAATGGTCATCAAAAGATAGACCATTTGCTATAAAGGCCTGGGGAAAAAGATTCTTTCTCGAAGTGCTTCTGATAAGATCTTTGTTCGTTATTGACGATAAGCATCATTACTCACACGTTAGCTAACTATAATTTTATTGATATCAAAAGATTTTTTTTTGTTTAATTGTTAATTCAACCTTCCATGACAGCTCCAAGTATGAATCCAATAACTTAATTGCATATCATGGTTGTTGCATTCCCTTGAGCGTATACATATATAAATGCATATATTTATGTGAAATATGAACTTTTGTTTCGGTCATACATAAGGTCTCAGAGTTTAATGCGAAAATAAGAAACAAAGCAAAATAAATGGACACATAAGTCCTACCGATGAGTATCGAGCCCTGAATCTCTTTATTCTAAGTTGGCGTCTTGTATCACTGCAGTAAGACTTATTCCTCTGAAATACATACCTCTTGTTGAGACTAATATCTATTCGAAAGTTGATTTGCTTTGATCCCGATATGCTTTTAGTGAGTTTCAAACTCCTGCACTATAAATAAAATTCATTAACTGACAACATAGTTTGTCAAATTGATGTGTGAGAGACTATAATTGCTGTATATAAGGACCACATTGATATACATAATGACGAAATTGATGTATGGAGAACCAAATTGATATATACAAAGACAAAAATGATATATACAAGGATGTAATTGATTTACACAACTAGCCAATTGAGGCAAAAATTGTTAGTTGAGCCAATTGAGGCAAAAATTGTTAGTTTACTATTAATTATTATTCTATACTTCACGAGAATCTTTTTTTTTTCCTGAAAAATATACGTTGGCCGAATTAATGACATGAGTATTTCTCTTGTTTTGACCTAAAGTGGGTATGGTTGCTATCTTATAACCACTCAACATAACCATTAAAAATTGTGATTTAGTGATTTCAAAGTTACTTTAATGTGAGTTGATAATTCAAAGGTATCGAATTCGAATTCACTCTACGCATATGTGTCAAAACTTTTTCTAGAAGCGTGCTTTTCGCTTAGACTTATGAGACACCAATGTCTGTAAATTATATTAAAAATTTGGTGGTGCTATGCTGATTAAACCAGTACTTGCGCTGATTGTTCAGTTCGTCTTATATGTTCGTAATTGAATATAAGAGTCTGAACATTACGTAACGAGTAACGGCAAAATCGTCACTACTGCTGTTCACTATTTTTGCTCAGCATAATCAGTCAACATAATGTTAGGATTGGCATATGACAATCCCCATTCGAAGGATAAATCCACCACTAGAAATTACATATAATTTTATGAAAAAAATCTGAAAATAAGATTGTCAAGACACGGTTGACAGTCATGATTGTAACCATCCGTTGTATCGAGGAATCTTCACTCGTTGGATTCGGAGATACATCAAAGACCCCTTTTCCAGGAAAAGTGGTCCTCTCTCATTTGTCGTGTCGTGCACGCTTTTTCATATTTATAATATAAAAAGGAAAAAAAGAACAATCATGAAATATTGAACCTGCCCACTTCTACGGCCAGATTCACTCTGATTGTTTTAGCATCTAAATATTAACAATTGATGTCAATTTTGGCTTTGCACTTCAAAGGCCGCCCTACACCATCAAGTTAGGTTCTCCTTAAATAGAAAAATATCGCTTTAATTAGGTAAAAGGACATAAGATACGGCACTCTCCCTAAACTTTACAAACAATTACTTCATTTTTGCTGGGTAATGTCGATCGCGTTGATTAATATTATATTAAACTATTCTTTTTTTTTTCGCTTTCTTTGTGACGGGTACAACATTTTGGGGCTTGACCCAATCACGGGCTCGAGCTCTGTGATGGAATAGGCTTCGAGACTTCGTTAGGACACGAGGGTCACATGAACCATAAGCCCGTAAGCGAGGCAAGCCTAGCTGAGTTAAGCACATGTCGCTTGCTACAGTGATTCCCTCAAGTCCCATTTGGTACTTTAGATTGAAAGAAATTAATTTTATAGAATGAAATGTAATGATATTGAAGAAGAATTATAATTTTTTTTATTAAAATATGATTATAAAATGAAATATAATTATAAAATTAAACTTATTTATCAAGATATTATTCTAGATATATGAAATTATTAAAAATATATTACACAAAAAATAGGTAAAATGAGCTATTTATCTTTTTTAAGGTGAATTTTATCAAATGAAGAAAAAATTTCATTACTAGGTAATACTTCTTTCCATCTTCCCATAAGTAATGATGTGTATTAATTATCGTGTACATGGATACCCTCATCAACCCTCATAGACACATTCTTGAGCTTTCGAGAGGATAATAGGAAAAACCATTCTAAGGGTTCACCCACCCTGGTTATTGTTGAAGGATGCTGATCTAATATATAGGAAATAGATAATTCGCAAAATAAAATATCATTTGGTATATTAGTATTTATCATTGAGAATATTTGTAATTTGATCTAGATTTGTTCAAATGTTTTCTAGGTTATTGTGTTTCCTATATCTTAGTGGCTTGTTGAGCCTATAAATAGAGTCGCTCTATATAATTCCTTAACTCGCCAACGAAAAAGATTGTTCTATTTCGTGGTTTTGACTTATGGTCAATCGCGTTTATCTTTCTCTATATCTTAATACTCCTTCTCCCATGTTAAATTTCTTTATGGTATTAGAGCGAGTTGATCAAACATCAATTGGAGTGGGCGCTTTTATGTTACGTGCATCGATCATGTGTTTATTGCCTCTGTCAAAATGAAAAGAACAATGGAGAACCTTTCCTTAGAGTAAAAGAAACTTCTTTTTCCGGTCGCCTCACAATTTGGTCGTAAAAGAAAGAGCTCGATTGACCGGTTGAAGAATAAGGAGATCAAGATTAGTAGCAAGATGAACATTTCGTGACACTCCATATTCATCTTAAGGGGGAGTGTTGCAGAACACAAATATAATATTTAGGAAATTGATGATCTGCAGAATAAAATATCATTTGGTATATTAGATAGTTATCATTGAGAATATTCGTAATTTAATTTAAGTTTGTTTAAATGTTTTCTAGGTGATTTTGCCTCCTATCTTAGCGGCTCGTCGAGCCTAAAAATAGGGAGTCCCTCTATGTAATTCGTTGAGTCGCCTATATATAAAATTGTTCTCTTCCGTGGTCTTGCTCATGGCCAATCACGTTTATCTTTCTCTAAATCTCAATGCTCCTTCTCCTAATGTTAAATTGTTAAATTTCTGCAGTTACATCATTTCTTTCTATTGCACCTAAAATATCTCTTATTTTGATCCCTTCTTGCAATAGTTCATGGATAGTTTGTTAAAGAATAGGGTAAATTCTAGTATTCACTTCTGTAGTTTGTTAAGAAAACAGTGACACCCTTTCTTTTTAAAAAAAATGTATACGACTCCTTATTTTGCTAAAGTGGAGCTGCCACCCTGGCAATAGTACCAATCATCACCATATGGCTGACACATCACCCTGCTCCATAAACTGATCCAGTTAATACCCAACTTGATCGCTAACTAGAATTTGACATGTCCAATGAATTTCGAATATAAAATCTTTTGATAATCTCAGTGAAATTATAATTATATTTTTTTTGCTGAGCTTTTATTACTGTTAATATGCATTATGATATTTAAAAGTATAATGAGACCAGACTAATCTAACTCGAGTTAGTCAACCCATTGAGGAAATAAAGCTCTTCAAACCATGAATTTTCTCCACATGGCTAGAATCCGATACCTTAACTAAAAGGAATAAACGTTGAACCACTTGAATTCAACCGTGTTGGTTTTCTCTTATAATCTTTTGTTGATTTGGTGCTTAATAAACGGCAATTAATCCTTCTTAGGGAAAAAAGAACAGATATTCGCAAATTAATCTATTTTTCTTTTAGCCCCCATATTGATTGTGTGTCTGCATTATGCACGCCTGTGACATCCCGAATCAATTATGGATGTATATATGTAATTAAAATGCCTTCTTGTGAATGTAATAAATTAATGCAAGATGCTAAAAGATCTAAAAGCCTTTCCAAGAGCCAAAGGGCAGCAAGTTTCCGGTAACAACCAAACGAGTTATATATATATATTGTGGTTATAAGAGAAGTTTAAGGATACAATATAATAAATTAAAAATCTTAATAGCTAATAAAAGGATACAAGTAGTGTAATTGGATATCGAATATATCAGAGATCACAGTAGCAAAGGAGGACATTAACAAAAAGAAAAAAAACAGTTACATATATTTTAACTAAAGGTATATTAACAAAAAAAAAAAACTAAAGGTAATGCATGACTCATGGTGGCTTGTCTCATGCACACGGCGTCTTTCCATTAAGGATGCGGTGGCAGATATGTCCTTTTAATAAGTATGTAGTATATACACGTTCAAATTGAGGTGGCAGGCTTATGAATGATTGTAAATTTTGCTTAGTACATATAATTATAGAAGCGGCCATGTTGAAACATTTTTTTCTTCGAGGTCCACAAATCCCCCCTTTTTCTTTTTCTTTTTTTATTTTATCATAAGAACTAAGAAAGGTGGATGAACTAGCAGATAATAAAAATGAAGAAAACAATAACTATAATATATTTCACTGATCATGAGAATCAAATTTAAAATTTTTATTCGGGTCGAGCGTCAATGTACTAAATCATGCCTTTTTTTTATGTTTTTCGGTGAGACTGGACGATGTTATGATAGAAGCAGAGTAAATAAAGGAGCACAAAAACTTGCAGTAATAAGAATCACATAAAAGAACTTCAAGTTCCTGGTCGATTAATTAGCTTCCACTAGTCCCGTTTAGGCAATGCTTGGCCCTGCCAATGAAAAGGACAGACTTTCTCCGCATGTTTAATAAGAAAAACTGTTTACAATGCAATGGATGCAAATAAAATATGGGGATTATCCAAACTTTCTCTTGAGATAAATTAGATAATAATTTAAATTAGATTAAACTGTTTACTCTCTATCACTGCAGATTTCGGAAGACTAATATGAATAAAATTGTCCCTCTTCATTGATCACAAAGTTTGAACTTCCATTAGCATAATAACGAGATTCATATCGTATGCTTTACCCGGGTTGTTTCAAATATTATTTAGTAGTTTCCTTACTTATAACAGTTACATCAATGTTCACAATTATAATATTATTAAAATGAATTAATAAATGTCATCATATGAAGGTATAGTTATTAAAGAGAATGTTATATAGTCGCACACGCTCTCGAGATTCTAAGTTCAGTACTTCGTTGGACTACTCGTGCCCCTTTATTAGCTATTGCGAATTTTATTTTATTGTATTAAACTTATGGAATTCTCTTGTAATCGAAAAAAATGATGGTATAGTTGTAATATTTTCAAACTTCCAAAGCTTATACGGCCATGCTTCTTTATAACTAGCAATATTTTCTTAGATATTAAATGTACATATAGTAATTTTTCTAAAACTTGAGTGGTTGAAAGTCCTATGTATCGTATTTTGTAGTTGATATTTATTTTGTTTTTGAAGTTTCAATTCCAATGCAATCCATTCTAATTTTGTAATATTTGCAATATCTATGGAAATAATTTCATGAATCCGATTTTCTTTATAGTTTTCAAGGATATTTTATTGTTGGGTCGGGAAAAATTGGGCCTTGACCTCATGTATTCCGCGTGCGGTTTGTTGATGATGAATCCATGATCCATAATCCACGAATATCTCAAACCACCTACAAAAGGGGAGATTGGGGGTGGTGTCATAATTTCCCTCTTTCATATTCAAGTCAGTATGAGTCTTTATGTGCAAGGGAAGGTAATGTGAGATGTCGATTAACCCTAACCCTAAATACGTAGCAAGTATTTATAGGAAGTTTAGGGATAGATTACGTTATCACATTTAGAGATATTGCCTGATTTACCTGATCACCATATATCGATAAAATAGCAAAGATATTTTGGATTACTTGACGGATAAGTAAACCTCTCAATTCAGCCAATAGGCTTCATGTGATGGGTCTGGGCCCGCATCGCTCTTCATCATGATGGGCTTCGAGGAATTTTGCTGGGCTTCGTTGAATAGAATCGACCTCATGGGCCTAATTGGGTCAGACCCAAAATCCGGTCCCCAACATATGATCATTCTCTTGAAGTAATCTTTTTCCTTTTATTTTTTTAATCACAATTATAATTCAATGTCATATGTCATGATTTCTAGGAACAAATTATTACTTATTTCTTCTTTTCTTTGGAAATACTTTTATTATCATTATTTCGAAAAAAAATTTCTAAATTTTTTCATTTCAACTGTGATATAGTTCATTTATCAAAAATTTAATTATAACATGCTTTAGTTTTAGGAATATTATTTTTAAATTTTCTTTAAATTATTAAATAATTTAGTTACATGCGATACTACATTAACTTACACAATTTCATAAATATGTACATATTTAGATAAAATATAGATTCTTAAGTAATTTTGTAGTTTCAGAAATTAATTTTTCTGACCTTTTCAACCTAGTTGACTGAAGCACATGTAATGCTATTCAAGTCAATTTCACTATATATATATATATATATAATAGTCTAAGATGGGACTACAACTCTCTAAGAACCGAATTAGGGATGACCTGCCTGGTGATATTTACTTTTAATTAGTGTTAGACGGCATTTGTTTCAACTTAATCAAATAAGTGCTTAAAATTACTTATAAATTAAATATATAGAAAAATGAAAGGAAGAGGAAAAATTATGAGATATGAGATCTAACAATTAAATAATTGAATAAAAAATCACTCAATGAGTAAGTAAAAAAATTTGACTTAATAAAAAGTTATTTTTCACTTATTTGTGCCATTAAGACCTCCTTAAATATCTTCTCATCTTTATCATTGCTCCCTTCTTCCTATACATATTTGATCTTAACTGAATAAGTGTTTATTTTTATAAATACTTAATTTATCGAACACCTCCTTGGTCTGGGAGTACTATTATTGATTGAAAAGGTGTTAAAATAGAACTACTAAAAATTAATTATTAATTTCAAAACAAGTTAAAGTATTTGGAGATGTATTTTTTTAAAAATTATTAAAATCTAGCAATTTCATCCACCCATTGCATAAAATTGTTATTTGACATAATTTCTTATAATTTCTTATTTAACTACATCTTTAAATTTATTAATTAGTTTATGATCGTAGAAATTATGCTTTGATATATAATCTTCAATTCAACAGCTTAAAAAAACATTAAATATCGTGTCAAGTTAACACAATTAAATGTTTTATTTACATTATAAAATCTACTTCATTACTTAAAAAATTTTGATATTTTATATGTAAGATAGTAAAATCAAATCAATAAAGTCATTATAATCCAAATTTAGCAAACTAATTAAATTTTTGTGATTTCTAAAATGAACTTTTAGTTTGAAAATTTGAAATTGCATGATACTTTGATTTTTTTTTTCATTGTAGGATTTACATGTTTCAACTTAAGATAATTTAAATTTATTTCTATAATTGTTTTATTTTTGAATTCTTTTTTGCAAAATATCTTTTTACTTATTTACTAATATTTTACTTTGTTTCAGTGAAAGAACTTAAAAATAATGGATACAAGATTAGTTCTTTCAAAATTATAACAATTATATTTTTTGAATTGAATTTTACATCTAGTTTATGGCCAATGAAATAGATTCTTATTAACTAAGAATTGGGAAAAAAAAATTTACTTGGAAAATCAAACTCAAAATTGATCAAATTCAATTAAATTATTACATATTTTATTTTTGGGGTAATTACACTGGTGGTCCAAAAAGTTTCACTAATGTATCAAGTTGGTCCAAATTTTTTTTTTGCTACTTAATGGTAAAAAATGTTTCAAAAGTGTAACATGATAGTACAAACCGTCAAATCGCAACTGACGCCGTCAAGCGACGCTGACGTGGCGCAAACGTGTCAGGTACGTGGCCGAAATAGTAACCTCTCTCTCTCTTTCTTCTTCTTCTTCTTCGACGATTCTTCCATTTCTTCTTCTTCTCCTTCGATTCTTCTTCTTCTTCTTCTTCTTCTTCTTCTTCTTCTTCTTCTTCTCCGGGAACAGGGCGAGGGAAAGGAGGAGCAGGACGAGAAGAAGAATATTAGAAGAAGAAGAAGAAGAAGAAGAAGAAGAAGAAGAAGAAGAAGAAGAAGAAGAAGAAGAAGAAGAAGAAGAAGAGAGGGGGGGAGAGAGAGAGAGGTTACTGTTTCGGCCACGTCAGCGTTGCTTGACTGCGTCAGTTGCGATTTGACGGTTTGTACTATCATGTTACACTTTTAAAATATTTTGTACCATCAAGTAGCAAAAAAAAGCTTTTTGGATCAACTTGATACATTAGTGAAACTTTTTGGACCAACTTGATACATTAGTGAAACTTTTTGGACCACCAGTATAATTTACCCTTTATTTTTCAAAGATTTTTTTGCTTTGTTCCTAAAAATTGGGACAATAGAATGGTTGAAGCCTCACTTAACGTGTGAGGTAATATGTGTTGTATTATATAGGAACTGTACATAGATCTAGAAAACGAAATACGTCAATTGATATATGTACATTCCTTAAGTGTGTTATGACTATACACGGAAAACTACTCGTATATTCCATTCTATCTTCTCTATTATTATCCTGCAAGCCAAACAGGGAGTTCTTCACGTGAAGCTTGGACCAAATAGCAGCAAAGCGGGATGAAGATAAGGCCTTGGTGAGTATATCAGTTTGTTGATCATCAGAATTAATGAAGTGAATGTAAAGTTGCTTGCGCATGAAACGTTCTCGCACAATTTGATAATCAATCTCAATGTGTTTGGTTCGAGCATGGAAGAAAGGATTTGCCGTAAGATATGTTACAAAAATATTGTCACACCAGGGAGTAGAGGGCGACGTTGGCAAATCCCAAGTTTCCGAAGAAGAGAGTGAAGCCATGAAATCTCTGTAGTGGCATTGGCAAGGCTCTCGTATTCAGACTCAATACTAGACCGAGTAACTGTCCTTAGCTTCTTGGAGCTCTAAGAGATGGGGTTGGAGCCAAGAAAAACAACGAAGTGACTGATAGAGCGACGATCATCAAGATTACCAGCCTAGTCAGCATCCGAGAAACCACGAAGAGACGATATAGAGCTAGGATGGATATGAAGCCCGTATGTAATTGTACCTTTGAGGTACCGCAAGATGCGCTTCATAGCCATCCAATGAGTAATAGTAGGGCAGTGGATGAATTGACACACCTGATTGACCATATAGGCAACGTCAGGTCTAGTCAGTGAGAGATATTGAAGGCTACCTACCACACTTCTGTATAGCGAAAAGAGGCCCCATCATGAAGAGAAAGCAGAGATCTTGTCGTAACCGGTGAGTTGATAGGCTTACATTCTAGCATAGAAGTGTGAGCCAAAATATCATGAATGTACTTAGACCGTGTGAGATAGAGTCCAAGACCATCAGCACGAGCCTCTATCTCAAGAAAGAAATGAAGAGGACCAAGGTCCTTCATAGAAAAGTCTTGTTATAATGCAATAATGATGGAATGAAAGGATGCACCTGGAGTCCTAGTCAGAATGATATCATCAACGTAGACAAAAAGATGGACTAGATAGCTTGATCCCTGGAGAATAAATAGAGAGGTGTTAGCCTTGGAGTTCAAGAAATCGAGATGCTGAAGATAAGTACTGAGACGCTAGAACCAGGCTCTGGGAGCTTGCTTAACCCCATAGAGAGAGCGACAAAGGTGGCAGACATGATCTAGGTGAGAGGAATTGACAAAAGTAGGAGTTTGTCTCATAACGACTTCCTCAATGATATGACCATGGAAAAACACATTCTTCAAGTTCATTTGTCGAATCATCCACCAAGAAGAAACAACTATTGAGAGAACCGTTCAAATGGTGACTGGCTTTATGACTGGACTAGAAGTCTTTGAGTAATCAACCCCTTCCCACTAATTAAAACCCTTTACCACCAATCGAGCCTTGTAGTGATCAGTGGAGCCCCTAACGCTCTATTTGATATGATAGATACACTTACAGCTAACAACATTCTGAGCAGGAGATGGTAGAACAAGATTCCACGTATGATTTCAAAGTAATGCCTGATACTCATCCTGCATTGCTGCTTGCCAAGCATGATGTTTGTAGGCCTAAGCAAATGTTTACGGTTACTGCAGATCAGCAGAGACATAAAAAGCCGAAGGATGTCGCGCTATAGTAAATCGAGGAGTAGATAGTGTCCCATCCTTGGATCGTGTCGTCATCTTGTGAGTGCTCTAAGGAGCAAGTGCAACATTAGTAACCAGGGCATTCCTCAACTGGCACTATAGGACTTGTAGATTGATGAGGAACCTCAAGAGCCATGACTCGCGAATAAGTAAGAACATGAACATGACTACCAAAGTGATGAAATGGTGAGGAAATGGATGAAGGAACATGAATATGAATGAAATCAGTACTGGATAGAGGAGAAGACGACATACCAGTAGCACATGCGGGGCCTGAAGAGGACCAAACAGCTTCCATTAGGATAGGTGCACCTGACCTAAAAGGAAATGAGTACTCATCTAAGACAACCTGTGTAGATAGAAAGATGCGCCAAGTGGTAGGATTAAAACACCGATAACCCTGATAGTGATAGGGATACCCAAGAAAGACACAAGGTTGATATCGATGTTCTAATTTATGACGAGTATAAGAATGTATATAAGGATAACAGTTGCATCCAAAAACTCGTAAGCTAGTGTAATCAGAACAATGACCATGAAAAACCTCAAAGGGTGATTTGAAATTAAGGGATTTTGTAGGTAACTTATTGATAAGGTATACAGTTGTTTCAAAAGCATAATCCCAAATTTCGAAGGAAGAGAAGCATGAGAAAGTAAAGTGAGACCCATGTCGATAATATGACGGTGTTCGCGCTCGGCTAAACCGTTTTGTTGAGGGACATGAAAGCATGAGATGCGATGAAAGATGCCATGATTCTGCAGTTCAGATTGAAAATCTGCAAGGAGAAATTCCTCAACGCCATCAAATTGAAGATATTTGATATGATGCCCATAAAGATTCTCTATTTACGAAAGGAACGAAATATGCGAAGAACATCAGATCGTGACTTTAAGACATAAAACCACGAGAATTTGCTATAATCATCAAGAAAATGAATATAGTAATGATGACCAGTATGAGAGGTAATTAGTGGAGGTCCCAAGATATCAGTATGTATAAGCTCAAATAAAGATTTACTCTTACAAAGAGTTGGAGGAAAATAATTATTTATTATTTTCCCTTGTTAGCAAGAGAACAAACATAACTAACGTGATCTTTATAGAGAAAATAAGGACCTAATGCATGATGAACAATAGGGAAAGAAGAGTGCCCTAGATGATGATGCCATAAGACACTAGATCCAGTGCGCTTGAGGACCACCAGGGCGCCTGCCTCTCAGGTGAAAACAGTAAAGTTCATCCTTAATTGGGCCATGCATAAGCTCCTGGTGCATATGACGATCCTTCATAATAAAACAATCTGGGTGAAAAGCTCAAAGAAGCATGGCAAATTTGGATATGGATATGAGATTTTTGAAAATATTAGGAGCATAAAGTATGTGATTCAAATTTAAAGGTCGTGAAGAAAGTTTAATGGTAGAGGAACCCAAAGTTAAAACTGGAAGTGATTTACTATCACCCACAAAAAGATGGTCCGAATGTAGATTATCATCACGAACAATGAGATTAGACAGGTCTGAAGTCACATGATGTGTAGCTCTTGAGTCCACATACCAATCTGGATCATAAAGTGCTGGAGAGGAACCATGGTTCAAATGAGCCTAGGCCCAAAAAAATTAATTAAATTGACAAAAATGCGCAGTGTGACCAGGCCGGTCGTAGGTCTGACAAAGAACAGATGAGCTAGGTCGGAAATGCTACACTGGGTCGAACTGTTGAGTAGACCCAAGAGGAAATGGGTTGCGGGCAACAGAGAAGACCAGACTGGGCCAGCTAAAATAACGCCCAAAGTTGATCGAGCCAACTCGCTAGTCTCGACCCAAATTGAGAAAACCCAGACTCGAGCTGTTGCCTTCTCCGCCCGACCCTAGATTGGAGTTTTCACTTCCAGACCCACGACCAGAGGACCCTCCCCGACTTTCTTCCCTTGTCGTTCCCCTTTCCTCCCTTGCCTTTGCCCTTGTATCAGCCACCTTGATTGTTTCCATTCCTGCCGTCGGTGTACTGAATCTTGATAGGGGCGTGCCAAGAATTCCAAAGAGAGGAGCAGCTACAGTGATGGGGGAAGGTGAATTCAACACCTGGCTTCGTGGATGGCGGTATAAAAGCGGTATTCTTCATGTCCAACGAGCAACAACTGAAGCTCTTCCGTGCTGATAGTGAGCATTCGCTTGGACTGGGCAAAAACTATTGGCTCCCATTCAGAATCAAGACTTGTGTAAAAGCGCTGATTGATCTCAGTGGTGGTCTTTGGCTTCCCAATCTGAGAATAGCGGAGTGCTTGTTCTTTCACGGAGTTGATAAACGTGGGCATCGATTGAGAGCCCTTCTTTAAGTCACGCCATTGTTGGTTAAGGAGGTCCTCTTGTGCGGTTGTTTGGTTGAAGAACAATGTGGCCAGAGATGTCCAAGCCTCGTAGGATGTTTTGGCAGTGAGGATGGTGACTCCGAATGGCTTAGTAGTCTGCATCACATAGGTGAGAGCAAAATTGTCTCTGGACTCCCATTTTAGATAGTCAAGATTAAGTGTTGTGACACTATTAGCTTTAGCAATGGTTTTGCTTGGTGCGGTGACTCGACCTTCAACATGGTCTAGCAGACCATAAGTAGCAAGCAAATGTGTCATGATATCGTTATAGTACAGGTAATTTCTACCATCGAGTTTGATTGGATTGGTCAGAATGGTTGAAGGAGTTTGAATAATAAAGGATGAGGATGAAAAAAAGATGAGTGATGAGGATGAGGAAGATATAAGTGAGGGTGCAGTGTCAGCCATAATCACTTATCAGAGGATAGGAAAGAAGGGGATGAGCGAAAGCAAAGGAGCTAATCGAAGTTATTTGTATTAAGCCCCGATACCCTAAATATCATGACAATAGAATGGCTGAAGCCTCACTTAACGTGTGAGCTAGTATCTGTTGTATTATATAGGAACTGTACATAGATGTAGAAAACGGAAATACATCAATTGATATCTATACATTCCTAAAGTGTTATGAAAACTAAGATATCGTATATTCTACTCTATCTTCTCTATTATTTCTGTGATATATTTTTTTTTTCTAAATTTTAATCGACATTTATATGTTGACTTCAAGATGCTTATTAAGGCAAAGCCTAATATATTTTGTATATGTATAAAAACCGTTCGCAGCACACCGAGAGCTTCTCCGTTCACAACGCACAGGAAGAGTTCTTTTCTTTTTTAATCACATACATGCACCTCAACTTGCTTGTGTGTGAGACTAGCATGCACCTCTTAGCACCTTAACTTCCTTATTTTCACATAATCAACTAAAAACTATTTTTCGATATTGTTTTGATTTTCTATGTATATTTCACATAATAGAAATATAACTATTTTCAACAATTATTTGATTTTCTACCATAATATTAAAAATATTTTTGTAATTTATCTATACTTTTCGATAAATGTTTCTCAATGTCCATGTTATGTTAAGAAAAGCCCCAAACCAAGTGTTTTGACTTATTTTTTTTCTCCCATCAAAAAAGTGAAAAGACGTTATTTTTTCCTTTTTACTGTATACTGCATTATTTTGGATATAAAATTTTATTTTGGAAGAAATTTTTTGAAATAATTGAAGGATTAACACTTTTTGAAGGAACATGAAGATTGAGATACGAGATCTTCAAATTATTGTTGAAGATGTTGGGAATTGATATATGCTTTAAAGACAATCTGTCATCAGTTCTGTAATATGACATGTATTTATTTTTTATTCGTTTAATGAAAGATTTCCATGTAGACATCTTGCATAATTCCTAAATTCTTGATGACCATCCCTTTTAGTCCTTGGGCATTTATAAATTTGAATTTTCTAAATATTTTTCGACCAATGATTTTCTAATTGTATACCCCGATTTAATGCATGCATAAATTATTGAAAGTTCCAATGCTTTCTTCTTGCATTTGATTCATAATTATCTCTAATACCAAAGTGAAAGTGATAATTACTCTCAATCTCTTCCAAGATTCCAGTATAACATAAACATTAGGAGAGCAAATACCCTCCCAATCGGTAGGGGTAGGTCCGACTTTCTATTTTGTGCAAATGGCAAATGCAACAAAACAAGATGAAGGAAAGACGATTGAGAATTTCCAATAATTAAGGTTAACTTTTTTAGGTATCAAGCCTCAAGATTTTATTTTATTTTTTGTTTCATTGTGCATTTTTGGTTGGTAATTTATATGTTCCAGAACGTAAATATGCCATTGGTTAGTTTTTGCAGTCGAATTATGATCCTGAATTCCATCAGCTTTTTGGAGATCCTTCTCGAAGGCTATCATTGTCTTGGAGACGAAACTATGCTGTAACATTTGGTAAGTTGCCTAATATGTGCTCAGGAGCAAGTTCTTTTCGATTATTACTGAGATGATTGTCTCTATTGTTAGGTTAAATTCGTGCATATTATGTCGGTGTCGCGTTTTTGTAGCACTTCATTATGCATAAATTACTGACTTATATCTAACAAAAGAGGGTAAAAATTGTATCAATTAGAGTTGAAGGTATCGTGCCCTTCTCACTTTTCTTTATTATTACACGGTATGTTATAAATCATTTTTTAGACTAAAACGTGCAACTTCCATGGAGTTTGATAGTTTCAGTAACATTATTTTTTTTTATATAAAATGCGCAACCTATATTTATTAACTTTGTTTCAAGATGAATCACGAGCCACATCAATCAAAGTCTTCGGTTACTATCGATAGCAAAATTAACCAAATTATGTCTGAAGGCCGTACTAAAGGTCACATAGAATTTCAACGTACCGGGGATCAATTTATTGGCAAGATGCATTTTCATTCTCCTCACAATTCCTAAAAATTAGAGAAATTAAGAAATTAAAAGGCAAAAAGTATATATATATATATATCTATCTATAACTCGAATAGAGCAATTAAATGAAAGAACTAATAGGAGCTTTGCAAACACAAAAATAGATAAATTTGTTTACCTCATAATAAGTAATAGCATATATTATTTTAATTACTAATAAATGACCTGCCGACCCCGATTGTAGGATGGCAGCTGCAATCGGGGCCACCATCGTCGGAATCGAAACTGGGGCTTCTTCGATTCCGGCGTTTGTGGCCACAATCCCCAATCGGGGTTGGCGGTGACCTTTGTGATTGGGGGAGTGGTGACCGCAATTGAGGCCAACTGCCGGCCCCTTTCTCCCTTTGTCTTCAGCCCAACCCTTCCCTTTTTTTTTTTTTTTAAATTTTCAAAATTAGTTTTTACTGAATAAAAACTATGGGGTCCACTAATACAGCGACATGTGATACTTTTAATGCCTAGTCATCCAATACCATTAGAATTGACGTAATATTTAATTACGTGCTAAATTTGAGACTAAAATGAAAGGTTGTACCTTTCCACAACCTGGTCCGATTGGTCGAACCGGCCTGGCCGGTCCTGATAACAATGATTTTAAGACCAATCAAATCAAATAATGATTTACTCATAAAAAATAAATCAAATTATGATTATAGTGGGAAGGACTTAGCCTCTAAGAGACGTGTTATCACCGGTAGACCGTCGTAAGAAGGAGATGTTCTCGTTAGGAAGTAATCGGACTCAATCCAATATCCATATATAACATTTTTCTATGGAAGCGCTTGCGCTTGCAGAATATTGGTATTTTCCTTAGGTCACGTTTGGTGGGTAGGAAATAGAATAGAATGGTCCAATATAATCTAAACAAACTCGTGGGGATCTCGATAATTATAGACTTACTGCAGATTTGGACAAGGGAGTAATATGCAATCCCTTCGCAGCTTCGCTTCCTCTTCCTTTTCCTCCACTAGGGGCACCCCACGCATTGTACGGATGCATGAGAAAGTAACAAAATTTAATTTATATGACATTTATGGTGAAACATTTATTATCGAGATAACTTACAACACGTTTGGTTTGACAGTAGTATTTTAAAATGAGATTTTGATTTTGAAAATGACAAAATGGAGTGATGGTGTTGTGAATTTATTATAATAAAGTTATATTATAATGGAGTGATATAAATGTTTATGTATGGGCCCCATCAGTTTGACTTTTAATGAATTATTTTATTTGGTTGTGGGTAGAATTAAGTTAGGTTATGATTTTAAAATTACACTTACAAACCAAACGAGCCTTTATTATCTCAAGATTGTTTTTACTATATATTTATGAATTGGTAAAATTTTTTAGTTTTTAAAAGAAATATTTAATGTTTATTGGCGAATGGAGAATATTTTTTATTTTTCAATATCATAATTATAAATGATCATAATTTCATTAATGATATCAAATTCTTTGAGTAGACGAAAAAATGTCCAGTCAAGGGCTAATGTTTGGGAAAAAAAAAAACAAGAAGATATCGGTGACGTTTTTTTAAATCGCTCTTCGATGTTTATATCTATAATTGATTGATTTTCTTCTTTTCCATATAAACCATAAAATGGAAATAGAGGCATCGTCTAGAATAAATTTTTTTATAGACGGAATCACTTATCTAGAGAGAAAAAAAAAAAAAAAGGTTCTAGGCGCTCAAATTTTCTTTGGTTTTGCGAGGGAGTCGCTTGGTATTTATAGAAAATTGGGAAAAAGGTGAATATACAATGACACGAAAAGTCTCATTTATAAGAATAGACTCTCAAATCTCTTGATTTCTAATAGAGAGAAATGCCACTACAACGGATATTGGAAGATTGACAAAGCTTGCGAAACACCATCCAAAAACACATTGCAGAAACATAAAGCAAAATAGCAACAAAGACAAATGCCGAGCCTAGTAGGACTAATTAAATGCCGAGCCTAGTAGGACTAATTAAATGCCAGAGCTGCCTTGAGTAACATTAGTAGGCTGAGGAGAAAGAACCCTTCTATCATAGAACTCAACTCGAAGACATCATCGCAATCGGAGCATAATGTTCAATGGCATGATGTACCTATCAGATCTTCAGCTTGATCGATGTTAGTTCTATCCACAAATTAATCATCGTATAAGTGGCATACACAATAATTTCGAAAAGCAGGAAAATCTCCTGCAGTAGAAACAAGTTACCAATAATCCGAACAAGAACATGTCCCACCCTTAAAATGATGAAACCTAATCCTATCCCTAACTATAATCTCTCTATCATATATGGTCGAGATGAGCTTAGTAACCGCATGACAATCTTCACACACCCTGAGGTTCTTTATGATCCTGATAGGGACCCCGGAATCTGTGGCAATCAAAGCAAAGGCAATCGCGAGCCTTTCACTGTGATAGGATAGAGCATCTTCCTTCTCTTCCTCCTCTATCTCAAACAGAACATCTCTTGTTCTCGCCCTGTGGCCCTGTTCCTGTAACCTAGTATTCACCTCTTCGAGCTTGAAGTAAATGTCTACCGAGTTTGGGTGTGTTCTGTCCCCAGTGAGGAACTCGTGCATAGCTCCGTTGACCTCGACTAGGCTAATCCCGGGCATTTTGTTGACCCCATGTTGTTTCATCAATCTCCTCACTTTATTCACATCGTCCCACCTATTGTTATTTGCATATATGTTCGACAATAACACATAGTGCCCGCTAGTCTCGGGCTCCAATTCCAACAGGCTCTTTAGTGCAACTTTGCCAATCTCCAGATTGCCGTGAACTCTTGCAGCCCCAAGAAGGGACCGCCAGAGGACCGCGTTTGACTTCACAAGCATGGACTGGACTATTTCCAACGCCTCCTCAAGCTGTCCACAACGACCAAGAAGGTCCACTAAGCATCCATAGTGCTCCAGTTTAGGCTCAACCCCGTAGACCTCCTTCATGGACCAAAATACCCTTTTGCCCTCCTCGACCAGCCCAACATGCGAGCAAGCGCACAACGTAACCACAAAGGTAGCATCGTCGGGAATCAAACCCTCTTGCTTCATCTTATCAAAGAGCTCAACCGCAAGACGCCCATGACCGTGAATTGCGAGCCCACCAATTATCGCATTATATGATAAAGTGTCTCTTTGAGGGATTTTATCGAACATTTGGTGCGCAAGATCCAAGCAACCGCATTTCGCATACATATCAGTGAGGGCAGTTGCCACGAAGACATTCATCTCGAGATTGTTCGTCAGTATGTATTTGTGAAGCCACTTGCCCTGAAACAGAGCACCTAAATTGGCACAAGCACTGATCACAGCGACAATGGTGATCTCATTGGGTCTCACTCCGGACGTCTGCATCTTCATGAACAGAATCAGGGCTTCTGAAGACAACTCAGCAGCATTTCCAGCAACGATATCTGTGATCCCAAGACATTGATTAACGATGTCGGAACGGGCGTAAGCGGCTAAAACAGAGTTCCAACAAGCCAAATCCGGCTCCTCGATTTGATCAAACAGAACCCGAGCGACATCGACTCGACCAATTCTGGCATAGAAACTCACCAGCGACGCTTGAACGAAGCGGTCGGAAGGAGGGTCGAGGAATTTGAGCACGTGGGCATGGAGGGCGCGGCCGGGATCGCACAGCCGATGGGACCCACAGAGCTTGAACAGGGAAGGGAACGTGAAACTGTTGGGACGAGCTTGATGTCCTAGGATTCGGAGGTAGAGGGAGAAGGCCAGGTGGGGCGGGCGGGCGGCGGTGGCGAAGGAGGAGATGAGGGTGTTGAAGAGGAAGACGGTGGGGGAGGGGATGCGGTTGAAGATGGAGAGGCAGTAGGCCGGGGACAGGAGGGAGGCGGCGGAGAGGAGATGGCTGAGGGGGAAGGTGTGGAGGGCGAGGCCGGTGGTGATGAGCAAGGCGTGGAGGCGTTTGAGGGAGGGAAGGTTAGGGCGCTTCTGGAGTTGCTGCAGGAGGGGGTGGTTGTGGGCTGTGCTTGGAGATGGCGGCGGCTGCATCAGCTTAGTGCTTCCGCCGTCTGTTCCCGTTGTTCCTTAAAGCCTCCCAATTCGGGTCTCGAGGTGTCCATTCCGCGCCCTGTGAGGGTAGCCACGCCGATAAAACACCGAGTCCGAGAGTGAAACGTCTCATCAGCCAATCTGCACAAGCATTTCCTTCCCTAAAACAATGCTGCACACACACTTCCTAGCTTCGTGCTGGAAGGGTCCTCGATGTCTCGGGGTAATGAGCGGAAAATGGGAGGTCGAATCTCCTTCCATGTAACGAGTCCACATACCCCGAGGGAGTCGACTTCGAGAACCCGTATCCAGCAACCAATCAACCATGCTAAGACATTATTAGTTTGCCGACCCTAATCGTTATCTTGAGTATTAGTTAGTTCTTCATCGCTCCCCACATGCCAATATTAGCACTGATGCTACGGAAATCGGTAGATGTAACTCGTTGCTCGTCGGACTGTTAAAAGATCCATAAAAATGTTTAACAATTTGGATTAACACTGATAGTTATTACAATAGACAGTAGTCTTCTTCTTGCAAAAATAGACAAAAAAAAAAAAAAACATGTTCACTTTAGAGCATATTAGGTGGGAATCCGCGCGTTATGTTATATAATTGTAATTAAAAATATAAGTTATTTATAATAGCTAATCAATAGGGAAAGTAGCATATACATATACTGAATCTCCAATATCTCACTTATATAGAAATTGTTAGTCTTACGATTATAATATCATGGACAAATGTATCCGATTCAAATATACTATTCTATAAAATACAGTCATAATCTCACCATAATATACTGAGCAATCCGATTCACACTATCTATAGGCTTCCAATATATGCAAAAAAGTACATATGTAGAAATAATTACACCGTATGATAAACAAGCAACCTAATTTATATTTTATACCATCCATAAAATCCAAATATATGCATAAAATTACGTAAAATATTATCATATGTAGAAAAAAGACTAAATATTTCATATTAGAAGAGAACAAATGGAGAACTCTTAGGTTGTGTTTGGTTTTAGAGTTTAATAGAGTTGGATTTTTGTGCACTATTTAGGCATAGGTTTTTATAGGATAGTATGTTAGGAAAATGAAGCATCCAACAAATGAACTTTCTATAATGCAAATATTATCTGAATATGGACCATAAACTAAACATGTATTCAAAGTATTCATTAATGTGAGAAATTTAATGAATTAGCTAAGAAATGAATGGATACACGAATCCTTTTATTAGAAATTTAATTTTTCAAGCAGATCAAGAAACAATTAATTACAAGTTGATGGTTTCCAAAAAAACGACGTCTCATAAGTGATTGTCGGCTTTTATATATTATAATAGATTACTTTTATATATTATAATAGATTACTTGTAAATCCACCATCATGGAATCAACTGGCATTACAGAAAGAAGTGCCTATAGCGATGCTTGGAAAAAATTGTGTGAAATTATCTGTGTCGATAAAAAAAAGGTACCCAGAGGCCGAAATAATTACAAAGATGCACTTATGGAGTCAAGAAAGTTTTTCTGTGGCGACATAATGTTGTCTTGGGCAATGCATATTAATGCGTCGAACCTATGCCGACACAATTTGTGTCAGGAGCGAATACATTTTCCCAACACACCTATTGCATCGTTAGAGCCACTAATAGAATAGTCGCATTTTCCGACGGCATTTCCCGTCGGAAAGCCGTCGGACCACAAAACAATTTTACTAGAAAGGTCGGTCAACACCGACCGATTAAAGCTTCTTTTCTTCTCAGGCCGAAATTAACATGCTTCTCTCCCTCTCCAACGCTATCTCAGCTCTCTGAACTCCATCTCTCTCTTTCTCAATCTTTTGCCTGTGTGCTCACCCGCGCCCATTGAAGTGGCCAGCAGCGGCTTCTCGCTCGCAGGGGACCCATGCGGCTTGTGATCTTCTCGCTCACTCGCAGATCTGTCCCGATGGTCTTCTCACCCCCAAGCTGCAGCGCCCCCTGCCCAGCCACATTGCACGAGCCAGCACCCCTGCTCGCGCAGAGAGCTCCAACACGCTCCCCTACTTGTGGCGAGAGCTCTAGCGCCCCCTCTAGCATCGCGATCAGCTAGTCATTCCCGTGCTGCCCAGCCTACACAACTTGCAGCTGAGAGCAGCTGCGCCCACTGAGGTACACCGCAGTGTCTAGAGCTTGTTGCATGCCCATTCAGTAGCTCCTATCGACGCCGCCCCCCAGACCTGGCTTCTCTCCCCGGCATCGTGGTCGACCGCCCAGATTTACCCTTCTCGCAACCGCTAGCTTCCTGTGGGTTACATGCATACCAATTTGTATTTCATTTTATTTTACAATAGTTAAATTTCAATTTTTAAAATATTTTTTTTGATTTTATAAATTTATAAAAATTAATAGAAAATATTGTAATTAATTAAAATGTGTGCAATGAGTTTAGAAATTAGAATCTAATTATAATTTATTTTATGAAAATGAAATTCTTGCATAAAAATTGTAATTGGATCAATGCAAATATAATTAATTAATTGATTAAAATTAAATTCTTGAATAATTTTTTAATTAATTTTGTCAAAATTAGGATATGTAATTAAAAATTCGATGATAAATTAATATGAATTAATTGTACAAAAAATATATTATTATAATAGATGATGAAAATTAGAATGTAATTAACATGAATATATATGTATATGTACACATGTGAAATTGCCTAATTACAATATTTTA
Source organism: Punica granatum (assembly GCF_007655135.1). NCBI lineage: Eukaryota > Viridiplantae > Streptophyta > Magnoliopsida > Myrtales > Lythraceae > Punica > Punica granatum. The sequence continues at coordinate 14,384,706 of NC_045131.1, read as the reverse complement.
AGATGTAGGTTCATAGATCGTCTATCGGAGTCCAACTCCCTTACACTTGGATCTAATCTTAACTGAAGGTATAATCGAATATACATTTATATATATAGTTTATGTGTAGTTTTTATTGAAACTTTAATGTTTAGTTAGATTGATTGTATATGACCCTAGGTTAGACGCCATTTTAGAATTGTGGAGAAGGACATTTTTTGGGGAAGTGGTTGAGCGTTTCCATTATGGTTTTGGTTATGTTTGTATGGTTTGCTGCGGCGTAATAAGGAGATATGAATATTAGTTATTATTTGTGTCTTTGTGATTTTGATTATAAATTGATTTGTTGGCCACTGTTTGTATATGCGCTTGATAGATGAGTATCCCTCCACATCGGGAGTGGATGTACAATAGGAATAATCCGAATCATGGAGGAATTAGGCAAGAGTTTATTGATGGGGTTAAGACATTCTTGGAGTATGCTTCTAGTTTATCGAATTGCATAAGCGAGAAAATTCAACGTCCATGCTCAAAGTGCTGGAAGAAAGGGTTTTATGTACCATTTTTTAAGGCTCAAACATTTCTATCGATATTGTTTCAAGCCTAATTATTGATATTGGACTAATCATGAGGAAGTCAATCCTTATGTGGCTTCTAGTTCTACAGGAGTAGTAGAGTATTCGAATGTAATTGGGATTGCCCCGAATCCATTCGATAGGTATGAGGACATGGATTATGGGCACGAAATGCATTTAGGATCTTCGATGTCTGTTGTTAATGAGGAGCCAAATCCGAAGGATCATAACTCCGCATTGGAATTTGTTGCTAGATTACTAAGTGTAAAAAAATGATTACAATGTGGCCTAAGGTGCGATAAATGAGCTTCTTGCCATGATACACAGTCGTTTTCCGACGAATGATGACAATCCTAAGAATTTTTACGAGGCACAGAAGTTATTATCAAGTCTTGAATTGAGCATTGTAACTTTCGATTGTTGTCCAAAAAATTGCATGTTGTACTATAAGGACGACGCTACTTCTATTAGGTGCAAATTTTGTGGTGATGAAAGGTACAAAGAATGTTATGATGCTAAAGGCAAAATGAAGGTTCTGGCGAGGAAGAAATTTCGCTACTTGCCTCTCATCCGAGATTGAAAAGGCTTTATGCTTATTTGACCTTAGCAAGGAATATGAAATGACACTACGAGAACCAACAGCCTGAAAATGTAATGTGTCATCCATTCGGAGATCTTGGAAGCATGTTGTCCAAAAGGTTACATGTTGTATTATAAGGACGACACTGCTTCTGTTAGGAGCAAATTCGGTGGTGATGAGAGGTATAAAGAACGTTATAATGCTTAAGGCAAAATGAAGGTTGTGGCGAGAAAGAAATTTCATTGCCTCTTATCCTTAGATTGAAAATGTTTTATGCTTGTCCGACCTCAGCAAGCAATAAGAGATGACACCACAAGAATCAACAGCCTGAAAATGTAATGTGTCATCCATTCGATGGGAAGTACTTTGATAAGGTGCACTCAGATTTCAAGTCTGACTCTCGTAATGTTCGGCTCAGATTATGTTCAGATGGGTTTGCGCCTTTCGAAAGAGAGAAGAAGGCTTACTCGTGCTAGCCTGTTGTCATTGTTTCGTACTACTTGCATCCGGAATTATGCATGATGTCGGAATATATATTTCTAACATGTATTATAACTAGGCCAAAAAATCCAAAGACGATGATAGATGTGTACTTGCAGCAACTTATTGATGAGTTGAAAAAGCTGTGGCATATTGAGGTTACAACTTATTATGCTTCGATGAGTCAGAACTTTAACATGATGGCTATTTTGATATGGACTATATATGATTTTCCCACTTATGGTATGTTGTCAGGTTGGATGGCTGCGGGGAAATTAGCATGTCCACATTGTATGAGCTACAATAAAGTATATGCATACTGCGCATTTATTGGGGTTACACTCAATTGTCAGGTTGGGTCAACCTTGAGGTTGATCTTTGCCAACATATATTGCTCGTGCCAACTCAGTTTTATGGATCAAAGATGGGGGAGATAAGGCAACACAAATTTGTATGCTATCATATGTAGACTGTTCTGCCAAAGGTTAACTGAAAATTAATTAGGGATGTTGTTTGCTCCCGCTCTTTGTGCTTTTAGGGTTGTTTCTTTCTCAGCCTTAGAAAGGTAAGAAAATATGTCTTCCTCTCCCCTTCAAATTCTCCTCTTCAATGTGTTCTTGATCAGGATTTCTCATCTTCCATGCTCTCATGAGCATTTCAATTGATCATATTGGAGCTTAGTTTTGGTTGTGCTTGGTCTCTATAGCACAGAAATCAGCTTTTCGACCTAATGTCAGCTGCTCGTAACTACTTGAGATTCTCAAGGTCAAAAATTCAACCTAAAAGGTCTGTCAGCTGACCCTATTTCTCTTGCAATGGAAGCGAACTCCAATTGGTGAATATATGATTCTATTACTCAATTGATTTTTTGTTGAGTTAGCCGATTGTTATTGGGCAATTATCATGCTCTAATCTGGTAAGATTAGTCCTATTGGATCATAGTAACGAGAAATCCATCCCACATTGGAGAGAGGCAAGGGTTTTGACCTCTTTGTAAGAGCAAGATACACTCTTTTCTCCTTAGAGGTACCTTTTAAGGACAAAACCGTGCAGGCCGGACCAAAGCAGACAATACCTCTTGGCGAGATTTTCCGTGTGGCGGATCTTGGGCCATATCCTCATCTTGGTGCCGCCTGTGGGAACGTAACATAGTGCTCAACTTCCCAAGCCCTTCGTCTCTTAGGGGCTGTAATGAGGGTCTTACCACTTTAAAATATTTTTGTTGTTTTTCATCTTGCCTACAAAGCGTTTGATGAAATGCTTGAAATCATGACACATGTTTTATACTGTTAATGATGTTAATTTCACATAAAAAAATAAAGAAATAACCATGGGTTTATATAAATATTATGTATCATCACTTATTAGCTTGAGGCTTTAAGTGGATATAGGTTCAAGTCTGTATAAAGCCTAATAGAAATTCAATATCGTATCAGAGTTAGGGGTGGCAATATTTGTCGTATCGTGTATAAATTGGTCGTGTCTAGATGAATTCATGACAAAAAGTTTTAAATCCGAACAAAACAAGTTTAATAAATGTGTCAAGATTTTCAAACACAAACATGACACATTTAATTATGGGTTGACACGAATACGACCCGTCTAACTTGTTTAACTAAGCATGTCTAAATGTGTATGTATGCTTGCCTACACGATATGACACTATTACCTTTAGGTACATATTATACCTACATGATATGATACAATTAACTTTAATTATGCATTACTACATAGTTGACATGATAAAAGTACCATAAATGGATGTTTTATATAAACAAATTTAAATAATTTAGTGTACTTTCTTCTATAAATTGATACAATATGTGAAACAAATTTATTAACACGATAACACATAATATAAACTGGTCTAACCGTGTCTAAACGGATTACAATGATTGAACCTGTTTAAACACGTTTATTTATCTTGTCTAAATGGGTTTGATCAGTTTAGACATGAAATACATTTAGCCTTAACCCAAACCCACTTAACTCTGTGTCATATTCATGTTGTGTTATCGTGTCGTGTCAAATACTGTCGGCTCTAATCCTAGCCCAGGTTGTGCGTATGCACGTCCACACGCGTATACGCACCCATATCCCGCCAAGCCCAGTATGTCCGAGAGCAGCCAAGAAGGTGCCTCGTGTAATTCCCCCTTGCTCGAGCACGGAAGAAGAGTCCGGCTCGATGTCAGTTAATGGAAGTGATCTTGTCATGGTCTTTCTTAATGTGTTTAAGCAAGATTTCCTTGAGAATGCATATCTTGGTTGATTACAGCCCCAGCCCCGGCAAAAGAAAAAAAAGAAATGGTTGTATAATTAATTATGATGACATGTATGAATTGGCCCGTTTGAAATCAAATTTGGACCAAATTAGAGTACTAAGATTGTATAATATGTTTTGGATGATCTCAAGAGCTGCTCGATTACAAAGACGACTGGTCGCATGAATTAAGCAATTGGCGCTTACATATTAAGACCTTATTTGGATTGGAAACTTTGTCCAACTCAACTCCATCCAAAGGCCTAACCGACAAAATTTGTCTGAAAAGTTACTGCTGTAGGACCCAATAGAACTGTCGGTGGGTCAAAGTGCTGGACAAACAATTTTCACTGCTCAGATGACCGTTAGACCGAAGAACGACAGAAGCCGTGAAGCTCCCTCCTCCCAGCGTCGGTAGGGTTTCATAGCATCAACGAAATTGGCTGCAATAATCTGAAATCGATCGCAGAAGAACCATATTGGTAAGTGGGTTCCGTCAATTTCATCGATTACTCACCTCCATACCGTCAATTCCATCGATTTCTCACTTCCATTCTATCAAATGCGTCGAATGTAGACACTGTTCGTCCGTGACGAGCATAGGAGCTTCTTCACTGTGAAAGGGGACGAATTTTGTTAGGAATTATTCGATTTTCTTCTGTGCTCCGGCACGCTTGTCTGACATCTTGCGAATCTTGCAAAGTTGTAGGGGCCCCTCGACGTGCTCTGTTCTCGGCTGAATTTGCCGATTTAAGCAGCAGCAGACGAGAATCCCGGCCGAAGCATTGTGCAGTTCAGGTATGTTCAATCGCATCTGTCTCCAAGTGCTCTGTTCTCGTTGTTCTTCGTTAATAGACCCAGCGTAGACTGAGATGCATGCTGTTGAATATTGCTGCTGATGTTTGTTAGCCCATTGCTGAGATGCACTTGTTTCACAATTCCTGCTGATGTTTGTTAGCCCATTGAATTTTGCGAAGTTTGAAAGCTTCAACTCACGACTGTGATTGTTGTTTCTCTCTGCACTTATAACTTGCTCGCCGACTATGACATGTTGATGTGTTTATGTTGGTTCAAAAAAACCAGAGAAGTTGAGAAATTGTCTAAGAAGTTACTGCTGGTCAGTGAAATTTGAGTTTGAAAGCGTCAGTGTGAGGACTTTGATTGCTTTTGTTCTCTGGAGTTATAATACTTGCTAAAATCGTGAGCTGTTTGTGATCAATTTGTTGCAAAAAACACCATAGAAGTTCGGATCTTGACTGATACCCTACTGCTGCGCATTCATTTTTTCCCAAACATATGCTCATGGATTTACGCGAGATGGCAGTCGCTATTTGTTCGTTTCTGCATTGTCTTTCTGCTGCGAACTTTTGTTTGTCTGTTATTCATTTTGTTTTACCTGTTATTTGTGGAGGTTTTGCTACAGCAACTGCATGCATCATGGCTCAAAAAGGGGAAAATATCATCGAATGGAGTGATGAAATGGACTTAGCTTTCCTAAACGTAATGCTTGAGAAGATGAGAAGAACACACACTACAACATGGAAGACTAGCACTTGGAAAGAGATCGCATATGAAATGATCAACCTTTTTCCCGAAAAGCATCTATTCTTACAGAAGATGAAGGACAAGTATCAAAGAATGAAGACAAATTTCACCCGATTTTCTGAAATAGTAAAGCATACAGGCGTCGGATGGGATGCAGACACAAACACCATCACAGCCGACCCAGATGTTTGGAATATATTTATAAAGGTACATGTTGTTTCTTTGTTTGTTCGGCTTCTACTGTTGTTTTCAGCATATGTCACTGATCTCCTTTGATCATGTCGTTGTTCTTGGTACAGAAGAATATGGCGTACAAGACTTTTCGGAGCAAGGGCTGCAAGCACTACGATTTGCAGAAGCAATTGTTTAGTTCTTCCGTGGCCACCGGTGTTCTTCGCATATGCTCAACCGATCCACCACCAACTTTAGGGGAAGAACGCCGGTTAAATGCGGAATTCATATCTAGGGGGAAATGAAAGTAGAAACACCATGTCGATCTCGAAGAAGGCTCCGACGGGAGTGACGACCCCGTCCATGTTGCAGAGCCCATTTTAACTGAGTCTCGACGTCGAGTGCCGAAAAGATCGCAAAGCAAGAGCTCACAAATGCAGGAGTGCATGGACATATTCAGGGAGAGTTTCACGAAGAACCAACAGGACACCCCACTGTCGGCAAAGAAAAGCAAGTCGGTATCGAGCCCTGAGAAACCTGAGAAGAATAGCATCGAGGAAGCCCTCAATGAGTTGGCTAAATTGGAATCGAGAATCCCTCAATCCTTGTTTGTGAAAGCGGGCAAAGCACTCCTTGATCCGGGCTCCCGAAGGCTTTTCATGTGGTTTAAGGAGGAGTCACGAATGGAATGGATATTGCAGCTGGAGCATCCTTGAAGCAAGCGTGATCAGATCTTTCTTTTTTTTTTCGTCGCATTGAAAAACAATGTTTTTTTAATTTTTCTGACTGAACTCGTACTGCTGATGTTTGTTATGTGTGTTTGCTTATGCTGATGCGTTTTTATTTTATGTGTGTGTTGCATGTTATTGTGTTATGATTATAATTGAGTTATTTCACTGTTAACGATTTATTCATGAATTCATTTCCACAGTTATAAGCGATCATTTGGCGAATAGTATGTCTCGTAATGGCACGTCTTCATCTAATGACAACAACCCCGGAGACAACGAGAATGAACGTATGCAACGTATGTTCTACTCCTTGATGATGCAATATGATCAGATGGAAGATCCCGTTCCATAGAACTTGCTGTGTAGAAATTTTGCACTTTAAGGACGACAGTATATTGTTGAACTATTAGGGAGTGACGTCCGGTGCTTCGAAAGCTTCAGAATGGAACCACACGTGTTTAGAAATCTATGCGACACATTGTGGTTGTGCTGTGGCATCACAGATACTAGAAAAGGTATTACTATGGAAGAGCAAGTTGGCATGTTGATGTTGGTTATTTCACATAGTATGAGATTTTCAATGGTGGCTGAAAGGTTTCAGCATTCGAAGGAAACGGTTTCACGAGTTATCAAACAAATTGCACGCGGAATAAAAGAATTATCTGCCGATTTTATAACACCGCGGAACGTTATTGTCCAGTTGGAAATTGAAAATGATGAAAGGTGGTGCTTCTTTAGGGTATGTTATCTACTAATTTCATATTGTATAGAACTGTTTTTGGTATAATATGTGAGTTAGATATAATTATGCGTTTTTCATGCAGCATTGTATTGGAGCTATCGATGGAACCCATGTCGATGCATGCATGCCACATGTGAACAGAGTACCTTATCGCGATCGTAATGCCGATATATCGCAAAATGTATTGGCTGCTTGTTCACACGACATGATCTTCACATACGTGATGACGGGGTTGGGGTCCGCACACGATTCAAGAATATTTGCTGACACTGCGTCACTTGAACGCTTTTCAGCACCGCGTGGTCGTGAGTATTTGCTTTTACCTTTATAATTTTCAATAAAATTGCTTGCCGAAATTAGTTATCTTTAATTTTCCTTTTGTTCTTTGCAGGACAATATTATGTTGTTGATGCAGGGTTTTCAAATATACCGGGATATTTGGCTCCATACAAGGGAGAACGATATCACCGGAGCGATTTCCCTCATCATTATCCGCCAACATCGGAAAAAGAGCTATTCAACCAACGCCATGCGTCAGTGCATAATGTCATCGAACGTTGCTTCGACATTTTGAAAAAGAGATTCGCCATACTGACTGCCATGACGAACTTCACACCGTATACACAAGGACAACTTTTCCTTGCTTGTTTTGTTTTGCATAATTTTATATGCCGTAATAATTACCATGACGGATTATTTATGGAGTACGGCGATGCGTGGGCGGATTACGATGAATTTCGCAATCCACCACAACAACACGAAATTAGAGTTGATGTGGACATGAGTAGCGCGGAAATGAATGTTGTACGCGACCGTATCGCTAATCGGTTATGGCGTGCGGAGCAAGGAGGGCGATGACATACACTGAGGTGTTTGTATTTGAAATTAGTAATAATTATTGTTATGATTCATCCTTGATGCAGTTTGATTTTTGTATGCATGCGTTTTTATTTTCATGCGTACAATTACAATAACTTTGTTGCGGCACTTTCACCGGCAAAAAGGCAAAGGGAGATAAAGCAAAAAAAACAAAATTCCCTCAAAGGCCACCGCAATTGTGTATGTCGCGGCCTTCTGAGGTCAACACAAGAGGAAGGGTTCCTTGGAAGGAATTGTCATGGGGTATGGGCCCCACCATATTCACTTATTTCAATCATATTTTGTCCTTTTATGAAATAAGTTGAGTTGAGTTGGACAAAGTTTTCAATCCAAACACACCCTAAGGCTCTAATCTATCAAAAAGTCCAATTCTCAAATGCATGAACTACGTCCAAATTAATGGGCAATAAGCTTCCTGTCAATTATATATGAGAGTTTCTTTCAGATTTTGAGGACTGAGGTTCAAAGTGTATTGGTAGGCCATAGAAAGTAATTCTCATGAATGTGTTAGGCTTAGTTCTAATGTAGATGACCTGCTTGGATTGGCCTGGCGATAGATAAAATTAGATTGGATTTCAAGACCTGAAATTCATGAAGCTAGGTTATACTAAAAGGAAGGGCCACTATAGTCTATAAACGCATAGATGACAGCACGCCATTACTTGGTGTTATACATCAAAATCTAGTACAAAGAACTTCCGCTGGAAAATTTGTGAGGGCAAGACAGTTCTCATCTGGCATGATAGCTCGGGTTTGGCCAAGATTAACTAGCGACCCACAGGCAGCAGCTAGAGGTTATACTCTTAGCCTCTATTAGATCCCGCCTTGTACGAGAAACACAATTTTATTGAATTCAGGAGGACTGATATTTCAGCAGAGCTCTGGTCTGGAACGGGAAGGATCATGGACCTTCAAATGCACTAGTTTTATCTGGCACAAGCTAGTGCAGTGCAGTTCCCTGGAAACATTTATTGTGTCGTGTATCCTTTATTACCTGGCTTGCAAGTAAGGATAGACTATCTACAAAAGCCCTGGCCGGTTGATAAAACGGGGATGCATTCATCAAGTTCCCATCCTCTGTGAATTCTTGCGGTCGATGTGAAGAATCAAGACATCATTTGTTCGATCTCCTGCAACTCTGCAAAGGGTGTATGGGAGGAAGCTAGTGCAAAGAAGATTAACGTTACCGTTGTTTTGTTCCAACTCAGATATGCTGCCCATCATCAATGTACATATTTTGATAGTTCAATGGAACTTGCACACTCATCCCAAAAACAAAAATATGTCCATCATGTATAATTAATATTGATAACTGCTAATAAAATTCTTTTTCTATGTTACACTTGTGGCTGGCATTAATCATCAGCTGCTAGACAAATGAAAAGGCTGCAATAACATTCTATAAAGAACATATAAACATAAGACATAATTAAAAAAAAATTGAAGAATAAGCTACTCAAAGTTCAGTTAATGGAAATCAGAGTGAAAATTGACAAAACAAAGTTAATTTTGAAGACATGAACAGATCTTGCAAGGATACATATGTATAAGCTCCTAATGCTCAATCCTTGCATCGGATAAATCTTAAATCATAGGATTATTGGACTTCTTTTTTCATCTTAATAATATATCAAAACCTTTTGGCAATTACCTTTGGCATGTCCGCTGAAAAAAACAAGGGATACCACAACTAAGATCAAGATAATCAGAGGAACAAACTTTAACTGACTAAGATTGTGGAAAACCCAATTTAACTAATTACTGCAGGCCATGAAATACCAGACCGGGTGAATAAAACCCTCGGTCATCATTTCTGATAGACAAAAAGATCAAACAAAGAGAATGAAACGAAGATTTGATAGAAGGAAGGAAGGAATATAAATCACTACCCACACACAACCGCCAACTTGAACTCATTTTTATTTTAGTTTGTGTATATAGCCGTCCGAATTTATACTTATTGTGATGTAAACATAACTCTAATTATTTTTTTCCTAGAAAATTTGTTAGACATCAGTAGTAAGAGTAGATTGTGACTGGTGTATCATGTCATATATAGAGATTTCAGATATAATTTCATGCAATATTCAAGCATCATGATGCGTTTTACCAACTAGATCTTTCAATAATTAAGAAATTTCTTTCATTCATCTTGATTTATTGAAATAGTTTAGCCCTAATATCAAAAAAGAAAAAGAAACAATACAAAAGGAAAGGTTTTATAAGCAGAAGTAATTACCAAAGCGAACCCAAAGAGAGATCGATTGACAAAGAAAAACAAATGAGGAAACCACTCTGAGAAGGTTAAACCTTTTGGAAACCCTAATTAGTTGAATGAAGCAAGAAAAGACTGAAGAATTTTCGACTTTAGAAACTCGTCTCAATACCTGAAAGAGAAGGAAATCTCAAGGATAGGAAGATAACCACAAGATGATGGAAAGTCCATTCGTGTATAGATTTTGATCCCCAGATTTACCTTCTTGAGATCTGTTTGTTGAAACAAAGCTATATCCGAGAGATCATCAAAGTGGATGAACCTTTGGGAACTGATGGAAATGAGGGTTTCTCATGCAGCTGGTAGCAAGTAAAGCAGCCGCATGATCTGATCCGTTAATTTCCTTTTCATGTAAAGATTTTTAACACAAGAAGGCAGGGAGGTTGATGAGATCATGCTGGCAGCTTAACCTGATAGCGATGCATGTTGTGATGATGATGGGGACAAGGAGGCGGTATAATCAAGCTATCTCAAGCTCATCCCCGTTCTCATGGAGTCGTGAAGAGGAAGAATGAGATGAAAAAGGTAGAATATAGGGGAAAAAAAAAAAGGGGAACCATCATATACGTTTAAAGAGGGAGGGAGGAATGGAGGCAGGGACATATAAACAATCGATGAAGGCACAGTAGGTGACTTCTGCGATTTCATATGTCGACATAGCTCAACATTCGATATATATAGCGAGGGACTGCACTATATGCACACAAAGTTAAATGTCTTCAACCAACTAATTAAAGCAGGATTTGCTAGTTGTCTAAAAGATCAATAACTAGTAGTTAATGAAACCAGATAAACTCAGTTATGGCAAGATTCAGCACTTTTGCAGTACATTACGATCGACTGCGACATACATAAGTCCAACACTGATCCAATTTAATTACCTATGGTACATAAAACACTTCCGTAACTCTATATACAACTACATCGGTGGACACTAGTTTAGGTACCGAAGAGTGCTCCGAAGAGAGATTATTATATGCAAGGGTTAGGGTTTGCTCATATATACGGAAATTAGAAGTAGCCATAGAGTAGTAGTGTAGCCCTAGGTGAGAAGGTCCACAACTTTGGCAACAAGAACACCGTTGGGAATTAGAAATATAGGACTGAAAAGATAGGGATTTAAATATTTCTTTCATTAAACGACAAAAAAGAAAAACAAATAAACTACTGAATAGTGGTCCCAAAAGGGGTCAATTCATTGAAGTTAAACCCCAAAAATTAAGGCCATGAAGGTCCGACCCGTAAGGTTCTCCATATACACATCATACAGGCACACATGCATATATGTATGTGAGTGTTGTAATGTCTTTTGATAAGTGTTTTGTAGGGCTCTTGGCAAAAGGTGTAATGACAACAATAATTAATTTGTAGGGGCTGCACACTGGAGGGAAGGGAGGGGACCCTTAATTGGCATGCCTCTTCCTTCTGGTTCAGCTACTTAAATAATTCATTAATTAATTAGGGCTAAAGAAGATATAATTAGAGGCTAATGCTGGGGGACCATCTTGCATGGTTTAGATGTCGAATGATGTTCACTGACGAAATTAAAAGACAGAGAGTAAAATAAAAGTTAGAGAGAATCTCTTGAGCCGAAGCAAAACCCTAGCAAGAGCGTGCTTAAGGAAATTCTTTTTAGTTCTAATTCTTCTTTTTCTTTTTTCTTTTTTGGTGAGACTGCGGGTATTCTGATCAATTGATTGGTTGAAACTAATCTCGTCCATGTGTTAAATTAGTTCTGATCACGAGATGCTTCCAGTATATTTCAAGCTCCTGCTGATAAAAAAAGCCACCAATTGGAAGCCCAATTACCATTGAGACACATTCTTACAGTTTACGTCTCTGAAGTAGTGAAGGGATGCAATTGAATTAATGTTCTTCATTTTCTAAGTTACTATACTATGCTTTCAAATGCAATAACCCAGGTAGTTCCGAAAGAGTGAAAACCCAGGATCGACTTTTTCTAAGTTACTACTATGCTTTCAAATGCAACACCCCAAGTAGTTCCAGAAGAGCGAAAACCCGGAATCTACCCGGTTGATGCAGAGATTCAGAAATTTGAAAAGCTCTCGATTTCAAAGAAAAACTCTCGACTGCAGTGAAATTGACTGGCTAGCGTAGGAACCATTGAAGTATGTCTCTATGTCCAACGGCCACTTCCTTTACTTCGCAATCTTTGCCTTATAATGGCGCCTCACTGCCTGCTTCTGCTTCAGATCTGTTACTTTGCTTAACAGAACCATCTGATGCTTACAATCATGAAAATGACCCCCCAATCATACGAAAGAATTTTCTGGGGCTAATTACAAACACTGAATCACTAGCTGTTTCTATCGTGCAAGATTAGTTCTAGCCTTACTCGTCCAAGGGCCGGGATTTGAGGATAGAAAGTAGGACCGATACGAATTATCGGTAAACATAACAGTTTCTCGGTTACAAGACTCATAACATCAGATGTATCATCAATTGTTAGACGGCACTGGGATACATAGATGTTCTGATCCCCTATCCTTTAATTTGCAATTGACCTCTTACCGCTTCTCAGCAAAAGTTGAAACAGCTGCTTCCCAATAATGGATCTCGACTTCTAGTATGAATGCACTAGCTCTCGACCTGGTAGCGTGAGATTCCGGATTTAATTTGTATAAGTAGAGTTTCCCTTGTGAAACCACTTTCCCTGATGAAGGAATATATATGGTTTTGGGACTTTAGGAAGACTGCCGAGTCCACATATTAGTCTTAGATAATAAATGAGTAAAAAAAACGAATTTAGTTTTTACATGGTGCAGTCACTTCCTTTTTCTAAACTGTCAACTCAGGAAAAGCTTGCTCCTATTGTGGATTAACCAAAAAAAGAAAAAGGGATGACTCAGACCCTATTATATGCGACCGACTTGCTGAAGAGGCGGCGGATGTAAATGACTTGAAGCGCGCTTACACCAGCCAGCAAAAGGTACTCCCCAATAGTGTAGTAGATAACCCGCTTTCTTGTGCTCTCATTTGCTGCGGAAAAGAAGCACATTAAAGTAACCGACATTGGTAAGTTGTGAAGAGGAAATAAACCGATCAACTGCAGAATCTATATTGCAAGAGGAAAAAGATAATTTGCAGTTCGAGGTTCGATTGAGAAATATCTCATCGAGCCAGAAAAGTGGAATTGCTGTTGACGACAAACATAAAATGTACAGAGAACAGCCGCTGTTGGTACAAGCACCTATGTTTTAATTCTAAAAGCCAACCGCACCAGATGCAGTAAAAAAATACAGAGAGCTGCATAGGGATCTCTAAACACCGGAATTAAGACCAATCAGACGCTTTACAGATGTAATTACCAGTAGGCAAAGGAAAAGTTAACTTCAGAGTGGGAATTACTATCTTTCTAGTTCATCATTAACAATTTAAGCGTATCAATCTGGTTCTTGGCATATTGTAAATGCAGATCAATTCGATCCAGCTTTTCTTTTAAATGGGCAGTGTGGCCAAAATAGAGTCAATTTTGTACAGTCATCATGACAGAGAACCAACAGCATTTCTGTAAAATAATGACTCACCACAGGTTCAATCTCGTAAAGATTTAGAAGAATGGATGTAAGGGAAATATCAATATTGCTAAGATGCAATATGCACAAAAAGGCTTCCGCTGCATTTTTCATAAATTTGTAATAAATGTGCCATTTCCATATAAAGTTGGTGAGAGAGAACTTAATTACCAGAGGTTAGGGAGAAGAAGCACAACTTAAAAGATTGTCTTTCATGTGATAGGTCACTTTAAAACAGATTAGGAGAACGATATGATCAGCAGACATCAATGCGGGGTAAACATAGATACAACTGGTTTAGGAAAGGAGTGCAGAAGCAAAGAAAATTTGACCTCTGCTGCAACAACAATTTGGATGAGGGAGAAAAAGACGTGATCACTCGGGGGTATGATCTCAAATCGAATTTCTTATTAACAAATTCAAAATAAGTCATGAATTGTTTCACCTAAAGGAGGCTTGTGCATTACCAGTCCAAGTTAAAAAAGGGGAATAGAATAACGGAAGAGAGATGAAACATCCCTCTGCAAACATGGGTGCAAGGCATTTCACAATGAGTATTCGGGAAAGGGGGATAATCATGTTTAATTTTGGATCCATTCTGCATCCTAATCAAGCGGGCTTGAAAGATGTAAACCGTTCTAGAGAACCATTAAGAAACAAGTATACGAGAATTTATGTTTGTTATAAATTGTGACATTGACCTTCAAAGGACAAACCTACAATTGTTCCCAATTTCCATATATTATTCAGATGTGTTCGAGCATTGCAAATATATAAAATTGCCATTGAAAGAGTATAAAAGAGGTAGAAAACTCACTGTGGCGATGACGAGCATCACGAGCTTTCAGATACTTCTGTTCTAATGTTACAGTTTCCAGGGCCTCTCTCAGTTCAGCAATCTTAACATTTATTGGGTCCAGATGTTCTGCTCCCACAATCAAAGAGGGGAAAAATTAACAATCACCTTGGTATTATGAAAATTAAGGAAGACAATGATAAAAGAATCAGAAATACCATCTTTAGCAAGGTCGTGCTCGTTAGGTATGTGGCCAACATGGATGTTAAATGAAACTGTTTCTGGAGTTGAATAAGGATTGTGAAAACAGAATTTGTACATTCCACTGCGTGGAGCCTTAAACTCAAATTTGTCTCCTGAGGTTCCCTTTTGAGTTTGTACTGTATTACCAGCAGGAGATGTTACCTGAAATTGCATATAAAAAAATGGTCAATAATACTTGTCGAGATACTTTTACATGGTTGAGTCAACAAATATGTTTCAAGAAAAAAGAAATGCATGCTCGGGTTGGAAAGCTCTGACATGACACGACCACACATCTCAAACCCACTTTAAGTTGCAGAGAGTAATCTAACAATGATCTTCCTAAAATCAACAGAAGCGGTCAAAATCATAGAAATGATTTTCCGAAACTTTTGCCAGCACTTGACGCGTTATTGCTCAACGAGCTTCGGAAAAGACTCGTCTATATAAACAACGGTTCCTGAACAGATAACAGATAATAAAATACCTGATACATATATATAAAGAGAAAAAAAAATGCCACGTCTAAGACAAAGGATAAATTTTTTTAAAAAAAAATCTATCTTAAGAAAATTGGGGCAGACAGCGATTGCTGATTCACCATAAAATTTCTTGTCAGATTAGGGTACCTCAGATTACATGTGCCAAGACAAATGTACAAATCCAGCATCAATGATTCAGGAATATTAAGCCACGAAGCAAGAGTGCCGGTGATGTTATGACAATGTCCGAATTCATTCAAAAAAATTAATGATAATGTAACATTTCTCAATCAGTCCCAATTGATGTCCAAAAAACTCACGGGCTCTTGTAATTTATCAGTAACCCGTGGCAGGACACCAGTATCACTTGATAGACAATGTAAAACTAAAGAACAAACATGATTAAACAACACAAAAATAATTTCTCTCCCTTTGATTCTTTATTTTTTTCCCCCCCTAAAAAACAGCGAATCTATCTACATCTTAAATATATCAAGAACCAAGTGTTCGAACTGGAAACACAAGTTTAATGTAAGACTCAGAGCTATTACTGACAAATACAAGGACAAATTACTTTGAAGAATAATCACTTCCATGCAGGAGTCCACGAACCAGCCCACGGCAATATAATGATAAATCCTCAATTTTAATACTTCTCCTTTTACAAGAAAGCTAGCTAGTTGCCCAACGGAACATGCGTCCCATGCTGCAGGATCGATTTTGATTATTCCATGCATAAGGACATAGCAACAGATGATGGGCATGCTCATTATCAATAAAAGGATGAAAAGTCAAGCATAATTCCTTATAAATATCGAATCACCAAGAGGGAATTTGACGATATTCACATCATACAGCAGAGCCACAAGTCAAATCACCACTATGAACCATCACTTTCGAATATGCAACCAACATATCACCCAAATCAATGCAAAATCCAATAGTACATTGAACTCAAAGACGATCAATTTCAATATGCGCAGCTTCAGTCGAGCATAAGCAAGAAAATCGAGAAAAGAAACGGATGCGAAACCTTGTGCATCCAGAATCAGCCACAAGGATCTGAGTCTTACAGTGAAATCGATCCCGGGGTGATCGGAGCTCCAGAAGATGTCATGATCGACGACCACGTAGTTTCCAGAGACGGTGTCGCCTTCGTAGAGAACGTACTCATAGACGCACTCAACGTCGTTGACTGTCACCGAGAGAGACGAGATCGGAGTCACGAGGTAGCTCCAGAGCAGCAATACCGACACGAGAAGCTTCGTGAATCGGCATCCCGTCTCCATATTCGTTAGCCGTCGCCGATTAGGTTTCCGATTGCCGAGAATTGGTCGGAATCTCAAAGGGAATTGAATGCTTCCGCAGAACTATAACCCCTAGAAATTGAATGTCTCTCTGTAAGAAGAAGAAGACGACGAGACGAAGAAATGGTGAAACAGTGAAAGTACAAATACCGAACAAAATAAAGCGTTAATTTCGTTTTGCCCCCTGAATTTTTCTCTCCCTCTCAAAATACCCCCAATTGTTTTTTTTTGGGGGTTAGTTTCGAAAAATTCCAGCAATTTCGCATTATATTTGGGATTTTCTTTCGATGTGTACTATGTTATCCGGAAGTCTAGTAGATCCCGACTAAGTCAGTTTAAGCTGGGTCGGTCAACTAAAGAGTAAAACTCTCATAATTAAGGATTTACTTCATTTACAATACTCAAATTCGAGACTTTGATTAAAGGTAATAAACGCCGAACCGTTTGAATTTATCGTGTGTGTATATATATATGTACATACTTTATTTACTGATAAGGGAGTAAAAGACGACAGAAGTAGAGCAAAGCAACGGATTGAAATTTTTCTTCAACAAAGTAGGTAAGGAAGAAAGGAAATTATATGACGGGAAAAGCCTGGATTTTACTGCAACTCTATTTTAGTTTTGGTTCTAAATTTTCATTGGGTTAAATCTTATATTTAATCTTTTTCATTCGCTTCACTTTAGTCATATTGTAATTTTCCAATTGAAAAAATGTTGATGCCGCATTTTTTTTAACAAATGAGATCCAGTATAATAAAATAGAAACTGTAATGATTAATAAAAGAATAGAGATAGTTTCACAATGAGTATCGAACGTGAAATTCTTGATTACTAATCGAAAATATATGCCAATTCACTATACCTCTTTAACAACGCTAATGAATTTAGGCTCAGTAAGGAAGGGAAGAAACACACATCAATGGACCATCTAATTTTCTAAGTAAAATTTGGCTAATGCTGACCACCAGCAGAGCTCATCGGAGGCCATCGGAGAACTAAGTAGATCGAGACTCACGAATTGTTGTTTCTTTCATCGCTTCCATCCTTCTGTTCGTGCTCCAGCAGTACACGCGCTTGCCCTGGCTCTCGACTTTGATCTAGCACCTCACCTAGACCATTGCGATCCTATCTTTCAAGAGTGGGTCATGCTGGCATCTTTACAAGAGGCCTGTTCATGATTTATCGAATTCCATTTCTAACATATATGTACTTTGAAACTGTCCATTATAAACTAATTTTCTCGAACCGACTCCAGACCATGTTCGAGCCCGTACATAATCACGTCATTGTCCATGGCCTGCTTCACATACTTCTGTCATTAAGATTATTTTCATCACCAGTCATGTCATCCTTTTCCATACACACGCATTCATCTACAGCAAGCTTTTAGGCTGCCCTTATAAGCACGATAGTTGAACTGGAGCAGTCCTACCCACCGCGTCTACCATAATACTGGCAGCCAGGCTTTCAGCACAATAGGGGATATGGCTAGGAAGCACGAATTACCAACCGCAATTTAATAATTGGTAGGTCTGGTAATGCTGTTCTTTAGACTCAAGACTGTACACTGCAAATGAAAGGATGAACTTCCAACATGAGTTCATATGCAATCTTCCCTTTTTATTGATATATCGGGTATATTCTATCATCGTTAACTTACAGAGACCATTTACCAAAAAGAAGACTTAAGAGAGACCGCCGCTACAAAGCATCTAAGGATTCAGACGCACACAATATCAACAGAAAAGAATCGAGAATAATACACTGCCTAATGCTAATCATTTTGTATATACACATTCTGTATAAAACGCCGACAAGAGATGCAGTCTTACACGCCCTTTCATGGGTCGAGGAAAATACCGTTCACCTTCACATCGCCATTACCATGCTTATCAGCTTCTGCATTGCTCTCTTGATTCTGGAACAAAGCAAAATCAACGTTCTCAAACTAACTGTATATGCTAAACCAACAAATTCGGAGCTGGATTTGAATTCCACTACACAAGCAATAAGTGTTAACCACCCTAAAGGACACACGAAGAAGATAAATTCCATCGCAAAGGAAATCTGGATGGGAGCAAGATAATAATTGCTACAATAACAACTGAAACGGCTGACCTAGAAAATGCTCAACCACATGGATGTACTCACCTCTGCTGAGATATTCGGAGGGAACAAGTTGATCGCATCAGGATTGAAACTGAATCCACTGTGAAGAAAAGGCAATGCAAAATGAATTTCAAATGATATAAAAGATTGCCGAAAGGAATAACACGAACTATGACAAGATTCAAGATATTAAAAGCAAGACCACAAACATGCCAGTAAGAAATGCCGCAACTTGATAAGAACGACTGAATTGAGTCAACATAAATAGCAGGATATAAGACCAAAATGGTAACTGCAACGAGTATATGATTATTCAAATACCAGTGGGCCAGAATTAGCTGCCAGATATAAGGGATAAAGAACTCCTCAGATTGGCTTTCTTGTTCATACGTGAAGCGTAACTGGGTGAACATCTGTTATACAGGATAAAAACGAGTCTTATGAGTGGTGACATTGAAATTTGACATGATATTTTGACAAAAGGAAAAAGATAAAAAGAAATGTAAAGACAGTTGTTATAGCTCATGCTTTTTCACCTTCATTCCTTCACCTCGCCAAGAGCGACAATTAATGATAATGACCTCGAGGACCTTATCCACAGACCATTCACCGTCCACTCTCTGTGCATCCATACGACTATTGAAAAAGTCCAATACCTAAAAGATCACGGCACTCAAAATTATTTCTTTGACCGGATTGCAAGATAATTACTGTTTCATAGAATGAATGAACAGTGCCAAAAAGATCATCATGAGCCATACAGTGTAAATGTTCTCCAGCAGCTCATTGAAGCGCGGGTGATTCTTAAATGGCTGAAAGACCTCTTGCCTATGCATTATTGCATAAACAACCTGAGAGATGATCATAATAGAAAATTTCCAAATTAGCCGATGGTTGTATCATTCTTGATCCATATACATAACAAACAGGCAAACAGCGGGGAAAAGAATCATACCTCGGGGTTCCGTGGAAGTGCATAAGTTAAAATCTCATTAAGTATTTCGAGAACAATTCTCAAGAAGTCCGTGTAGATGTAAAACTCTGTTGACTGCAAAAGATTATACAAGTCAGACGGCAATGTGAGGAAATAAGATCAAGAGACCTTAAAAACCACAAAAGCAATACCATATCTTCCACAAGGCTGTCTTCCTCCAGTGAGTTGCCTCTGTTGATATGTGTCTTCTTGTCTCTTAGCTCAGCCAATTTATTATATCTAGATTCATCATAAAATGGCGAGGTTAAGGATCGTGTGATTGATTCATTCAAAGTAACAGAACATAGGAAAGAAAGTGAAAGCAAGTAGAGAAGATTAACTTACTTCTTTGATAACATATCAAAAAGGCTGACCAGACGCTCTGATGCATATGCACTCAGTCGATGACAGTGAGGTGCCATGTTTGCCAAAGTTGCGAGACAGTTTGTATGTAAATAAACATCCTGTAAAGTTCAAACAAGAAAATTCCAGAATTAAGGTTTCTCTTAATTTTCAGGGACGTAGAGTGAGCCATCGATTGGAATAGCGATAAAGAAATTGCCATGGCGCATTTGCAATTCAACTGCTGCTTCTGGTATCAATGGTTTTGATGTGAATGCATGGTGATACTTGGACTTTATCAAAAGAATCATGCTACAAACTCTCTTTACAGTTAAACCAAACCCCACGGGCCCCAGCAAGCCTTCTACATACTTCACAGATAGACCATACCAATAATTGCTGTATATAAAGCTTTGACATATTACGACAGGTTCCAAGGGTAACAAGCTGTTGACCTTTGCTACATCTAAATGCATTTGAGGTCAACAAAGCATTCTGTTAAGGATGTTCATATCAACAATCTGCCATAGTCCATTCACAAAATACTATTTAAAGGACATTTGCCCTTTGTACGCCATGATACTGAGCTGCCTACTTTTCAGATTTAACTTATTTATATCTCAAAAATCTTTAACCCGGAGTCCGGTTGCATTTACTGCAAAAACAGAGGTGTTTGCTATGGGCCAGAAAATGCCTCAACATATAGCCCTGATGTTGTGGTGTTCTACTGAAAGTAGGTTCAAAAAGATGTGCAGAATTTATCTTCAAGTAAATTGAAGTCATCAAGCAAGTCTGATCTTAATAGTAGTGAAGATATATTGAGCTGAAGACTCCAACAGTGTAGCAAGATTAGGACATAAATAGGCACATGGAGTCGCATTAGGGTGTTTTGCCAACTAGTCTGCCCCCTTCAGTCAAAAGAAAAGAAGGAAAAAAAATAGGCACATGGAGTGTCTGTACAAGACATACCCGGAGTTTAGATAGGTTGTATTTCACTGTCCTTATTAGTATAATGACTAGCAAAGAGCCAAGAGATGTCTGATGAAGGCGGCGCTCCTGGTACCAGGGAACACTCGGCAGTGTCTGACCAAAAGAATTACATTAATAGCATCCTTAAAATGAAGTTATGTTAAAAAAAAAAAAGGAAAAGGAAAAAAAAAAGCAGCAATTCTCACCAGTTTGTGAACGCTTGCATTAAAGGATGAATCCTGACTAAGTATGAGAAGTATAATCAACAGCATATAGATATGATTGGAGCTCCTCTTTGAGGCATTATACAGAGTTTCCAAAATGGGCACCAACTGTTGTTTCAAACAAAAATGGGTCAATATAAGAACTTATTGCTGTTCTTTGCTGAATAAAACTGAACAATTACTGCAGTTCTTTGCCAAATAAAACTGAACAATGTATCATTGTTCTTGTTGATATTACAAAGCTATTATATTAGGCAGTGATTGCAACACAATCTTTCATTAATTTTGAGTTAGCAGCTTCTATTTCCCCCCTTCCGCTTACCTTAAATCAGAGAAATCCTAGAATTTGTTGAATCAAAAACTTAAAGAAAGGATTTCATGTCCAAGGGCGAAGAATTCCATCTAACTGTTATCTGAGGACGTACCAATCATTTTCAAAAGGGTTTTAATAAAGACACAGCCCATATTTTGAGACATCTCATTCAAAAGAACACGACAATGCTCCTTGTCAATTAGAATTGAGAAAATCCAGTCATCCTGTTATCACAAACATAGCTCTATAGCAAACGTGAGAAAGAGTCAATCAAAGGCTTCTCACATACTAACTTTCCTGTTCTGTAACAAGTGAATTGCTAAAAGTAATAAGTCGGGACAAAACCTCGCGATGCTGCAAATATTAATAACTAAAGGCTCTTCAGCTTCAATTTTAAATCACTATACTAGACATAAATTAAAGCTACAAAAAACAATCATAGTCAAAATCCAAGTATGCGGACTACTACTGTAAACAGAGCATACCCATTTCTGCAAGGGTGATGGGACTTCAATTGATTCGAAGAACTAATGTCACTAAAAGTGTTGGCTTCATGTTTCATCATGTAATCTTGTACATTGTCTCAGTAATCTACTATTTGAAATATTGGAAGGATATTTTGTGCTTATATCTGTTACTTGGATCAGGATCAGTTATCTTTGCCAGGTAAGTTTCAATAATTATACAAAACCAAGGTTAAACATCAAGGGAATTGGAATACCAGTGTATCTATATCCGTTCGCACTAAGACATACTCCAAGAAAGCAGAATTTCCTTGCACCAATGAATAGAGCAACAGGACAGCAGCCTCATCAGTCAAGCACCTGAAATGCAAAATATTTTTTTCCATAAATTTGGAGCTCTTTTAGGTTAAAGAGGTGTAATGCATTCATAAAGGAGTCATCCTTATTACAGCAATAAGAAAGAATTACCCAAATATCTTTCCATCTAGTATACTTAGAAAAGGTTGTAGCATGTATGATATCAATCTTGCAATAAGCTTCTCTCTTGCATTTTTCCATGTTTGTATAATTCAAAGCCTTTGAATGATCTTCATCTAGATCTTGCAGAAACCCTTTAGATGTGCAATGATACTCATAGTATGGACACTAAAACATGTAGGAAGTAATAAACGCAGGTATATTTAGCATTCACACCATAATATCCTACTATGTAACTACCTATCACTATGCACTTGGGACGAGGCATCATCTCAACTATTATAGCAATCCCAACATGTTGAGTCCAAACTTGAACCTCTTCGATTTGTCTCTAAAATCTAAGAAATTAGGGGAGAGAGACTCACATGCCCAGGGTGTCAAAAAGAGATGCAAAAGGTAGCTTCACAAGTGGACCATGGCATGCATTTCCTTCAACATCCACCACACGATCAACTGCGAGAACGGTTCTATCATATCAGAAATAACTGAGATTTATAATTGTAATAGAAAGTTCAAAAGAAATTGCTTTACATTCAATATCTCTTGCATTTTCTAGGGCCTTGCAATAAGGATTGTCACATAGGTATGTTGTCTCTTTTAATAGAGAATCTGAAGTGGCAGTGTCATCACTTTTCTCAGTCATAGCCTCTTCTCGAAGAACACACTTGCAATAATGGATGAGAACAAGTAACACCAGTAAACTGCATTCTGCCAACATACTCCTCGAACCTTCCTCCTTTGGGCTGACCAGATAGTTAAATGGTAACAGTAGAATATTTGCTGAAAGAGAAGATCAAATTTAGCCGGATTTCTAATACTTACAAAGCAAAATTGCCCCTGATATCCTTCAATAAGAAGCACAAACACTAGAAGCTATAAAATAAAATTTAAAAAAAGGGTAAAACTTTAAGCATGATAAATGATTCTCCACATCACATGGTGATGCACCTTATATCATTAAATTCCTAAAACAGGAATACCAGACCATGTATTAACGATCATCAACCGCTCAAGAAAAAACTTAAACATCAGGATACAAAACAATGGTCAGCAATGTATTTCTAACAAGAAGACTAGCACATTTTTAGTGAGTCTGCAACTATTCCACAGGAAAAAGAATATCAAATGATTATCAGCAAGTCAAATTTAGAATTAAAAACAACAGAGTAGAGAGATAATGCAACACGGCAATACATAATATAAAAAAAAATCACTGTTAAAAGATCTATGCCTCACATCAAGCTTGGGCAACATTGACACATCAACATATGCATGTGCCCGCATGCACACACACATACACACATATATCCCACAATACAGAGACATCTTTTTTAAAAAGGAATTTGACCATAAGTCATCTAAGCGTAGGACTTCACTTCGTCTAACTGAAGACTCAATTCAGCGTAGAATACAATTAACTGACAAGTTGGCTCAATTTTAATTTCCAGGTGCGGAAAGCCAAATACATGACACCAGTGCAATTCGCAACCTTTAAAGCTCACAAGAAACTGAAAGAAAAAAAGAAACTATATGCCCACATTGCACATGTAATTTGACTTAATGAACATAAAATAAAATGCATGTCACAAATTCACAAAACATATTTCAGATTATCAATGCTAAAGACATCAACCTACCTGCAGCAGAACCAACTCTTTGAAGAACACCAGGCGGACCACCATCTGATAATGTGGAATAAGATACTCCACCAAAGGATGTAGTAGGCCTTAAAAGATAGTTTTCCAATAGTCTCCGAACCACCAAACACACCAAACTACTTTCCTGCAGATATGAGGAATATTATAAGACTCAAATATGGATATGAGTAGTCAAAGACCAAAAGTAAAAAGTTTCCCATCCAGTAACCTGTGCCATAGCTGCATCAAGAAATGGGTTTACATCTTTCGGTCGTGGAGATGGACCAGAAAGCAGCTGAGTCGACATTGCGATTTGCATGAAGTTAAGTAGCTCCTGGTGCAGGATGTAGGTGTTGGGACTTGTGACAAAAACATATGGTATCTATCAAAATAAGATGTAAAAGAATAATAATAAATTCCAAAAGTTTCAAGGAACTCAGCATTCTATGAATACCTCGTATCCACGGAGCCAATGAAACTAAGCACACTCTGCATGACAAGATTCTCAATAGATTGACCTGAAACAATCTTAAGTGAGTAAGAAACTATTTGAATAGTTAAGTCATAAATTACAACCAAATGAAAATGGTTATCTGCTGAATCAATTCTTTTGCCTCACCCCCCCCCCCCCCCCCCCCCCCCCCCCCCCCTTCAGGCTGAGAAAACTGAAGCAAGTTACACACACCCAGATAAGTAAAGCACATAGTATTTCACGTATATTTCCATTATACTAGCTGAAGATAATGTCTTAAATAAATAAGCACAACACCTAAATGGTAAGCTAGCATGCAAAGGAGGTATAATTAAGAAAGGCTGAAGTAATTTCTAACATCGGCAACTGGCGACACCCATCAGCTGTCTACTCTATAGCACGGGTATGAAACTAAAAGACCTCCATTATGTACACCCCGAAGCCTCCACCCATCCCCAATGAACAAAAAGATAAGATGTAAATGATCAATCTACAACAATCAAGCTGGAATAAAAAAAGGCAGATTTCAGCGAAGGGGTCCAAGGATTAAACGAAGTACCTCCCGTAAAATGATCTGGAGTAGGCTCGGTTTCATCCAGAAACAGATACAAATCCTGGATACAGTCACTTTTGGTGTTCTCAATCAAGTGCTTCAAGAAGACAGAAGAAATAAACAATGCGTTGAGAATCTTCAAGGTTAGTGAGGGTGATGCTCCGGATGTCGACATCGACTCTTGCAAGCACCATGACAGGTGAATTAAGATTTTCGACAAATGCCTCGTGGAGCCATTGTTTTGTGCTGCAAAAGAAGGCAAAAATATAACAAAGTCAAGCACTTGGCTGGATTTACTATACGGAAGCAATAATTCTAGATGGAAATTTTCCGAAAAAATGGCCATCGTAGCCCAATCCTAGCTTTGCCGACGCAATTACACACGATAAATTGCTGAGCGAACGAACAGATAGAACAAGTGGCAGGAAAACCAGCAATCTGACACAATCGCGTGTCAATAGATTTAGCAAAAGAGAAGCAGAACTGCATACAATGTGATACCTTCACTCAAATCACCAAACTTACATCTATGAATGTACAATGCGAGTCACTTCTGAGTAATCAATCACTCATAGGAGTGGCCAATACATGCAACAGGTGTCAATCAACGAAGCTAACAACAACCGCTGGAAGATAAGCAAGCACGGAAGACAAGACATACTCACCGAAGAGCTCACAAGCTTGATTGACGCGGTCAGGCGGCCAGCGGAGATCTTGCGGCAGCTCCAGGAGCTTCTGCCAGAAATCGGAGCCGAGGGGGAACGACTTCTCGCCGACGAGCGTGCCAATCAAGTACTCCGCCGTGTCCTGCTGCGTGGAACCGCCGTACCGAGGGGTGGAAGGGACCGCTCCCATTGCAGGCAGAAAGCTGTGGGGGGGGGGGGGGGGGGGGGGGGGGGGGGGACACCGAGTCGGTGAAAGACGGGGGTCGCTGGGTCAACTGGGATCGGCCAATGACTGGGAACGTGTCGGCAATGATGGCATTATCTGAGGAACGGATGGCGACGGTGGAGGTGGAATTCAATCCGCCGGCCGGTGAGGTTTTTCTGAGAGTTACTTAGAGAGAGAGAGGATGGAAGGTCAGGAAGGAAGCTGGCAGAGGGAAGGCCGGGATCAGGGAGGAAGGACGGAAAACTTAAAACAAAACTTCGTGAGCAATTTTGGGCTTTTCATTAACGTGATGACGACTCGTATTTCTATTTCTATTTTCTTTTTATCTTTACGGAATTGGCCCTGAACTATTTCCTGCATCCAGAAGCGCAATGACTCCTGACGGGCTCATCCGGTCGACTCGTAGAGGGGTTCTCTCAGTCGTTGATTTTTTTTTCATTTATAAAATTCAAATTCGAAATACTATATAAATAAAATAAATATCGAATCACCTGAACTAACATGCTTTGGCTGGTCATGAACTTTTTTTCTCCATACTTGTAATTTATCATTTTCCAAGGTATATCTCACAATGTATTCGGCCAAAAATAGTGTTACTTTAAAATGAATTTTTTATATATTATTTTAAAATGAGGGATGTCTTTATTTTTGCTCGACTAATCCTATAATTTATGTAAATAAGAAACCAAAACAATTTTGGCAGACTTTTATTTACTTTTACTATAAGAACAATATATAATTCTTACACTTTTCTTAAAAAAAATGATTGATGAAAATGAAAATTGATACGGTGATAATCGCACTTGACCTAAAACTAAAAATATCATAAATTTGATATTTGTCAATGAAATGGAATGGAAGAGTATGGACAAGCTGCAACATATGGACAAGCGATGAGCCAAAACCACGAGCTGACGATAAAGTCAAAGAAAGGTTTGTTCTTTGAGCTATTGGATTGGATAATGATCATCCATAATTAATAAAGCTAGAAGAAAATTTACTATTTGAACAACTGAAATTATTTCCACAAACTAGAAGACAAAACTATGCTTCTATTTATAAAGTAGAATCAGCCCCTATAGAAAATACATAACAAGATACTCCTTGTGGTTTTAATTTCAAAAGAAAATGAATTTTGAACATTTCTTAGATATACTCAAATAAAATAAAATAAAAAATTAACATGCATATATTTGAGAAAATGAGAAAGCATAATTGCGTTGTAATGATTATATTTATTTGGAGTTGTAATTATGTGTTATTGAATTATGAAAAAAATGTGGGAAAAAGTAATGAATAGTTGAGAGAATTTAGTATTAAAAATTGAATTGAATGTTAGACAAAAAAATGAAAAAAATTGAAAAAAAGTAATAATTGTGTTGTGAAGATAAGTGGAGCTAAAGTATATTAGAATTAAAAAAAATTATTCATTTACCAAACAAGGTCTAAGAGATTTTAAATTTAATTTTAGTGGACGAGTCCCCAATTCCTTTATGCTTCTTTTTTCCTATCCATGCTAATCTTATTGACCTTCATGATGACAAAATAATGCATATACTTTGTAAATTATTTCATATATGGTCAATTAGCAGATTAATTGCTCATTTCTGCCCTAAAGTTTTAGGACTTACACGCTACCAAGTCAGATTGGAAACAAAAATATAATGGGCGTGTCCAAGGATGAAAATAATGTCGTTTTGAAATTAAATGATTCCATCTTATTAACTTCCCCGAAACCTAAAACCCTTTGTCTCCCCAACTTGTCTAAGATCGATGAGACACGGTTCTCCTCAAACCATAGAACGTTTCCTCAGTTGTTTGACTTAATAAGTATTATTTGTACAAGATGTACATGCAATCTCTTCAATCTTTCAGAAGGCAGGCCATCCGTCGAAGCCTGGCCTCTGTCGAGGCCTTTGCTCTTCGATGCTAGAGAGCTCTTCGCTCATTTGATCATTGGTGGTGAAAGAGTGAGGACCCCTGTTGAGGGTCTAGCTAGCCCGCTCCTCAATGATGATAACGTAGCCTCTGACAAGGGAGTCCCTCCTATTTGCCTTCCGTGGCCTCGCGATATACCAACAGCTAAAATAGCCTGTGGTTAGATCGATAACGGGACGATCAGTGACATCATGTAACTTGAGGAAGGTTATGTGCAACGAAGGCTACTTCGGGGAGGTTAGGTTAGTACAATTGGTTAGAATTTCATTCTAAAAGAGTTAGGTTGCGTTTGTTTTCATAATAGGATTTTAAAATCAGATTTTGATTTTGAGTGGAATAAATGGGGCACACATTTTGACTTTGTATGAGTTATGTTGTTTTGTTGTGAAAAAAAGTGGTATAAATGGGGCCCACTCTTTGACTTTGTATGAATTATTTTATTTTGTAGTAAGTAGAGTTAAGTTAGAATTGTGATTCTAAAATACTATCCTAAAACCAAACAAGCCCTTAGATTTTACTTTATGTAGGTGTTATAGGATCTGTTATCTCATACATGACACCATAATAGTAAAGAGAAGTAAAATGTGTCATTTCCGTAAAAATCCATCATGTGAAAAATTTAAGACAAAGGACCGAGTTTCTGAAAACTTGTCTTGTTAGTTACGTCCGATACCACGAGGATGAGAAGCATTAATTAGTACGTAAGTTTTTGCATTTTCTTATAAAACGTTCATATTTTGGTTATATTTCAATAAGGACCAAATGTCTTAATTTCTTCTCCTTTTTTTACCTTATGGAACGTGAGAAGTCGAAGCTTGAAACATATATAGAAAATGATTGACAGATAGAATCAAGATATCAATACAGAAATTTAGGATCAGGATTTGGAGATCCAAATGTATCTTCTATTATCGTATGTGCCGGTAAAGACCGACACTCATACGTACTGTGCTCTGCTTGATTAGAACCCAAATTTGACTCACTTTATCTATTATATGCTTTTAACTTGATCTATTCGATTTAGTTCTTGTCTAGTCCAGATATGAAATTATTCTTGTCTAGCGGTTATTGTAATTCGTTGTGATTTATGTGTAAACATGATAAAACATTCATGTAATTGTTTATGAAAAAAAAGTATTCAGGGCGTCAATTTGTTTTTGCTGACTATGGACAATTCTACAAACTAAAAGTTGTGTCCAATACGAAGGATGAAGATATTATTGCATGATTTTGTTTTAGGAGAACTATGAGCCTTGTACAAATTAGTAGACGAGAAGATAAGAGGGCACGAATGTTTCGTCCGGCAAAAAATTTCTAAATCGAAATAATTCATTCCCTGGAAACTCTACCATTCGCGATCCAATCAAAAGCTTATTTACATTATGAAACTGCAGTTTGTTTCTGTTTTCTTCTTTTCGTCAACCCATTGATTCTCCAATGACCACAAAGGATTAGATATAAAAAAAAGAAGAGGAAAATAGGAAAAGGGATAGGGTGGTGACGGATACTAGCCAATTGGAAGGTTAGAAGTCTCCCTCAACCAAGTTTATCATTATTCAAAAGAAAATATATAATAACAAGATGGAAACATCGATCCTATCCTAATGTAAGCTTGTGCTCCGTAAAAGTTATTCTCAACATATTCAAGTGACTAATTACCTAATTTATAGTCCATTAATTAGTATTTTTGGGGATAAATTTGCTGGACGAAATCAACTTTGATACAGTATAAGAAATTGTAGTTCCCATATATCATTGTGATTTCGGAAATTTTCGATTGTAAGCCTGTTTGTTTTGGGAGTTAAAATCACTTTGATTTTAACTTGAACTTGAACTAAATACACTACACAATAAAAATACACATTTTTCAAGTAAAAAATTTTAACTTTAACTTTAACTCAACACACTACACAATTATTTATCATTTTCCATAATCAAAATCAAAATTATTTTAACTCTGAAACCAAACGCATTAGGGTCCAATATAGTTCTCAAGTAATAATTTTATTTGAAATATATTTGCTCTTTTTACTTAATTCCTATTTTGGTTCAATGACTCAGCTAATGGGTCAGAAGAAAAAGAAAAGAAAGAATGATACTTTTGATTTTTTTCATCAATCTTGTCTTTTATTGTTCAATCTATCTATCATGCAGAGTGAAGAAATTACTTTATTGTTTTTTTTGTGGAAAAAAAGAATTTACTTTCAACTTTCAACTAGATGCAAGGCCAAAAAAGTTACAGCTAGATGCAGATCTTTAATCCTAATTGCAAAGTGCTCCCCTATGTTTAAAATTTTGAATTTAGTACGCTAGATATCTCATGATATCATCCGTTTCTCAAATTTATTTCATAATTTAAAAATTATCCAGAAAAATTTATGGTTTACATATGGTTCCAAATATATCATGTCGTTAATTTCTCCATCAACAATTAATAATGTTGCTAATGTAGAACGTAAGTGGGTCCATTCTTGCCACTGTGACTCTTTACCCATTATAGATTTAGGAAAAAAAATTAAAATAATAGGATAAATTTGCGAAAAAAATTGAAACAATGGAATAGGTTTGGAGCCCCGTATGTTTCATTAACGCACAAATTGATGGCGTAATAGATTTGGTATAAAATGTAAATCGTATGTCTTTTTGTGTAAATTTTAAAGCATGAGATAAATTTGAGAAAATGACAAAATCATAGATATATGGCATAATAACCCCTAAAATTTTACACAACACGACTCTACCCATTTGAAAAGAAGCACTATGCATTTCTGACCACTTTTTTTTTATTCTAAAAACTAAAATTTTTATAAAATATATAAGGAAAAAAAAAAGAAAGAAAGAAGGGAACAATGCCAGTGGGGGCCTCACCAATGGCATCCACCCTCAGAAATGGAGAATCATTATGGCAGGGATTGGGTCTCGAATCTTGAGGGGCTCACCAATGGTCTCCACCCCTAATTGAGAATTATAGTCATCTAATTCTTCGTTTTGTTTTGAAAAACTTAAAAGAAAATTGTCTAGGGAAATAGTGCTCTTTTCTTTGTCAACTCAAGTTGTTTGCAAGTTGCATTGGAATGATCTTCTAATTTTAACTTGGTTTTAAATAACTTACCTGGTTTTAAGTAAGATTACTTGGACTCCGTACATTGCGCAGTATCATTTTTTATTCTTTTTACCTATTTATGGGGGTGTTTCTTTCTACAGTTACATAAGAAAATGAACTATAAAAATAAAATAAAATGTAGACAGCTAAATTTGTGCCCATTAAATACTATTTGATCATCAACAATAGGGTTTAAGAATTGGGTGATTATACCATAGAACGTTAACTTATATTTCATGGTAAACTACAAATATCAGCTATTAGATCATACCAACTTTTAATCTCATCCAGTCCATTATTTACATATTTTCCCCCCAATATTTGTGGTCCTTTATACTTTCATTTTAGAACTTTTGTCCACAATAGTATACCACCATTTTCGAATATACTTTCCACTCATACCAATCATATTCCGCCACATCACCTTTCATCGCCATAACACCAACTCGGCCACATCACATGAACATCTCATCCATGTAACCATCATGTCAGCAGCACTTATAATTGGACCGATTCAAACCAATTTACTATTTTTTTTTCAATTTACAAACATAATTGGTTTGGTTTACAATTATGATTAGTTTTAAACCCAAATCGGTTTTCGGTAGGTTAGAAGCAGCCGACAACGGCTTCCGACAATGAGGCTTTGAACAAAGATATCTAACTCCGGGAACATGTCAATGTTTAATCGGTGATTGTTTCCAATGATTTGCTTTTGAATAATCATATCCAACTCAATCTTCTTTTCTTTTTTTCTTTAGGCCATTTGAAAGCATCCGAAAATGGCTTCGGACGATGAGTCTATGAACAATGATATCCAACTCAAGCAACATGTCAGTGTTCGGTCAGTGCTTGTTTCCGACGATCGGTTTTGAACAATCATGTCCATCTCGATAATTTTTTCTTATCTATTTTAAATTTCGTTCATTGCTTTATCATCTACTACGTATTAAATTTTGAAAAACCTAAGGAATCATGGTATAGAAATCAGTAGTAGTATCAGAGACGTATCATACGATAGGCATGTTCTTGGTGGAAATTGGAAATAGATTAGTTCGAACTAAACTAGAATTTAGTTCGAACCAATGATCGGGTTTCGGGTCGCTGCACTTTGCGCTACTGTTTTATGTGATTTTCTTGATGGTTGTCGGATGTCCTTTATTTTTTGATGGTCGGCGGAGGCCATGTCTTTTTTTTTTTTAATTCCGGTTACACTTCGGTTGAATTTTTTTTCCAAAATACGCTTTCCTAATTTTTCTCCCTTAAATCAAGGAAACATAATTTATGCAAAGCAAATTACATGGGTTCCATAATTATCACACATTAGTAAGTAAATAACCTAATTTGTTTGAAACTTGGTGGGATTCATTATAGTTCTCTGAGATTTATTTTCCAGCATTGTTCCTTATAATCATGCCCATCTCGCAATAACTTTCCCTCCCACATTTGAATCTAGGCGAGATTCGATTTTTATTTAGATCCAACTAATTACCATATTGAGTCGACTCAATATATCTATTTTCCTGGGTAGTTTCTCTAAGATTCATTTACCAGTTTTTGTTTCCTATAAACACGACCATTTCGAATGAACATACGACTCTGCAAAATAATAACCACTTTATATATTGGTTCGGACCATTTGCTTGATAAGCCTTAACCAACATTAGTAGCGAAAAGATTACGGTTAATTTTTCCACAAATGGCAATCCGCATAATTGATTGTGGTTATCCCATAATTTTAGGGAGGTCGGTTCCCAATTTAATTATGGGAAGTTAAAATCCCTTTATTAGTGCAATTTGTTATGGGAAGTTGAGATTCGACCCAAAAAAACTAAATTTCATTATGGGTACTTATAATTCCTCAATTTGCGGAATTTATTATGGAAATTACAATTCAATCGGGAAAAAAAATGAGAGGGATGGAAGGACGACTCCTGTGGGGAATGCGGTTATCGTCGGCTTTGTCATACTCCGGTAGCAGGAGACTGAGGTTATTGTCGACTTCGTCATCGAACTTCAAAACGAAGTTCGCAGCCTGGGCGTTGCCATCAACACGATTCAACTAAATTAACCCATCGACTAATTCGTAAATCAAAATGAAAACCCAAATGTCGCAGATGTTAGCCGAACAATCCATGGCCAAAACAGAGTGGGCGTGTCACTGCAATTAAAACTTTGGCGGCAGACTTACCTTCAAAACGATTAAACTGGTCAAATGCACCAATCGATTAAATCGAAAATCGAGATTATTGTTGCGAAAGTAAATCGACCGATCTGTGGGTGAAAGCCAGTGGCCACTGTCGCCGCCGCCGCCACTAGCCTTGTTGGTGGTCATTCAAAATGATGTATGAACCGATCATGTTAAATTGTAAATCGGTTCTATTAAACCGAATGTTGTCAAAGTGAACCGACCAGTATAAACCGGTTTTTAAATCTAAACCGCTCCATAAATCAGTCCACATCATCACGTCACCATGTATGTCCACATCATCTTCATTTCTTTAATCCCAAATCGGCCTACCTAATTTATTTTACTATATATATGGCCTGATAGATTTGAGACAAAATTGAAAGTTCTATAGGCGAATATTTACCTTTCAAAATAGGACTGAAAAAAATTGCGTTCCACCTTGGTAGAATTTGACCTTAAGATTTTATTTCAGTCTTTTTATTTTTTATTTTCAATTTTGGCCATTATATTATATTTGAAATTTTAAATTGATCCTTACACGTCAATTATTTCTGGAATTTCTAGGTAGGACCCCTATTATGTTTTCCATCTTTTTGGGGTTAATTTCAAATAAAAGCATATACTTTACCACCTTATCTAAGTATTAACGGAAAATTCATAAAACAAGTTTGAAAGTACACACTAACATTCATTCTTCTATTAAAAGATGTCATCAAAATAAAAACATATACTTTACCATCTTATCTAAATATTAATGGAAAATTCACGATTGACTGTAAACAAAACAAGTTTGAAAGTATACCCTAAAATTCATTCGTCTATTAAGTTTTCCATTTTTCAATCCATTTCAACTAGTTTTCATTAATTCCTTTAAGAAATTAAATAATATTAGAAAATGATTAATAAAAAGAAAAAAATACATATTAATGGAGGTGTAGCATATATATAAGCAGAGACTCATGGAGGCGAGACGCTGTCACGACCTTTTTTGGGTGGCGGCGGCTGACCTTATCCCGACATTTTCGATTTTTTTTTCTCTTTCTTAGTGCAAATGGGCGAATCCGACTGTGGCAGTAGACAAGGACCCCCAATACCACTCCTAGCTCCTCTTCGAGCATCTCCTTTTTATTTCTTTTTTCTTTTCAATTTTCTCAATTTTGTGCATTTTTAAATTATTTTCACTCTTAGAAAATATATTTCTTATGAAGGAAAAATTAACGGAAGTTACAAGCAATTACAAACAAAACAATTTACGTGTTTTTTAGGGTGGGGCTATTTCCACAACTAATTCTCCTAATTCCACAATTATTAATGTTTACTTGACTATAACGTCCTCACTAGTGAAACACTCGTGCGATGCACGAGATTGGTTATTAAATTTAAAGATATAATTTTTAGGGTTTTGATTAAATTACAGAAATAACCTTTTTAGTCACATTAGTTATCCTTTATTTCATGCATTATAATGTAAGGAAAGATTTAAATTGAATACTTGATTCTGTAATTAATAAGCACATAGACAGTAGAAAATTTAAAGTAATAAATATAATGATCCACATAAGAATACACCAATTAATTGGATAAAGTCGACATTATATTTATTTCTATTAATCCATTTGCATTTAAAGCGTATTTCTTGTTGAAAGTAGAACTTATACGTACGAATTAGACTTTTTAAAGGTAATTATGCAGCAACTGGCTAAAACTTGATGTTATTAAGGTGCCTACTGCCTACAATAGCCCTGCCCATGTGCTCTTCCGAATTTTATCTTCAAAGATTTGATTGGGGTTGCCATATTTTTGCTCGTGACTCCGATTTTTGACCTCCAACTCTAATCACCATAAACCCTATGGAATCTTATTTACTTTTTTAGAACATAGTCATCATTAATAAACAAAAAAAATTAAATATATCAATTTTTCCACGAACTAAGCATTCTAATACAATCAAAACCTAAAATAAATAAAACTTCAGAAAGTGGAAGCCTTACCTCGATTACCACTTCCAATTAAGCAGGAAGCTGTTGAAACTATTATAAACACATTATATCAGCAGTCTTCAATCTAAATACAAAGTTGATTTAGATCGACGTGTAATCTTTTTTTCCCTAACTTTCAGCTTCCATTCATCGGGGGTTTGCTTCCAGCACCTTAGAGAGGAAGTCCTTTTCGTTTTTCTCCGGTCATGATGATTTTGCTTTCCCAGTAATCTACTCATTCTTCCTTTTAATGAACACCGAATGCATTAGTTGTACTTTAACACACAAATATATAAATATATATATATATATATATATGTATTAATCTGAAACTTAAAAAGGTTAGAAGGAAAATTTCCCCTTTAAAGCCATTTTGGCTCCTAACAAAAAGCTATCCCAACCTTACTTGGCAAGATCGAGTAGCAGACAAAAGCTCTTGTGCGCGTGGATATCAAATCCCATAAACTCTGGGATATGATCAACCATGACTTTTCAGCCAGAGAAAGGAAATGTAGAGAGAGGCAGACAGGAGGAGTGCTTTTTGTTTCACTTGAGGAAAAAATAGAATATAAATACCAAATAGAATAATGAAGAGGAAGAGAAGAAGTCGCTATTGTTTCTTTCTTCCTCCGACAAATCCCCATGTACAACTGAGGCCATTATATTCTCTTAAAAATTAAATAAATAGATGCAGTCCCTATAAGATATATATGAACAAATTTCTAATGTATGAAATACTAAAATCAAGCAGATGTTAATAGTTTTGACAACATAATTCACCAATTTAGTATAAAAGTAAGTTCAATAAATTTCATAAATGACGGGTTAAAATTTAAATGATAGTACATTTCATAATGGCGAAGTCATCAATAGGTGGCTGGCATACCAATGCATGATCAATTTTTTTAAAAAAATTTCCATTACTCCCTATAAAAAACTCTTTTGTGAAATCTTATGTAGCTCTAGTAAAAAAAGAAATAATAAATTCAAGAAACCAGTCTCATAGTATCATATCCACCAATTGACCTTCAATATTTTTATGGCAAAAGAAGGAAATTTTTTTATTTAATATACATGCCTTCAATATTTGTGTACCCCATGCATAAACTGGTTGACGGTCAATGATCTTATAGTACCAAAAGAAACGACTGATCATTACTAAATGGACACCGAAACATATATAATTTAATCAAACAACGGAAGGCAAGCAAGACTAACTCATAAATTTTTTGAGAAATTTGAAAATATATGATTAGAAGAACTACCACAGCTAGAAAGTACCTCGGGAAAATATACTTGAATGTGGAACCTTATTTCTGTCTCTCTCTGGAAAGCCGTCCAATTGTTTAAGCATAAGCATGCCAAACTCAGATTTCAGACTTCTCTACATAAAGACATAAGCAGCGGTTTATATTAGTAGTAATAACTGATACAATCTATATCTATCTGTAATATATAAAAGTAGACGAGTGGAATGGTGAGAGTTCCATTTGAGAATCTTCAACTCCTGGTAAGATGTTCTCGATCATTCAAATCACTCCTCTTTAGTTAAACGAACTTATACTATCTTTTATTGGTATTGTATTCGACGAATGTTTAAAATTTGTTTAGATTATTTACATGTAATAATATATAATAAATTATTTATGAAAAATTAAAAGTTTTTTCGATAATCAAAAAGAATTCATCGAAATACGTAATATAACTTTAATCTCAATGTGCCAAATTCTCTATAAATACCCTACAAAATTCATTTTATCTATTGTCTTTCTATTGCTTTTTCCCTAAGGACTTATACATATTATAAGATTATGATCTCTCTCATATTATTCACTTTATATGTCTACGGTACATATTTGTTTATTGTAATCATGATTTTACTTATATGATTGATTTTTTTTATATATATTTTTATCTATTTGTAAGTCACATGTGTTGAAAGTTTACCATGTGTTAAGAGTCGTACAAAAACTCACTCAATTTATCTCTCGAAAGTTTGAGCATATTTTCATCTATT
This sequence comes from Punica granatum, assembly GCF_007655135.1. Taxonomy (NCBI): domain Eukaryota; kingdom Viridiplantae; phylum Streptophyta; class Magnoliopsida; order Myrtales; family Lythraceae; genus Punica; species Punica granatum. Next base: position 14,347,471 of record NC_045131.1, on the reverse strand, counting down.
TCTTCTATTCCCTCTCGCACTTTCTTTTACCATAAAAAGAAAACATTCCTCGACCCTAATTTTATTCAACCTCGAATCTTGCCTCCTCATAGATACTTACGCATTTTAAGTCCACTAAATAATAATTCATCCATAAATTTTTCTTGGATCCGCAATATATTCGCTTCACAAAGAAAAATGGAGAAAGAATTTTATGCTTTGATGGAGTTCATTGATGCACGAAGATCTGAATATATGAAATCTCAAAGAGAAAACCATTTTATATTGATGAATGCATGCTTTGATGGTTATTCAAATTATTACCAGATCGCGATCGCACCAGAGGATCAAGAGAAAACCACATTTATGTGCCCAGAAATGGTCCCATTCATGTTCAAACGACTAAATGCTTGAGAGAGAGAGAGAGAGAGAGAGAAGGAGGATGCGCAAATTGGGGGAGGGACGAGGTGGCCCCAAACTGCGGCCACCTTGTTTTAGGCAGCCGCAACCTCGCCAAGTCTCCACTGAATCAAACACGTGCTAAGATTTGTTTCTTAGATTCTTCCTTTACGACTTTGGTGCACATTGCAGGTTCAAAAGGCTGCCAGAGGATAAGCTTCAAGCAGCCAAAGAACAGAGGCTTCCTACTCTAGAAAATATAACCCTACAAGGAGATGGCACAAGCCATGGCCAGCTATGGAATTTCTTACGAACACAAAATCTGGAAATGTATATGTTATGGCAATGTATATGTTATGCACTATCAAATAATGTTTTCTGTAGCTAAATGAATAACACTACCATCTACTATCGGCATTTTTTTATAGGCTGCTCTCTCTCTTTTAGACTTGGACTATGCTGTCACCTAATAGATGTTTTTTTTTCTTTGTTAATGGTCGATATAATATTTTAAGGGATCCTTGAATGTCAGAAAATTCTAAGGTGCAATCGCTTAAATTGGTTGTATGGTGCCAACACTTTCCATCAGTCATTTAATACCAGCTAATCACTTTTTTACCTACAACATCAGGACACTAATGGGTCACAATAAGATATAAGAGATTTCTTTGCACATTTTATATTTTATACCATTCGATATATAAATTACTAATGAGATGACTAAATTATCTATGTATTTAGTAAATCACATCCACTTTAGCAATTTATTATATTAATTTGTTTTACAACTACTAATAATTTTTGTAAATTAACTAATGTGGGTTGATTCAAGTGGTTCGACGCTTGTCCCTTAAGTAAGGTCTCGGATTCAAGTTTTGATAATAAAGAAAATCCATACTATAAGTTTTATCTCTTAGTAGACCAATCAATATACACATCGGAAAAAAATTGAATGTATTATTTAGACATTCATAAATTGCCTACGTTTCAAGTAAGTTACTAATTGGTTGAGTAAATTACTAGGTGGTTGTGTAAATTATATAGAATTTTTTTAGGGTTGATTCTACAATCGAATCCTAACTTGTGTTCCATGATGAAATATTAATTGCAGCCATTAGATTTCATCAACTTTTAATCTCTTCAATTCATTATTTACATATTTTGCTTGTATTATTTCTAGTCCTTCATAGTTTTATTTCACAATTTTCACCTACAATACTATATTACTGTTTCCAAATTTTCCCCACATGTACCAATCACATTCCACCACATCACCCATTATAGCCACGTCACTAAATCGGACCATAAAAACTAATTTTTAAATAAAACTGGTCTAATATAAGCTGAGCACATTAGCAATACGTCATCGACATGTAAGCGAGTTTTAATTTATGGACACGTCAACAACGCTCCATTGACATGTAAGCGACCCTCTAATTTTATTGTATTTTACAGGTGGCCCGATAGATTTGTAACGCCATTAAGAGATCTGTAAGTCAAAATGTTGTCTTTAATATTAAAAGGACTAGAAAAAAATAAGGAAAGCTCAAGAGTAGAGAGAGAACAAATAGAGCTTCAATACTAGAGAGAGAATGAAAAATAAGGGAAAGCTCTCGAAATGACCCCATTTATAGGCGTCAAAATCCCACCAAAATGCCAAAAGTCGTGGCCTTGGGAGTGTTCCCGAGATCATTTGTTCTGGCATGCCCGAGAAGACGAAACGACATCTAATTCAAAGGTTGAGGGTGAGTAGGCTAAAGCGATCTGATGGCTAAGAGGGCACGAGAAGAATTGACGCGGATTGATCCCTATCCACTGTTAGATCGAGGCCAATCTAACGATACGCAGTTGCTTGGAGTGTGCTTTTGGTGGGGGTATGTCTCGCGAGCTACGGAGCAAAATGTGTCAGTGGTTTCCTTGACCACGCGCGTCGCACATGCCCGAGTAGGGGGCCAATGTTGGGGACAGAATTTTAGACTCCGACCCAATGCAGCCCAAAAGGTCCAGAGACTAGGGTGAGGCCCAACGAGGCCCAGTCTAGCCATTTACGATACATGTCCAATCCTTCCAGTGAGGCCCACTCGTAAGGGCCTGTCAATAAGAGTTACTCTGAGGAATTTCCTACAACGACAAGATATACTTCCTAATATATCGAGGTATATGATACAAAAATATACCAAATATCTCATCATGGTGGTAAAGCATATTATCTATAAACCCTCTATAAATACATGCACTATACAAGTTTTTAGGGTTGATAAATACTTCATCATTTTTCTCATTTTTCACAGCTCACATTGACTTAAGTATCAGAGAGAAATCAAGCATCACTCCTGATCTCCCTTTGTGCAAGTGTTCAAGGCTAGACGTGGGATATAGATCAAGTCTCTTCATCGACGAAACGCACGGGAGTCACTCGTAGTTTGGACTTAAATTTCATGGTCCTAACAACTAGAAAGCTCTTCTTCTTCTTCTTCTTCTTCTTCTTCTTCTTCTTCTTCTTCTTCTTCTTTTGGGTGAATCCGAGAACGCTATAAGTTGATTAGCAGTACTTTCCGACCAAATTGAAGCCTGTTACCCTAACATTGATATCAAGTTCCGATCATTCCTTTTCCCTTTGATCGCTGAAAATATCAAATTTGTCAGTGTCAGTGATTATCATATACTGATTTAATCTACACGATAGCAAATTGGCATTTTCTGATAACCCAAGCAGCTGATTGATTAATTACCCATATCGGTTCTAATTCGACCTGATCATTTTCCAGCACACAAAATCTATTTCTCCACTTCTTAATTAGTGACTATATATCGTGCATATTAATTCTTAAACAATTTCACGTTTTATGCCGACCCTTAGCCCTATAATTAATAATTCTTTGGTGTTAGCAAGCACAAGTCAAGTGAATTAAAAGAAGAGGTGATTGTAGGCTCTCGGGGCATTGCTCTTATGTCAGGTAGAATGGATGTCAATCGTAATCGAATCGAAAAATAGGTTTTCTATGCAGCGGCGTTTGCCTTAATTTGGAGCTCAAATGTTCCGAGTTCAATTTCCATCACTCGGAATTTCACGCTCTCTCCTATTCTTCAATAAGTCCATGAATAGAAGTTATAATCCAAAAAAATAAAAATAAAAAAGCGAACGCACAAAACATATATACAAAATGGGCATCTCTAATATCAACTGAGCTTTAAAACTTTATAACTTGGCCAAAATCCGTTCATCTAGACTTAACTCTCGTAAGCAATTAATTATTGTTGATTAAAAATGAACGCTTATCTAAACATTGGTTGCAATACTGAAGTTGCGCCTACCTTCTTGCAGATATAAGAAGGATTTAAGCAAACTTATCAAAAAAAAAAAAAAAGAAGGATTAAAGCAAGTGCTACAGCATCGATCCATTTAAAAAAAAAAATTGGATAAGTGCTACAAGATCGATTCATGCAACTACTATGAATCTCCTACTCTTGACATAAAATAGGCAACTTTTTAGGAAGAAAGTATTTTATGTTAATCCAGGATTTACATAGAGTGAAATAGTATCCACTGAAAATTATCACAAATAAGGTTCTGTTAGATGATGAAAAATACTAATTTGGTTGAGAATGGCAGTGGGATGGATCTTATAGAGTCCTCGCTCACAGATGTACGCTATATGTATGAGAAAGGAGGCCATGAGCATAATAAATAATGACCAAAGGAGAATAATTTTAGAGCAGTGATGGTAATTATTGATCTCAGTGATGAAAATCATCAGAAACTCTTGGTTTCTGGTAGAAGACAAGTGTCCCTGCACTTAACCAATTCTTCGCCATTAATTGGTTTATTCCGTTCTTGGTAAGGTTTGCCAATTATATAGAGGGCAGATATCTATTACTTGGGCCTTACTTAGGATTACTCATGCTTCCTTCTTAGGTCCTAGTCATGGAGAATAGAAACTTTTGTATGTAACGGATATATCACGTGACAATGTCATAGGTTAATAAAGGTTTTCCAATGTCTATTAGTTTTTAGAAATATCCAAAAAAAAATCTACTATTGAGAAAAACAGAATTTTTTATGTCTCTGTGATCAAGGCTGTCAGAATCGCAATTCTATCTAGAATGATCATGGAATCGTGAATTGTAAGATTTTACTTGTAATTAAAAAAAAGCATTTATATATATATATATATATATATATACAAATCTCATGTTTGAAGTAAACATCAAATGATAAATCTTGTTGCTTCCAACTTCGTTCGTCAAAATCAGATGGTGTCTAGTCTTCACAAGAGAGCGCTCCCACTATAACAACCTCCAATAAAAATTGATATAGTACTGTGGTCACGAATCCTATAGGCGAAGCTGCTTTTCTTCCCTAACTTCTTGAAATCATCTTTCTTTGCACTTAAAAAAGTCGAAAAAAATTCTAGCCTAAATTATCTCAAACCAGACGGCAATCAGGAATCGGCCGGAACCCAATTCGAAATAGTTCCATAAACTTTCTAGGTCCCTATCACTTACAGTTATGAGACAAGTTTCAAACTTTTCATAAAATAAGAGAACCAATGAGCAATATTGTCGCACAATGAGAGAGATGAGAAGGGAGAGAGAGGGGGCATAAGACTTTGGGTTGAAACCAGAATTATAGAATCGGTCCGATTCTGCGATTCTACGATTTGAATCGCGATTCAGCCACAATTGTACCTTCCCGATTCATGCCATGGAATCATAATTGATAGCCACCCCTTGAATCGTAGAATCGTAAGATTCTAAAATTCGAATCGCGATTCTAACAACCATGTCTGTGACACAGTACCACGTAATATACCTGTTACACACAATACCTTCTAAGGAGCATCTACTACAACTCTAAATTTGCATCTTTATCATCGTCTTATGATGTCTATAGTGACGAGAGGCCATCGCCCATGACCCAATTTTCGGGAGTTGTTGAATCTTATATATGTGGATCTCCTTAATAAGATCTGACGGCACTTCAGAATGTCATTCATGGTAACGTCATGTCACCTTTTTCTTTTTCGATATGGACCATAGTATCCGGAAGTCCAATGGTTCCCGACTAATTCAGTTGACGTCATGTCACCTTAGAAATTTGCTATCTATGATATAATGTGATTTTAGAGTTGTGTATATGGCTTATAATTGCATGGGTGATGCTACCACGGTTGACTGAAAAAAACAACCACTATGATTGTTCTTTTTCTAGCCGTTGGATCAAATTAAGTAAGATATAGGCTGCATACGTGTTCAAATTCTTTTTACTTAAAGATTCACTCATCAATCTTTAACTTTCGATATTTTCGACCACACATTTTCTCAATGACGCCTGATTGCGTCCATGAACGAGCTAAATCTAGTTCAATATTGAACCGAACCAAAACAATATTCTCGAAGACTTAACTAACAATTCTCAACTCTCTCCAGCATTAGGCTACGATTATCGACTTCAAGATATAAATTAAAGAGATTAGGAACATATGTAAATAGAAGAACACACATAAGCGATGCCCATTTATAATGAGCAGACTTGTATAAGCTTGCCTTGAGGTTGTTCTCATCTCGCAGTGGAAGTTCATGGGACGCTTCACCTTCTCCATCAGCAAACATCAGCAAGGTCCATAATTTTAACAAAAACGATAAGTACCGAAATTGGTGTATTATTATTATTTTTTCTTTTTTTAATAAATGAAATCATTATTTATTTAATTGAACTGGTAGATTTTGGTTCGTTTTAATATCGAATCGGATTTTATTCGTTCACGGCGTGACCGGGCATCGCCAAAAAGATGTGTGGTCGAAAATATTGAAAGTCAAAGATTGATGGGTGAATCTTGAAGTAAAAAAAATTTGAATATGTGTATGGCTTCAATCTTTACATATTCCGAACCCACCACTAAAAAAAAGGACAATCACAATTTTTCTTTTTTCTTTTTTTCAGTCAATCATGGTAAGAGCTCCCATAATTGCATTGTGCTTTTTGAATGTATATATGGGAAGAACTAAAAACATGTAAAACGGTTGAAAGTTAGGAGAAAGGAAATAAAATTCTCTTAATGAGCAGATGAGGATGTCGGCATGCAATTACTAATTAATAGGCAAATGCGAATATTTTTTTCCGAAAACTCTGCTGGGTTTTGGCCAAATCAGGAGAATGGTATTACCAATTAGCGAGTATGGCTGTGACTGCGATTGGTAGCAGTTCACCATGCCTAACCCTCCCCCACCATATATATTGGTCGATATCTCACAATATCGAGTCCTAACAAGGTAAAGCAATTCACATGCATCTATTGTTCACTTAAGTACAAAAGAGTCGTGTGCTAATCAAGGAATCATGAGTGGTAATAAAATAGGGACGAAGAACACTAACAAAAGGATTGACAAGAAGGTGCAAGCTAAGTGGCACTCCTTAGAAGAAGGCAATCAGTCATTCAAAGTACAAGAACACGGCCACTAGAGAAGTAGATGAGTCATAAAATTAAATTGTTGTTTGTTTCTCATTTTACAGTCCTAATCATGAAGTTAAAGCACTCAAGAATTACCTGGCAGTTGATTGACTGTACCTTAAACATTTAAGTCAGTGAGACCAAATTAGAAAGAGGAAACTCAAATCCTAGACAAATGTTGGACAATTCCCTTTCAATTTGATCAGTAAAAACCAGCTTGGCGATGTGGAATTTTCGAGCCTATCTATTTTGGACTAGAGGCCAAGTACCCAAGTTGTTCGGCCAGCACATTAACATCCTCCTCATCTTCACCTTCGATGCCTAGCAAACCGAGCTCCTCGTTCCCCTCATTCAATAAACCTTCCCAAAATCCATCATCAAACTCTTTATCAACTCTACCTTCTTGATGATGTTCATGTTCCTCTTCAATTAGTTCCCCTAAATAGTTTTCCTCGACATTAATATCCCTTTGGCTTGTTCCACCTACCCCTTGGACATCTATAGCAAGTGTATCAATCTCGTCGAGTCCAAACTCAGAGACATCCCCCAAATTTTCGGGCTCAACCTTAATCAAGGTTGGGTTTATTCCCTCTTCATCATCATCAGCAAGGTCGATAGCATTACAAATACTATCACTATATTGCCCTTGATCGATAGGTCGCCTTCTCTTCTTGTTGATTGCCTCCTCGAGCTCCTTCCTCCGGTCTTTCTGCTGGACTAACTGCTGCATGAACTCGGGATTCTTCATCGCCCTAGCAAGGAAGCTCATCATTTGGCGGTGCTTTTGCTCAGTCCGGTGGAGGCGCCGTTCCATCTGTTGAAGGTAGGCCCTAGAAGTCTGTTGCTGTTGCCGGAGCTTGATTAGTTCAATCATCAAGACTTGCTTGTCTCGGTTTAGCCGGTCGACCTCCTGGTCTAGCCCGAATATGCCAACTTCAACACAAGGATCGAGAGACTGCTGCGAAGACGCAGCTTGAGGTTGAAGGGATTTTCTCCTCCTAATATTCTTGAGAAGATGCCTTTGCCCTCTCAAGAACCCCTCATTAGCAAACTCCCATCTTTCAGGATCCACCTTCCTAAAACCCTAATTTTACCATAAGTGGAAAATTTTCAATTATTACATATATTTTTGTAATATTAAATTGGTCATGTAGTAGAGAAGTTTCAAGAACGACTCATCTCGTATGATCATACCAAATAATGACCATAAGAGAAACAGGAAAAATAGCATTATTTTAAGTGTGCGGTTTCCTCTTTTCAATACTTTTAATTATTAATTAATCCCCCAAAAGTAATTTTAAATGATAATTAATCCCCATAAAGAAATCAATCGTCCAATGAGAAAGGAATTACTTTATCACCCAAGGTAATATAATCAATTAATTGATTAAGAAAATATTATTTTATTTGGCATCCGGTAGCTTCAGAACTATGTAGCACCCAATATGCCTCTCAAGTAATATAAATAAAAAATAATTTTTGGAAGTGCCAAGCTAATATTCAATCCAAAAATATTACTTGAATAGTTAATTACTTTGCTCCCTCTACATAACCAGTGCTACTAATGAATAATAACCCAAAAAAGGGAAAAATTAAGAAAATAACTTTTTTAAAAAAGAAAAAGAATAGTACTACTTACATAGGTATTCAGCTGCCTGATAAAGCTTGAGAAATTATTGTGCTTGAAGTATTTGGGCAAGAGGGTCATAGAGAAGGTCTGGGAGTCCCAAACAATGAAGCTGTTGTTACCCGTGCTCCAAGAAACGATGTGGTCGGTCGTCGGGTCGTCCACGATCTCGTAGGTCTTGGTGAGGAACGGGGGTGGCCCAGCATCATGGAGGCCTTCCATTGGCTGTGGGGTTGGAATGCCGAAGCCGGAGGCAGCACCAGCGGGTGAGCTCGCCCCCGGTAACTCCTCCTTTATTCGAGCTCCAAGACTGCTCATTTCCAAGAGAGACAGAGGGAGAGGAGATCGAGGATATTACTGAAATCGATCTCGTGTCGGGAGCTATAGATCAAATAGATCTTGCAGTTGCTGGGTTAACCGAACCTTTTCTCCTATTGAGACTTGAGAGATAGAGAGGAGGGAGCTTTAAAGGTTATAAGAATTAGACAAAGAAGAAGTGAAGAATGAATGAATGGATGTATCTAACTGAGAAAGAGTGACTGGAAGAACAACTGAGAAAATAAGAACAGATGGATTTGCGCCGGTATCATCGATTTATATATGTCTGCTAAAGGAAATAAAGAAAGAAGAAGGCACCCTTTTTCCATTTCTTTTGTCACTTTTTTTTCCCTATTCTTTTTTTTATCTATATTTGTATATATATTTTTTGTGCATCACTTGATATCCAAACGTTCAATGAGTACCCAAACTAGTCCAAGCTCGAGAGGGTCGATCCATTAAGAGTTGAAGCACTCCAATCGTAAATTCTTTTCATTTACAATATTCAAATTCAAGAGTTTACTTTGGAAAACATGCATTGATTTTCTTATATATTTTTATATCAGGTCATGCCTGAAACGGCAGAGGATGGGCATACGGGGCAAGGGCCCCCTAGGGTTATTAATGGGAACTTCATAATCCATGTGGAATCCAATCACTTTTGTACAAGATCTAAAATTGTTACGCCAAAAAAAAAAGAGTCTAATATCGTGACATCTAGATTAATAAAGTACATCTTAATATTATAGTGTTATAATTTAATTCAAAATATAAAAATGTGCGATTTTTATATGGCAATATTTTGCATTTCATGGGTAGTTTCTTTTTCTTATTTTATAGGAAAAGTAATTTCATTGATAGACAAAACTCCAAATGGGTATAGTTGATATAATTGAAATAGGTCATGATTGAGGAAGGGGTCTTGATATAGTAACAAAAGGTGCTGCTCTGAAACCAAGAGGTATTGGGTTCGATTTTCTCCAGTGGGACTTAAGTGTCCATTTATTTAACTTTATTTTCTAATCTTGTACTAGAACTATATACCTCCCTTATTACATAAAAAAAAGTTCGTGCCTCCAAAATATAAAGGATAAGCTTAGATATTTAATTGTAGGAGAAAATCAAACACAATATCAAATGAACGTAAACTCACACTTGGGGAGTTCAGATAAATCTATCTCTAGCATTTTGGAAACGGGCCGCTTTTTGGGAGGACAATTATGTCCGTCAAAGCTAACTAAGGTTCGGTGAGATGTAACTATCCACTAATGCACAAATCATCAATACCTTTTTCCAAAAAAAAAAAAAACCAGAACAATAGAAAGAAAATAATATTTCATCTATTTTTCCTCGACTGTATTTTCTAGAACGAAATCTTTTTTATAGGATTCTAGAATGCAATATAATAATACGGAAATATATACTTTAATTGTTCAATATTGTTGAGGAGTAAAATGGGATAAATCTCACATCGGAAAAGAAAAGGAAAATCTATGGGTTAATATATGGCTTGGGTACCACCACTTATCAGCTTGAGCTTTTAAGTGGATATGGGCCCGAGCCTGTATAAGCCCAATGGAAATTTAATATGGTATCAAAGCCTAGGTTACGTGTATGCGTGCCTACGAGCGTGTGCGCACCCACACCACGCCAGGCCCAGTATGTCGAGTGCAGCCAAGAATGCGCCTCATGTTAGTGTCCCCCCTCACTCGAGCACGGAAGATGAGCCCGACTCGAGGTCAATTGTTGAGGGCGGGTATTTAAGGGCACGTGACAACGTGTAGGCAGAAATAGACCACACGTTGCACGTGAGGGCGGGTGTTGAGGAGTAAAATGGAATAAATCCCACATCGGAAAAGAAAAGGAAAATCCATGGGTTAATATATGGCTTGGGTACCACCACTTATCAGCTTGAACTTTTAAGTGGATATGGGTCCAAACCTGTATAAGCCCAATGAAAATTTAATAAATATTCATTCTTCTGAGAATTATGAGTTTAGACAAGATCAATATATGTTAGGCTGTCAAGGTCATTCTGGGGCATGGATATGTTTCCTCCATTATGCTCTTTCCTTTCTCCTTTGGGAAAGTGGAGTGATGCACTCCTTTATTTTATTCTTTTCATTTTTTGGTGCAACCTTTTTTTTTTTTCTTCTCCCCCCAATAGCATACAAGTTCTTGCATCAAAGCGTAAGCAGCAGCGTAAACTGACCATTTGGCAAAACCAGATATTTTTCAATATTGCCAATTTTTTATGTCACTACCAAATGTCAATCATTCGATACTCACAATTAAATTTTCTCTTTGGGGCCAAGGCTTCACGTCATGTTCGCAGAAAGCACATTAAATCGTATCATCTATACATATAGAATATGTAGACCAATTACATGAGGCCGCTCTAACTGTAAGTTTACGAGATATGTTATTGTTCTTTTAATTATTGGTTATTAAGGACCCCACTAATGAAAGAAATTATGTAATAAAAAACCTGCTTTATGATTGGCCAAATACAAACCGAAAAGAAATTCGAACATTGTGGAATTGCAGCTGAAACAGTTCAGATATTATGGTTGGTAAGTAGGCCAGGGGAATTAAAAAGTAGACACCCAATTCAAAAATATCTTGGCTGGATGCTTAATATAATAATATAGGCCCTAATCAAGTATTGGACGTGGCAACATCCCATGGGATTTAGGAACTTGGTCCTCCTTAAAATTTGTCATATATTAATACTATGGACATATAATATAATATATATGTATATATATACGTATTTCTTATTTGGCTACACAGAAAAACCCTAAAAGCTAAAAGTGAAGAGCTACCTTCTTTTTGTATTCTTTCTTCTTTATTTTTCTGCCGAGCAAAAAAAAAAAAGGAGAAGAAGAACTTCTTTTTCGTTAAAAAGATCAAAAGAAGGTAAAAGTCTCCACAGGATTTCAAGTCGTGCATGTCGGTAACAAAGGTAAGGAGTAATTGGTCAGGAAATTCATCAAATGTCTTTTCCACGTGGCGGGACATTTGCACAATTTGGAAAATCAAAAGAAGATTATATTTTGGAAATTGGGTTAATATTTACAAACTAATCAAATAATTCAGTTGCTAGTTTTGTGGTAAGTAATGATAATGTAAGTTTGAATCACAGGACGAGAAAGGTTTTTGCAGGAAAGGAAAAGCAATCTTAATTAACCGACGGAGTTTGGATTTCACTTGTTATTTGGATAGAATTAACATGGGAGGGAATGGAAAGGGAAGGAAAATTTACTTAAATCAATTGACTAATTTTTCTTTTTATAATATATTCTTGTAAATTAAACTGGGTAAAAGAGATTTTTCAAATTTTAAATATTTTAATCGATCGTGCATCCCAAATTTCTCATAATTTGGAGAATAAAAAAAATAGAAGATTCCAAAGAAAACGAAATGGTTTTTCCGATTACAATAATGAAAGGATTTTAATTCATTCCATTCACCTTCCCGCCTTAAATTGCAAAAGCCAAATAAGAGAAGAGGGATTCCTCCCCTCCCTTTCCTTTACCATCAATTCTTCTAAATCAAATAGTGTAAATGCTCCATTTCTAGAATAGAGAGAACAATGCCTAACACATTTTTTTTTATCGAAAAAGATTTTAGAACCTTTTTTAATGGATCATTTTTTTAACTGAAGAAAGGGAATATTAGTTGGCAAAATGAACTAATGGAGGGTGCAACCAAACTAACTATATGACCATAGGAAACCCTTATAACTAAACTTCTATCGTTGCTACCGTCGTGTTTGGCTCCAGCAGTGATCCCCCGTTGCCTGATCTGATCAATCGTTCTATTTCCTTCATCTGTCTCTATCAGCTTCTCTGCTCCTTACCCTAAAATCTGACTCCACCTCCATACCCCATCCGCCTGATACTCCCCACCCCGATCCTCCTTCTCCTTCTACTGTTGTGTCTTGTTCGTTGCTCCATTGCTCCTCCTCTGGTATCTTTTATGGTCGTTGCCCACTGTTCATAGCCAAAAAATGTTATGGCTACCCGGACGATCATCGTCAACAATTTACCTAAGTAGTTTGATGGTACCCACCTGGTCGCTGCTATGTTTGATGTTCCGTCTACCACCCTAGTGTCCATACGAAAGTGTGCTTGGTTTGATTAGTTTGTGGTTGATTGTTATGTCCTACAATGTGTCGAGTCAGATATGTTTGCCATCCAGTGGGCGTGATTCCTTGATGTTTGTTATGTTGTTTACGTTGTGGGCTTGCTCAATACACTAGAAGAAAAACACATTAGCACGATGGATATTTGCCGATATTTGGGTAAGCATTGGCTAAGGTAAGGCAGGCAAGGGTCTTGGGGACGTCTCGCTATGGATCGTCTTAGTTGAGCTTCTCCCGACATTTACAGAAATGTCGAAACGTATGGCTCGAGAGAGGTGTTGTCAACATGTTGCTAGTTGCACTGGAAATTTCCCATCCACCACTAGCAAAAAATTTGAAACCCAAATTAAATCTTTGTGGTCAAGAACCAAATGCGTACTGATAACAAATTGTCAATGTGCTGCTAGTTCATGTTTAATATGAATGTATATGAGGATTGGGTTGACATGTACTCCTCAAAAGGTGAAGAAGCTAGTATTTAAATGGCTTCACAATGTTAGCTTGTCGAGGCTAATTCACACATGGAAGCTTGCATCTCCATTTATATCTACTTCACAAGTATAACAAGTTTACTATAAGAAAGATGCAAAGAACACGGGATGGCAACATGTTTCGGTGAAAAAGTCAATGAATTTGTATATGAATAGATTTGAAGCTCATTTCGAAGAAAATCGCGATGATGATATATATGCAGTGTACTAATTTTAGTGCAAAAAATATGTTTTCTAATTTAGGTTGAAATTCCCATGTGTGTAAAGTCTTAAATAAATAAATAAATAAGGAGTGCGGGAAATTTCCAATCCAGCCAAAATTTTGTGCCTTGTTTGGATTCAAAGTTGCATTTTAAAATCTTACTTAAACTTAATTCTACCCACAATAAAACAAAATTCTATTCACAATAAAACAAAATAACTCATACAAAGTCAAAGGGTAGACCCCATTTATACCACTCTTTTTCAAAATCAAAATCAAAATCACATAACCCATACAAAGTCAAAGGGTTGGCCCAATACATAACCATTTATACCACTTTTTTTCAAAATCAAAATCTGATTTTAAAATGTTACTTACAAACTAAACGCAGCATTGGAATCCAACCAAATCCTATTGTCAACTGGCTGTGAACATGTTGACAAAGCGTTCAATATATATATATATATATATTATATCTATGATTAGGTTGACATTTACTCTTCACCAGTTTTAAAGTAAGATCAAATGATTTCACAATGGTTAATCTGTCGAGGCTAATTCATACATGGCAGCTTGCACTTTACGATCCATTGTAGATCTTGATCGAATTCGTTATGCGCATAATTAACCTGTCAACTTATTATAAACGAGTTGATATTGTGGATATTGATAAAAATTATTTTTAATTAATAGTCTGATAACTTCTTTTTGGATAAATAATAGTATGATAACTTCCTAATTTATAACTAAGTATTCGATCTCGATATATCGAACCAATTTAAGTCCAGTTTGGGTTTGAGACATTGAAAATCACACATGAGTGGACTCACTCGATTAATCCCATTATATGAATTCGATCGCATTTGTTAAGAAGGGGATCGAACCCTATAATTTCTTATATAATTCATGCTTGTTAACTTTGAAGTCAATTTTAAAACCCAATTAAAGGCGTACTGACAACTTGTTGTGAACAAGTTGACAGATTGTGTTCAATACACACACACACACACACATATATGATGATTAGGTTGATATTTACTCTAATAAGTTGACAAATTAATTGTGCGTATATGAAATTCGATATATTTACAATGGATCATAAGGTGCAAGCTTCCATATATGAATTAGCCTCAACAATGGATCATTAACTCACTGTGAACAAGTTGACAAGGCTTCGGAGCCCCGATCACCCTTGATGCAATTCGCAACCCTTGCTACTTTGTCTTGTCCTAGAGCTTTGCCCGCTAAGCTCGTCTCTGATGTCTCATAGCATATGTTGTTTTGAGCTTTAATGTCTAATCTCAGCTCCCCCAACAAACCTGCGCTCAGCCCTTTTCTATACTCCTTCCAAATAGTGGCTCGGTTGGGATAAGACAAGGCTAGGTGAGATTATTGGCTCCGAGCTTGACTATCCATGAGTGGACTGAATTGCCATTTTTTTTTCAATTGTTGATATGATGAAGCAGGAGAATCTCTATGCCTCTCAAGGAGGAGGAGGAGGAGGAGGATGGAGCCGAATAATGAGCTTTACAATAGAAACTATGTGGGGAGGCAAAGGCTCAAGCGAAAAGGGAAGAAGAAAATAGAGCCAAACAACAAGCTCTACAAGAAAAATTTCGAAGGAGACGTACGGCTCTATAGAAGGCTCTAGAGGTGATGTTGATCAAGCTTATCGACTAAGTAATAAGATCGTGTTGTATGAGTATGACAGATTTTCAAATTAGTGAAATTGTTATTGGTAATATTTATGTTGTTAAACTTGTGACATTGACATAGTTTGGTCGGGAATTGTAACATTATGTTTGATAATTATGGTGCAGTAATAATTTTCAACATAATTATGTGATATAATTCTTGAGTTTATATGCATATTAGTAGTAATTATTGGGCGGTCCATTGGGTACTAGGGGTTACGGCGACTACTGTTATGTGTAGGCACAAATAGGTCTCCGACGACGTTTCTTATAAATGTCGCGAAACCTTATCCCGACCGGACCTTAGGCGACCCATAGCTAAATGTCGGCACAAATATCGTGAGACTATCACGATGCCTTTATGGGTCATCCTAGGTCCCAACATGGGTGGCCCTGGATCCTTTTTCTTGCAGTGTTGGTTTGTTTGGGTAAAAAGAAGGATATAAGGGTAGTTTACTTATAGTTGCTCTTGTTTTCACCTTTTTATTTTATTTATTTCCTTTGAATTTATTATATGTTTTTCAGGACGTGAGTTCATGCTAATGAGAAGTGTATATTGTTAAGCGAGATTGCATATCTGTATACTTCAATTCTATGATTTAAAGTTAATTTAACACTATTTAATTGCCTCGTAGTTTCACTAATAGTGTGCGTACATCTGTTGCGTGAGGAATGGCCTGTAAGCTTGTTGGTGAAACCCTAGACAAATGAAGAAACAACGGGTGGGCCATCGATGGTAAGCACGATTATTATCGTTAATTAGTTAATTAATTAATTAATTAATAAGGGTGTAATGTTTCATGATTTATAATATTTATATATTTATATAACAGACGCCCGTCGGATATTTGTGTTTGTGCGCTTTTCAGAAGATATTTTGTTGGTTATGTATAATATAATAATTGGATTGGAAGAAAAGTTTAAGTAGGAATTAAAATAGGATGCCTCTTGGCGTCATACAGAAGCTTGGACTTTTTAGTTCAAACAAATCTATTTTATTAATTTTCACCCAAAAAAAATCTGTTTTATTAGTTAAATTGTCAAACCAGATGGCACTTCCACTTGAGAAAAGGGCTGTATCTACACGAGTCATTTGCTCATTACAGTGCTCACATGGAAGCTGCTAAGAGGTGTCTCAATTTCTCTAGATCATAGTCACAGGCTCGAGATAAAGCTGCAGACATCTCTCGTAACTTCTTCGGCTAGAGTTTAAAACCTTAGACCGCTCTATCAAATATTTAGTAGTGCGTATACTATGAGACCGCTGCTAAAACAGTCGACTCGGACTGCCCGAAGAGAGGGTGTGGCAGTTTTGTAAATTCATCGGAAGCAGGGGGCAATTGATGACAGATAGACAATCAGACGATATTTCTCTAAAACTTTTCAGAGGAAAATTAACTGCGCATATTATATCGATCCAACATTTCTGAGGGGACATGAGGCGATTCGGCTTCTCCTAACCAAAATTTTGCTGAATCTGGAACTATTGTTGTTTTTAGGCTCAAATAGAGAACGGAAAAGAAAAGGACAATGCGGTTCCAAATTTTAAAGCTGCTGTTAGCCTTGCAACCACTGGACTAGGTTTGTATCTTCATTTTTTCCTTAATTTTCTCAAATTTTAATAAAAAAAAATGTTTGTGTGGCGCTACCTTTCAACTCTCCTCATTATACATGCCGCACAAGCTCGACAAAAATAGTATGTAAGACGCGTCACATCGGCACATAGTTAGTAGAATTTATCATTTCCTTTACGGGGCATTTGCGTTGCCGGGACGGCCCGACCACAGGGCAGCCATGGCACCGCCACAATTAATCTCACCGGCAGCCTTGCTGGGGCCGTGTTGACCGCCCTCTTTCCCCCTCATTATTTCTCATTATATTATCTTTTGTGGTTGAATTCTGAAAATCATTTTATCTTTTTTTTTTCAGTTGGTAAGGACATCTTAATCATTGCAGTTGCATATATTTGATTACACAAATTGATTGCTAAATTTTATTTTTTACACCTAACTAATTAAAATTGTTTTTTAACACAAAAAGACTTAACTTAATAAACTTTAGTAAAAAAAAGCGCTTAATGGTTAAGCTTGCATTTGGTTTTCGAGTTGGATAACTGATCCAACTCAACTTGATTTTGTACAATGATTGCAAGTATTGACAAATATATTAATGTGTGAGAATATATATATCTATGTATATATAGATTAGATAAGAAATTTATTATTAAAAAATTAATTTTAAAAGTGATTACGAAAAAGTATGAGTGAGAAAATATTAATAAATGAAAGATTAAACATGAATGGCAAAAAATATGAGTGAAAAAATATTATTAAATGGAAGAAAAAGACAAAATAATAATGATTATATTGTTGAATGTTGGGAAGAATAGAGTTGAGTTAAGTAGAGTTGGATTATTATTAAAAAGCTAAACAAAGACAATAACTCAAGACTTAGCATGTGTTTGTTTTAACTTAATCAAATAAGTGGCTAAAAGTTAATTACAAAGTTAGTCACATGGGAAAATGGATGGGAGAAAGAGGAAAATATGAGGGATAAGAGTTTAAACTACTCAATCATTAAGCCAAAAATCACTTAATGAGTAAGTAATGAAACTTGAATAATAAAATAAGTCATTTCTTACTTATTTGTGTTATTCACCGTTGTAAAACATATCATTATCCTCATCGTTCTTCCTCTCTTCCTATACATTTCTCTTTTTAACTAATTAAGTATTTAATTTTTAAGCACTTAATTTATCAAACACAACCTTACTTTTTTTCCCTACTTAATCGCTTAGCTAATCATGTATTTTTTTCATATTTGCAGCAGTGCCCCTGAATTTTTTTAAAATTTCTTAATATTCCCGTTTGCTCAGGACTAGGGGTGGGGTAAAGGGCAACCAAACTGCAAGGCGCTGGGCTCCAATCCCAACCACTACCACCACCACCATTGAGATCGCTTACGACCTCGACTAGGCGGTGGTGGCCGTTATCGGAGCCTACACCGCTCAGAATCATCTCTCTCTCTCCACTGCCCCTCTCTATTGACAGAGGTTCTCAGATTTGCTTTCTCTTTTTTTTTCCAAATCATTTTAACTGAAAAAACTATATAAAAAAGATGGGAAAGTGTAAAGAAGAAAAGTTTGATGGCATTATATAAATGTAGTATAAAATAATTTCAGAGTTTTAGCACTTGTTCTCTCCCACTAGATAAAATCTCCTTACTTTATTAAGTACTTTTTTGCTAAAACACATAAAAATCAAAACTTAATTTTCAACATTTAAAAATAAGTTGAAATGAACATCTAATAAGCATGTGATTGCCACAAGATACTCTGGTGCTTCCCCTAATTCCCATTATAACCCCTGTAGTAAAATGCAGTCCTATATCATTGAGACCAAAATCTAGCTATAATATAATGTTCATTAGGGATGTCTTGCATTAAGTTAAAAAAATTAAAGACTCACTGATAGTAAGAAATTTGAAGAAACATTGTTTTCTATCTAAATTTTTTTTTGGAGTCTCGATTTAAAATGAGAATACGAGAAGAATTATGAGATCGTGTTAACTCTTCTTGATAGGTTTGTAACGGAGCTGGGCAATTGAAAGAAATTTGTAAAATTTGTAATCTCCATTTTATTTTTCTAATGGATTACCTCCTAACCCGTTCTCCTCTTCCTAAAATAGAAAGTCAAATATGGGAATTTTTTTCTCACACTTTACTTTTTTTTCGATTATAAAGGAGACTCATAGACTTAGTAAAATAATTGTAAATAGTTAATAAAGAGGTATAAGTAGTCCCACTACGAGAATCGGAATAGGAATCTCTTAGTTATAAAGCAAGGACGTTAGCCATTACGCTATATTCTCTTTTTCTCTACCGCCTTACTTCACCCCTCCTAATCCCTCCTAATTTGATAATCAATCCAATCAAAGCCTAATCTGCCGTAATATCAAGTTTTTCGACAATTCAAAAAAAAAAAGCGATAGGGGAGGGAAGAGAAGAGAGACGAGAATAAAAAAGTGGAATCATATATCTTTTTTTTTCGGTAAGCTAAGCATATTGTATATTAAACAGCAACAAAATAAGGTTCAAAATACATCAAGTGTCCAGGTTCACTGAGGTGACCAATCTGGCACGACCAACGCTAGTGGCATCAGCAAATAACATAAAATACATATCCGGTAGGGGCTGAAGTAACACAACAAAATGCTCTCGCAAATCGACACTCTTCCAAGCTAGAGCATCGGCACAGAAGTTCCCCTCACGGAACACTTGCCCGCACGAATACCCTGGAATGTGCGGATGCTGCAATCAGTCACGAGAGTACATTATAATAGATTAGCATTACAGTCTCCCAAACAAGATCATAAACGACCATGGCATCTAACTCCACCTCTAGGTGAGTGATACCAAGGCTGAGAGCAAGTTGTAATTGATATCGTAGAGCTCATAATTCAGCTGCCACACTCGATGCTATACCAATTGCACCTTCAAATCAAGCCCTCCAAGAACCGTTCTCATCCCCGATGAGTCCACCGCCTCCCGCTTTACTCGGGTTACCGAGCATTGAGCCATCGGTGTTAAGCCTGAACCAGCCAGGACTATAGGGGACCAAGTAACAGCAATTTATTGTCGACTCTTTCTCATGGCCGGTTCTAAGGTCGCAAGGTATTCTACCGCCCTACAGCAAGTGAAGAGGGACAAATTAGGTGCTAGAGGCTTATCCTTAAAGATTTGATTATTCCTATCGAGCCATAAATGCCATAACGTGAAAGGGAAGATGATTGCCCATGGAATGGATAAGGAGTGAATTTCAGTAGCTTGGCAATTAGAACGAAGCCAAGAAGAGAATGGAAGGGAAAAGGATGAAGCTCTAGAGGGCGGGTATCTAGGGACCACCACAATGATTGAGCTGCCGGGCATTCTCGGAGGATATGGACAACAGATTCTAGAGAATTAGCGCATTGACCACAATGTGGATTCAAATTAAGACCTCTCCTGGCAAGTGTTTCAGAACAAAGAGTATAACCAGAGAAAAGTTTGTACTCTAGGGGGACACTTGGAGCACAAAATCCAGTCCTACTCCCTCAATCTTCCTCTGCTGGGATCACAGCCTTGAGCCAATACATTGGCTGAGGCCATATCAAATTCATCATTGGGGGAGAATTTCCAAGCTATATAGTCATCCCCCGATCTGGTAAAAGGGGTAGCTTGGCTTTAAATGAGACTGAGGGTGTGATCAGAAACAAAGATCAAAATGCCAAAGAAATCTCAACCACTCAGGGACACGCATCTTTGGACAAGCATATTATCATCTTACAAAGTAAGCGACCCTCGATGATAGCTCTAAGAGGACCATGTCCTATCTAGTCATCATACCAAAAGGATGTGGATTGACCAATACGCAAGATATTCCGACAACCGGCAAGACAAACTTCGCAGCCAGCACGAAGGGCTTTCCAAGAATCAGAGTGGGATTTTGGGATTTTTCGGGTTGAAATTCCCATCAAAATATTTGCAGGTCAATACCCGAGCCCACAGGGAATTTTGGTTGTGGCCAAATCGCCAAGCAAACTTTGCAGTCGTGGCAAGATTTCGAATAGAAGCTTGATACCTACACCCCCATCCCATTTGGGTTTTGTTATGATCTCCCAATTGATGAGATGAATCTTCCTTTTATCCTCCGTAGAACCCCTAAAAAGTCCCCATTGATTTTATCAAGGGTGAGAGCAATCTTTTTGGGGAGGATCGAGCATTGCATCACGTAGGACGAGATTGTAGAAGTGACAGAATTGATAATAGTGAGTCTACCAGCCAATGAGAGAGTTTGTGCTTTCCACCCAGCTAGACGATCCCAGACTTTAAGAATGAAAAAAATCAAATTTCATGTCGGTTTACGAAGGCTCATGGGAAATCCTAAGTATTTTCCTAAGTCTGTTGTTAGAGAGATTCAAAATGTGGTTGCCATCCTCATCCTTATACTGTCAGACACATTGGGAGAGACATATTCGTGATTTAGCAAAGTTTATTTTGTGTCCAGAGAGTTCACATAATGTATTAATCGTTTCGAGAACACAGTCATAGGTCTTTGTGTCAGTGTTCGCAAGAAGGATCAAATCATCTGCGAAAAAGAGGTGAGATAATTTCGGACCAGAACGAGAAGCTTTGATTCCCTTCCAATTCCCGCTCAAGCTATTCAGCAATCATCGCACTTAACACCTCATTGTAGAGAGAGAACATGTAGGGGGAAAGGGGGTCTCCTTGCCGAATGCCTCTAGAAGGTAGGAATGATTCCAATTTTCCTCCATTTCAAAGGATAGAGACATTTGTCGGTGAGATGCATTGCATGATGAGGTTATTCAAATGATCAGGGAAGTGGAGCCAAGTAAAGACAGACCGAATAAACCCCCATTCCAACCTATCATAAGCCTTCTCTAAGTCAAGCTTGATCACCGTCACATCGGAGCAACCAACTTTGCTCTTCATCGAGTGTAGGATTTCACGAAGAATGAGGACATTATCAGCAACTCATCTTCTCGAAACGAAGCTCGCTTGGCAAGGAGACACAATCTTATCCAACAAAGGGCGAATACGGTTGACAATAATTTTGGAGATCACCTTATAAGAAGTATTGCAAAGACTTATGGGACAAAATTGAGAAATACTTTCGGGTGCACGACAGTTTGGGATGAGGGAGATGAGGGTGTCGTTGATGCCCTCTGGGAGCTTGGTAGTGTGGAACACAGAGCTTCGTATGGTTTGAGACACCAAAGGGCTGGTTTGATTTCAGGTATCGAAACTAGCTCCACAAGAGAAAGGGTATATGCATCTGATAGGGGAATGAGCCCCATGGGTTTAGGTCTTGATTTCCTAAGAGACAGAGTATGCTCCGAGGAGTATAAGGACTTGAATGGGTATGAACAGTCTCCTGAATTGATTTTGGATCATAGGTCCAAGCTCCTGCCGAATTTCTTAGGGTCACAATCTTATTAGCCGACCTACGAATGAGAGTGGGAACATGAAAAAAAATTTGTGTTACGATCTCCATCAAGTAGTCGATCAGCTCTAGACTTCATAATCCACATTTCTTCCTCGAGTTTAAGGATATTTTGGAACTCCTCATTGAGCTGGCGATCAAGATTGGTAAGGAATGTGTTCGAACTAGAGGAGAGTGCAACATTGGATTCCTTTGAGTCAGCTCAAGATACGATTTTTGCGATGGAAAATATTGCCAAAAACCTCTTTATTCCAGATTTTTGCTTTCTCTTGGAATATTGATGTGGCTGGGATCAACTGGTCAGTCGCTTCCCGCTAGGAGGAATCAACGATTGAGGGGAAGTCTTTATGTGAAAGCCATGGTATCTAGTCTAAAGGAACGAGAAAGGCTATTGTTTGGATTAGGGAGAAGATCAATGGGACAATGATCAGAATGAACTCTCGGAAGATGGGACACTTGGAGCTAGGAAACAGTTGTAACCAGGACGCATTAGCAAGGACACGATCAAGGCGTTCCTGAATGAGCCCACCCCTATTTTGAAGATTTGTCCAAGTGAATATATGGCCAGAGAACCCTATATCTATGAGTTTGCACTTTCACTAGTTTCCCAATACCTACTGGATGCTCTACTTCTCACCGGCCTGCCCCCAAATTTCTCACTAGGATCAAGAATTTCGTAAAAGTCCCCCAAGACAGTCCAGGGCAAGTCATGAGCATTTGACACCGTAATCAAGTTATTCCATAAATTATTTCTATCAATAGAATTATGGTAGGCATAGATGGCGCTAAATAACCAAGATAGGTGAGAAGGAATGACCTCAACCAAGGCGTGGATCTCTTGTTCAATAGTGGCTATGATTCGTAGGTTGACTCGATCAGCCTTCCAGAGCAGCCATACTCCTCCCGAGAATCCAATTGTTTTGGTTCAGTAAAAGTGGTCGAATGGTAATGAATTTGCTATGGTCGCAGCTCACTCCCCATCCACTCTGGTCTCCGTGAGTAGCAATATGTCTGGACGGTGAGCACTGATCATGTCCAGTACAGTCCTGTGAAAGTTATGATTCGCCGCTCTGCGGCAATTCCACACCAGCATAGTCACATGGAATAGGTCCGGGAGTGTGAAACTATCCGCAAAAGCAGACAGGTCAGTGAGCTCCGGATGGAGCTGAAGACTCTGGTTCTGGAACTCCGTCCTCCTTGGGAGAAGGACTCTTGCCGTGAAGCATCACGATGCATCGCACTGGATTGTCACTCGGTTGCAGATCCACTTTGAGACCAAAAGAGAAATTTGTGTAACCGAGATACGTGGAAGCACCTTGAGAGCCATCTCCGTGTTTGGACCCAGATGACGAAACTTGCATTGATCAATGAGCTGCATCTCTTCCACCGCAGGCATCCTGTCTACCGCTTCCAAGTAAACTCTGATGAAGGTGCGAGGAATTCTCACCCTCCTGAATGTTCCTGTCGAACCTCGCTCCCTCCTAACGAGTGGTTGATCCTAACAGGTCCGCTGCCTCACACTGGGTGGTTCCTCTTGGAAGGTGTCTTGGGGAGGGGGAGCGAGGTGCTGCTGGTGGGGCAAGGCAAAGATGGCTTTGTGGTTCCGGTGAGGTGGTCCTCCTGTGGGAGATGAACAGATAGGGAGGTCGGAGAAGGTAGTTCATGGTTTGATGTTCGATTTTCATGAGAGACCACCGCATGTAGCTAAGTTTGTTTTGTCATACGGGGTATGAACACAGATTGGAGGTTCTCAAGGGTGACTGCATTCAGCTGAATAAGAGGGGAAGGGGTTGTTTGGTGGGATCACACCGTACATAAAATTTGTTTTGTTTAAGCTAATAACATATGGATGAGTGTAGAAGGAGACTCCAAACCCAAAAGAAATTACAAATGTTCGCACCACCAAACGTCCCAATAGTGATTAGACTGCTTTTTCTTTTTGTTAATTTTTGGCTGAAAGAATTCAAGATTGACTGCCACAGCTCATTTTTTGAGATGGAGATATGATCATCCTGATCAGCTTTGCAAGCAAATTATTGCTGACCCATGTTAAGAATCTTAGTCCCGCATGAAAAAAAAAATATCCATGAATTTATATAAGAGGTTTAAATACTATCACTTATCAACTTGAACTTTTAAATGAAAATTTGCCTAGACACGTATAAATCTAATGGAAATTTGATATGGTATCAAAGTACAAGTTATGCGTATGCGTGCCCAGGCGAGTGTGTGCACCCGCACCACTCCAGGCCCAATATATCCGAGTGCAGTTAAGAGTGTACCTCGTGTAAGTCTCTCCTCACCCGAGCACGGAAGATGAGCCGGGTTTGAGGGTAGTTGTTGCATGTGAGGGCGGGTGTTGGGTTTATATAAAAGGCTTTGGTACCACCACTTATCAACTTGAGCTAAGCGAAAATGGACTTAGACTCGTATAAGCCTAATGGAAATTCGATAAAATCCTATAAATATCATTTGAGGGGATTTGATCTCATCCAATTGCTAGGGTTAGTGACTCCTAGAACTTTCACCTTACACTCGCAAAACACCACTGAGGGGCCTCGATAATCTTTTTTTTCTTTTTTCTCCTTTCCTTTTTATCGACTTTTGCTTTAAACTTTCTATAAAGTTTCTATAAGTGATAATCCACACGATTCGTTCTTCCGGATTAAGTACTGACACACCTAAATGTGGCAAAGGTGTAATCTCAAACCAAAGACGAGCTTTGTACTTGGGGAATGTTAAGTAGTCTTGTTGGATGATGTCAAATTTAGGTTTTATTGTTTCTTCATTCTTTTTTTATTGTCTCTTCCCTCTTTTTTAACTTTTAATTTTGATTTGCTCTCTCTTTCATATTTATGTGTTTGAATATGTTACATTTTTTGGATATTGTCGGTTTCTTTCCAAAATTTTCAACCTCCAAAATAAACCCTTTTTATTTTATACGGTTTTATGATTCTTCTTGGTAAAATTACTAAAGAAAATTAAGTGTGTTCGAGTATGTCGTAAATGTTTATCCTAAAAGGAGTAAGCTAATTAAAATTATATGCCTTGTATAGCGAAATCTATAGAGAATTTAGACTAGATGTAACTATAAAGAGTACTTGAACATTTTTCAGATAACAAAAGTTAACAATTTCAGACTTAGAAAAAGATCAGTTGATGGAGGGACAGAGAACAAGTCTTTACTTCGAATTAAGAGGTTTTCAATTTAATTCTCGCAAGTGAAATATAAAGGATAATAGATGATAGGAGGATAATAGATGATAGGCCTCTGATCAGAGAGTGTTGTTTGATTAACCAACTTTATTATAGGGACAGTTGAAAGCTAAAATTATGACAGTTTGGAAATGAATCTTAGCTTTTATACAACGTAGCACGTATTAATTGCATTTTAGTCCCTAGGGTAAAGATATATATAGATATGTTTTTACAGATAACCCTAGAACGAAATTGATCATCAACCGATATTAGAGAGAAAGAGAGAAGGTTTTGACTGAGGCAATAATAGCAACTACCGCACAAATCCTAAGGCTGATTGGAGTTCTTTTCGGTTCCAGTTCGGCATTTCGGTATTGTCCTTAACGTCCTTGAAGAGATCCTTTCATTCCGTGATGATCCCGTTCGAGATCGGTGACCTAGATCAAAGTTTACGGGTCGAGAGGAGTCCAATCTCGATGGAGACATGCTCGTGTGGACGAACTAGAGACCGGACACTTGGACGGTTAGTTTGATCGACTCGAATTAACAAGGTTAGTATAAAAGTTCAAACTTTTCTTGTAGATTCGATATGTAACGTTGTCTATTCGTTTAGAAGGCGATTCTTATATCAAGATATGATCTTGAAGTTTTCGATTAAACAAGTACGCGATAAAAATTTGTTTTTTACCATAATTAACGTTTCCGCTGCGCACATGCTCGGTTTTCTAAAAGTGGTATCAGAGCCACCCTTCTAATCGATTACATACATGTTTTGTGCCTAATTTGGTGGTTGATTGTGATTTATTAAAGTGTTTGATAAATCGGTATCGGATCGGGTACGAGAAATCATTTCTTGTAATCGGGTTTAGATCATCGAATTGGTGATCTCTCTCAGCTGAAAGGTCAGCCGCGAGATGGCCTTTACGTGGCCAAGAACAGCCACAGCAGATGGCTGTTGGACGGCCACGGAGACTGAAAAGGTTGCAGTAATCGTTGATGTCCTGGCGCGATTGGGCGCGACTAGACGCGACTGGATGCGACTGGGCGCGACTGTTCGCAACTGGGTGTGGCTGTGAAGCGCGAGACTAGACATGGCTATCCAGAACCAGTGCTCCTCGCGTAACGAGTAAATTTCGATATTTTCGAAAATAAGATTTTCGAAACAATTAATTACCAAAATTATTTTTCGTAATATTTGATTTTATGAAATTGGATATTTGATATCTTATTCTAATGAGATTAGAGATTTGATATTTGATATCAAAAGAGATTTTGGAAGATACACTAGATATACGATATCTTATATATTTTTCCAAATTGGAAATTTCCTAATATTTGATATTTGGATATTTTGTAAAGTGTTACAAAATTGGCACGATTTATTTTCCTTTTATGCTATTAGTTTCCTTTCATAAATTTCAAGCATGGTGTGTGATTATGGATTTTAGGAAATTTTGCTTAATTCTTGTGGCTCTAGGATTAGGCTAATAGTAAGTCCATAATCATGCTTTTATTGATTCCGAATATATATTTATGCATATGATGCGTGAATACGGATAATGTGCAAAGTGAAACCAAATAGTAATTACGTCACCAAAACAGAAAATCTTCCAAATTAAAATATTAAGTCGGAAATGGCACGAGGTTGCGAACCTCTATCATGGCTCTCCACCAAAGCGTTCTCCAAGAGAGTTTCAGTTCGTTTCATTGTCGGTCGTGGACACACGAGGGCATGTGACACACTAAGAGATCTTTTTGCATGAATGATGAAGCATGTGATGTTTTAGATTGTCGGTTGCCAATAACGGCAGGCACCTGAGGTAGCTGACATATAGGGCTTGGTGGGTCAGACTTAACTATGTATGATGGACCGATAACGGCAGGCACTTGAGGTCTAGAGTACTAGGAGCCGAATTGATTGAGCCATACATAGAAGATGTACTGAGCAAAGAGTTGTTCGCTTGTAGAGTGCTTGTTTCCAATAACGGCAGGTACCTGAGGGAATCAGCATTTTATGAGAATTCAATCACCCGCTAGGAATCTTTCCCGATTAGGATTCTTGTTTCCTATTTTAGAAGTGTAGGTTTTGAAAGGATAGTGGGAGACCATTTTGATAGAAAGTCCATGGTCATTATGGTGATATATACATAAATTAATTAATTTAATCTTGTTATTTACTGCAGTCATGATAAATATGAAATCTATGAATCATTTCTCATGCATAATGAGTGATAATAGGCTCACTGGACCTAACTTTTCGGACTGACTCCGTAACCTGAACATTATCTTGAACATGGAGGCTCTGGGATACATCCTGGAGACTCAGGAGATTGAACTCTCTGACGAGGCTGCTACGAGTGATCAGCATGACGCATATGATCAGTGGTCTGTTGATGACACGAAGGTCCGCTGCTATATGCTTGCTTCCATGAGCAATGAGTTGCAGAAGCAGCATGAGAACATGAAGAGTTCTTGTGAGATCTTTAAGAATCTCAGGGAGTTATATGGGGAGAATAGTAGGACCGCACGATATGAGATATCGAAGGAATTGTTCTGCGCGAGAATGCAGGAGGGAACTGAACTCGCAGCTCATGTGCAGAAGATGATCAGGCTGATTCGGCAGCTTGAGAAACTTGAGTTTCATATGGATAAAGAACTCCATGTGGATTTAGTTCTTCAGTCCCTCCAAATTCTTTCTCAGGGTTTATTGTGAATTTTCATATGAACAAGTTATCATGTTCGTTGTCTGAACTACTGAACATGTTGGTCTCTGCAAAAATGCAATGAACAACAAAATGAAGGATAAGGAATTCATTCTTGTGGCTGGTACTTTTTCCAGGGAAGAAGAAGAAAAAGAAGTCCAAGAAAGACTTTGTTCCTCAGCAGTCAGCAGGGGTGACCAAGAAAAAGGGTATGCTAGTTTCACGGGGCCTACGGAAGCGTGAAAGGAATAGAAATTCAAAATTTCCTACCCGTGAAACTAGATCCCAAGACCTACTAGTAGAATGGGAATAGATAAAGTGTACCTGAAATCTTTTAAACTGTCGATCGAGCGTCCCACGCGTGACGCCTCTACCGGTATCCACACCGACTTCGTCGACGAGTCTTTGAGATCAACAGTGCTAGCGGCCAACGCTCGAAGGAAACACCGGTGTGACTCCAATAACAATAAGACTAATGGACGTCTTCAAATCGAACAATTCAATCCGAACTCTCGTACACCCATACACAAAACATATATCCACACATATATATGTCATACATATATATATATCCATTCGTCATCATCTTCAGCCATTCCATTTGTGCTTTTATATATAAGCACATAAATGGAAGGCTTATGATGCATGGCATCCATGCATATGGACACATGGAAGGCACTTGGCCTTCATGCAAAATTCCATAAGTAGCTTTGCATGTGTGTGCAACGTGGCCCTTGATTCGAGCCTCGTGTGCCTTTGTTTCGTGTATAAATTGGGTCCAATTAATCTAATTAACCGGGTCCAATTAATCGGCAAATTTAATCTCATTAAATATCCGATTAACTAATCGCACCGTAACTCGTCTAATCTCTATTAGACAGATTTAGTGTTTCAAAAACATCTCGTCGATTTGGTCGTAGTGTGTTACCCTGTAGGTTCCCGATTACGTTGACAGTAATATCGAAATCTCTATTTCAATATTACAAACAGTGAGCGGCATCTAGCAATGCATCACTGCTACTTAAGTAATCAGAAAGTCAATTTCTCGACGAACCTTGTGACTTATGTTACCGTGCAGTATAATCTCTTTGTCCTCTATATCTCTATTGAGCCCAAGGCATGGTCGTTGTCATCCTTGTATGGCTCAATCTCTTTTTCTTGGTTTACCGGGTAAGTCTATCAGAACAAATGAGATCGATATCCCTATATCGACTCATTTGGGTATGCATACACTTATAGACTCTACCCACCAAGCGGCCGTGAGATATCACTCCCATTACGTAGGAGGGACAAATTCTATTTTGGTCACTCACATTCCTCTCATGCTCTGTGATATACCCAATAACTGTCTTTATAACCAGCCTGTTATGGTGGCGTTTGATAGTATCAAAGTATACGACATTACATGTAGGAAACTATGATGACCTCAAGTCAAAGGACCACTGCACCATAGTCACTTTGAGATCTGCTAATGACAGTCACGTAACAACCCATGTAGCAGTCTCATGACGGGTCAGTTCAGTACACATTACTCTTAATGTATACATGCGGTGTGACTCGATGTCTCCACATCCATGACCTGTGAGATTTGGCCATCAATCTACACCCACACTAGTCTAACCGCATTATCGTTGTCCTAATTAACGATAATACTTTGACTAGGGACATTTAGGAATAGTGTTCGGTCATTATAGGATTTCACAATCAAGTCACACTTGATGCCTGTTGAAACTACTATTCCAAGGACGTTATTGTGTAAAATTAATATTCAGCGCAACCCACACAATAACATAAATGCCTCGTATTATAATGAAATATATGTCATATTACAAAATTGATGACAGATTGCCTCTAAGGCATACACCAATTCCCAACAGGGTAAGGAGAAGGTTGTTGTGGATAAGGGAACTTGTTTCCATTGCGGTGGGGATGGACATTGGAAGAGGAACTGTTCTCAATACCTCGCCTAGTTGATGGCAAACAAGGGAGAGAAACCTTCAGAAGGTATGTCTATCTCTTGTTATGTTAGTTCCAATGGTTCATATAGTTCATCTACAACTTGGGTTCTTGATACTAGTGCAAGCTCACACGTTTGTACCTCTATGCAGGAACTAGCAAGCAGTAGAGTCCTCGGAAGGAACGAGGTTTGCCTGAAGATTGACAATGGAGCAAGTGTTGCTGCCAAAGCTGTGGGGTCGACTTCGTTACATCTAGATGGACATGTTTTATTTCTAAATCGTGTTTTAGTTTTACCAAACGTCTATCGAAACATTATTTTTGTTTCTAGTTTGACTAGGAGTGGATATTTGTTTGATTTCAAGCATGATGTTTGTGACATTTATTATGGTAATAAACTTATTGGCGTTGGTTATTTACACGATGACATTTATTATCTTATAGCTAGAAATGGAACGCTTCCGAATACGATTGAGATTAATACCGTGTCTGAATCTACTCCAAGTCTAAAGAAACTTTGGCACCTTAGACTAAGGCATGTTGCAGATGATAGGATACATAAGTTGGAGAAGATGGGACTTATAGTTCCATTGAGTTCAGAACCCAATCCGACTTGCGAGTCTTGTCTTCAAGGCAAAATGACTAGGACTCCATTTGTAGGACAAATGAAGAGGGCTGAAGAAGTTTTAGAATTCATACATAGCGATGTATGTGGTCCATTTAATGAAGTGGCTCGGGGTGGATATTCCTACTTCATCACCTTTACCAATGATTATTCTCATTTTGGGTATGTTTATCTTATGAAGTATAAACATGAATCTTTTGAAAAGTTCAAGGAATTCAAAGCTGAAGAAGAAAAGCAGAAATGGAAGAGCATCAAGACTCTTTGATCAGATCGGGGAGGAGAGTACATGAGTACTGAATTTGGTGATTTCCTAAAGGAACGCGGTATTGTTTCTCAATTTACTCCACCAAGAACACCACAGTTGAATGGAGTTTCTGAGAGGAAGACCGTACCCTGTTGGACATGGTTCGGTCAATGATGAGTTATACAGATCTCCCAATTTCGATGTGGGGATATGCGCCGCAGACCGCATGTTACTTGCTTAATAGGATTCCGAGCAAGTCAATCTCTACCACTCCATATGAGATATGGAATGGTAGGACACCTAGTCTTAAGCACGTTAAGATTTGGGGTTGTCTTGCATTCATTAAGAAGCAGAAGATCGATAAGCTGGAAACCCGGTCCAAGAAAGGCAGGTTTGTTGGTTATCCAAGTGCAGCCTTGGATACTATTTTTATTTCCCTGCTGAGCAAATGGTTATTATCAGTAGAGATGAGATCTTTCTGGAGAAACAGTTTGTCCAGGAATGTGGTATAGGAAGGCAGATAGTACTTGATGAGGAGTCATCAATGCCACAGACCAATCAAGTGCCCATTTCGATGGACGCTGATAAACCAGTTGAGACACCTACTTACCAGGCAACTCGTACTCCCGCGAGATACCTTAATCTTCATGAGAGCGTACAAGAGTTGTTTGTTCATGGAGATAATGATCATAGGGATGATTCATCCACTTATGAAGAAATTATATCAGATATAGATTTTTTTTGAATGGTAGAGGCCATAAAGTCCGAGATAGACTCTATGAGCGAGAACCAAGTCTGAGATCTTATTGACCCTCCTGAAGGTATAGTACCAATAGGGAACAAGTGGGTCTTCAAGAGGAAGATTAGTGCTAATGGGAAGGTAGAGACCTATAAAGCTAGGCTAGTGGCGAAGGGTTATCACTAGAGGCAGGGAGTCGACTATGAGGAGACTTTCTCGCCTGTAACTATGCTAAAGTCCATCAAGATAATGCTAGCCATTGTCGCGCACTATGATTATGAGGTTTGGCAGATTGATGTCAAGACCGCCTTCCTTAATGGATACATTGAGGAAGACATATTCATGGACCAACCCAGGGGTTTTGAATCCAAGGATAAGTCCAAGGTATGCAAACTTAAGAGATCCATTTATGGTCTTAAGCAGGCTTCGAGGAGTTGGAATCGATGTTTTGATGAGGCTGTAAAGTCCTTTGGTTTCATCAAGAATGAAGATGAGACGTGTGTATAAGAAGGCTAGTGGGAGCATGATTGCCTTTCTTATATTATACGTGGATGACATTCTACTAATAGGTAATGATGTTGGTATGCTCACTTCTGTAAAGGTCTAGTTGTCTAATATTTTCTCCATGAACGATTTGAGAGAAGTCACCTATATTCTGGATATTCGGATCTATAGAGATAGACCGAAAAGATTAATAGGTCTGTCCCAAGCCCTATATCTGGATAAGGTGTTGAAGAGGTTCAACATGCAAGATTCCAAAAGAGGATTGCTCCCTGTGAGACACGGTATCCATATCTCTAAAGTGATGTCTCCTACGACTCCTGAGAACATAGAGAAGATGGCACAAATGCCTTATGCTTCGGCCATAGGTAGCCTAATGTATATTATACTATGTACCAGGCCGGATATCGCGTATGTTGTTAGTGTAACTAGCAGGTATCAATCCAACCCAAGACTTGATCATTGGACTGCTGTCAAAAACATCCTTAAGTACTTGAGATGGACTAAGGATATGGTTCTGGTATATGGAAGAGGTGAGTTGAGACTAGATGAGTTTACAGATTCTGATTTTCAATTAGATGTGGATGATAGAAAGTCTATCTCCGATTATAGATTCACCTGTGATGGAGGTGCAGTTAGCTAGAAGAGTTCTAAGCAAGAGACGATTGCAAATTCCACTACAGAGGCTGAATATATTATTGCATCTGATGCAGCGAAGGAGGCAGTTTGGATTCGAAAGTTTGTGACAGAACTCAGTTTTGTTCCCTCGATATCGTCACCAGTAAAGCTGTACTGTGACAATACTAGAGCGATTGCTCAAGCAAAGGAACCGAGGTCACATTAGAAGTCTAAACACATTGAAATGAGATATCATAGATTATCGGGAGAGGCGATGTAGCTATGCAGAAAGTAGCTTCAGCGGAAAATGTCGCTGATCCACTCACGAAAGCCATGACGTAGCAACAGCTAGAGAAACATCTTGAGAAGATGGCTCTTAGATACTGTACTGAGTGGCTCTAGTGCAACTGGGAGATTGTTAGTGATATGCCATAGAGCCTGATTTATGTATTTGGATAATTCCTTTGATGGCAATAAAGTTTATTCTATTATTCGTATATTGTCTATGTTTATTAGAATAAAGTCCTTAAGTTATTTTGAATGCTTCATTCTTAAGAGTTAAAAATATGAGTGACAAAGTAATTCGGTAAAAATATCTTTAAACTGTTCATGATCGTAGGAGACTTAAGTCGACATTATTTCTCCAGATAAATCGTCACATCTGTCTATTTCCATGATTAGTATACAGATACTAATGAAGATGGAGTAATAAGTCTCATGCTATCTGATAATTGTTATCATGACAGATATGTGGATACTTATATGATAAGTAGTCGAACGTGACGTACAGATAATATTCATACGGTAATTTACTAATGTCAATAAATGTTATATGGATCGTATTAGTGCATATAGTCCTTAGACCTGAGATGGAATGCTATCTCAAGTATAGGTGATTAGAATTTGCTACTGCTAATATATTTGTGCTTAGCATGAGTATTCGGCAGATAGTGGTTGTAGTTAGTTATACTTGGAGTTAGGTGTTCGATCAAGACGGGATTCACTAACATGAGTAAACAGGGAAAATGTTCTATAGATATGAGTTTTGTTCTGGATCGAGAAATCCTTTGCCGGGGTAGATAGACTCAAATAGAAAAGAGTTTCTATTCAAGTACTATAGATCTAAGAATGAAATTAGATAGTCCATATAATCGGCTATAGAGTTTGGCATTTACCATAACTCTTGCTAGATCGGGATCTTGTAGTGAAGGGATTCAATGCATGGCATATACGATCAGAGGTTCATCAGAATGTTTCAATTATACATTCGTCATCATTTGGATTGTCACGATATGCTGCTAGGTGTCACTCGTGAACTTTGGGAACCAAGGTTATTTTGGGAATTATGCTTTCGATTACATAAAAAGTTTCTGGTAGTGTCAAAAGAGTTGATACTATAATCTCATTACCATTTGATGATGAACCTAGTTAGTCACATACATTGAGCGTGTCTAAACCGAAAAAAGAATTAATTCTAATTAAGGAAGTTAATTAGGAATTAATTATCGAACGAGGCTTGCAATGTGGTTGCAAGGGTGCTAGCACATCCTGAAGCCGAGTTCAATATCAAGAATAAATCTAATTAAGGAAATACGAAAATTTTCTTATTTGGAGAGTTTCTATAAATAGATTGTCTATTGATGGAAACTCGTGTCAATGACTTGTTTGATCTTTCTTTCTTACAACAAAGGTAAGTCATTGGATGACTTAAGTGTGAGGACTCATTTGTGATTTATTAATTAATGTGGATTAATTAATAATTGCACTTTAGTCCCTAGGGTAAATATATATATAGATATGTTCTTACAAATAACCCTAGAACGAAATCGATCATCAACTGATATTAGAGAGAAAGAGAGAAGGTTTCGACTAAGGCAATAACAGTAATTCGGCCGCACAAATCCCAAGGCTGATCGAAGTTCTTTTCGGTTCTGGTTCGGCGTTTCGATGTTGTCCTTGACGTCCTTAAAGAGATCATTTCATTCCGTGACGATTCCGTTCAAGATCGGTGACTTAGATCGGAGTGTACGGGTCAAGAGGAGTCCAATCTCGGTGGAGACGTGCTCGTGTGGACAAACTAGAGACCGGACACTTGGACGGTTAGTTTGATCGACTCGAATCAACAAGGTTAGTGTAAAAGTCCAAACTTTTATTGTAGATTCGATATGTGATATTGTTTATTCGTTTAGAATGCGATTCTTATGTCAAGATATGATCTTGAAGTTTTCGATTAAACGAGCACGCGATAAAAATTTGATTTTTACCATAATTAACTTTTCCGCTGCGCACATGCTCGGTTTACTAACAGTATTCACTAGGAGCATCCAAGATTGTGCTAAAAAAAAGTTGATTTAGGCTTCGTTTGGGAGTGCATTGGCGATTGGATAAATTTTCTTAATTGATTTTTAAGCAGAAATAGTGTTTGATAAATTATTTTAAAACCATGGTTGATTTAAGCGAATGGAAATGTAAATTAATTAATAAGTGTCATTTCAGCAGTTTCAAACTATTATCTCTCAAACACTATGGCCTGTTGGCATTAAAACTCAACTCTATTCAACTTTGTGTATATATATATATATATATATATATATAATTGGGTTGTAATGATTGTGTTGTTGAACTATCAAAAAAAATATGAAAAGGTAATGAATAGTTATATTTCAGCATTTTTATATCAGCAACAGTTTTCCAAGCTAAGTGTTTATACGTTTTTATTGATATATGTTTTACTAGAATTTGCCCCGAGTGGTTAATTCAACCTATTAACTAATCACGGTTTACCGATAATAACATGTTGTCAACTTCAACATAATGTTATCAATTTTTCAAAACTAAAAATGGCTTGGACCTATGCTCGAGCGTAGACCCAAGCCTTTTTTTTTTAATGAAAAAGGCCTACAATGCCGTTAATTAGCATTTGTATAAACTTGTCTTGATCAACGCTTTGTAACAATCGGCGTAGGGTAGTTTAGTCGACGCTATTTACCAAAAGACAAGATTAGCAATCAATACGGTATGTGTCACCTCACGAATTCTTTCCTTATCTATATTTTTTTAACTTGTTTTCAAGTTTTACCAGTCCTATGATGCTCTTTTACTTTCGATGCTGTTTCATGTTTCTTCCTCATTCATTATATTTTGATTCGGGTTTCCATTTCGGGTTCAAATCACATATAAGGATGACCAAACTGAATAAGATTTCTCATTGATGATTCCCAACATCGATCATTGGAAGTTGCCTAAAGAGGAAACAGAGAATCAACTGACAGTATAAAACATCCAAGACTAGGCGTGTAAAATGACTGAGCTCAGCTGCGAAGCACCACTGCTCGATCCCAACACCCCTTGAACTATTTTTTTGATGTATATCCTAATATTCAAAAGTCCAATAAGCCCCGATTATTTTTTAGTGTATATCCCAATATTCAAAAGACCAACAAACCCTGCCTAATCTAGTTCAAACCGAATCGATCCAATCTATCTTGAGCTGTTTTTGAATTACCATCGAGGTCTGTCAAGTACTCATTTCAAGGCTCAAACTCGGCTCAACATCTTACAAGGTTTAAGGAAATTAGGACTTCTTATCGACAAGATCGTAATGTATGAGAATAATTTGAGAGAAATCATTGCAAGGAAAGCGTGATTAATATGTTTCAGGGTCGTCATCAGTCATATAGAATGCGATTCGCTTAGTTATGTGCTGCAGGTACATGACATCTCCAGGAAGACAAATTGCTCGCTAACGCAATCACCAGCCATATAAATTTCCAAGGATATGAGCAAGCAAGATCCAAATATAGCTTTTTCATTCTCAAGAAGCTCAAATGAAATGCTCTTCCCAGCTCTATTCCATGCTAAACAAATGGCAGTGATCTCTTTTATGCAGTCCGATGGAACATCCCAGAACCAACCCGAAGACAGTAGATGGACAAGCAAACGGACAATATAGACATACAGACCTCCGTAAAAGTATATATTATTTCCAGGGGATGCCCGACTCTAAGCGGAATTTGCATAATTACATTATTAGGTTGAGACTGGAGAAGCAAGCCACAAAAGACAGCATTCAGTAAACAGCATTCATATAAACTGTAGCACAACAGTATAACACATATGGTACTATGTGATATTCTCAAGCTGCAGCATCAACCGCATGGTTCCCGACTTGAGTTTTCCCGAAAGTCTCAAGATATTCCTTCCTGTTCATGGGAAGATACAGCCCTCAGCCTCACTAAACAATCATGTTTAAGAACCACATGCATGCTAACATATACTTCATGGCAGAAATTTTCACTGATTACAATTATCAGCAAATACATACCTTGCAGGTAGGTGGTCGTGAGGGCGGTTGAACGGGGTCCAAATTGGATCACCGACAAACAAACGCATTGCCTGCAAAATCAAATGACGATTTGTAATCAAAACTATAAAAGTTCAAGTTATATTTCCTACAATGGACATGTCGCGTCCATATATAGGCTACATCAATGAACATTCCCACCAAGATTATTCATTGCGTGCAAAAATGGTATTATACTACACACTGAAAGAAATTTAAAGACAGATTGAATATAAAGATGGGAAGCGACAAAGCATTTAGATGACATCAACAATAGCTAAGACTTTTTCCAGATACAAGGACATGCCTCTACATCATATTATATCCTTCTTTACTATTAGCTTGTTGGACTTCATCATATTCATGCCGAGGTAATGATAAGGAGTAAAGGGACAACAATCACACAAGCGGTGAGTCATCATCGCCTTTGCGTATTTATAAAGATGCCGAAATAGAGGATACACTAGGGAGCAGTTCCTTCAAAATCACCCTGGCTGAAACGAGTAAAGACTGTAACGCATGCATAGGACACTACATTACCTTGATATAATTGTCACTATCTAAAGTGAACCGGTGATAGATTCCTGCAGGCAATACAATCATCCCACCCTTCTTCACCCATACACGAATCCACTGATCATTGCGATCCCTGACATCAAAGTAGCCTTCAAAGAAGCAAAAGTCAAAACACTGAAAATGGTTGGGGAAGTTAGGCACATTTAAATTAGAAAAGGAAACAAAGTGAACTCACCACTCCCTGCAACACAGTAGCGGATCTCCTCATCAGTGTGAAGATGCTCTTCAAAGAAGTTCTTGATCTTTTCCTCATAATTGGGGAGTTTCTCTGGGCAAACTTCACAGAAGTCCTGAAACATTATATTGCAGAGATTTTTCACTGTATTAATCAAACAATACATTCCTTCATGGGCGCCACTTCGAAGATGGACCACGCAACAATAGTTAAACAAAGTATACTGCATTCGATAGGTACCCTCAGGCTTATATGCTTCAGTGGTGTACCGTAGACTTCTAGACAACACTAGAGAGACTAGCATCAGATCAGTGGGATAAGTTGGGAACCTTACTTTACCCACTGACCCCATCAGCTAGACCAAAATATCTAAAAGTTCGGTATTTATTTTAAGTAATATTTGTCCATACAAGTAGCGACTGGACTCAGGCTAAGTCCAGTCTAACAAGTGACAACGAGGATGGAACTTGATAACAAATCCAACATATGATAAAACAGAAAAAAGCAACTGACCATGTAAGAGTATCCACGCTCCTCACGAATTTTCTTTAGCTCTTCATCTGTTTCATAGTTGTCTGCATCCAGCCTCCAGCTAAGTACTCCAAGTTCTGCAATATCAGTCCATAGTTATGCCAAGTAAGTCCAACGAACAGCACGGGTCAGAGATGACATGCTAGCAACGAGCATGTAAAGAAGCTTACCAGCAAGTTGCTCAAGTGAAAGAAACTGCTTGGGCTCACGGTGATGAGGGAGTCTTTGGTCTTCATCACTATCATCCATGTACCATGCTTGGATAACTTCCTCTCTAGGGTCCTGCTTAAGTAAAAAAGTACGGCAAAAGAATATATGGTTATTAGCTTTATTAACTCTTCCAAGGAAGCACTTAAAATGTAAACTAGGTTAGATCTGAAAGGACAAGCAGCATATCAAAGACCTAAAGAATGCTTGATAAATGCAAAAAGCAAAATCTCCAGCCATCAAGTCGTTCTGTCTTGCAAGTTTGGGGAATAAAACATGTATTGAGTGGTTGCAGTTTGAATTCGAAATAGCTTGCTAAATAAGCCTTTTCATAACGTCAATTCTTAGGTTCTAATTTCTTCTTTGTTTTTTCTGTTTTGTGGATAAGTTAGGGTTCTGATTTCTACTGGTTACGAAAATAAAAACCCCGACAAAAACTATGGAAATATCAGCAATAGGATTAGGTTCAGGGGTCACCATTCAATAAGCTATATCTGCTATTTCTCAAAGCACTAAATGGACCTCTATATAGAAATTGCGTGGGTTTTCTAATGAATTATACCCTCCAAGCAAGTTATGCTAATATAGCAGAGCTGCATAATTAAGCATCAGCCACTAGGTAAAAGGTTTTCCATGATGAGTTGGAGAACTCCATATCATCCATGCCCACCTAACAAAACACCATAGATGTTCGAAAT
Source organism: Punica granatum (assembly GCF_007655135.1). Taxonomy (NCBI): domain Eukaryota; kingdom Viridiplantae; phylum Streptophyta; class Magnoliopsida; order Myrtales; family Lythraceae; genus Punica; species Punica granatum. Next base: position 14,308,049 of record NC_045131.1, on the reverse strand, counting down.
TCCCAAACGTTCAGTATTACCACAATAGGATACAATAGCATCAAAACATAATCTCTCCTCTACGACTATCACCAACTCGCTCCATAGATACTTCTATTTACCAAAGCACATGCAGTCCGAAGATTAAACCTCCGGCTAGACACAAGCTTCCCCAATCCGAAACTAGTCCATCACCATCTCATGTTAAACCGTATAGCGACAAACCCGTATCATTATCCGGTGCTCTCAGATTGAGACAAAAGGGATTTACAAAGCAACCAAACTACATAACCTCTTAAGATCAATAAACCAATATCAATAGCTGGTGTTTTTAGCAGCACAAAGCATGCAGGAACCCGAACCAATCATCGAATCACGAATATACAGTACTCAATTCCAAGAAATTCGAAATAATTCAACAAATCCAGCAATCCATCAAAGCAGGCGATTGAAGAACTCTCTAGAGACCGTATGTCCAATTTCAGAAACCACGATCGGGACGATCGCAGATCACAACCAACCGATCTCTGTTGAATCTGAAAAGACAACGGCAAGAAAGGAGTGAGATTTGGGAGAGAGGATCTTCACCTTCTCAGGGGCACCGACCATTTTCGTCTCCGCTTCTCGGGCTACCAGCGTCTGATTTTGGGACGCCCACCAAGACTATGCCAAGTGCTGGCGATGGCGACTCTGATCTCTCATCCGACCACGGTATTTATACGTCAGACATCAATATGCATTGACCAAAATACCCCTATTCACTTGCTCCGAATGTTGGGATAAGTTCATCGAGACATTCGACGCCATGTGAAATTTTGCCAAAATCAATCCGACACCTAGGTGCGCGGTCAAGGAAAACGAAAAAGAATACCAACTCCGCGACGCTCGACGACATTTCGAAGCTGGAAATACTATCTAGAGAAATTTTCGATGATTCTATGTTTATAACGTGAGAAATACCAGCAAAATTTGACCGAATATAAAACCGCTTTTTTATACATGCGAATTATGAGTAATGATTTTTGAATGCCGTTTGTTATTTCTAGTCAAATCATCAAAGATAAAATAATAAGCCTAATCTTCTCCATCATGAATTTAATTTTCACTCAAACAATCAGGGTGCGTTTGAATTTAAATTAAACTAATTTTGATTTTAATTTTAATTTTGATTGTGAAAAATGACAAATGAGATGTGATTATAAATTTGACTTGGGAAACGTGTGTTTTTATTATGTAGTGTGTTAAGTTAAAGTTAAAATTTGATATTTGGGAAAAATAGGATATAATTCAATTCCATATTATATGCTTAATAATTTGATGATGTTCGTGCGCCACCACCTCTTACTCCCTCCCTATCTCAAAAAAATTTTTACCGATCCCACCCCGTTACGCAGCATGAGAAATCATCAATTAAATTGTAAAAAATAAAGGAAATAATTATTAATCACTCGACTTCTTGCACAGCGTGTTCCGGGACATTCGCGTATATATGTATATTTTTTAGTTAATCTTTTTGTCAAATATATTTATAGAAATGCAATATAATGATGAGTTATGGTATTTCGATTTTTTTTTTAATGAATGAGGGTCGAAGCCCAATTGTATTAAAAAAGATAATTAAATAATAAAAAGTTGAGACATAGTGACCCTCGTGACATTTCCAAACCGAACAAGATCGAGTCCGCGGGGATAGCTATTCATCCTATGAACTCCTAGAGGGAGTGTTAGCGAATAATTCGCCAACCCATCCGTGCATATATTCCCCTCGCGATATACACGTTCTAGTAAACCTGACCAGAATTTTCAGTTAATATTTTATATATTTTATATAAACATGGGTTATAGTATTTTCAGTTAAAATTTTATAAATTATTTATGAATTTATTAACTAATGATGGAAATTATGGAAAATGTATTGAGTTGATGTTTGATCCATCGCAAATTGAGCGACTGTCCTTAAAGTCTACGTGATAGGATCTTGCAAAACGAAGGAAGGCCTCTCATGAATGTCTGCATTTATTAATATTTAGTTAATATTTTTATGAAAATTAATGGTTCGATATAATACTTGTATATGTATATATTTTGCCTAAGAATGAAAAAAACTACTCAAGCATGTGTTTGAGGAAAATCTATATTGTGAGACTCTGAATTAATTACCTAGAAAAGTCTAAGCTTTTTTACATTTTATTAATTCTAGCACGAACTTTTTTTTAAACATAAAAATACAATAATTATCAATTTGATATATCAATATTAACATGCATAAACTTTTCCTTAATTTTAAATGGGAATTGCTAGCCACCAATCCCCAATCAATGTGGCCAGCGAACCTATAGGGGCAGTGGTGGCCTTCGGTGAGGCCTGCAAACCCAAATTTGAAAAATTAAAAAAGTGAATTCGAAAAATGATGGAAGGAAGGGGTTGTCGGTGGGAGCTCATCGACAGCCACCACCTCCCAATCAAGGTTATCACTTCTGTCATTATAGGGGACCCTAACTGAGGGATGGGTGGTCGCCGTTGAGGTTCCACCGATTGAAAAAAGCTGATTCCGTGCTAACATTGATATCATATTAATAGTTTGTGTATTTTTAGGTGAAGGAAAATATTTATACTAAAATTAATAAAATATTAAATATTTGAGCTTTTTTAAGAAATTAACTCGCGAGACTTCCTATGTATCATCTTCGTTAATTTGGGCCATTCATTCACTTCCTCTGGATGATGGACAAGAACAAATCCATGCTCCTATAGAAAGACTTTTGGTATCTCTCTAAGCCCGAATCACTCCAGGCCTCTCTAGTGAATAGTGTCGCCTAAACAATTACAACCATCAAACATTTTACCTACCAGATGGAAAACTAAAATGCTTAAGTAGTAGTTTTTGACCCAAATAAATTTACTTACTACGTCTAGTTGAAGTACGATCAGTGTGGTAGAAGCAATATGACATGTAGTTGAAGCTAGTTTGCCCTCTCCATCTACAAGTTTGCAGGCTCACTAAGAAAATTATAATTCATCCTAGTGGAGGAGCTGCAGAAAGAGAAGCTTGATTCAAGAGTTTTCCAATTCTATTCTGATTTTCTTTGGTGGACCTCTATCTCTTCAATGCACTACTGTTGCTGGGCTGGACACTTCTCTCTAAACCCTCTCGGAATAGAGCCCTCCTTCTAGTCTCCCCTATCGATGCATCCATCACCCTCTCCCTTCCTTCTCGATTTGTAGGTCCCAACCCCTCCACCGATGGTTGTATATATCCACCACTGGAGATCTCGGTGGTTTTTGTCCGGTCGGCCTAGTCTGGTTCAGAAACCCAGACTCTAGCTAAGATGGCGCCTCGGATCCTTGAAGATACATGCTCGATATTCTCGGATCTACTCGAATCTTCAAAGATCCAGACTTTTGTTTGGGACAATTAGCCCATCATGTGGTGTATTTCGTAAGCCATAGGGGTTACGACGTTAGTTTTTTCCATTTTTATTCCTATATTTGGCATTTTAATTATTTTGGTTCTAAATCTTTTCTCTTTTATCATTTTTATCCTCAACTTTTCATTTTCGTCCTAGAAAGAAAATCGAAAGGGAATGAGGGGTCGAGGTTGCCAATCGACTATCCCGACCCCACTGAGGTCACTAGCATCCTCCATGGGTACTAGCAACCTCGGTGGAGAGGTCGAGGTCGCCGATTGGCAGCCCCAACTCCCCTGAATCGATTGGGGACTCTGAGTTGAAGTTCGCGATCAATTCGTGGGCTGGGGTCGCCAATCAGCCACCCCGACCCCTCCACCGAGGTCGTCAGTGTCCTCCATGGATATCAGCGACCTCGGTGGAGGGGTCAGGGTCACCAATTAGCGGCCCCAACCCCTGAATCAATCGGGACTCCGAGTCAGAGTTCCCGAACAATTCGCGACCTAGGGCCGCTAATCAGCAATCCTAACCCTCCATCGAGGCTGCTAGTGACCTCTGTGGGTACCGGCAGCCTTTGTGGAGGGACTAGGGTCGTTGATTGGCGGCCCCAACCCGCAAATCAATCAGAAACTCCGACTTGGAGTCCATGATTGATTCAGGGGTTGGGGCCACCAATAGGCGACCACAACCCCTCACTGAGGTCACCAATACCCATGGAGGATGTCGGCGACCTCAATCGGTGGTCCCGACCCCTATTTCCCTTTCGATTTTCTTTTTAGGAATAAAAAAAAGGAAACTTAAGAATAAAAATGGTAAAAGAAAAAAGATTTAGAACTAAAATGATTAAAAGGCTAAAATATTAAAGACTAAAAATGAAAAAAAAAATTAACGTCGTAACTCCCTATGGCTAACGAAGTAAACCACATGGAGGCTAATTATATCTAACAAAAGCACACGGTGTAATTTGTCCCGACCTCAAACCATAAGGGGTTTCTGCACTTTTCCAAAAAAAAAAAACACTGCTGCTGCTTTCCAGCAAAGTAAAAACATAGAAGGAATTTATATATAATATATATATAAAAAATCGAAATTCGGAATGTGCGAGCTCCGTTTAAAAACCGTTAACTCCTAGTAAAATGTTATTACTTTCTCGAATCAATCCATTTGATAACCCTCGGCTCCACATTAAATTGATATTTCAATTTCAGTTCAATGAATTTTATTATATTTATTTTGAATCACATTCGACGTATTTTGATTATTCGTCGATTATTTGTATGTGATAATATATATAATTATTTTTACAAAAAAATTAAAAGATTTCTCAATATTTTGAAAGAGCTCCTCAATATAAGTGATTTTTTTTCAAGTTCAATATACCAAATGCTTATAAATATGAAACGAAAATTCTTCTTTTTTGCATCTACACTATAAATCCTCCATGTTCTGTTGCACTAATGCAAATCATAAATTTATAATATATTTTTCTATAACAATGAGTATTCGGGTTTCGCTTAACTAATTTTTGCAATCACACAATGAATTCCTAGCAAATCCATGGGACAAGTCCTCCAACCACACATGCCATCCCTTGGGTTAATATTATAAGATTATTAACTCTCTATACATATGATCTTCTCATATAATCATATGGCTTGAATATATATATATTTGTTTGCTACCATGATATTTAGTTTTTTTCGTAATTTACAGTATTTATTATGCCTACTTGATAAAATATATAATTTTTTTTATATCTATATCCATTTGTACATCATATATGTTGAATATTTAATATAGAAATTTATCGCGCAACTCGCTCCGTCAACTAGTAAGAAATAAGACTCAAAGCACTTACCAATACCAATGTTTTTCTACATGGAGATCTTTCATGAAACCTAAGTCTTAAATATCTATAAAAATACCTTTGAATTTTATGGGTTTTTTTTTTTCACTTTCTACCCCGTTGATTTTCATGGAAGAGCTAGGGAAGAGAGAAACAATGACACAGTTGATAGAATTTGAATAAATCTTTGACAAAAGTATGCCTTGAAATTTGTTTTGCCTCAGCTGATCAATTTGATGGAAGAGAGGTTATCCCATGACATGCACACAACAAACAACCTCCTACAAACGCTACGTAATGAATTTGTTCTGTAATTCCTGATATGTTGATTTCCACCAATAGATGAGAGTAAATAATTACAATGCCACAGGCAGCATTTAGGTAGACCTTGGGCAAGATATGGTACCTTGAAATTTTTACATTAAATTGACAGAGGAGATGGTCTGTCCCATAACATGCACAGCTCAGACGAGTCGAGTGACAGTCCTAAGAGCATCCACAATGTTCTCTTTTTGCCGGCCCAATTGCCTCCACGTGGCAACTGGGTCGGGCCGATTCTCTTTCCCCTAGAGTGCACGGCATCCGGCCCGATAAAGTGGGCCGAATGCCGCTGCAGCATAGTCATGCTATCTCTCTCCCCTTTTATTTTTTATTTTTATTTTCCGGAAAAAGTACAAAAATCATCATTGTAATTTAGGATCACGACAATTTGCACCATGTGTTTTTGTCAGGGACGATTAACCACCATATGATATACTCCGTTAAACATAGGTGGTTACGGTGTTAATTTTTTTTCATTTTCAGTCCTCAATTTTTAGTATTTTAATCATTTTAGTTCTAAATCTTTTTCTTTTATCATTTCTATCCTAAACTTTTCATTTTATTTCATTTTAGTCCTATAAAGAAAACCGAAATGAAAGGAGTGATTGGGGCCGCCGATTCCATCGAAATTGTCAATACCCACGAAAGACGTCGGTCAATTCGGGGTTGGGACCGCCAATCGACGACCCCAATCCCTCCACTGAGGTATCCCGTTATCTCTCTGCCCTTTTATTTTATTAGAGGACCTTTCGATGAAGGGCTATCGCATAGCAGGCCGGCCCCACCAGGCCTACTGTTGACGGCAACCTCTCTTTTTTTTAGAAATGGATTCCACAAGTCATTATTAAATGGGACTCTTCAGCCGCTGCCATTAATGACGCTCATGTGAGGTCTCCGAAATGGGATTTGAATATCTGACATTGCGACACACAGGATTTGACTTTTTGGTTGTCTTTCGTGATTAAGACGACTCAACTCCATGAAATTTGGCAAATGGAGAGGAAGAGGAAAGCCAACATGATGATGTTGTGAGACCACTATGCGAAAGGGCGATTTGTCTCGATTTGCAAGAAAGTTTTAGAGGACTCTAAGGAGAAGAAAAGACGGAAGCCGGAGCATCTGTGCATGAACAGACAACAATCCAAAATTGGAGACATGAAATGGGTTAAAAGTACACGGGCAAATGCATGAACCTTCGATCGGTAAGAGACAAATGTATGGGCAACTGCATGAATCTATAGCCAAGAATTGAATTGTTCGAACAATCGAAAAGACATTTAACCACGAGTTGACACTTTTGAAAAAAATGATATTTTGTGGGTTTTTGAAGAAGAGAAAAAGAACAAGAAGAGAGAATCACTAAAATAGAGAGGAAATGAGAAATTTGGGACCTATTTGGATTGCAAGTTAAAATTTTTAAATTTTAATTTTAACTTTAACTCAATACACTATACAATAAAAATACATATTTTTCAAGTTAAAAATTTTAAATTTAACTTTAACTCAACACACTACACAATAAAAATACACATTTTTTAAGTCAAATTTATAATCCTTTTTCATTTGCTCTTTTCCACAATTAAAATCAAAATTAAAATTTTATAACTTTAATCCTGAATCCAAACGGATATATCCTCAATTACATAGCTCTTCCTATGCATAAGAAATCGTCATAACAGATCACGCATCCCTCACTTCCTCTGACAAACTCTGACAATACTGAAAGAAATTTAACAATATAAGGAATTAAAAGTAAATGGCCATAAACATCTGTGCGTGTTCATTTATTGGGCTGAGCCTATAATGGGTTTGTCGGTCTTGACAGGTGACGTCAAAATTCTGAATGAGTTCAAGGTGATGAAGCTAGAATTTTGCTTTCCCGATAGTCTTCTTAATTCATCATCCACCCAAATGTTTTCTTCCACAAAGTGTGGACACAACGGACTTCTCCATTATTGTTATGTTTAATGTAAAGTAATTATTAATACATCCATTGAGTCAAATGATTTTCTAATTTGCATATACAGTTATGTGATTGAAGAAATATTATAGGTGTGTTTGAGTTGTCTGTCGATAACATCATGTATTATTTGCACTATCATGTATGACTGATTGCCTAATTTAAAATTCACATGTGATATTTAATTAATTGTTGAATTTCAATTACATACTAAACAAACATATAAATTTTTTTAGGTTATAATGCATACTAGGCAGAGCTACTGGTAGGATCCGATTCAAAGTTGTAACATCAACGATGATAAGTAGGTCGTATATATGATGTTTCTATTTGTATCATTAATTCTTTCTTTGGACCAATGATTCTAGCCCGCATATGGTCCAAACTAAAAGGGGACCAAAGAGAAGAAGTTGTGGTCATGACTAACGTTTTCGCCTAAAATCAAGATATTTTTCTTCTAAGTATTTTATATAGCAACCTTATTAATTCTTCCCACCACATCATTTTGTGGTAACAAGACTATTTGAGATCTTCTCATCTTGAAAATTATTATGGTGTGTTTGATTTTAGAGTTGAGTTGAGTTGAGTTTTGATTTTAATTGGGTTGTAATGATTGTGTTATTGAATTATAAGAAAAAGTATGAAAAAATAATGAATAGTTAAGAGAATTTAGTATTAAAAATTAAATTGAGTATAATGGAGGTGTATGTGAATTTATGTATGGGCTCTACATTTTTTATTTTAAAGAGTTAATTTTTATTGTATAATGAGTAGAGTTAAAGTTAGAGTTCAAATTTTAAAATTCGATTGCGAAATCAAACGGAATATACTTTTTATTTTATTTTAGAATCTTCATTTCCTAAAGCCTTGCACATGTATTTTCAGCGGAAATCTTAAAAGGAAGTCAAAATTGGCAGAGGCAAATAATTTTGTAAGTATATCCTTGTATTTTCAATAATTTTCTTTCTCTTTGCTATATTTAACAAAAACCAACTAGTTACTATTCAAGCGATTCGACGTTTGTCCTTCAAGTGATATCTCGGTTCAATCATGCGAGGAGAAAAAAAACTATAATTAGAAGAATTTTACCCGCTACACCCACCCCACTGGATCTGAACTAGTCGGGGAAACGTTAAACATATTAATGCCAATGATTGTACCAAAAAAATAGTAAAATAAAACTCTTCTCAATTAACCCTTCAACAAGACCTTGCTAAGACAGGAGGGGAAAAGAATATGAGGGGCTGCCAATAGCAGTGGCCGGTGCATACTGATCCGAGGGTAATTCTGTCAAAGTGACAAAAAGTCGAAGCCAGCAATGTTCTGCCTTTTCTACCCTTTACATCTTCTTTACAATGTCCAATTTGGCTAGGATTTTCTCGAGTCAAACTTGGACATTTAGAGAGGGAGAAAACGATGATTCACATTCGTTCTTAAACTGCACATTATCTACATAAAATTCCTTGCTTGTCAATCAACAGACCCGACATCAGCCGCTACAATTCGAATCGACTTGAAACAAGAGACTCTGAAACAAGTGGGACTAACAATGATTCCCGAGAGAACGGTCGCCTCGGCCGATGTAAGTTCTTACACACTAGCTTATGAAAAAGAAATGAAAATTTTCTTAGACTAGTATCACTGCCCAGAGCTTGGCATAGGAGGACATTAAGTGGAAGGGCAGACACGAAAATAGATAACAGAATCTCAGTCCACCGAATTAAATTAATTCAACTCATCATAGTGATAAGATAAAGAAAAAAGCCTTACAACTTAGCAGCAAACTTCTAGAATATACAAAATCGGCCCGTCGAGCTTCCTGCTCCACGATAATTGATCCTCCTCAAAAGGCTCCCTCTCAACCAAAAATAGGGCAGAAACCAATGCCTCAGACCCAGAGCCCACACCAAGATCCTCACTGATTTTTCTTCCCTACCAACGCTTATTAGAGGCAATAGCTATAGTTTCTCAGCAAGAGAAACGATCACTCAGCTTCACATGCTGTTTCACTTATGAGGCTTCTTATGCCTTAAATACCTGCACTAGAACAAAAAAAAAAGACAGAAAATGCTGTTCGCATCAAATTCTAACAAATACCTGCAAAAATCGAGTAAGGAACAGCAAATGGAAGTAAACAGTGACAACGAGTGCATCTCGTTCTTCAAGAACAAATATTGGATCAACATGCGGCAGGAAAAACTAGCTAATGACAGCCACGCATTTCCTATTTCCTTTTATTTTTCTGCCAACAAATCATTCCCATGATGAAGAGCAATTACTCATTGGCTCACCTGAAAGAGAAGCAAAGAAAGCTGGACTCTGAAAGTTCTTCCAAGAGTCCCCAGTTAGACAAACCCCTCCACGTGAGCCTATGAATAATTGGGCTATGATTTGTTGGCCGAATAATAAACCAAGTTACTGGGCCGTTATAACAGGAGTTCTTGGTTTAATTCAATGCATTGTTTTTGTCGAAGGTTGTGGCTTGTGGGAGAAGAGACGGAAAATTTTCCTTCCCCCTCCCCCAGCCCCTTCTCTTCTGCTGGTTTGAGCATCAAATTACAATGCACAGTCTAATCTACATTATCCTAGGATGTCTCAACCATCTAAAGGTTTCAACCGCTGGCAGTTAAAACATGCACAGTCAATTTAACAAAGTACCTTCTTCATTAAGATCAACAGAGAGACTAACAAGGTTTGATCCTTGTGCTACTCCAGGTTGTGGCGGAGAACTTCTACTGCTGCTCTTCCTGAACTGGCCATTCGAAATAGGTGTCTTTACTTGATGGTTCAAGTATATCTCTAGGTTGGATGAGACTGGACCCGCATCCTTCCTGACTTTAAATCTTCCCCTGATAGATAGAAAAGCAGAGACAAGGAAAATAAGTAGATGAGAGCTCATGTACTATATCAATTATTGTAAGGATAAAAGTTGCACCACTAAAAATTGTTCCAGAAATAATTGCTGAGTCGCTTCTGGTACCTGTCTTTTCGCTTCTCGAGATACCTCTGCAACAAGACTTTTCTGTTCAGCTGGCCCTCCACATCTGAAGAAAGATCAACCATATAAAGGGTATAAGCCATAGGCGTCCGTGTTCATTGGCTTAGGAAAACCCAACTACTATGAGTACTGTATCAAGTCAAGTTCTTGTATTATAGAGCAGATGCAGTGAAGACCACGTACAATGTAGCTAAATAATGTTAATATCATCTCCAAATACTGATCCACTATCAATGAAGTTCCAGTCGAAACGTCCAACCTCTTACCTAGGTCCCGAGGAAGGCTGCCTCTCCCCAGATAGTGCGGTGAAAATTCAGTCATCTTCTCTGAGCAATCAAATCAAAATCCTCACATCAATAACTCCAAGTGAAACAGACATTTGTCTTATCCTGAGTCCATAATATACAGGATTTTGTCTAGTCATAGATGGCAAGCTGAACTTGAAACCTTATGGTCTGATTCATGCAGCAGAATGGAGAGGAATGCAATTCCATGGCATTACACTTTGGATTGCTACTCCATTTGGTTCAATGATCATTCCATTATACCAAACAAATGGGCGCTAAGAGAGATTGCATGACGCGAGGTAAGTGTCTTCTGATTGTGAGAAAGAATACCTATTTGTGTGGCATGAGAAGCAATCGCTGCAACTGGGGATGAAGGACCGAGTCTGTCGTTCATAGCATGTACACGACAGGGAAAGGACAAAACTGGGGCTGTTCCATTAATAGAATCATCCTGTGGCAAATGGACTGGACTGGCTGCCAGCTGCATAATACTTCGTGCCTGCAAATTGATACATGGATGAAATAGAAAACTTTGGCACGAATAAGCCAATTTTTTTAGGCATCATAATCATAACCAAAAGAGAACTTCATTACCCTGTCAGGTGAGACTCCATCATACACATTGACCTGACCGCAGTAGAAAATCGTCATCTGCCCAACTGCTTCCTCAGCAGCACCAGTACTTCTGCCACCAAAAATTTCAAATCTTCTTTTAGAAAAAATTTTCCAACAAATATTTCCTTGTTAAAAACCTATGCATACATGCTCTCCTCAGCAACCTGAAAAGGTGGGACTGACTTCTCATTTTCTACAATAGGTAATCAGTGATTAGCGGGAACCTTAGTTAAGATGTCATTCAAATAAGTAATAGATGACACTAGCTCCTTTAGTGAAGAAATGCAGATTGACGATTATTCAGGCTAAAAGGCAGGTGTTGTCCATCTCTTCAACACTTTGCCGGACTGATCCACGGTAAGGGACAGAAAGGAAAGGGAGGTGCAGGGGATGAAATTGGTTGACCTTGTTTGGATGATTTACCCCAGGAGACGAGGAAAAGAGAATCCTTTATTTGGAAGTTGAGAGGAAGCAAAAGGAAAGGGGGAAAAAAAATAAAAATAAAAGATCCTTTCTACTTTCTCCCCGGACGAGCCATATATTTTCCCACCCAACCCCTCCTCCCCACCGGCCCAGCCCCGCCGCCCTCCCCCCTCAATCTAAAAAACTGATAACCAAAAAAGAAGTGCTATGTCCCCGTATCCCTCCATCCAAACCAAGCAAAAATGCTTACAGCAATAAACTATGAATCAATTAAATGACAACAGCACAGTGCAAAACATGGAATAGAGCATATTATACATCTCCGAATAATCTGGGATTTCCTCAAACTAATTACTTGGAACATCTATCATCTATGCCATGCGACTGCCCGTCAAGTAATGAATTTCCAATTAACTAACTATAACACATTCTCCCCAGCAGATATGTAACATAAAAAGGGAGCTGAATAAACATGCGATAGACTTCAAAAGTCCAGGCTCCCAGTTAATCAGAATATGAAGTACCAATAAAGGCACAACCATGGTGTGAGTCTCGAATTAGATTGCTTGTAGAAAAGCTAATCACAAGACAACCACATTATCCAATTAATGACCCAGCAAGAGACTTAAATAAGCACTAATCGACTGAAAGAACTACTGCACGTTTCAACAAAAAAACAACAAAACAGATTTTCCACCTGGGACTAGCGGCCCTCTTATCCATCTCCATAGGCGATGAAGGTGCATCCTGTGGTGGCACTGGTTCCAGAGGGTCCCTACGTCGATACGGGATAATTTCCTCAGCTGACTCGACTGCATTGGCAGCAGCACTGAGCTCCTTTCCGGAGTCACCCGAGTTCGAATTTGCCTGCAATTACCGAGTGGAATTGACCCCAGAGTGAAAGAGATTTCAGTAATGTGACATAATCTTAAGTCAAAGTCTTTATAACAAAAACCAAGGCTTCAACAGGCAAGAGCTTATTACAGCCACACTTCACAAACCAGGAATTGACCCCAGAGTGAAAGAGATTTCAGTAATGTGACATAATCTTAAGTCAAAGCAGAGTCTTTATAACAAAAACCAAGGCTTCAACAGGCAAGAGCTTATTACAGCTCATATATAAAAAAACCGACCACGTTGTCTTTTTTAATGGTTTCTTGTCTGATGCTTACAGCGGATTTTCAGCTGCATTTTGAGCAATTAACAATTTGGGGAGAAACCCTTGTCATGTTCCTGCCATTAAATTCACCGGGAAACCGGAAATTCCCTTACCCGGGGCAGGTTTTCCTCTGCAGCGGCGGCGGAGACCACAATCTTCCTGAGGGTGGCCCGGGCGCCGGAGTCGTCGTCACCGCCGCCCTCGAGTAACGCCTTGAGGGAGATGACCTGCTGGATCGCCTGGGACTTGTTCCACGAGGGCCGTCGCATCCCTGAAGCCCCACGCGTCAGAGGGCCATTGGCCGTAAGAAACCCCCAAAAGGAACGGCGGGAGAGAGAGACACAGAGAGAGAGAGAGAGAGAGAGAGAGAGAGAGAGAGGACAAGGGAAGAATTAGAGCTGACCTTTGTCCTTGAGGAACTTGCGGCAGTCCTCGCGGGTGAGCTGGGAAATGTCGTCCTCGGTGAGCTGGGCGAGGGGCTTGTCGAGGATCGACCGGACCGACGTCATGCCGGCGGCGGCCCCTCTCCGATTGCCTCAGATCCGCTGGCGGGGGAGGGTGCGAAGTTGCCGAAATGGGCGGTCAGGGCCCCACCGCCGGGGTCCGGGCTACTGCGCCGAGGAAGGAGAAGGAGAGGGCCGTGCGGGTGCGGCTATCAGCAGCGGCGGATCACCGAGCATCGGAGGGTAGCCGGTGGTGGTAGCGAGGAAGAGAGAGGGAGAGAGTTGTAGAGAGAGAAAGAGCAGGGGAGAGAGAGAAGAGAGAGAGAGTGTGTGAGTGAGGGGGGTGGGGGGGGGGGGGGGGAAGGGAAGGCTGCACCCTAGAGTGCCACGTAGCCATCAGTCTGAATTATTGTTTAATATTTTTTTTATTTTTTGGGGGGTGAAATCAAATTATCAAAACGCAAATCCATAATATCTAAGAGGCGGCAGGGGAGTAGTTAATTATCAAAATCACAGACAAATTGATTTTTTTATTATTAGTTAATTAATTAATTTTTATTTGTGTTGTTTTATTGGGATTCGTGTTGTGTGTTGGCCTTTATTCTTTGGTGTCCCCCTGTGCCAAGGGGCTTTGACTCAGGTCACTGTTTGCCCTCTCCCTCTTATATTTTCTAGACAAAAAGTTGCAAAGGGTTTCCCTATCCATTAGTTAAAAAAAGTAAACACTATCACTATAAATTATTAATGAAAAACTTGAAAGGGAGTTTAGCATTGTACACGTCCACAATGGAGAGCTTTCATGATCGATTTTTATTGGTGTGACCGACTCATGTTTTTTTTTTTTAACTGAAGTAAAAAATAACTATCAATATGTATTGATATTGATCTAGATAGCATTGAATTTTTACTATTTATACGAATTTGATCCTATTTTCAGTTAAAAGTTCAAGTTTATTAGTGTTAGTATTCAAGTCAATATAAATCCATTATATTACTTTTGATTTTTTTCTTGTGAAATTCTCAATCTCAACAGATAATCTGGCACTTTTTCTCCTAAAAAAGCTTTTCGTTCGAAATTTTGGATGTAAGTCTCATGTGTACTAACAAAATCGTAGAAAATTCACTCCTATTGAACATGCTCAAAAAGAAGGAAGAATAAAGTGCGGTCGCGAACCACTTGAGAAGAGTATAGCTAAACTAGCGAGTGGCTTCTTAGCCCATGGTCTGCCTCAATGAACTAGTCTCGCATCCCTAATAATCAAGCTATGATCAGTTTAAAATAGGTCATCGAAGTACCTTAGAACCGTCCCTTTACTCTAGACACCTGTCTCTTTTGAATTATTGTTACAATTACCGCTATCTTTTCTTAGGAGGAAGGCCATATTGACTTAATAATCATCGGTAAAATTTCCGTTTAACTTCTGTCAGATGAAGAATCAGCGAAGGAAGAGATCAATGAAAGCCCATCTTGAAATGACGTAAGCGATTGCTTTCGTTCATGACATCAAACTTTTAAACAATTCATCAGTGGCTCAAGAGCTTCCATTCTATCAAGAATAGATGGCTAAGTTAATCCGAAGAGCTATACTCCTTATTAACTTGACACCTCAAACTACACAGTTAAGATCTATTAGACATTCAAATATCACATTAATAAAAAAATACTACCAAAGCAACCGACATATAGTAATCAATATAGTGAGGCTTGTTCTCGACATTATACTTTTTCTAAGAAACAGTTGCTCTTTTCAATTACAAAGCAAGGGTCTCTCGTTATCAAAACCAAATCAACCAACATCAAGCTATTAATATTATCCATATGTATTAAGAAAGTAACACTTGGGCAATTGATTGGAGAGAAAACAACATCATATAGCACATATTTTACCCAATTTTAAGGGCAAATTACAAAAAAAAATCCAAATTTTGTAAAATGTCTCAGTTTTGTCCTAAATTTTATTTTGTAACAAAAAAAACTATAAGTTTTCTAAAATGTCTCAAAAATGACCTCCGTTATAACTTCCGTCAATTTTTGCCTACGTGTGACCTACGTGGACTGTTAAAGGGACCCACTAGCCTACGTGTGACCTACGTGGACTATTAAAGGAACCCACCATCAGCAGCAAAAATTGACGGAAGTTATAACGGATGTCATTTTTGAGACATTTTAGAAAACTTATGGTTTTTTTTGTTACAAAACAAAATTTAGGACAAAATTGAGACATTTTACAAAACTTGAGTTTTTTTCATAGTACTTTTTTAAAAGTTAACATGTCCTATCACAAATGACCATTTTCCTTTCAAATCTAGCACGTCGCTTTATTTTCGTCAAAGACACTAAGGCCCCGTTTGGATTAAGAGTTATCTGATTTTAACTTTAACTTTAACTTTAACTCAACACACTATACAACAAAAATACATATTTTCCAATTCAAAAATTTTAACTTTAACTTTAACTCAACACACTACACAACAAAAACACACGTTTCCCAAGTCAAATTTATAATCACATCTCATTTGTCATTTTCCACAATCAAAATTAAAATCAAAATCAAAGTAACTTTAACTCTGAATCCAAACGGCCCATAATTGTATGTTGAGTTAGCTTGATGGTGGGCCCTCCTTACATTTGTAAACATGACACACGGCTAGATAATAATAATAAAAAATTGAAATTTTAAAAATAAAGGGGAGCCGATTGGGAAAGGGGCTCCCAGTTGGTCCCACACCCACACCTTCCCCGCTCAATTTGGCCCGAGGGGAGGGGGTAAACTGGTAAAGGGAGCACCTTCCTCCAATCTCGGCTCCCCCTCTGTTAGTTTTCGATCAGAGATTGAAATTAGAGACATTGGAGCTAAGATTAGGAGAGGGGGCTCCCCCTATCGATCTCCCCCCTCATGTGAGGTCTCCAAAAGCTTGATCCTCTATTTGAAATTAGAGACAGGGAAGCTGAGATTGGGACAAGGAACTCCCCTCGCCCCCCAAAACCCTCAGGCGAGGTTGCTGCCTCGCCTAAGAGGGGAAGACCGGTGGGGGAGACCCCTCCCTCTATCTCTGTTTGAAAAACAAAGAAGAAAGGAAAGTCGAGATTGGGGGAAGGGAATCCCCCACCAGTCGTCCCACCTTGGGTGAGGTCGTCGGAGGCTCGACTGGCGTTTGGCGACCTCTTCCAAGAGGAGTCTTTGGCGGGGGGAGCTTTCTCCACCGATCTCAGCTCCTCCTCTATCTATGTTCGAAAAAAGAGACATAAGGGGAGTCGAGATATGGGGACGGCTCGCCGGGAGGGGGCGACTCGCGAGGGATCCCCCTGTTTTGATCTCAACTGTGCATTTTTTTTAATATTTTTTCTTACCGTTGTCTCATCCACACACGTATGTAGGGAGGGCTTGCCGTCAAATCAACTTAGCTTACCATTAGTGTTTTTGATGGAAATTAAACGGCGCTCTAGATCTAAAAAGGAAAATGATCATTTGTGCTCAGGCGTGGTAACTTTTAAAAACGTGTTAAGATGTGAAAATCGAGTAAAATCTATACTATATGATGTTATTTCTCATTGGATAGAAGAGTAATCTCTCTTCCATTAGGCACGCACTCCTACCCTCACCCTTCTCTGATTTTGGGGTCGATCCTTTCTGAAGATATCATTGTGGCTGTTATACCCCACCTACGTCATTCATGGTATTCTTTTGTATCTTTCTTTTGGACTTGTAGCCCAATTTTACTGACATATCCAGTATTCAAGGAAATTCATAATATATTATATTAAGAGATTTTGGATTTAATTTTAGTAAAAAATGCAATTCATTGAATTATCTGGTTACAAACTTGGGCGCTAATAAGGAAAATTAACGTTGATAATGATACATTGATTTGCCCGTTCAATCGATTCTGCCATTTTCTTTGTTCTTCTTGTTCTCTTGAGTCATATATTACGGAGAAAGAGAAGACTGCAAATTATTAAAGTGGAAGATAGGTTCTCTATTACTTTTTCAGTATATCTTTACTATAAAAAGTACAAGCATTAGACTAGACCAAATTAATAAAAAAAAACAGGGACGTTTTGATTCCAGTAGAAGAATAGATGGAAAGGTTAATATGAAACCTTTTTGTCCTGAATTATAAGTTGAAATGTGATATTATTGTATTTGATAAATTATATTGCATTATAGGAAATGTGAACGATAATATATAATTTATTTTTACAAAGATGATTGTGGATCTCGCGGCCGTATATCTGTTATAATATAACAATTCTACCCGTTTCGGATGTAAAATCTTCATTAACTACAGCCGTAAAGATCTAACTCGAAAAAATAATTACAATGATTAACTTTTACAAGCTTTACAAATAAACGATGTGAAGTTCGAACTTTACAATATAACATTGGAACTTTACACCGAACCAAACGCTTCCTTACTGAATTTAATTTCTATATCCATCTCGTCTATGTTTCGGAGGGTGTCTACAGAGTGTAGTGTTTTCAAATGGTAAGTCGAAGAACCCTTCGAGTTAAAAAATTGATTGGGAAAGCTCTATATCTAACTTATCAAGTGGATTGTTAGGAGTTGGATGCGTTGGAATGAAAGGGTCTTATCAAATACAGAAACTTTATTGATGGAGGAAGGAAAAGTTACAAAAGTATATGGACAAATATAGAATAATTTAAAAATATCTATATTTAGAAGACGTTATAGTGACGTGTAGAAAATCGTTGATTAATCATACCTTATTATATGACATGAGGGAGTACGAATCGATTTGTAGCAACCACATGAAAGGGTATATTATCATACAGGTAGTCAGATGCCAACTTGTGCTTTAGAATAACTTCATTGGTATGAATTTAAATAAACAAAAAGGAAGCTTGAGATGTTTATCGGAGAATTCGTCCAGAGGTCACCCTTAATATTTTGCTATCATTCACAAATATGGCCTACTCAATCATGAAGATCTTTCAAGACCTCCTCCCCGGCCCATTCTACTGGTCATTTCACAGAGTACTGGGACCTGATCTATTCTATTGAGGAACCTGATGAAGGTCCACACTCCAAAGACCGATGTTCAAATGACCAACGAGACGGGCTTTATCGTATCCCTTAGGAATCATGAGTCTCCTAACTTGGAATTGTCAGGGTCTTGGGGATAATCCGACAATTCGAGCTCTTCACCATGCACCTGCTATGGAAGAATAAAGTGAGTATGCTCTTCCCGTCCAAGTGTAGGACGAATTCCGGTGGGTGTGTTGTCGCAATCACTCGCGGATGTAATTTCGGTCGGCATATCTTGGTAGAAGCCCGCAGATAAGCAGGAGTCTTTGCTTTGAAGATTGAAGCTCCCTTTCCTTTCTTTGCTGAAGTCCACGCTGTCCTCCATGCCATCCATATTGCACTAGACAGTGGCTAGACGAAATTAGGCATGAGGACTGAGCTACTTTTCTTATGTGTTATCGATGTTCCCTTTCAAGTAGAGTTGCCTTTTTCTTTTTTCTTTTTTTGCTGAATAAGTTGAGTTGCTTTGGTGATGCCAAATATAAATCCTTGCTCTTATCTGTCCTAACTATATTAATTCCAGGTAACAAATATTAAAATTAATACTGAATGGAGATGTTATGGCTAGTTTTTCAGAAGATATTGGCGAAGAGACGTTGTTTTAAGTGAACTCTCTTCTTATATTGATCAGGTAAGTCATAAACAAAAATAAGCTTTTTTTTCTGGCAACATGCTATTTGTTTCTAGCAACTTCTCATATGTTAATTTGTGCATTTCAACAATTTTGCAAATGCTTTGCTGGACATACAAAAATTCATATTGTACTGTTCAATTTAAGGGAGTCGAAGTTGTCTGTTTTGTTAGAGATTCATCTTGTCTGCGTTGCTGTGGGGGCATCATACAAGAATGGACAAGGCAGTAAATCTAAATTTTGCAGATCATGAAACAATGGAAATTGTCCTTGAAACTTTATCGGGGAAGCCAAGTTAGTAATAACGCGACAATGTTTTATAACTCAGGATTGGTTTGGGAGTGTTGTTGCTGATTTGGAGAAGTACTAAAACAAAATTACTAAAAAATAAATGTTACTTTCAGACTAAGTTAAATGATTAAAAAATTAATTTAAAACTGCTGTATTAATACTTGAAACAGAATAAGCAAAAGTAGATTTCATAAGCAACTACAAATCTGCTTGAGAAAATCTCGTTTGCAACCGCAATTTTGACCCAAACTGTGGTTTCAAAAACCCTCAACATACACAAAATCTGCTTAAAATTATAAAGAAAAATAATTATAGAACCTTCCACCGCACTTCCAAAGGAACTCTCAATCTTCTCGTGTTGCGGTTGTCATATATATTACTTATAAAGGACCATTCATTACGCACATGCTGTTCCACTAGTTAATACATAAAAGTATATCTCATTTGTGGCGAAAAATCAATAAGATCTTGCGACATTAAACTTGATGATGATGAACTACTGAAAATGAATTAAATTAGAATGAAAAGAGACTCCGGAAAATTAGAATAGAGACCTTTAATAACCTTAGGCTAAACAAATATGAGATAATCGTTATTGGAGGAAGTTATAAACTTAATTTATAAAAGAAAAAGTAAATAAAAAAGGTAAGGTCATAAATTAGGTTATAATTGCCTATTGAAAAAGTGGAGAATAAAAAAAAGGCTTTTCTAATCCATGTACAGATCTGAATAATGTAGAGGGGAATTTTCTTGGAAATTCTTCCACTGCTATATAAGTAAATACTTTTTATTGTCGTTTTTTACTCTTTTGAAAATTTTCTAGTAAAAGTGAAGAATTATCCAAAAGTAAACAGGTTTTAAGGCTCTCATTTTGAATATTTGCTTTCTTTTATCTCTTTTTCTAGATTGGCATTATTCTTGGATCCCTTGACGGTTAGCCATCATATCCACGACCTAAGCCTCCTCTTCGGCATTGTGTCAAATTTTAATTATATTTGTATGTATCATAATTACCCTGTTACCTCCTTGATATGGACCAGGCCTGATATAGGGCTAAGACCCAAACAGTATGGACCTAATGGGCTGGCCAGCCGACTAAAACCCCACAGTCAGTGGAAAGAGCAAAGAAACTCTTTCCCTACTAAGCAAGCTTATTCTGAGCCTTCTCTCCCGTCTCTTTCCCGTTCCTCACCGGAAAATTCCCACAACCACCGCCTCGCCACCATAATCACCACTGCGACCGCCACCTCTCACCACACTCAGGGCACGAGCTCTATCGCTCCTATATCTAGTTTTAATGATATCCCAGTTTCCTTATCGAAAAAATCGGGAAACTTTGATTTTTTGTTTTTGCCAATGCAAAGTTTTATTAATTAGTAAGAGTTATTGATAGGTTGTGCACAACCTTCACTGTATTTTACTTATCCAAAAAAGAACCTTTGTTCGGCTTTTACTATTATAATAACTCTCTATAATTTGCAATCTAAACAAGTCAACGGGGCACTCATTGAAAAAAATATTATATATGAATGAATTCTACGTGTCCCATTCATTATTCTTTATTTTTACATGTATATAAACTTGAATAGACAAAAATTGGATTAATCGATCACGGAGGGAAATAAAGAATATTTTCATGTGATTAGAGGAAAAGTATGCATCATAGACACGATTATTAGCCCATCGGTTTGACTCTCAGAAGAATGATTGCCCCGCTGACAATTGTGATCTCTAATTCTAAGCCATATCATGAACACAAAAGTCCAATGATCAATTTTCCAGCGTGAAAGCCAAATATAGGTGCGTTTGTTTTTCAGGTCGAATAATAGTGATTCACCTCATCTAATTTATTTCGTACAATGATAGCGACTGTTGACAAATATATTGATGTGTAAGAATATATATATATGTATGTATAAATGTGAAAGCATATGAAGAATTTATGATTAAAAATTAATTATAAAAACGGTTAGAAAAAGATTTAAGTGTGAAATTATTATTAAATGGTGAAAAAAATAAAATAATAATGATTGTATTATTGAATTTGAGAAAGAATATAATTGAGTTGGATAGTAGTGATCCAACTTGAAAAATAAACGAAAGTTTAGATACTCTGAAATGCTTTTTGCATACTAAAAATCCACTTTAGGCTCCTTTTACCCCGTCTGGGTATTGTTTAATTACCTCAGTTGGGCTTCGGTCCGTTTCTCACCGGAAAAAAAATCTAGTAATTGATTTTCTTTTTATTAAAATTATTACTATTTTGTAAACTTTTTAATTAAATGAGAGAAGTTGAAGAAAAAATGGATTTATTTGCACCGCATGCCTCTGCTTGACCGCACTCTTTAACTCTGAACCCACATCCAGACCAATTTGAGGGTTAGGGCTGCCAATCGGCGACCCCGACCCCACCCCCGTGGTCGACCACACCCACAGAATACGCCGGCAACCTCTGTGGGTGTTGGTGACAACGAGGGTGGGGTCGGCGACCCTAGCCCCTCCCTCACTTTGGTAGGACTAAAGTGAAAAATTCTTGAGAGTTGAGTACAAAAATGACAAAGAAAAAATTTAGGACCGAAAAGTAAAAGAAAAAGTTAAAAGTTAAGGATCAAAAGTGAAGAAAAAAAGTAGCGATGAAGTTCTTTATGTCCTATAGAGTAAACCATGAGGTGTTTAGTTATCTCTTAAAGAAATACAGGGTTCAATTTATCTTAACCCCTATACACAAGGGAGTTTTTATACTTTTTCGTGACTCTAATCATATGCTCATATTTTGTCCATAGGTTTCTGTTAATATTATAAAATATATAATGATAAATTTATTTTGAGTTTTTGTTGAGGTACCTTTTTCAAATTTTCTGTTAATTGTTTTCATAAGTTTATATTTTTAAAATTACTGCTATGATTCCGGTTAATCTTCTGTTAATTTATTTAATTTCGTGTATAATTTTTTTAATCTTTATTTTTAAAGTTTATGAAATAATTATTTTACTAGTGGAATATTTGACTGCTTGTACGTGAACAAGCCTTCTTCTTTCATGAGTGCTTAAATTTCATTCTCCGGCTCCCTGCTACATAGATCTAGAGTCGCAATTCTTCGATGGCTAGATGATTACAGCTAAACTGCGTATTTGTGGTTGTTCGGAGTCAAACGGGATGAGACCTAAATTGAGGCGATTTAACATAGACCTGATCTGATTGTTTCTTTTTCGTCTTTGCTCAGCATTTGTAGGCAATTTGATATTTTGCTTGTTTGTTGGCACATGCAGAGGCTGAGCTCTGTTACAAAAGTAAGAGCTCAATTACCCTTGCAAGTTTTCAAATTGATTGTATTTATTGACTGTTATAGGATGATGATAGTGCTTTGGAAGGAACATATAAAAGTCCAGCTTGGTACATGTATATATATACATATGTATGTCATATAATTTGTTTTAATACTCTTTATTATCATTGTTTTAGTTTTAAATCACATATATGTTAATTATATTTGTTTACTATTTTCGGGCTCAGTACTTGAGGTTTCGTGAAGAGGAGTACTTTTGACAAATTAGTTTTTTGTTTTTGTTAGTTTAGATAGATTATCGTAGATATACTTTTAACTAAATAATGTATCTAACAATGTACACCGTTTTAATACGTAGTTGTTTATTTTGATTATATATTATACACTACATTTTAGACCCATGCATTGTACAAACTCTATAAAAAAATTTAGAAAATTCCATTTATTTAAAATATAAGAAATTGAATTTAATAATATTTGTTAATGTGGATTTTATAGCTACAAATGTATATAACATAAAAAAATTTATTTTATACTATATAAATTTTAATATAGTATGAAAATACTTAATTTATTTAAAATTCTTCACTATTTTCACATTTGTATAGTATTAATAAATTATATTTTATACATATATGAGGATATTTCTGTTTTTAAAAATATTTCAAATGAATTCTTTTAAATCATATAATGATTATACGAATTATATTATAATAAGAAAAAATAGTTAACTCTCAATGTGAACCTTTTTTCTAGATCTATCTATTAATTATAATTATAGCAAATGTGTAGAATTACATAAACAGAAAAATTGCATTATATTTCAGTAATATAAAAAATTCAAATGAACTAACAAACAAAGAATTTTTTATATATCTAAACAAATATACGATCACTTATCTTTTGGTAATTATTTAAAATTGTCGTCAAAATATATTTTCATATATATATACGTGTATATATATATATCCAAAACATATATATATATTTTATCATTTATTTATTTATATGATAAAAATTTAATATGAATTAGTTGTATATGTTTACAGTTATGCATCTATTTAATACACTTTTATTCAAGTTTATATATTGATAAAAATAGTTGGGCAAATTACAAAAAAAAACTCAAATTTTGTAAAAAGTCTTAGTTTTGTCATAAATTTTGTTTTGTAACAAAAAAAACCATAAATTTTCTAAAATGTCTCAAAAATGACCTCCGTTATAACTTCCGTCAATTTTTACTGCTGATAGTGGGTCCCTTTAACAGTCCACGTAGGTCACACGTAGGCAAAAATTGACGGAAGTTATAACAGAGGTCATTTTTGAGACATTTTAGAAAATTTATGGTTTTTTCTGTTACAAAACAAAATTTAGGACAAAATTGAGACATTTTACAAAACTTGGGTTTTTTTTTGTAATTTACCCAAAATAGTTTATTGGACCCGCGTGGCTGCACACAATTTTTTAAACAAACTTTTAATATAAAAATTAAATGTGAAAACTGTAATTTGTATAAATTTATAATTTATATCAACATGTAAAATTAGTGTTGTCAGAACCGGACCGGATGATGAACCGAAAGAAGTATGGGTTCATGGATTTATGGGTCCAACCGGAGGTCCGATGGGTCGAACCGCACGTTTAATTAGAATAAAATAAGTATTCATATTATTAAAAAATTATGATAATTATGATAGAAGTACGATGATTTCAAAGAAATATAAGGATATTGTAAGAAAATGTCTATATTTAATATTTCTTACTCCAAAATAAATGTTGAATTTTAATAAGTACTTTAAAGTGGGGTTAAAAGAACAAGAAAGTAGTAATGGCTTGGTTTGTAGCATGCTAGTATGGGAAGTAAGGGGTCATGGGTTCAAATCCTTATACAACCCAATAATTTTTAAATTAAAAAAACTAAATAGAAAATTCATAGAACCGATTGGTTCAATGGGTTCGATGGTTCAAATTTGCAATTTGAATTTTTAAGCAGACCGGACCGGACATGGTGCCGGTTCTCGGTCCAACCGATCATCGGCCGGTTCTGATAACAATGTGTAAAAGTTTATATTTATATTGTATAAACTTTAATGTGGTAAATCCGTACTTGTGATAGAAAAATACATATCAAAAGTTCTTAAATAAAGAATTCATGTAATACATACATCATTGCAATTATCAATTTAATTTCTAGAATAATCTATTTAAAATTTAAATACCTCTAGATCAAATCGTTAGTCTTATTTGATGAAAGAATAATATCTTAAGGCCTATCAAAACTTTTAAACTTCACTATTTGCTTCTTTTTATTATAACTAATAGTTCATATATTAATTTTATTAAATTTGAATACTTGAAGATAAAATGACCTAATCATTTGAATGAAAAATTTACTTAATCAAGTGTTTATAGGATTAGTTATAATTCTAATTGATTTTAACTTTATCTAATTATAAATGAATTTTTTTATTTTCTTAATTATGAATATATTTATTTATTAATGAAATGACAATATATGATCAAAAATTTAAAATATTCATTTCTTTGAATATTTTCTTTATATTCATAGGTATTGTTATTAATTATAATGTTAACTATTATATTTAAATTTTTTATGTAGTACAGTGACATATGAACAATAATGGATTCACAGTTTTGCCTTTATTTTTTTTTGAATTTAGTGGAAAAAAAATGGAAATGAAACCAAAATTGATGGCTTAAATCTCATCGACACAAATTAAGTACATCGAGAACTCAAATTGCTTGCACAAAAAATGGAAAATCATTCCACTAAATCGTTTGGAATGAAAAGATACAAGATTGGAAAAGGTTACGAAACGAAAGAATGATGTCATTAAGCAGAAGGCTAAGAACTGGGCTCATGGTGACAGAATGGACACTAGCGGCAAAATGGGACCGTGGGACATCAAAGAATGGGCTGGCCATTTTTAGACAGTGGAATAGTCGAGAAATGAACTAGATAGCGAGTAACCCATTATTAAGCCTAGGTCAAATCACTGGAATAGAAGAAGCAGCAGGAACGGGCCTAGGATTTGAATTTAGGAAAGCGAGATTTTAGAGGGATTGAATAGTAAAATATTTCATCAAAATTTGAAAAATTATAATATATATATATATATATATAGATAGATTTTCTTAAAGAGTGAAAATTCTGGGGGAGGAGGATCCTGCAAAACGGTTTGGGCATCAACTTGAATTTTTTTTTTTTAAGGATAGTATGTTATTCACCTTAGGAAGCAGGGTTTCTTAAAGCATTTTATTCGATTGGTCTATTTCGGTCGAGCAAATTTAATTGAAAGATAAAATATGTCAAAACACCTACGAAAGAATGACATTTCCCAAAATGATTTTTGCACGACAAATTTAAAAGAGCAGAGAGAGAAAAAGGAGGTACTCATTTCAACATTTATATTACATATAACTGATGAACTATTTTATTGATAGGGATATTAGTGATGAACTAAGTAATAAGAGATTCAAGGTCCGAATCTTTTTGAGGAAAGTAACAGAGCTCCGTATCTTTCTCCAAAGATATCTACCGGTGAAACCGATCCAGGCGAGGCTCGAATTGCATTTTCTGAGAGGTAGCCGATGAAAGTTTGCATAGGATAATGGTGATTAATATCTAGGTGAGGATGACCTTAAGGATGTATCCGTACGCTGGCAGTTATCCAGGGAATTACTCCCATCCATTCGAAGCATTGATAGTGATAAAATTATAATATAGAATAGAATACTAAATTCGCCTAAATATTGTCACAAATTGAATATTACATAAATGCGGATAATTATGGCCAATGAAAATGTTTTGAAAATCATCGTAAGATGGAAAGACTTAGATAGTCCGAAATGGTTGGGGCTTTGAGAGTGGAGAAGGACGTGAGGTTGGTAAAGGTCAGGACAGTTAAATTGTATCGCAAGCGATACGAGCAGAAGGAGTTGTCGATATCGCAAGCAAAAATTTTAATAAATTTTAGTCGTAGTTTCAATTTAATCTTTACAATTGATCATAGATAAGTAAAATGATATATGTTATAATTTGATTAGCAGGTCACAAAGGTTCAACGTTTTACCTAATGATGAAATGAAAAATAACGGTTAAAATTCGCCATAAACAAAACCATTTGAAAAGTACATGCGTGGACCGACAATCTTTTATTTTTTGGCAGTTTTTAAGTAAAGACACCAAAGTGGGAAGGTTTACAATAATATTAACCTATCAAGAGAGGACTACTAGGACCTCGATCATTAACGGTTCAAGAGATAAAAGGGAGAACTTTTTGGATAAAAAACTTGGCAAACAAAATATGATTGTAGAAAAAGAAAAGGATATATATATAAATATATTACATCATTTGCTAATATATTCTGAATCTTAAAGAATCCAGCTAGTTCAGATTCAAACTAAGTAAATACATCATATATATGTATATATAAATATACTACCGGAAAAAAAATAATCAAATATGACATCGAGTTATGATGAACACTTAGTAAAATAGTGCAAATGTTTAGTAATTCGGTTCAAGTGTTTGATACTTTTGTTATTTGTGATGAATCATATAAGATACTAAACACCTAAATTGGATGTGGAAGTAAAATATATTTATACTAATCACGATTACTAAAAATATTAAATATATGAACTTAATTATTAATCGCTTAAATTGAAAATGCCCAACGTGTTACGATCACTTGACGTCAAACTAGAAACACCCATATATTACAGTTCATAAATGATGCATCCTTTGTTTTTGGATTGCCCCTCAACCATAACTGATGAAGTTGTCAAATTTATTTCTGAACGAGGGGACCCAGAGTAGACAAGTGACCAACGTGTGGATGTACTGCAACACATAGATAGGGCCCCACCCCATGTTATAATTGACCGGCACATACAGTAGTCAATTCCCTAGTTATTGATGTTATTATTAATTGAGATATAAAATTTTCACAAAAAAAATAAAGTTACAATTTCAAAATTTTACTAAAATGAGACATGTAGGTGTTCTTCTCTTTGTTTTGCTTTTCTTGATTACAATTCTGTCGATTCCACACATATTTGAAGTGTCATCTCGACTTAATATTTGAGAGCACCTCATGGTTAGAATCAAATAGATGGATTAGTTTTAGCCACGCTACTTAAAAAAGGGGCTTTGCTGAAGCTTTTTGAGACTTTTTCGAATGTTTTTAGCATTGACAAAAATACTCCGACGCTTTTGCCATGTACGAGTGTCCCTAGTATCACTGTTAGTAAAGCTTCTTGATGCTTCTCAAATAAAAGGTCGGAAAATTTGTTCTAAGTTAACGCTTAAATAAGGTCTTTGCCCACGCTTTGAAGCATAGTACACGTTTAAAATTACAATTATATTGCATAGTTATTTAAGTTGTTTCATTTGATCCGTGCATAATGCAAGTGTACAAATCTATCTATAATTATAAAAGCCGAAACGCCGTACAGTGTCACATAAGACATAAGCATCTTATGGTTGAGTGATTCTTGAAGTTTTCACTGATCACGATGCAAAAAATGGTGTAATATCATTGAGCCACATCATTCATTGAACTCTAAAGGATTTTCAGTTATAGGAGATGAAAAGTCATATATTACAGTCTTATGATTAAAATTTTAAAAAATAATTTATGTTTATAAACGTCTTTAACATTTTCACATAACCAAAATACAAACTTTCATATTCTACGAGCTACGAAAATCTAATTTCTATTGAAAGTACATAAATATTCAACTAACTATTTGGGAGGATTTCATCAACTCAAGTATGAGAAGAAAAGAAGTTTAATCGAAATTGGTAGAAATAAATTTTAATTAAATATATGGTCACGATTAAAAAAATAACAACTTACTTATAAGTACGTATTAAAAAAAATCCTTGTAAACAAACTTTGCTTATGCAACCATGAACGAACTTTTGTTAGTTGTGAATATTTTATATCAATTATAAATTTATTTCATAAGACAACAATCTTTTCTATGTATGTGTGGGCCCTTCATTTAGTTATTAATTGATGATAAAATGAAAATCAAGTTATAGGATATCGAACTCCAAACAATACCAAGTAAGATGTAGGTAGTTCATGGTTTGGTGACTCTTGAAGTTCCTACCAATCACAATGCGAAAAATGATATAGTATTATTGAGCTATATCATCATCATGGAATTTTAAAAGTTCTTCAGTTGCGGAAGATGAAGAGTTGTCTAATATAGTCTTAAGAATAAAATTTTTAAAAAATAGTTATTTTTTATACGTGTTCTTACTATATTCACATTAACAAAGCAAAAGCTTTCGTACTTAACGAACTACGAAAATCAATTTTTTTTTAAAAGCACAAAAAATATTCAATTAACTATTTTACTGGGCAACATCAACCTATTTGAGAACCAAGATTAAGAACTTTAATTAAAATATGATTAATAAGAAATAAACCATAGCTAAATATATATGGTCACAAATTCCAAAAAAAAATTATAACAACTTGCTTAAAAAACAATTCCTTATAATCAACTCTGTTAATGCTATCCTGGACGAATTTTTGTTATCCGTGAATATTTTATATCATCTATAAACTTATGCCGTAAGTGATTAACCATCTTTTTAATACTATCTAGTGCATACGCGTGAACCCTACTTCTAATTGCCCTAATTATGCATAGAGAGAGAGAGAGAGAGAGAGAGAGAGAGAGAGAGAGAGGAAGTTCAATAATGGCTTAGTCTGACGGAAGGGAATGACAGTCACGACTATTGTGTCCGCCGGGCAACAGACATCAAACGCTCCTTCACCCCTTTTTCCTTTTTCCCACAAACGCAGTAAACACCATATCCACCGTCTTGAAGGTCATGTTGCTGTGCACATGCATGGAAAAATTTGTTTGACCACTCCAACTCGTGACAGTTATTATGGAGCAAATATTCGGTGGCTATGATGGGATTGAAGAAAAATCTATGGCAGCTAGTTTTGGAGCATCACACCCTCTTAGTTTGCAATTACATCATATCTTGCTCACTACTAGATCCGCGCTCAGCGACTAGACGTGCTGGCCCAAGATCCTCGACTGGTCTGGGCTTTCTTCTACATGGGATCTCTTAGGTTCCAGAAGTAAGATGTACTTTCCTAATTGATTGAGGTAACATCCGGCGAGTATCCTCAGAATATATCTGAATTCAGATATCTCAGAAATATCCCTAAATATCCTCCTCTTATATAAGCATAGTTAGGTATGTATTTATTAATTAGTTTATCACTAAACTGATTTAAGCATCGGATGGGGAAATCGAAGAACACTCTCGACGCCCCGTCGAGTAGGTTAGCTTGGGGAACCACTCGTGTTGATCAGATCGTGAAAACGATCAAGACCTGAAGCTCGGATCCTGACTCCATCATATTAAAATAGGAAAATTTGTATAGGGAGACTAAGAAGAGTTTTTTCCTAAAATTAGACTTCTTTTTAAAATTTATTCCCAAACTAGACTTGGTTTGCAATATAGACTTCTTTATGTGGAATCATTTCAATACAATCCCTATTCTGTAAAGTCTCTTGAAAACACCCTTAAAAAGTATAAACGGATGACCATTAAAAAAATTAGCCGTTTTGCCAATTCGGTTAACCTGTTACTCGAGTTTTTAAAAAATAATGAATTCTAGATAGAAATTAACCGGATCAGCTATTTTGGACAAAATTCTTAAGATTCAAGCATGAATTGAAGCCAAGTTCCTTACCCTTAAAGATACTCCTACGTTTTATTTACAACACTCGTTTTCCCGATTCGTTTAATTGAAATCCATATAAAAATTAATCGGGTTCGGCCATGTTAGATGCAACTTTTAAGAGTCAAACGTAAATTGAAGTTGATTTTTGTGGACTTTTAGTTTTGTTAATTTAATTTTCAATTATTTTTACGAGTTAAATGATTTTAGTTATTTTCCTGAATTTTATTTAATCATTTTAATATTTTATGTTTTTTAAATTATTTATTATTAAAAATTAGTGAACTATGAGTAAGCGCGGATTGTAGTAAGTCACTAATCAATTATCGGTTATACACTGAATTGAAGTAGAATTGATTCTCAACCTACATCCTTGATTTTTTTTAACCGAACATACCCACTCTCGGGAATTTGTGGATGAGCAAACATTTAAGGATTTAATTAAAGATGAATGGTTTATTCGCTTTTCACCTATCCTCTATTGCGTTAAGGACTTCAATCAAGCAAACTAAATTGTTTTGGGAATATATGTAAAAACAAGAATAATGTTACCTGCTTTTTTTGGGTCAAGACTTAAATAAAAAAAATAAAATATTTTGAGGAATGTAAATAAATTAATAAAATAATGTAAGTCTATCAGGGTAATTAATTTGTAAAGAAGTATGTTATAGGAAATATTTTGTCAAAAAAAATCTAATTTGGGCGAAAGCTCGACTAAGGAAGTGTAATTTTTTTTCACCGAAAAAAGAGGAAGTACAATTTCAGTACTCAATCTTTGGCTGTTTCTCTTTTTCTTTTTTGTCCTTTCTCTCTTTTTCTAATTACTTTAGTCCTCGATAATGCAACTTCAATTCATTGTTCGGTCAAAATCGTACGCTGTAGATGAAGGACCGATCATGGAATGCGAGAGGTGGTGGCCAAGCCAATCAAGAAACAAAGATAATCATATCTTTCTCATTGATATCTTACAAGAAAAAACAATTAAACGAGTTAAAAAAATCAAAGAGGATTAGTTTAGCGCGCACGCCTTAATCTGATAATTAAGAAATTTTCAATTGAA
The DNA here is from genome assembly GCF_007655135.1 of Punica granatum. Taxonomy (NCBI): domain Eukaryota; kingdom Viridiplantae; phylum Streptophyta; class Magnoliopsida; order Myrtales; family Lythraceae; genus Punica; species Punica granatum. The sequence goes on along the minus strand of NC_045131.1, from coordinate 14,276,548 downwards.
TATTAGTTGTTGAACTATATGTATTCGTTTATTAGTTATTTTAGATTTTTATTTCATTATACTATCATTTTGTTGAATAAAATTGAGGATTTTGTCTTAATAGAATTTTAAAAATTATTTTATTAGAAAAATTTTTGATTATCAAAATGATAAATATGTAAATGAATCTTTGCCAATAATTCTCGAATTAATTATTTATAATTGTAATGTAAAATTTACCATGTTTATATTCGTGGGGTTAAAAAAAAGTGAATTGTAATTTAACAGAAACTCTCTAATCCATATCAATTATTATATTCAACTTAGTTTCATATTATGAAATTTTTTGAATAAAATTCGTGTTACGCCACGATCCAACAACCTAGTTCATTTATATACAGGCCTATGAGTCTTCTTATATAACTATGAAAAAAATATTATTTAGTTGTCAAGAAAACTTTGCGTTTTTCAAAATATATAATGAGACCTTTATTTAAACATAAATCGTGAAAATCATTTATATTCAAGGAAAATTTTAATAGTTATTCGTTACAATCAAGAAATGAAGAAAATTTGGTGCTTAAGCCCATTGTCCCTTGATGGTCCCCTTGCCATTCAAATTAGGGCTTAATGATGGTGGAGCTCAATCCAGCGGGTGCAATAACCTGCAATTATATATAGTGTGAAATAACTTTCATGCACCATCAATATTTCGCTGTTGGTTAATCGTTACAATCAAGAAATGAGAAAATTCGGTGCTTCAAGTCTATTGTCACTTGATGGTCCGTTAAATGATGGTGGAGCTCAATCCAGCTGGTGCAATAACCTGCAATTAGAGTGTAAAATAACTTTCATCAACAATATTTCGATGTGGAACAATAACTTTCAACATTCGCTTCCACGTAACAAAGTGTGACTTGACACATTACATATACGTGTCACGTGGACTTGAGCACCCACTCTCAAGAATTGAGTATGAGCTAGAACCATTTCTGTGCTCAGATATAACTAGAGGTGGCATTTCTTTTTTCTACACCTCGGGTAAGAGTAGGAGGAGGGTATAAATGACAACGAGATGGGCTTTCTCTTCGCACTCGGACTTACCAATATTGATGGCCATGAGGCGGTCTTTTCCTCTTCTGTGTTCGGGCAAAAACTAGCCACTAATTCCACACTCTGACTGGATTTAGGTGGTGTTTGATAACTTAAGTGCTTAAAAATTAAGCACTTAATTAGTTAAGGAAAGAAATGCATAGGAAGAATGAAGGAATGAATAAGGATACATCAATAAGTGAAGAATGACTCATTTCATTAAGTTAAAATTTTCTACTTATTTCATTAAGTGATTATTTGCTTGATGATTAAGTAATTTAGACCTTTATCTATCATCTTTCCATCTTTCTTATATTCATTTTCTCTTATAATTAACTTATAACTAACTTTTAAGTACTTATTTAATTAAGTTGAAACAAATGCGTTAGACTTGATGTAGTGTGAACACACTCAGGCGCATGAATGCGTAACCGGCTCCGATATTGGCAAATATCCACACATTGGCCCTATCAGAGATTATACTAATTTCTAATCTAAAAATTCAAGCTGACGTGTTGTAATACTGAATCTTTTGAGAAACCATGGATTTCTGATCAATATCTCAATATATGACACTCAACACGTAGCGAGCATTTTTTTAATAAATAAAAAGAAAAATCAATCTATCATGCATGGCTAGTTCTTTGGAGTAGATAACCTAAGACTGATCAATGGCTTCTTAACCAAATATAACAGAACTTAGGCGGTGCTCATTTCAAATTAATTTTAAGTACTGAATTATGAAGTATTAAATGTAGTGAGTTCTTATTTAATTATGTTAATCTTGTTTGGCAAGAGAAAAAAATATAATAAGATGAAATAGGTGCAAATCTTTGCTCTTTTTTTTCCCACTTTAGGCCGCATAAATAAAATTGTATTTTCTTTTTTAAAACATTCTCAATAACAAACATATCAAAAGAAATGTAACACAGTGCCACAGACTCTCGCCTAATAATCAAGAGATTTTAGATTTAATACTTAATTGGACTATCCGTGCCTCTATATTAATTATTGAAAATTTTATTTTATTGTATTCAACTCATGAACCTCCTTCATAACTGAAAAAAAATTCTTTTGGAAAGAAAAAGATTTAATGATTTGAGAAGCACCACCACTACCATCTTTGAAGAGGAATTGGCGGCCTTAATGCTTGTAGATGACCACCATCAAGCATTGGTGATTGGGGTTGGGGTCACCACCGACCATAACAGTCTCACTTGCTCTCCTCTTGCAAAGAGCGAGGGAGAGAAATTTGAGCGATGGGGCCCCATAGTGGATTGCTATGGTCCCTAGTGACATCATCAATGCACCAGAGGCTGCTATCGATCGAGCCCCTTGGTTCTCCCTCTCTCTCACTTCACAAGAGTACAGAGAGAGAGAGAGAGGAGGCATTGCGAGGAGGCATGGTCAATCATCGGCCCCACCGTTCCTTTTCCTGAACCGCTCTTTATCTCTCCCTTTCTCTTCTCTCTCCTGTCTATGAGAATCGGATTTGATATGTAATTAAAAAAAATGTGCAAAGGTACCGCTGTAAATTTGAAAAGAACTTAATTTATAGAGTGATTAAGAGAAAAAGAAAGAAAAAGAGTTTCCTGGTCACTTAATGATAAAGTGCCTTTTTTTGGCGTGAAATACGGGCCGAAGCCCAAATAACAAAGTACCTTTTTTAACTTAAATTATTAAGTCATATCAAATCTCTTTAAATTTATCAAACAAGTTAATCAAATTAAATTTATCAAACAAGTTGAATCAAATTAAACGTAATTTCAACCTTTAATCTGTATTATCTTACTTAAGTGGTCATTTTGCTCCTGTTGTGCAATTATTTCAAATCAATATTAATTCACCTCGCTCTTACTCTTGGGGTCTACTAATTATGTAATTGATGCATTTTATCAAATTATTTGGAATAAGATTATTTTTTAATCACCGCAAAACTATGTGGAAAGTCTTGTATACCACGTGTTATTATATCACAAGACAATTTTTTTTTTTTTTTTAGACTATACCATTTCCAAAATTTATAACAACTGGTGCTGATATGTTTAACACCAATTGATTTGTGATACATGTCACATGATATGTCCGTTATATATAAGACTTTCTCCTATTCGGATCCACATAGTAGACAATGTTGAAGCAATGTGGCAACCCCAGGGGCTGGAGGGGAAGTTGTCGTTCAATGTGAAAATAAGATCTTCTAAATAAAAATTATATCAGTGACTTTTGCATCAAAGTCTTGAAATTTTTCCAGATAAGTGATGATTTTATTTAAAAACCGAGCTAAAAATCCGAGTACCGCACCCATTGGATAAGCCTCATGACCGCTCATCCAAGTACACATACACTTCAAATCCACTAAACAGCAAGGCCTATTACAATAAAAACGTCATATTAGAATTTCCCTACAAACTACCCCACGTCGTCCCTTCAAATCCCATAATCCAAACAAAGCCTAAAGGGCCACAAGCAGTACTTCAACCATAAGCTCTGCAGCTCCCAAGCTCTGAGCAATCAAAACAAAAGGACCCCTGCAAGCTTGTAAGAGTAGTTGGGAGAATGGACACCACTCCGAGCTTCACTCAGTAAACAACTTGGCTGAATTATAGCAGGAACAGAAGGCTCAGAATATTTATTCTCTGTGTATGCTTTAGTTTTTACTAAACCCCGAGCATATAACATTAGCGTTAATCATGCACATGTTCAACTCGGAAAATTCGAGCAGCAATATATTAACTGGTTGTTGAGCCCAGATTACTTTCGATTAACGTGATTGGGGCTGTTACCACCAGCACGGTGGTCTAGTGGTTAAGCATCATGCGCTCCACTTGAACATCACAAGTTCGAACCTCACTGAGGACGTAGAACTCGCCACTATGTGGGTGCATTATAGGATGGCGGTAGCTGGCCCATAATACTTGATCCAGTGGGCCTTGGACTTAATTCACTAGTATGTTGGTGGGGCTGCAGTGATCAAGTTGAACAAAAGTTTTAGCGAGCTATGGCGAAAGGAACATTCCATGGCGGTTAGGTTCCCTTAGTTTGGGCAGCTACAGCGGGTTAATTAGCCGACCTAGCCTTTAATTTAGCAAAAAAAAAAACGTGATTGGGGCTGTTATGAATTTGGATATAGAGATGTGAACTTGAAAATTCTTTTTTTTTTTCAATAGAAAGACTACACACGTATGGGTGACTTATGACATTTCAATTATGTGCTTTTATGAACTTTTATGACACTCAATCATCGAATTAATTGGGAGTGGGATCGGATCGGTCAGAACTAATATTGCGTGTTAATCGGCAAATCCCTGGTGATCATATTGCTGCAAAACTTTGGTAAAACTAACTGGCAAAATCATTAGGAACTGCAGATTTAAGATGGGATGATGGAAGCTCCCGACAGACACAGTAAACCCAAAAAAGGCAGTATTCCTTCGCCTCACCAGACCCCCATAAAGCAAAGAGATTCAACAGAAAGAAAACATCTCTCTCTCTCTACAATAAAATCTTTTGCTATTTTGGCTTTGTGTCTTTTGACTCGAATCCCCACAATTTTGCAGTTGAATTATACAATCTTCCTCTCATCCGGTCGTGGTCTGGCCTGGCCTGGCCTGCACAGCTGAGTTGAGGAGATAGCCGCCGGCGATGGGCGGCGCATATCACCGCCACTGCCGCCTTCAACATTTGGTGACTGCCACCGCGGCCCTCACTCTCCTCCTATTCGCCTCCGCTTCCGCCCTCTCCCTTAACCAACTCAGTAAGCACACACTTGGAAACATGGTATAACTTATCCTAGGAAGTCGAACCTGGCCTAGCGCCACATCCGTATGGTTCTTCCAAATTCAAATCATTCTTATGTATATCGAGTTGCTAATAGTGTTCGTAACAGGAAGTCGAGAAGCAGGAGAGCCCGAGAAGAAGCTAACAATCAGGAGCGGTAGTGGGGCAGCCGTGCAGCAGAGACTGAGAACAGTTGGGCCGGGGTCGTCGCCTCCGAGTTGCCGGTCAAAGTGCGGGAAGTGCTCCCCGTGTAAGCCGGTCCATGTCCCGATCCACCCGGGAGTGAGCCTGCCGCTGGAGTACTACCCCGAAGCCTGGCGCTGCAAGTGCGGCAACAAGCTCTTCATGCCTTGAAAACCGAACGGCTTGTCAGTCGGGAGACTACGATCTGCGCGATTCTGTATCTTTGTACTCGTCGACGTCATCCCATCCGTCCTTCGTCCCGGGATGCAATATATTTTCAACTGTTCGAGTCAGCAGTTTTCTGAATTTGGAAGCTGAGAACATAAATGCAATATCTGACAATATTTCCTCGTTATGCGCTCTGTGTATTTTGCACATGTCATGTTGATCTGTAACTAAATAGAGATACATATGTGACTGATTCTAATGGCTTCAATATTGATATCCATTTGCCTTGCAAATAGATGAGTTTATGTGAAACACGAATAACTGAAAAGACCAGCTTTAGGCCAATAAGATTTGCCTCGTGGTTAAAGAGCGACTTCTTGTGATCAGACTTATCTGTTTTATGAACTTGTGGAGTGTTCATGTCGACCCTAAGATTAATCGAACGAAATCTGAACACCGTCGTTATAGATAAGATACAATATAGATCAAATCACGCAATTATTGTTTGATGTAATATATGATGTAATAGGGAGTTAATCATGTGCTCTATATGACGTTGCGCTGTAAAAATAGTAAATTCAGTAATTATGTGACACGCAATCATGTTAAACTTTTCGTTATGCTATAAAGTGACAATTCTACTCTCGTCTTTTCATTAGGAATTTAGTGCTAATCATGATTTGTTGATTCAAGTGATGCAACATCTCTTATCCTTAAATAAGAAATCTCAAGTTTTTTTAGTTTTATAAGTGGAGAAATTCCACAATTACAATAGTTTTATCATTTAGTGAGTTAATTGAAGTTCGAATCTAAATTAGTCGGTGCTCATTAAAATTCAAATACAGAAAAGATTCAAAATTTAGTAATTTGAACATAATGGATAAACTAGTTGATTGTGCCCTAAATTTGGCAACATTGTTTAAGTTTCACAAGTGGTTAGTGATTTTAATCTCATATAATAAGTTAAGAATATCTTATTCGTAATCTCTATAAACGGAAAGTTTAATATGACCATGCGTAATGTGACACACAGTCATCCTGTCCGTTCATCTGCGGCTCCCATACAGGGCCCACGCGTGATGAACAGTCATGATCCGTTGTTATGTGATACCGGGTCATGTTAGACTTTCCGTCTCTATAAAATATTTTATTGATTTGTTGTGTATATAAACTATCACTAATAATATCCATAAAAAGTTATCAATAATAATAGTTTTCCATCATAATGTGAATAACGATGAAATTTTTTTGTCTTTCGGTCTGATAATGATGAAAATATTTACGAATCACCCGCAAGGATCCGCTGTCATCCTCCCCTTCTTTCTCTCTACTGAGGAAAATAGAACCCTAATCGCAGGCCACCTCACTGGCGTGTCCAGCTCCACCGCCACCGAGATCGGAAAGCCGGGTCCTCCGTCTATCTCCCGGTTGTCTTCGTTCTCGGTGGCTCCTTCTCCTCCTCACTCTTCTCACTCCTCGGATAGATGAGGGCTCGACTTAGGCAAGGACGTTGTCGCTGATCGTCGCCTCAGCTGTCGATCAAGGTCGCGGCTCGGCCACTGGTCATCCACTGAACGAGTGGCGGGTTATTTTTTTGATGAATAACGAGTCGCGGGTTAAGGTGCTCCTTTGCGAAGGCCACAGTGCTCCATCTACGTTGGGTCACTGGCCTCAACTTCTGACCTCAGCTACGGCGGGTTCCATCGGCCTCTCCAGTCGAGGGTCTCGCCGGCCTCATTTTTTTATCTTTGCAAGGACACTACCCGGAGGGCTCTTCCACGGCCCCACCATGGCAAGCTCATCAGTCTTGGTTGCAGCAAATACCTCAGCCCTTGCAGCCCACAGCCCGTTATCGATGGAGCTGTTAGGTGTCTTTAGATCCAGATCTGAGGTGGAGGAGGTCATGGATGGCCTCCCGTAGGTCGCAGCTGCCCTCCTCTACATCCTCTCCGTCTTTCCGGCGTGGCGTGTTCGAGGCAGTCTACCGCTCCCCTTCTGGGACAGCGCCTACGCCCTTCCCGACTTGTGGCGGCAAGAGGAGGCGACTGATATCTCCATATTTGCCGGCGAAAGCAACTGCAAGGGTCTTGCAGCCTCCTGACCGAGCCGGCCCGCCTACTGCCCGCCTCTTGACCAACGACGCCGCCTGACTGGCCTGACCAAGGACTCTTGATGCCATGATTTGAATATTTTTGGTTGATTCGTTGGTTTGAACCGATTAAGGAAATCAAGCTGCATTGGTTTGACGGTATGGGGATTGAATTGATTAGGGGTTGGTTGATTGATTTGGTCTACTGGCTGTGATCTGTGAAGGGTGTCTGCACTGAGTGCCACGGACTCCTCTTGGCTCTACTCCTGTTTGGACTCCGGTTTCCGGTATTGATTGAGGTTATATAGAGTTTAGTCTCAAAAGGTCGAGAACAAACTGTAATTAGAAAGATTTTTTGCAATTATATCTGTATTTATTGTATGTGTATATGTCACATTTATATTTTTTTTTATGGTGATTCCAGTGAATTTGCTATATTTTTCTGTCTTTATAGTCGTCCTTTTGAATATTTTATCTTGTATTCGTTTTTGATATCAATTCACATTCTTTGATTTGCTGAGCCAAAAAATATGAAAGCATTTAGATTATGTTGATATTAATATCCTTGGGAACATAATGAGTTATATCAATTATATCGGTAGGTTTGTTACATGAAAAGACTTTCATTTCACTACATAAATTCCATGCCAGCTCCTAGTAGAAAGCTGAAAGGAGTCCAGTCCTAACGTATCCTACCTTGATGGTTTCAAGTGCTCGCCTAGGGTTGAGTCCGGGGATTTAATGATGGACCTAAAAAGCCACCCGCCTACAAGACACCTTGTGCCCAATCAATCCGAATAACTCTTACATCCTCTGTATTATTGCGGTGGTCGGCGAAGAATTAGTTGATACTTATATTTCAAATATCGTCATTACTTCTTCTCCAAGAAAAAAAGTTCACGACTCATGAAGCTTGTACCTCTACACTACACTGTTTCATCGTACTTTTGGCCACTCCGAAAAATTCCCCACTGCTCTTGTAGGAGTCAAGGCTGTCTCCGTGTCACAGCTCCGGCATGGCTAGTCATCTTATCGAACCAGCTATTGATCATCACCTTAATAAGCTATAGCGTCATCTTGTTATAAGCTGATGCACAAATGATGATCAATATCGGCAAATAAGTTGAAAACATCATATAATCCCACCAAAGGATAAAAACGGAATAAAATGGAATAATTGTTTGATATTTTTTAATCCAACAACACAAATACGTCCTTGAATTATAATTGGCATGTTCAAAGGTATGCATGTGAGTAAAAGAGATAGGGTATCCATCCATTACTGTTAGTAGAGTTTTCCATAGAAAAGAGGAAATAATATATATTGCGTTTGGTTATTATTAGATTTTAATTTTGAAAAAAAAGTGGTATAAATGAGATTCACCATTTGATTTTGTATGAGTTATGTTGTTTTATTGTGGAAAAAAGTGATATAAATGGAATTCACTCTTTGACTTTATATGAATTATTTTATTTTGTAACGTGTAAAATTAAACTAGAATTGTAATTTTAAAATAACACTCACTAATCAAAGAAGGCAATAGGATGAGAGATGAGGACAGAGCTATTTGCAGCCTTCTCTGCGGCCCCTTTCTTCGCAATCTCTAGCCTCTCCATAGGAATAACACCCTATTCATTCATCATTATTTCTCTTTTGCAATTATTTAGGCTTTTCTTTTTAAAATAATGTAAGAACAAAAAAAGCATGCCTGAAGGCCTGCAAAAAAATCTTCATTTGCAGATGTATATCCCTCGGAATTTTAACTATATTACATACATATACATACATCTTCCATTTTCATTCTCACTAGCAAAGGGGCTCGCACGATGCCGCTGATCTTAAAAAAAAATCTCTGTTAAGAATATTTTCATAAGTAGAAATGCGAAAAATGCTATTTGTAATATTGAAAAGTATATAATTTTAATAAATTAATATCGCGTGAATTATTTTAAAATTGATATAACATTCTAAATTTGAAACCGTGTTAGTTTAATAAATATATAGACTTGGAGGAAAAGGTGAGAAACTTAATTAGATAACATGATAAGAAAGTATAAAATTGCAAAAGTTTATGTAAAATTATAAATATAGAGATATAATTAATTTTACGAAAATTAAAATATTAATTCATGCTTTATAGATATTACTATACCATATCAATTTGTATTATACATAGAATTGCCACTATATTTATTAGGATATAATTCTACTTAATTGCTCGGCATTAAATATCTCATATTTTATTTTATATGTTACTATTATAACTTGTCCTTACTGCAACATATTTCATTTGGTCCCAATAGTTTTTTGGCACATGATATCGTGCTAGAATGTATTCAAATATTATGAGGATTCTTTATTTTTTGTGTAAAATTATAAGGATTCTTTTCATTTAGTAATAAAAAGTAAAAATATATGTGGTGCATTATAGTGTTTGCAAATATGCATCATAATATAATAATACGACAAACCCCTAAGTACGAAATCTTATAATAGTTATAATATTTATTAAGTACAAATTTAATTGAAAACTCATCATTGAGAACTCCGTTAATTTTAAATCATCTTCAAAATTATTTTAAAGCATCTTGCAACCATAACCAACCCAAGCGAGAATTTTCAATAGGCTGAAGTAACATTGCATTTCACCAAAAATTAGTGGTGATTTAAAATAAAATTTTTATATTTAGGTAAATAAATTATTAAAATATATATATATATATATATATATGTATATGTATATGTATACAAGCCTAGATGAGATTATAAACATATATAAAAAAATCAAAATAAAAAAGCAAAAATTTATTAGCTTGACATGTGTCCACTCAAACAAGAGATTTAGTTTTATTTATCGATAGATATAGATTATAGATAGATATTGTGTGCATAATATAACAATTGGCACATTTTAATACAACTGCTAAATCATGCTATAATATAATCTATATGTAGTAATTTAAAATATTTTCAAGAGAGCCTTCCATTTGAGCTTTCAAAAGATTTCAATTTGAGTGATGAGGAACTTCGAGAGACAATCTATCAGCTCGTGATTGATCTCTGATTCACGTCCCTTATTAATATATAGGTAAACCTTCTGCTATGTTTGTTTACTAAATCATATTTAACTTATTTACTTTATTTTTCATCAATTCAACAATATAATTATTACTTTTCTATTTTTTTAAAAATTCTCTTTCATACTTTTCCTTATATATTATTACAATTAAATTTTTAATACTAAATCTTCTCAACTATTCAATATTTTTTCCTTAATTTCAACACTTTTATCAATTCAATAGTGCAATCATTACTTTTTTTTATTTTTTTCTTCAAATTCTCTCACATATTTTTTTCCAATTACTTTTGTCTTCATTTCCTTAATTCATATTAAATTAAATTAAATAAAACTTAATTTCTTTACCAAATACAATATAAATGATTTTACATTGGGCAAAAAAATGATTTTACATTTTATTGAAAATCCAATAGTATCATCAAACAATGAAGTAGATTTGCTAAGCTATCTAGTTACTATATTTTCTAATTTATATTACATAAAATAGTAATTAAAATTTATAAATGTAAAAGCTCTGCGCAATGTGTTGATAAGTAGACCAATTATTTATCATTTTTATCGTTATTTTTTTTTATTATTAGTACGCCTCCGCAGAAAATGGGTCTTGAGGTGACACTTAGGATACACAATGGGACCAACACTTTTTCCTCTGAAACCCTAGCTTTACCCCTAGATTTGCCGCCACCAGTGCGTTCGGCTTTGTCAGGCGCGTCAGGCGGCACGCCTCTTATCAATCTCTCTTCCTCTCTCTGTCCTCGCTATTGCCTCATCGCTCCCTCCAGCCACAGCTCCCCCGCAACTCCTCTCAGTCGTCGTCTTCTCCTCTACCACCAGCCTGCTCTGTCACCACCCCATTTATCACCGCCTACTCCTCTTCTGCCTTGCCATAGCCTTCAGTCATCTCTCCACCAATGACATCCTCATCCGATCTCGATCCACCGTCATCATCCCACCACAGTTGCTTCATCTTTTAGCTGCCGCCCCACCACGGTAGATTTGCTTGATCTGTTTTGATTGGGTCAGATTCCACCCTACCGCTCAGCTTTGGATTAGATATGGCATTTTTTATCCTTGATCTACTCAAATAAAAACATATCGGTGTAGATTTGATCTGTTCATAGGAATCTGCTGCTGATTGGCCTCAATCTTGTCTTAGACTTGGACTTCTCAACACGTATCGCCGAAGATTAGTGTTGGCCTCTCACACTATCCTCATGTCCACTCCCCATGACAAAAATCTTGGCTTCCTCAGGCTTTGACCATCGACCTATTACCGACGTAGCCCCAAGAACCTTATGTGTTCGGGTTGTTACTCCCCTTGATGGATGTACTGGTGGTCTCTCGATGTTCAGATATTGCGTATGTCTAGTTTTGGTTTAGGCTAATTTGCGATTGAATAGCTTAGATTCCTTGCTTTTCGTTTTATTTTGTTTAATGCGAGGTTTGTTGTGTATTTGCTTTGAATAATGGACGACTCTACAGTCGATCCCTGGGTTGTCTTGTATGCCTTTTTAGGTAACTATCCTGTTGTTCGAGATGCCTTTTCAAGCATCTCTTTGTTTGGGATGCTTCTCCAGGCATCTCTTTGTCCCCAGATGCCTCTTTAGGCATTTCACCCCATGTACATTACTCTGACGTTCAATAAAACTTTACTGTTCACAAAAAAAAGTGACACTTGGAGGGCCATTCTCTTTTTTCTTTGTTTAAAATTCATAAAACAAATAGAAAATGTGATTTCTTTCTTTATTATTATTATTATTATATATATATATAGATAGAATGTCATTGCTTCATTTATATCATTTTATTTTTCAACCTAGAGAAAGGAAAGATCATTTTATTTTTCTTTTCCTTTATTTAGAGTTACATTCGTATTTGCTTTTCGCCCTTTCTTAAATGCCTCGGAAGTAATTTCGAAAGACCTTCTCAAACCTGTTTTTAAATAAGTAGTAAAATTTAAATATTGCTAAAATTTTTCTATTCATAAAATATCTAAGTTCTCGCATGCTTATGGTTTTTAACCCTTCGAACAGATTCTACAGTACATGTAGTGTCTAAATAACTTGAATTCTTTATGCATATATTCCTAACTTGACCCTAAATGGTGTGAATTAGTAATATAAATATGATGTAATTAAATATAACAATAATAGAATCTAATTTCTTCGATTTTACAGTAACTAATTAGACATTTGGGGTCGTATGAACAAACTTAAAGAAGATAGGCAAAACTGAAGGAATATATAGATTTGAGTTGTGCAAAACTAGTTTAATATATGGTTTGACAAAGTAACTGTAAAACCATAACAATTGAAAACTAAAATATGATCTAGCAAAAATTAGAGAAAAACTGAAATGTGGAGTCAAATGGGACATTGTGTTTTCGTTATCTTTTCTTCTATCATATAGCATGTATTATTTTACTTTGCGAAAATTCTCAGACATCTAGTAGCAATTGAGTTCATTGATTTTATGGATTTTGATATTAGCTGTGAATACAGATATGCAGACATGACGTATATCTTGATCGTTACATGTAGTATATATACAATTATTCTTTTTTTTTGGTCGATGGGCAATTTCTCAGCAATGTAGTACATTGAAATTCACCGAAATTAGCATCTCGTTGTTAGGATTGATTAGACATGTGAACAGAATTAGTCTCAAGTTTCAAGCAATAAATTGAGAATATTCATAATCTCGTGAAAAAAAATATATTGTCAAATCAATGTTGTTGATGGCACTGCACGAGCATTTTACCTAGTTATTGCATATAAATATAGAAGTACGCTTATTGTATTCCTAAATATCAAAGAGGGTTTAGTGTGGCTCACATGCCTTGTTTGGAAATAGAGTTGAGTTAAACTCAACTTCATTCCAACTATGTATATATATATATATATATATATATATATTTAATTGGATTGTGATAATAAGGTGGAGAGAGAAAATAAGAAAGTGCGTTCTTGAATTATATAAAAAAATAATGAATAGTTGAGATAAAATAATAATTGTATTGTTGAATTATAAAAAAAGTAATAAATAGTTAAGAAAATTTAGTATTAAAAATTAAATTGAATGGTAGTTAAGATAAAAAAATTGAAGAAAAAGGAAAAAATAATAATTGTATTGTTAAATTGAAGATAAATGGAGTTAAAGTAGAAAAAATTACTCCAAAACCAAACAAGGTATATTTCAAATTCGATACTTATCATGAAACTATTATATTCCTATATTAAATAATAAAAGTACAAATATTAAACGGACACAAGAAATTTTATGGACGAAAATTAAATCCGAAATCTATTACTTCCAGTAGAAGGCTTGTTTGCAATTGTATTACACCACCAATCTCTTGCTCTCCCATTTCATTAGCGTGCATCGCACCAACAACGGAACACTAACAAACCCTAGATATCCTCACTTTTATTTAGGAATATAAGGGGAAAGTATATATATATGTATGTATGTATGTAAGTAATTTGTCATCTATTCGAGATTAATGAAGCATTGTAGCTAGGCAACAATAGTGTCCATCAATCATTGTTCTCTTTACTTGATAAAGAAAGTGAACATTAGATCAACCCAAAGCCTTGTGAAGCTGGCACCACATGATTGGTAATGGGAAAAGAAATAGATATGTCATGTACCACGAAAAACAACGGAATTTATGGATCCATTTATAAATTCATTACACCATATCACTTAAAAAAGATCATCTGTGTCATGCGTCCTCCACAAGCCATGTGACAATGTTTTGTCTCGACCATGCTGAGGCCGAACTAACTATACCCTGAGACCAACGAGTTATTGCTTATTTTTGGATAATTAACGAGCTATCCGTTTAAGTCAACATGTTCTATAAAGGAGATTCTAAGACACAATCAACAAAAACGATTACTTTTTTTTTCCGGTTACTCGAGAACAAAAATAATTACTTCAAACGCATTAAAATAAATTACTAAAAATTTAAGTAAAATTTATGTGTTTTACTATAAAATTATGTAAATTTCTTTGAAATTTATGTAAATTTTTGAATATCATAATCCAATTCTAACTGAATTAATCGAAATCCGTTGAGTTTCCCGAATATCATGATTTACACTAGAAAATTTACTTAAAACAATGGGGTCACCAACCATCATCGAAACCACTTCCTACACCACATGATGGTCGCCTAGCTTGCTCCAGGCCAGTCAAAACTCCCCATAGCTCGGCCACTACCGCCACAGCAATACTGATATCACGGGCAAAGCCAGCTATCCACTGTCCATTTTCATCACGTAGTAACCCTCCCACCCCTGCTGCTCTGGGATTCCCCAATGAGGGCCCGTCTTGATCTTAATCCAATCAGACGGAGGACAAATCCGTCTAATCCACCGCGCAATTCCCATCCCTTCTTAGTACCACCACTTTGAAATTTGTGTACTTTATTTTCATTATTAATAAGTTACTTAAAATTTAAATAGTTTACTATCGACTGAAGTAATTTACATTGATTATATTGTACCATCGATTGCACCATAGACCTTCCCATTTTGTAATAAGATGTTGTGACTGAATTATATCTATGGTTACTCTCTAGAACATTTTACAGTTTACGATAAGTTTGGTCCTTAAAAGCTTCACTAGCCAACAATTTGAACCCTAAAAGAATATTGCCACTAATTTAATCCATGAGACATGACTTCTTCTACCAATTTGGTCTAGTCATTAAATGATGCGAAGGATACTGACGTGGCGTAAACTAGCGTAGTCAAGAATAATATAAATTAATCAAAACGACATCGTTTTAGACGATTCTAATATTAAAAAATTTAAAAAATTTTGAAAAAAAAAAAGGATTAAGGAACCGAAGGAGCTTAGGTAAGGGCTTCGCCAACCTTCCTCAACGGAGTCACTGGAGGTCCCTCAATCCTCTGGTGATCTCATCGGTGGGGGAACCCCCACGCGAGCTCCCCCACCCTTTGCTCCCTTGAGCTGTAGGCCCCTAAAGTCACCGGTGACCTCGCCCGTGGGGGATGTCGCTGGCTAGGGAGCTCCTACTCGAGCTCCCCCATCCTCTGCTCATTCTCCCTTGAGCTGTAGGCCCCTAAAGTCACCGGCGACCTCGCCCGTGGGGGATGTTGCTGGCTAGGGAGCCCCCACCCGAGTTCCCCATCCCATTCCTTCATCCTTTTTTTTAAAAAAATTCTTTATTATTATTTTATATATTTTTAATAAGGAGCCGAAAACGATATCGTTTTGATTATTTTATACATTAGTGATAGCGTTAGTTCACGTGTCCATCCACATTAGATTTTCGTCACGCCATTTAACGTTGGACCAAATTGGTAGACAAAATCATCATTTAGGGATCAAATAGATGGCAAAATTCTTTCAAAGACCAAATTATCGCCTAATGTGAATCATAATCGTTTGCTGCAAGGACCGGACAGCCAAACGAGCTGGCCTGTGAGAACATATGGACGACTCTTCGTCACACGGCCAGATTTCGTCACAATTGACGATGTGATATCACGACTTCCTGAAACGGGGAAATGCCTTTTGGTCGACAGCAAAAGAGAGTACAAAAACACTCGAGGGAGCAATAATTCCATGTTTTCACTGGAATTATAAGATTAGACATTGGAGGCTTTACCGTTCCGTGCGGATTCGTGGGCCGTTGTGTTCATATTAAATGAAGTAAAATGGTAGGGAGGAAAAGGCCATCCGTACGTCGTACCTTCTTCTTTACGGTATTGATCATCAATCAGAGCAAAACAACATAGGGTCCCGACTTTTGTTCATTTACAGGATGGCCACAGGGAATTTCGCCTCCCGCCATGTTTCCAAATTGACGTCTTATATTGTTTCAGCTGCCCTAATTTTTCAGTGCCCTCCCTGACGTTTCTCATCATACATGAGATTAGTTACGATCCTCTATTACAACCGCGGGTATTTCCCGTCACCCGTCGGTGAGGGCTGATGAGTCCCCTGCACATCTTGTTTTTCTATTTATCAATTGGTGGATCGGGCAACCCTTGAATCCATTGCCATTCGATATACACATATATGTTTGTGATTACAATAAAGGTTTATGGTGCAGTGAAGAATAAGAGGAGGAAAAATAAAAGAACATAAAAAGCGTGTAACTAATAAGAATAGAGTCCGATATATCTTAATTCCAAGTCAAGTGCGACAGTCACCGATACAAAACCTCCTCTATATCCACTCAATGATTTTTATCATTCTAACCCTACGATAGATGGACAAGACTGCACGATGACTTTGTGCCTTAAACTTTGGCTTTCTTTTTACTTGAAAGAGATACTTTGACCCTAAATCTTTGACACTTTTATCACTTTTTGATGTAGACGTTTTTTTTTTTTATCATTTTTTCCCTCAATCACTTTGGCCTGGACTTTAATTTCTCCATTAACGGAGGCGAACATAGATATTGAAGCTAATAAGAGTAACGAAAGTGTCAACTCTTTTGTCAAAAATTGATTTGAAATTGATTTAGAATAAATATATATTTTAATATAAAATTAGAAAAAGTAAAGAAGAATTGGAGGACAGGTAAGAGAAGAGCGATGATAGGAGAGACTAGGAAGGGCGTAATATACTACGAAATGCTTTGAGGAGTGAAAAATAAGTGTCTATATTATTATATTAAATTCACGAGTCTATCTTATAATTAAAAAAAATAAATATTTATTTGGAGATTCCTTAATAGATTAATCTTTCAAACTGTTGCTGAATCTATAGGTAGGCAGGAGATGACATGACAAAGTGAAATATCTTAGTAGCTAGAGGAAAAGAATGCCGTAGTTTTATGGATGAAATCGATGATATACAAATATATCCTATTATTTGACATTTATTGAATTTACGAAGGGAGAGGGTGAGGGTGGAGGCGTCAGCTGGTGGCCTCAATCCTCCGATAAGGGGCCATTTTAATGAAATTTTTGTTGGACAGGTAAAATTTTACTTCTTTATATTGATTGAGTATTTGTTCAAAGGTCTAACTGTAAAATACCCACTTGGGCCTACACGAACTTGAGCCCATCTGTAACCCAAAAGTTTAAGCTAATAGGTTATTAGACCCAAGCCTCATATAAGCTTGTGGTTTCTTTCTCAATTTTTCGATGTGGGATAACATATCTCAACACCCGCCCTCACGTGGCAACGTGTGGTCCAACACGTGCCACGTGCCTTAAACACCCGCCCTTAACAACTGACCCGAGCAGGGCATCCTCTTCCGTGCTCGGGTAAGGGGGGACAAATATCAAACTAGCCTCGAGCTCCACACTCGGGCCTAATTAGAGGTGCACCTTTAGCTACCTCGGAACTGGACCGGACCACTCTTGGGCCTGATTAACATGAGGCGCACTCTTGGCTACCTCGAAATCGAATCTGGCGTGGTGTGAGCCCACATGAGCGCGCGGAAGCATAACCCGCTTTGATACCATGTAAAAATACCCACTTGGGCCTACACGGACTTGAGCCCATCTGCAACCCAAAAGCTTAAGCTAATAGGTTACTGGACCCAAGTCTCATATAAGCTTGTGGTTTCTTTATCAATTTTTCGATGTGGGATAACATATCTCAACACTAACCACTGTATAAAATATTGATAATACAATTTTCATTCATTAATTTTATATTACAAGTACTATGAGGTCAATATTTTATGTTTTTTATAGGCGAATGAAGTTGAGATCAAAGACGAATCTCTCCCTTTATATATTAATTAGACGTTATGTCCTCGCTATGCATGGTTTAATACAATTTTTAGTTACTTATTGGTTGATTCTCCAAGTATGGAATTTCGTATAAAATACTATTAAAATTATTGGTCTTCTAATTGTATCTAAAATTTATCAATATTAAAAGAATAAATAAGAAAATGACTAAATTATCTTAGGAGGGAGAGAATGAGGCCTTTCTTTTTTCCTTCCTTTTTTTGGGGATGGGGCGTGGGGGAGAGAACTGATAAAGAGAGAAAAGCGGAGTGTTTGGAGAGAATTGTGGAAGTTAAAAGTAAATAGGTGGTTAAAGGACGATGAATTGACGAATTTGTCTCCAAGAATTGTCTAATCTAATGGCATCATCAAAATTTTCAAATTATCTGTAATGAATATTTTGAGAAGTTGAATATTAGACAAATATTTTTCTCTCTCTTATTGTATTAGTATAGATATAGATAATTACTTTTATAAACTTCTTAGTATTTTCGTTCTTTTTGAGCTTATGAACATCCTAAAGAGACCATGAATAGTCAGGTGAATATGCGGACAAAGCATACACATGTGACAGACTTACCAGAGCCGTGCGTATTAACAGAGGTTCAAATCAGTGATCACATAAACTAAACTTGTCAACTTCCAGTGAGACGCCGCACATATCCTAACCAATTGTAATAATCTTATTATTCAGAGAACTAAACTTGATTAACCCTTATACTTTTATCTCTTATTCTGTATAATCACATAAAGCTAATTCAAAAAATCTATATTGAATATTAATTCACTCTACTAATCAAATATATGATTATACTATTTCTGTTTTTATTATATATTTAATACCATTATCTCTATTTTGTAGTTTTAATCTTCTGGATGTATAAGATCAGTTTGACTCATTAAAACATAATTATAATATATGATTTTTTTTCATAAATGGTAATTTTCCATTTACATGCCTAGTGTTCTAATTATTAGGTTTGAATTAACTGAAGTGGATAGTTGGACGAAAAATCTAATTAATGCTGATGGAAAGGGCTGAAGACACTTTCCAGTTTTCATATTTGCTAATTTTGCACATTTAGGTTGCTTGATACATTAAGCCCTTAAAAGTTAATCAAGAATATCTTACAAATCATTTGAAAAAAAAAATACAAATACATACATACATATATATATATATATATATATATAGGAAGAGGGGAGAAAAAGCAAGGATGAAGAGATGTTTTGTGAGAATTAAGACAATAGATAAGACAAAATATCTTAATATATTAAGTATTTTTTATTAGGATTAAATGCACTTTGCCTTCTGACTTATGAGTTGAAATTAGATTTGCTCCCCGACCTATGAAATTTGGCAGAGTGCCCCCTCACCTAATCAAAAAATAAGCAATGTGACTCCCGGACCAAATTTCGGTCAAAATTCCGGCCAAAAGAAGTTTTCAGAAATTGATTATCATTAATCTAATCATCAATTGGTCTTCCTTTTTCTCCGTGACTCCAAACGTTCTCCTCTGCCCCTGAAAACCAATTATGAGATGCACTCTGCGATATAGGATAATATATATATATATATATATTTATCGTGCAAGCATAATTTGTTGATATGCTTCTTTTCATTTGAATATGATTATCACATATTTTACAGTTTAGAAATACATAGGACTTAAGAGTAAAGTGTTAAGCTAGATTTTAGACTAGACGAATAAACAATATTATATTAGATTGCCTGGGATTGATGGAGCCCCGATGGTTAACCGGGCGAAACTCGAACATCCGAGTCAGCAAAAAGAAAAGAAAAGAAATATATATATATATATATATATATGTAGGGGATAAAGAAAATTAGTCATAATTACAGATTTTTCAGTCAAAATTGATTTTTTTTTTTCTGAGGAATTTGAAATTATGAATTATTTTATTCAGTAGCCGATCCTTATTTTCGTAATTAGGAGCTGAGATTTCTTGAAGCTACATCATTAATTAATTAAGGAAAACTTGTTTTGGCCGAAATTTTGATCGGAATTTGGTCTGGGAGTCACATCGCTTATTTTTGGATTAGGTGAGGGGCACTCTGCCAAATTTCATAGGTCGGGGGGCAAACCTAATTTCACCTCATAAGTCGGGAGGCAAAGTACATTTAACCCTTTTTATTATTTACTCACTAAGTAGTTCCTGAATCAATGATTAAATAAATTAAACCATCACCTTTTCTCTTCTTTTTCCTCCTTTTTCCCTATTTATTTTCCATATAACAAACTAATTAATAATGCTAGCTATAGTAGTGTGTGTTTGTTAGGACTTAAAATTAAGTGTTGAAATTTTAAGGTTGCGTTTGATTTCATAGTAGGATTTTAAAATCAGATTTTGATTTTGATTTTGAGTGGAATAAATGGGGACCACCCTTTGACTTTGTATGAGTTATGTTGTTTTGTTGAGGAAAAAGTGGTATAAATGGGGCCCACTTTTTGACTTTGTATGAGTTATTTTGTTTTGTAATGGGTAGAGTTAAGTTAGAATTGTGATTTTAAAATTGCATCCACAATCCAAACAGGCCCTAAGTACTTAATGGAATAAGTGCTTAATAAAATAAATCAATCTTGTCGAGGTTGCTGTAACCTATGTCGTCTCCCCTCTCAACGACCCTCTTCCCAATCCCAGACAACCTTTTATTTTAGATTCTTCAACTTGCCTTTTATGTGAAATTAAATTACTCTAAAAAAAGTCGTCACATTAGCATTCCGTCCAATTTTTGACGGAATATTGACGGTGTGCTGTGCGTTGAAAAAATTAATTCCTTCGTACTGTATTATGAAATTATTTGATTTTGTGCTGCAGTGTGAAAATCAGAAAAAATTCATATCGTGTGGTGTTATTTTTTCTTAATTAAATAATAGAATTGCCCTAAAACGTTCACTTCCATAAGACATTGTACCTCGTCCAATTAACTTTGGATACTCTTTTAGCAAACTGTACTTCTGGTCTGTGGGCTAACTGAATTTCGGTTTCGACTACAAAGATGGAAGAAGGGCAAGAAAGAAATTTAAATAGAATATTGTCTTAATACCACTGAATTTCAAAATGAGAAACGGAAATTATTAATATGGAAATTCAGATAGAGGACGATGATGATGTATAATACCTCTATTGGGTTGCTGGGCGAGGCATCTCGACAGAAGGAGATGAAACTTGGTCCACCATGGATCCGATGTAGATTTCTTTTGAAAACAATGGTATCTTACTAAAATTACCATCGAATATCCTTTTGTCGAAATTCTATCAGTATTATACGGCATGTCCGCTAATCGTACCAAGTTCTTTGAATGAATCTACGTTAATTCATGTATGATATATTTGATCCATGAAAAACACATAGTTAATTCACATGCATAAAGTAAAACCGATTCCGTGGATTTACAAGACATAATAGCCCAAGTATCTTCATGTCTGCTGGCAGCATTTATAATAGACATAGGAGTATATGAAATCCCATGCTAAAAAATTGAGTTGAAAAATCTTTCATTTCAGGTCGAGGGACGAATGATTTGTACCGAACGTTCGGAGTAAAATTCTTTTACCGAGCAACTATTTTTAATTTTGATTTTAAGAAGTTATGAAATCTGTCAAATCACAATAGCTCTGCCCCATTGCTCCACTATCCTTCTGCACTACTAGACACACTAGCTGAGCTTAGCATTAATTTTATCTCCTTTTTTTAATAAAGGAAAAATTGACTACTGATCTTCAATTGACATTTGATTTGACATCATTGTTGGGTTTGCCGGTGGACTAGGTGGTACCATACCATTAATATTAGGTTTCCTATCCTCATCTTGAGACTCCATTGACCCAAACAAAAGCCTTCCCGAACATTCAATTATCTCGATCGATGTCGGTGCAAATGTCGATATCATGTCGAAATATCTCCCATCTTGATTGGATGATTGATTATTTACCTCTGCAGAGTTCATGTGGGCTTCTTTAATTTCGAATCTTGCATGTCTTGTACCCTCTAGAGGTGACTAATTTAAATTACTCAAATAACAAAGATAGGGCTTTAAGTTCGAATTCTGATTATAGATGGAAATAGCTTATATCGACTCACATGAACCTTGATCTAGACGTCGAGAAATAAAATTTTGAGGTTGATGTGAATATGCGAAAGGATTACAAAGTCGTGGTGATGATCTAAACTATGGTATGGTAGAAGAAATACCAAAAACATAGAGTAAAGTATCATTTTGGTACATACGGTTTACCGTGACTGTCAATTTGGTAATCAAAGAAATTCTTCCACTAAAATGGTACATGAACTTCGATTTCGTCTATCAAGAGGGTCAATCATTATATTTGACAGACAAAAATCTGACATGATATCCTACGTGGCTTAATGGCATCATAAAAAATAAAATAAAAAGTCATGAAAAAAAAAAGATGTAGTACAAGACCTCTTTTTTTAAAAAATAATTATTTGAAAGAAAAAGGAGTGAGACAGACAAGGAGAGCGTCGATGAAGCTCCCTGTTGGCGACCTTATGCCTAGGCGAGGTCACCGAAGGAGTTCGACCACTCCCACGACCTTGCCTGGGCGTGGGGCCGCCAACAAGTGAGCCCCACTAGAGCTCCCCCCTCTTTTGTCACATTCGGTCTGTGACAAAGAGAGGACAACTCAACTGGGGTTCCTCGCCTGGCGATTGCAGTCCAAGGCGAGTTCGCCGATGGGGAGCCCCCTTCGGGACTCTCCCATCTGCTTCCTCTCCCTTCGAAGGGATCCCCCTCTATTATTATTTTTAAATAAAAACATGGTCCAAATAATATCATATCAAGCTATTCATTTTGAAAAAACATTTTGACTCGTTTTGGGGCGCATGGTCCAAAACGACGTCATATCAAATTACCCTGTTTTTTATATATAAGAAAAACATTGTAAATTGACATCGTTTGGGCAATGTGGCCTAAAACGACGTTATTTTTAATTTTTAGGGGGAAAAAAGGCTAGAGGGGGAGCCCCCACCGAGCTCTCCTCTCTCTATCACAAACCGAATGTGGGGGGAGCTTGGGTGGTGCTCCTCACTGACGACCCCACGCCCAGGCAAGTTCGCTAGAAGGATCCTATTGTCCCTCTCACTTCTTTTTTTCTTTAAATAATCATTTTTTTAAAAGGGCCCTATACTGAATCGTTTAAGTCCTTATATTTTATTTTATTATTTTTCTGAAGCCGTTAAGTTACGTAGAATGCCACGTCAAATTTCCATCCGTCACATTTATGATTGACCATTTTGATAGACGGAATCGAAGTTCATGTACCACTTTGATGGCAAAATTTCTTTGATGACCAAATTGACTGCTTCGGTAAACTTCATGTACCAAAATGATAGTTTATTAAAAAAATATAAAAGGCAAAAGCCCCATATGCACATTCTTCGAATTTCCAGAGAGCTGAAGACAAGATATGGGCATCCTTTGCTGTCAATGCAAAATTTCACTGCGTCAAGCAAAGCAATACATGTGCCCATATGGAGGTCACATCAAACATTATCATCTCAGCGCTAAAAAAGAAAGGAAGCTGCAACTGGGCCAGGTACGAGCCACGAGCATACAAACAATGTGCATGATTGCGGAGCTGACAGTCTCAAACTTCCTAGAGCCCCATCGAGCATCGGTTTCAGGCTCGACCTAGTCTGAAGATCTTACTCGTAAAGGTTAAGCAAAACTAGAGTTTGGCATTGGCTAAGCAAGCCAATGCAACATCTCGCTCATGGTCAAGTGATCAGCTTGCTTTAGTATAATATGCAGACTCAGGCGCCCATGAGCAATTTGAGGAAAGCATCGTCAAACTTGTAACACGGATATTTTTCACTGCATTTGATTTGTAAATAATATTTTAAAATTAATTTTTAAAGAATTAGTGTAGAGAATTTATTAATTATAGAATTGTATTATAATAAAGTACTATAAATGTCTATGTATGAAACCCACACTTTGACTTTATATGAATTATTTTATTTTGTTGTAGGTAGAGTTAAGTTAAAATAAGATTTTAAAATCTTACTTATAAAACAAACGAGCCTTCAAATTGCCCGGGAATAACCCATTAGTAGCTTGGCTTGGCTCACCTGCGTCATTCAGAAATCCTTTATATCCTCACAGCATCGTATCCTCGCTGCATCAATGGCCTAAGCAGTCTAGCTAGCTAGCAGGAGCTTGATAACTACAAAAAAATTATGAATTTTTGGAATATTTCTGAACAGATGGAGCCCCAACCATGATAGACAACTTCAAAATTTTCTTTTGGCCCGGGCTTTGTATGTTGGAGATGTGATTTGACGTTCTATAAATGGATATCTGAGCAAAGAAAATCCTTCAACTTGCATCCCCCAAGTTCCCATCTTCAACCATATCGTCTCCACCGTCAACAGCCCCTCCAGCCCCAGCTTTAGCTGCTTCTCCATCAGGATCAGCGATTGGTTGTGGATCGCCATCTGCTATAGCTCCTTCCGGCTGGTCAGCATCTTGAATCTCTGGCTGCGCTGGAGGAGGTGGCAAAGTTTCAGAGACCATCTCTGCAAGCTCTTCAGCTGCGGCTTCACCCAAACGAGTGTCACAATTCTCCACAATCTGCACAAACTTTTAATGAGAAATTAAGGGAAAAAGAATAACCCAGGGAAGACTAATACCCTTTTAGGTTGTCACTTCTCATAATGGATAGAAAAGTTCTATACACTAGCATTCCAGTCCTCATTGCCAAACATGTCACTGCATCTTTTAAATTGATATACCAGGCTGAAAGAAGCTCATTGCAGAAAGATTAACCAGAATTAGGGTACAACAGCGCTATCAACCTCGATCCTTTTCTTGCCTATAAACAAGAAAAATAATTAGTAAAATGACCAATAAGGCAATCCTACTGGTCTCCTCCGCCTCATCCATCCACAGGGAGTATCTTAAAAGGAGAAACTGAAAAGTTATCATGGAACTCGTCACAAAACAAAAAAACGAGGACTTTAGAGATACTCCAAAGAAGGTTACTGTAAAAAACTTCCAGAACTATTATCAGTCGAAAAATCATAACATATTTCAGCAAGCAAGTCGTTTGCCTTTTGATAATCAACGAACTAAGAGTCAGTGTAAACTGCCCATAGCAGGAGCTTAATACTTGACAATTCAAGGGCTATAACTGACCATCAAACAGTGAACAAATATTAAAGAAAGAAACTCATTAATTTTATTTAAAAATTCTTCAAGCTCCACCCAAACTTGACAAAATAAAGATAGGGGAAAAATGAAATTAAACTCACCGTGAAAATTCCAACAGGTAATGGAGGTCTGATGTTTATTATGTTAAGCACTTCCGCCTTTGCAAGGTTGTATGTCTTGACCTTTTGCACAAAGTCAGTCACACGCTCTCTTGTCTGATCGCATGCAGCAGTCTCGACCAAATACTCAAAAACCTAATTGCAAGAACTGGAATCAGATGGAAAACTTACATTGCATTTCAAACTGAAAGAATGAAGCTACTCTTGCAGTTTCATAGACTGCAAAACAACCTTATACTCTGATGGGGTAACTGTGACGGCAACCTCCTTGGAAGCCCCTCTTGACCGCAGATAGTCCAGTAACTCAAAATTTGTAAGAGGACCATCATTGGCTTTTATTCTGCGGAGTGATTGTGATTAATGAGCATATCAGACTAAAGAGAATAACAACTGAGCCTGATTAAAATTTTTCGGAACCCATATATACAGACAACATTAAAACAGAGGAGAGAAAGCTTTAAGAAAAAGAAATGGAAAGGATGACCTTCGATGAGGACATACATTTTCATATTCGAAAAATAAGGAGCCTGATTTGATCCACTCTTCTCAAAAAGGTTCGGTTGGATATACGCACTGCAAAGGTACAAGCTCTACTGCACAGGCAAGTGATTTGAGTCAGAGAAGAAGATGATGACCACTCAGTAAACTTAAACAGAAAATTACAGGAATAGACATACATATAGAGAAAACAAGCATCGACAAGCAGATACAATATGAGCTCTCAACGGACATGAGCAAGAACTGGGCATTGAACTGTTGCCACTCCACTCAAAAACCAATTACATCAACTTCGCACAACGATGCAGTCAAATCAGTGACCGATCACAGAATGCAACCCCAAGAACATTAGCAACAGTCATCGTCCTTCGGAGACTTCTCGTGGCAACATGATTCAATCATTGCAGATGAAGAATAAAGATACTGAATCCCTATCTAACCCTGCAGAAGCTCTAACTCCATTGAAATTTGGAAGTTTCGAAAAAGTCATTTGCGAATCTTAAAATGAAACAAAAGCAAGTAGTCCTATATCCTCGTCAGAGCATCATGAAACCATAATCGCCAATCATTGAGAAGTCAACCCTATATGAGACAAGTTCTTAAATTCAAGATCCTGATCCTACCTGGGCGCCTATCTTATTAAGTCCCAGAACCGAACCGAACCGAACCTAGGTGGTTCCAGTTATCAAATTTTGAACATGTTGCTTCTATTAAAAGAATGGAAGGTCCTGTTTGGTACGCCGACGTGGAATGGAATCGAATGGAATGAACATTTCATCCCTCCGCTCTATTTTCTCATTTTGTTGTCTTTTCTGTGAGTTGGAAAGGGCATTCCCTCATGATAACATTTTTTTTTTCCGAATGAACATTCCCTCAAAAAAGATAAAAGTAATGGTCAGTACCTCATATCAACTACCTTTTGTATATGTATCATATATTTTCTTTGAACTTCATATATCCAAGAATACATTTAGAATGATATCTCGGTAAATAAGTCCAACATTATAATTATATTCCTTTGTATTGTAATGTTCAACAAAAAAATCGAAACTTTCCTCATAATAACATTACATTTCATTCTATAAAACCCCTTTAATTTCTGCGTACCAAACGGGAAGATAATAATATGTCTTGGGAATGGAAAAACAACGAGAACTACAACAACAATATCACAATTCCAACATCATCAACAATAACTCAATAGCTATAAAAAAAAAAAAACTATGTGTATAAAACATACACAAAGAGCAATCATAAAAACTACATTATCTAAGGTGGCAGTTGGTGCATTACCATTTAACATTACTAGCAATCTAGATTTCCACTTAGATACTATGAACATTACATGTTTAGTATGGACCGGTAATCTTGCTAGAAATCCATATTACCTTGTTTGGAATCAAAGAGAGATCGACGGAAAACTTGTGTCTTTTAATGAAATACCCTCCAATAAAAGCCAGTATCTCTCATAACAGCTCGAAACACAAGATGACCAAGCCAATCAACCGTCAACTCATTGATGACCGGTGATCGCCTACCAGCAACGCCCAATTTCAGGCAACCAAACTTAACTAGTCCATGTAACATCGCAATAAGCATGCACGAGTCATAGTGAAATCACCAATTCGGACTCAATCAAATTATGTAATTCCAAAATCATAGTATGAGTCAGCCCATGCCCATGCAACCTCGTATCACCATCATATATGATATCAAAGTATGAATAAGAACATGCCCAAAATGATTCAGACACCAACGACAATGCCCAATATGAGGATACTTTAACAATTCAACTTGATATCACCATCATCATCATACATATACGGGAATGAAATCAACGACAAAGCGAGAATGAAATGGGCAGCCTCTAGATCCCATTGGTACCAGAGGTCATACCTGATTAAATTTGGCAGGAGTCTTGAGAGGGGCTGGAGGCGGAGACGGCACAGTGTAAAGGGCAGAGGGGCAGGAGCCGGCGACGACCAGGAAGCAGCGACGGGCCAGGAGGTCGGCAAGAGCGAATACGGGCAGGGGGCTGGGAAGGGGCGAATACGGGGAGGAGGCGGCGAAGGATCAGAGCCGGCGATGAGCAGAGGCGACCAGGGGGAGGGGCCGGCGTCAGAAACGTAGAAGAAACACGGAAGCAGCTAATCGCTGACAGGGAAACACCGAAGTAGCAGAGGATAGAGGAGGTCGGTCGGAGGAGCTCTGCCGCGGGCGGAGGGTGCCGCTAACGAAGGAAAAGGAGGGGGGATGGTCGGCGGTAGGGCCTTTAGAAGCCACGACTTGGGTCGCCCGCGACCCCATAGAGTCAGTGGTGGGTTTTGTTTGCAGAGCCAATGGAAAGGGTTTTGTTTGCAGGAATAATCCCTAACTGAACTCAATCCCCTACTTTGTACTTACTGCCTGACTTGATGAAGAAGACGAGGACGATGGGGGCAAGAAGGGGAAATGAGAGGGATTCGTTTCGCGGTCGGTCTGGTCCGAATCAGACCGACCGAACCAAAGTTCCTTTGAACGAGGTTGTACCATACTCACCGGTCCAAACAAAGAAATTGAACCAATCCGAACCAAACCGAATATTTCGGTTCAAGTTACCCCGTTTGGACCGCCCTACTTAACAGTGACCAACAGCCACCATCCACACTTCATGTGGCTTCTCGGCGACCGTGTTCCATTAAATTTAATAGGGTAAATTGATGCAGAAGTAAACATGATACAATTCAAGTTTGTTGGCTCCAACGGTTGAATATTCAGCCGGATCCCTTTCCCGTTACAAAACGTTATTATCTAAGTACGAAATAACTGATTGTTTTGTACATAACGTTATTCTCAAAAAATAAAAATATTTTATACGGGACGTAATGACTGAATATTCACCCGCTAAATTCAAGAATTTCCTTACAATTCAAAAGTAGGAGTATTTTCATGCACAGAAAAATGGTAAGGTTGTTGTTTTTTGTTATTTACCAAGTATAACATATTTTCCAAAATATTTGAACTATTAAAAAGATTTTAAAAAAAGGAGGAGGGGGGGTGGTGTGGTGCAGCTGGGGAGTGATAGAGGAGGTGATCAAGGCCCAACTTGAATACTGTCCTGCAGGTTAAGTTGCCAGCAACCTTCGTTAATGTCCTGTCTCTTTGCAAAAAGGAAAATTTTACAATGATATCTTTTAAAATTATTAGAAAAACTATTAGAGATGGAGAAACAAGGGTGCTGAGACTCAACACAAGTAGCCATCATCCGATGTAAGATTGTCGGGAGCTCATCTTGGGAAGCAATCTAAGAGAAGATCATGACAAGTGCACTGAGTGAAATCGCCTACAATTTTATTAAAATCTTGCGGGGGTCCACAACCTCAGCTAAAGTAAGGTAACCTACACCATCTATGTGAGATAACTGAGAGTTTGGAAGAATTCCGATTTCTCCCGTTGTTAGAGTAGTCTCGGGTGGATTTAGAATCCACTCTATTGCTCGTGATTATTCGCTCGTCTCGAAGATAATTGTGTAGCCGGATTAGAGCTCGAATCGAATCTTGCTGCTATCACAGTTACAATTAATGGCTGGAGGTAATCCTAAAACTCGCTTCCTCTATTAATCGTGCCCTCTGTATTCTGTGAGAATTTATAGTGTATCTCCCACATTTGGTATCAGAGCACGTCATCTCTGACTTGATATCGTTCTTTTCTTTTTGTTTGTGTTACAAGTTGCGCTGTTTGGGCTTCATTACCACTATAAACAATTAGGCTTAGGCCCATAGATTTTGATACTGAAGGAATAAGGAGTATTTACTTCTAGAAAATCTTCCTTATTTTTCTTTTCCATCTTTCTTCTCATTTTTAAAATTTATTTCTCCCAAAAAAATTGAGAAATCATGTTTACAAACTCAAAATTAAGAAGTTTCAAACTTATATACTATTTCTAACAATGATTAGAAACTTTCCATTTAAAAAGAGGAGAATTGATGTAATTAAATAAGAAAAAATAATTGATATAAAACCTTCCAATTAAAGAGAGGAGAATTATAAAACTATTAAAAATACTTTCTTAAATTACTTTGAATTTGGGAAATTATAATATTTCTTTTCTTAAAAAAACTTCTTTTTTTATCATAAAAAAGCTCTGTCTTCTTTTTAGATAGGTAAACACATATTTTATAGTTTTTCATTTTTATTGTGAAATTTTTTCAAAATTTTCTCAAAATAAACATACGATCCCTTCACATGGACATCCCGATTAGATTAGAAAAAAACATGCGATCCCTTGACATGGACATCCTGATTAGATTAGGGCTTTAGAAAATATTTCTTTTTGAATTTAAAAATATAATCTTCATGAGTCGAGTTGAGGCCACTATTTCCCACAATACCCGACCAAGTATGAGAAATTCAATCAGCAAAACTTCTCAAACATACCTTAGAATAAGGAGTCAGGCGGCTGGGATTACTTTTCCGAACGAAATAGATGGTATCTTGTAATCGTCTACTCCCATTTCCATTCCACACAAAATTATATCATGGGTATTAGGTAAAGAAGTCTATGCAAGGTGGGATTGACAAGGCCATGGCGGTCTTGAATGAATGGGCAATACATGAATGCGATAGCTCTCGATGAAGACATGAGGAGGATGAAGAAAAATGAATCGAAGAGAAGAGTTGAGATGGTCTTGTCCCGACAAGCAACGGGAATATACTTTGTAATAATCTCCCGACATTGGCGAACGAACAACGGCGTCCCATTGGAAAGATTTTCTTCCATTTTTCTTGGCAATTGAATCTCTCATGATTGATTGTATCAACCGAATGGATCGGATTCGTTTATTTAGGGCTTGACCGTTATGAAAGTGTGGTTGTTCATCCAACTCTTTCAAACAACCCCTCAGTGAATGACTCTAATCCATTATGTTGCCACAATGAATCGTGAGAGGTTCAAGAAGAAAAATGAGAGGGAGTCGTTCTAATGGGATCCCGTTACTCATGCGCAATATTCTCCTTGCTTGGCGGGGCAAGTCCGGCTTAACTCCATGGCCTCGTCAATCCCACCTTGCGAGGAATTCCTTGACATGTATCCATGTTATGATCATTTTTGGAGCGGAAATGGGAGCAGACGACTACAAAAGTTCGTCAATTCATGCAGACAAGTGATCCTGGGAGATCGATTTCTTCTACTAAGGTACGTCTGAGAAGGTTTGTTGAGAGTAAGAAATCCTATACGGAAAAACTAAGAAAAATCTAATGGGTTTATAAGAGATTGGGTACCATAATTTATCAGCTCGAACTTTTGAATTGGAGATGGGTCTAATCGCTTATAAGTCCAGTAGAATTTTACAAGGTTTGTTTATTGAGTTTCTCTTGTAGTTTTGGAAATTATGATCGATTCCTTCTACTAAGGTACGTCTAACAAGTAATCCTCAACTCGACTTATAAGAATCATATTTTTACGTACAGAAAGAACTCAAATATGTCACCGTGACTCATGGTCATGGTAGACATACCCAAAACAAACCCTCTTTAATAGGTGAATACTGATCCTTCTGATACATGGAGGGATCAAACATACCATGCTCATCACCCGTGAGTATTTGAAATTGATCAGCTCCACCGCCCTCTAATGGCAATCAATACAATTACAACTGTACCTTTCCGGAACCGTCATTTTTTAAACACTTGTAATGGGTATACAATCGTATAACAGAAAAACGCTAGCTTTTATTTATGTATCGAACTGTTATTTACTTATAATGCAAGTCGTATGATGTACTTGTTTTATATAAGTCTTTCTCTTATATCAAAGTCAGACTCAAAATAGGCCTGTTAAATTTCTAATTAAGCTCGATTCTAGGTTTCGGTCTGCTACCAAAGTTATGCATAAAGTAGCGGTCCCTGGGGATTAGGACAGTAGAAATTAATAATCAAGAGAATATATATATAGCTAAGCATTCTTTAAATGAAAAAAAATATATTTCACGCTTAGTAAGTCTACATAGTATTACCATTTTTTTTTTCCAATGTATACGCTGGTATCTGAAAATCCAAAAGACCCCTATTAATTCAATTCGAATTTAGTCAACCCAATAAGGGATAAAACTCTTTCAGCGTGAATTTTATCTGTTCACAAGATCCGAACCCCGAGAGCTTACTTAAGGAGAACAAGTGCCGGTGCTTGATACCACAATTATTTTTTTGGGTATGAACATTAGTATTCGGAAAAGCCCAATTGATACCACAATTATTTAGATATTTGAAAAATGAAGGGAAAAAAAAAAAAGAGCCCGCTTGCCATGCCATTGATTCTCGTTTGTTCTTAATAAATATAAAAGGAAAAAAAAAACAAAGCCTCTTATAAGCAACAATAAAAATAACGAAGTTGTTAGAATTTTCATCTACACGTA
Source organism: Punica granatum (assembly GCF_007655135.1). Lineage (NCBI taxonomy): Eukaryota > Viridiplantae > Streptophyta > Magnoliopsida > Myrtales > Lythraceae > Punica > Punica granatum. Next base: position 14,244,242 of record NC_045131.1, on the reverse strand, counting down.
ATTTTCGATACTAAAGTTGTTACTTACATGAGAATTTGGAATGCCTCTATGCAGTATCGAACTTGTTCATGGAAGGGAGAAAACTTTTAATTTTTCAAAAAAAAAATCCATTATATATAATTACATAAAAAGGATATAAAGGAATATTCGAAATACATTGAATATAATACAAAAAACAAATGAAATTTGATAAGAGTTCATTTAATCGTAATTTAAAAGTCAACAGATATGGAACAGAGGATTTGTTACGTGGTGTGATCACGCCTCGCTTCCTAGCTTTTATATATGTGTCTGTTGTGGGTGCAATATCTCCCTATCAGTGAGGGTATCAGTTTGGAGCCGTGGCAGGCAATTGAAGGCCACAATTTTGAAGCGAACACGAATAGACATGTATGGTGGAGGGAATGGTCCTTTTCTTCAGGCTGCAGTTATTCTTGGAAGAGGTTTAGTGAAAGTTGGTTCGAAAAAGGCACAATTCAAGTCTCTACGGGCGAAAATAGTCTAAATAGGCACAAGTCGAGCCGGTATGTGTGAAAACACTCTAAATACCTCCACATTTTTTTTATATAGAGTATACCTAATTAATTAGGTAAATGCCAACACATTACCCGAGCGTATAAGACAACTAGTTCATCAAAAAATTAATTTAATTTATTTGAAAACTATTCATCTTCAGGTTTAGTGCTTATTCGTAGAATTGTAAAAAATATACTTATTTGACTTTTATAAAGACATTTTCTAAATTCTTGATATTACTTGTTTAGTTTTTAAAAGAGTAAATAGGCAATTTCGTCCATGACTTTCGCAAGTTATATCTATTTCATCCCTTACTTTTTTTCATCAATTTCGTCCCCGATTTTGCACTTTTGCATCAATTCAGTCTCTCACTACATCAATTCAATCCCTCGCTATATCAATTCAATCCCTTGTTATATCAATTTAGTTCCTGTCACATCAATTTTTTTTTTGGATAAATGGCGATACTTCATTGATAACAAAATGAATTTACATCATAACAGCACTGTGGGCATTATCAAAAAGGTGCCCCCCTAGGACAAAATGTACAATTTTGCACGAGAAGCGGGGAAGAACAGACAACTTTACTTATACATCCAAAAAGATCTTTCGAATAATGACAGTTGGAGACGAGAGTAGTCTTTGGTAAATCCTAGCATCTCTCCCTCCGTATGCAATAAATGTAATGAGTCCAAAGGAGCTTGAGACAAATGACGTCAAGCTTCTTTCCACGGAGAGAGGAGATCCAACACAGTTCTGTATTCCAATCGATGCGGGGCCTAGTTAAGCCAACTCGGGCAAGAAGACTTCTCCAAATTCCTTGAGTGATATGACATTGAAAGAAGAGATGATCACGGGTCTCCAGTTTCATACTACAAAATTCACATTTAGGCACTGCAAGCGAGATTCCCCATTTGAGAAGCCGGTCTTTCGTATTTAATCTGTTATGTACCCCAAGCCAACTGGTACAAGAAGAACGTGGAAATTGTCCCTCGAACCAAACGGCAGTCCTCCATTCCATCTTCGAATTTCTGGTTCTTAAACACTTCCAGTCATTAGCAATGGAAAACGTCTTAGATTTGTGAGGCATCCACGTGGTTCTATCATGGCTGGAGAGTTGGATTGTTACTGCTAAGTCAAGGATTGAAGCAGCTTGTGGGTCCGAGCTTCTAGGCCAATGCCAGTGGCCTTCTGCAAGAACCATACTAACTGTTGCGTGTTCTTTGAGCAACGGGAAGCACTGAAGTCCCCTAGTGCAGTAGTTGATCAAAGGCCCAACCGGTAACCAAGAGTCATACCAAAAGGACACACTCATACCAGAACCGACTCTATAATGGATATAAGGAGCCATTAGAGTTCTAAGTTGCATGAGTTTCCATCAGTTCCAAGAACAGTCTCCTGGCAACTTTAGAGACCAAATACTTTGATCTTTGATTAAATATTTAGCAGCCCAAGGTACCCAAAGAGATCCTGAACTCACTAGGAGAGACCACAAGTTTTTTAACACACATACCTTATTCCATAAAGTTAGATCCTTAATGCCGAGTCTGCCTTCAGCCTTTGGAAGACACACAGTTTCCCAACTGACATTGCCTCCCCCAGTATGCTGCTCAAGGCTTTTCCAGAGGAAGGATCGGTACTTCTGCTGCACCAATTTGATTACTTTCTTGGGAAGAATGAAATGGGAACACCAGTAGTTGGCCATGCTGAAGAGAACAGAGTTGATCAACTGTACCCTACAGGCATAAGACAAGTGTTTCACAGACCAACTCCTGATTCGCTTTACAATTCTTTCCATGAGAGCCTTACAGTTCTTCAAGGAGAGCATGCCAGAGACAAGAGGGATCCCTAAGTATCGAACTGGAAGTGTTCCTTTCTTAAAGCCAGAGCAGTTCACCAGGTCAATAATACCTTCCTCATTAATGCCTCCCATGAAAATCTCAGATTTTTCAGGATTCAGCTTTAAACCAGACCAGTTATAGAAAGTGCTCAACACATCCAAAATGGCGAGGAGAGACACTTTAGACCCATTAGTGAATAAGAACAGATCATCAGCAAAACAAAGGTGGGTCAGTTTTATGGACTTACATCGAGGATGGTAACCAACTTTCCCTTCTTCAGCAGTAGCGTTCAAGAGGTTTGAGAAGACCTCTATGGCAATGACAAACATATAGGGGGATAGAGAATCTCCTGTCTCAGTCCCTTTTGACCTGCGAAGTAGCTTGCCAAGGACCCATTAATAGCCACAAAAAAATAAGAAGAGGTGATGCAACCTCTGATCCTCTTAAGAAAGGTGGAAGGAATTCCCATGGCATCCAGGCTGTTAAGAACGAAATCCCAATTTAAGGAATCAAAGGCTTTCATCAGATCAATTTTGATAGCGCAGCGAGGTGTAACTCTGTGTTTGTGGTAGTTCCTCACGAGCTCATGAGCAAGCAAGACATTATTTGATATTTTCCTTCCCTGCACAAAGGCGGATTAGTGCAAGCTAATAACATCAGGGAGCACCCCTTTCAATCTATTGGCAATCACCTTGGTTATGCATTTATACACCATATTGCAGTAAGATATTGGCCGGAAATTCTTCGTACTATCAGCTTTTTCTTCCTTTGGAACGAGGGCTATTATCATTGAGTTTACCTCCCTACGCATTTCACCTATGGAAAAGTAGTGCTGTACATCTGCAATAAAATCTTTTTGGACGATTTTTCAAGCATGCTTGAAAAAATATGCTATGAAGTCATAGGGGACTTGTCGTTCCCCATCGAGAATAAGGCTAATTTGATCTCCTCATCTGTAATGTGAGACATAAGTGATTGACAGCGGGCAAGGAAGATCTTCCTTTTAAAAATAGTGGAAAGATGTGCAGCCGAGATCATGGTTTTCAGAATCGTGATTCGAATCGTAGAATCGTATGATTCTACGATTCAAGAGGGGTCATACGATTCCAATTCGAAGGGCTGAGTCGGAAAATGTAGAATCGGAAGTGAATCGGGCCGTGAATTGCGGAATCGGGCCGATTCTGCGATTCCGGATTCAGCCCAGACTCGGGCGAAGCCCAGGCCTGATTCGGGCCCTCGGGCGAAGGCTAGGCCAGAGTCGGGTCAAAGCCCAGCCCATTGGCCCTGAGCCCAACAATTCCCTTTTTTTCCCCCTCCTCCTTTATCCTTTCTACTCCAGCACTCCCCTTTCTCCCCAACAATTTTGTGCCCTAACCTAACCCAATCTCCGATTCGTCCAAGTCTCCGATGGTCCGAGGTGAAGATTCAGCCATTTCTTCTTGTTCGGTTGTTCCGAGTCTCCGACGAGCTTGAAGCTTCGTGAGTCCGTAGTTCCGACTTTCGCTCAAGCTGTTCCGAGCTTCGACCGTCCGAGCCGTCCGAGCTTCAACCAGACCAAGTAGAGTTGATCTGCCCGAGCTTCAAACCCCCAAACTTCGACCAGAACATCTCTCGATTGCTTGCTCTACGGCCCAGACTCTGCCTCAATCGCAAGAAAGGTATGCTTTTAGTAATTTATGAACAAGGTTTTTTTCTAGGATGGTTCTGTAATTTAGACTAGGTTGAGCCTTGTGAAGTACTTTCTTCCAAGACGGTTTTGGTCGATAAGGTACCGCACATGAGCATAACCAATCAAGAAGGGATAAGGTCATGAAAGAGTCTGATCTGAAATCTGATCAAAAGTTCATTTAATTATTATTATCATTTTTTTCTTTGAGGTGTTCATTTCATTATTTATTTCTTTTAATTAACAGCACATTTTATACCTGAAATTTTATCAGTCTTTTGAGTTTTATTTGAGCAAAGTTCTTAAACGGTACTTATTAGTTATTATGGCTGCATCCGAGGATTTGAAAGAGATGCTCTTTATAATGTTTCGGGTCAAATTCTTGCCAGAAAACTAATAAGCTACTCGATTGGATCCAAATATATATATATATATATATATATATTTTTTTAATTACAGGTAGAATCTTACGATTCACGATTCGAATCGCGATTCACGATTCTATAACCCTCGACCGATTCTAAGTAGAATCGCGATTCTGAAAACCTTGGCCGAGATCCTCGAAATGCAATCGTCCTTACTTCCCATAAGGTCCTGGTAATATTTGATCGCTTCCTCTTTGATTTCCTGCACTCTTTCCTGCTTAGCACCTGAATAGAGGCTCGTATAGAGGCTCGTGCAGTCCTACCTTTAACTGCTTTGTGGAAGAATGAGGTGTTCTGGTCACCCGCTTGCAGCCATGCCACCCTTAATTTCTGTTTTAGTAACTTCTCCTCCTTATCAATGGCTTGTAATAGTTCAACCCTTAAATCAATCTCCTTCTTAATCATATCAGAGGATACACTATCACTTCCAAGAATAAAGGCTTGAACCTGAGCAAGCTGTGCTTTCAAGTCAGCAACTCTCTTATGCACATCCCCGAATTTAGATCTATTAAAGTCTTTCAGATGCCTTTTAAGATTCCTCAACTTCTTATATAACACAGCCATGGGAGTACCTTCCTGTATTTCCGACCAAACTTGTTTCACAAGATCCATGTATTCAGGATGTTTGGTCCAGAAGTGGAAAAATTTGAAAGGCTTAGGCCCGACATTCTCTATGGCACCAAACTTTAGCATAACATGACTATGATCAGAAATACTTGGCGGGAGAAATTCCACCGTAAAAGCGATGCCCTGCTCAAACCATTGGTCATTAACCAAAGCCCTGTCAATTTTCCTAGTTTGAAACCCCTCCTGTCATTTATTGCTCCACGTGAAGTAGCAGTCGGTGAAGGGATGATCCTTGAGCTCCGATGAGTTGATGAAATCCGCAAAGTCTCTCATGCTTTGATCCATGACAATCTCCCTCCCGGTTGCTTTAACCTCTTCAATTTCTTTGACTGCATTGAAATCACCTATCAACATCCAACTGTGCCCCATACCTCCAGCTAATGCCTGCAAATCACGCCACAACTCCCTTCTTTCCAACAAGTCATTTGAAGCATAGACAAAGGAGAAGCAATCCAGCCCACACCTTTGGGTACATTTAACAACATATGGATACATTGGCTAGTTTTGCTAATAACTTGCCTTGCAAATCCTCCCGAACCATAATCCATAGCCTACCATTACTAGCAGATTGATAATTATCCACCAAGTACCACCCTTTCCATTTGTCTACTATCTTTTTACAGTTATTTTCCTTCACCCGCGTCTCAATGACAGCGAAAACCCCTATATCATGATCTTTAGCAAACTTGTGGACCATTTTTTGTTTAAGAGGGTCATTGAGCCCTCTAACATTCCAAGAAGTAACTATCATGGAAGTAGCTTAGGAGGTCTACCTCTCTTGCCCAACCTTGGCTTTCTTTTACTTTGTACATTTTGGGCTGGTTGAGCTAAGTTTTTCGCCCCCCGCAAAATACTTCTGAGTTGCTTTGTATCTTCCAGTTGAGATACCCTTGCCTCCAATTCATCATCTGGACGAAATGCATTGCCTCAGATATCCTCTTCCTCCATCTCTGCTTGTTGACTATCAACATTTGAGCTTTCTCCTTCAGTTAAAGACTTCATGATTAACCTTGGTCTGGACTTCTCTTGCTTCCTCATCTTCAGCGGGGGAAGGAATAGCAGCACTGCAAGCCACTTCTCCAGTGTTGTTAACAACAGTTTCAGAGTTTTTCTTTACAGCCAACTGAACAGAAGAGTCACATCAATTTAGTCCCTATGTTACATCAATTTAGTCCCTCGGTACATCAATTTAGTTATCGTTGCATCAATTTAGTCCTCGTTACATTAATTTAGTCCCCAACATTACATTAATGTAGTCCCTGACTGGTGCAACACAAGTTTTGAGTTTGGCGTGACATCAGATCGATCCCAAGTTACATTAATTTGATCCTTGTGGCAAAATAGGCAGACGGCATTACTGTTTCGTTAATTTGTTCCGGGACTAAACTGATGTAATGACTAGGTAAATTGATGTAACCTCAAATTAAATTCTTCTTCTTCCTTTGCCTTATCTCTCTCTTTGTCTCTCTTTTCTTTCGTCCTACAGTCCCACTTCAAACGAATTTCCTCTCCTCTGTCTTCCTCTTCATCTTCCTCTCCTTGTGCAAGCTTTCATTTCTCGCTCAGCTTCTCTTCACTCTGCCCCTGCGGTGAACCCTCATTGTTTTCTAGTTTCGGTGAGCCAACAAGGGTTGAATTCGAGCTAGTCAACGAGGATCACACCCAGTCGGAGCTTAAGCGGCAACTTGGAAGTAGTTTGGAAGGTGGCGAAGGCGATGGAGGGGTTGCTGATGTGGACCTAGTGGGCAATCTCCTAGTCGGAGCTGAGTGGGTTTGCAGGAGAGATGACTACGCCGAAGGAGAGGAGGGAGAGGTAGATGACTGGATCGTTGAGGGGGGGAGGGACGAGGATGAAGGCTGCGTCGCCTTTAGAGAGGGAGAAGCGGACCCGGAGGTGAAAAGCAAAGGAGTTGGCAAGGCAGAGGGTTTGGGAAAAGGTGAGGCATCAGTCGATGTCGTCGGAGGCGCCGATGATGAAGTAAAGGAGACGAGGATGGAGGTGTGGAGAAGGGAGATAGTGTAGTTGGTGATGGAACGGGGCTCATGATCGAAAGGCGAAGGGAGAGGAACCTGAGGACGGAGGCTGTGGAAGGTTTTGGTTTTAGAGCAAAAGCCATTGATGAGATCACAGTAGGAGGAAGATGATCGCTCTGATTGGTGCAGTTACATCAATTAGTGCTATGACTAATTTGATGTAGCAAGTGGACTAAATTGATGTAACGAGGATTACATTGATGTAACAAGGGATTAAATTGATGTAACACAAGGATTGAATTGATGTAACGATGGATTGAATTGATGTAGCGAAGGATTGAATTGAAGTAGCGAGGGACTGAATTGATGTAATGAGGAATTAAATTGATGCAAAAGCGTAAAGTCGGTGACGAAATTGATGCAAAAAAAAAGTCAGGGATGAAATTGATGCAACTTGCGAAAGTTAGGGACGAAATTGCCTATTTACTCTTTTTAAAACGACTTAACAATGTCTAGTCTCGAATTGATAATGTTTTCTATCAAGAAATTATTGAAAAAGACTTTTTATTTTTCTAAAATTGCTAATGCTTACTTGTGATTTTTAATAAATATTACTAAATATCATAATTTTGTTGATATCAAAATACCCAAATATCGAGAGAATTTCTAGAACTATGGGTTATCGAAATGGAGCTTCATCTTTCATACTTCAAAAACTATTTACTTTTCATTTTTTCATGATTATTCATAAAATTAAGGAAAAAATGTATGACATAGCACAACCTTTCTTTTTTATGTCAATTTTATCACAACTTTTTAAAAGCTAATGTGGCACACCCATAGATGAATAGTGGGCCCAGACGCATACTACATGTGAAATAATCCATATTCCGACTCGCTTGGTGCTCTTTTACCGACTCGACTCCATCACCATCAATACTCGAATCCCATTCCCGCCTCTTCACATACAAAATTACTCTTTCCAAAAACAATCGCACTATCAATAGAATGAAAAAAAAAATATAGAACTTATTGCAGTACATATAGTGAACAAGAGATGAAAAATTGTTAGAAAGAAAAGGGAATATCATACCTATCAAATGAAATAAAACCTTAATTTGTGTTCTTCTATGGGAACAAAAGAAGTAAAAGTGTGAAGAAAGAGACCGGCAAGCTCGTGGATGAAGAGGGGGGAAATCAGCAAAGCGTTGAACTGACGAGAAATTTAGGGCTGTTGTGAGGCAGGAGAAGTGTGAAAAGCGGGAGGAGTGTGAAGAAGCGAGAATGTGATTCATGTATTGATGGTGGAGGAGTCGAGTGGGTAAAGTGGCACTAGGCGGGTCGAAATATAGGTTATTTCACATATGGTAAAAGTTCGAGCCAACTATTCATCCACGGGTGCGTCACATCAGCCTTCCATTTAGTTTTCACGGATTATTTGAAGTCGGGCCATAATTGATACTACACCCTAAACGATGTGCTATATAATGTAATTTGAAAGGTTGTGATAAAATTAACACAAAAGTAAAATGTTGTATTATAGCATATATTTTTCTCTAAAAATTTAAATTCTCAGCGAAACTATGTATTTTTAGGGAAAAAAAAACTTTTAATGTGTATTGACAAATTCAGAAAACTTATTGTTTTCCCAAAATACTAAGATATGCTTAATCGTGGTTTTCAATGAAATAATTGCATATCATAACTTAGGTAGGATTAAAGTATTCAAAAAAGAGTGAGACAGAACATAGAAACATGAGGGTTACTGAAATGGAGCTTCCACAATTTGTGCTTTAGTTTTTATACTAGGAAAGGGGTCCACAAGAAGACGAAATTTCCAAAAAAAAAATCCTCAATCAATAACATTTCATATGATGGAAGTGCAAAAAATGATGATATTAATAATACTGAAAAGTATAAAATATTAATAAATTAATATTGCGTGACTTATTTTAAAATTAATATAACACTTTAAAGTTGAAATTGTGTTAATTTAATAAGCATATAGACGTGGATAAAAAATGAAAAATTTAATTAGATGATACGATAAGAAAAGTATAAAAGGTAAAAGTTTATACGAAATCTATTTAGAAAGGAGAAATTATATACTTGTTAGAGATGTAATTAATTTTATAAAAATTAAAATATTAATTCGTGCTTTGTAGACATATGTACCATATCTATTTGTATTACGCATAGAATTGCCACTATATTTATTAGCATATAATCTAGCTAATTCCTCTTTATATCATATTGTTTTATATGTTACTATTATAACTTGTCTTTACTATAAAATATTCCATTTGATCTCGATACCTTTTTGAGACATAATATAACGTTAGGATATACTCAAATATTGAGGATTCTTTATTTAGTAATAAAAAGCAAAAATTGTATGGGTGCATATAGTGTTGAAAAGACACACAATATTATAATAATACAACAAACATACAAAATATTATAATTATTGTAATTTTTATTAAGTACAAATTTAAATGAACATTCTAATATTAATCTTATCTCAAAAAGCATACATGAACACGGGGAAAAATATCAAAATCTATCTTAATAGTATATAGAATGAATATGATATAAATGCAAAAATAAATAAAAATTTAGTTGGAAAAAAATTCTTGTTTGAATCAGCGCAAAAGTCATCATTGAGACTCCCGTTCATTTTAAGTGGTCTTCAAAATTCATTTAAAATATCTTGCGACCATGACCAACCAAGCAACAACGATTGTAAATAAGCTGGAGCAATCATGCATTTAACAGAAGAAAAGAATTAGGATATTTCCAATGTCATGATAAAAATTACTAAAATTAGTGGTAATTTGAAATAAAACTATATATTTTGGTAAATAAATTATTAAAACTATATAAATAAAAACTATATATATAAGCCTGAATGAGATTATGAAGTAACATTAAAAAATCAAAATAAAAGAACCAAAAATTAATAAGTTGACATGTGTCCATATCAAGAAGAGAATTAGTTTATAGTAATGATAATGATATTACAACTGATCTCGAAAATATTTTGTATTGTTTAAAATCATTTAACTTCCATTTGCGAATTAGCAAAACTTTATATTTTTTGGAAAACTACTAATAATTATTCTCGATTTTCAATATAATAACTTCGTATCATAATTCATTGAAATTAATAGTTTCAAAAAATTGAAAGTTGAGGATTTTTGTAATTCACGAATGGAGCAACACATAAAGCTTGCTCTCGATCCGAAATTAGTAATTTTAATTGAGTAAGCAGTTGAGAATATTTGATGGCCGATTTTTTTTAAAATTTCTAATAATTCTCGTTTGTCAACCAAGAAGCATTATTCTTCATCTCCTCAGTCACTTAACTCTCTCCCGCCATTCTATAGATACCATACGCCAATGTTGATAGATATTCTTAAATCTATCTCAACGTCGTTTTTTGCTTGAGATATCTCAACATTACTATTTTTGTTTCACCAACTATCTCATGGGGCTAGATGGTGATATCAAATTAGCAACGTTGGGATACCTCAGGTAAAAAATTGACGTTGGGATAGATCCAAGAATATCTATTAATGTTAGGTTATATGGTGCAATATACCAATTTCATTAAGACTTAGAGGCAAAAGGGGGAGGGGGATAGAGAGAGAGAGCAGCAGCAGCAAACTGAGTTTGAATTATAGCAGGCTCATGCAAAGGTGAGTTCTTTAGGTCTAATTCTCATTAGCAAATCTAGTTATAATTATAACCATTTAGAAATGATCAGATTTCCAGTCTTATGATTCTATATCATTTACGTAAAGGAAGTTTCACATCTGATTCTGTGGTCATAATTATGAGTTGTACTATATAATTTGTCATCGTGCTTGACCATCAAATGAAAGCCTTTTTACTTTGCTCTTCTATTTGGTTACGATAATAATGATCCATTAAAATTTAAATAGGAAAGATCTCGTGGCCAAAGCTGGTAGGGACGGACGGGGACACTGCAGTGACAACAGTACAGAGTGAGAACCCAAATGTGACAGCGACCACAATCCCGGAGGGCTCCCCCGTCACCCTTGACTTCCGCAGCGACCGTGTCCCTGTCTCTGTCAATGAGAATGGCAAAGTCACCAGCACCACTGTGATTGGCTAATCAATCATGCTACTAAATTTTCTTTAAAAAAAATGAATATCCTATCGAAATAAAATTATATTAATAAGCTTCTCAATTAGTCAATTGAGGGAGCCCGATGCCCGGTCTTAAATGTCATGAAATAAATGTTATTTACTGTTGGTTTTTTCTTGATCTTGTCATCATCTTCCGTTTCCGTTTGTCAAGAAGTAATTGGGGCATCTCATCTACCTATCTACCTATCTATATCTTTTATCTCTACGATTATAAAGTCCAAAGAACCTTTTTCATCTCACTTTTAATTTTCAGAATTAGCCCATACAATATATTTTTTAAATTATAGGAGCCACAAAATAAAAATAAAAAATGTAATTTGCTAAAATAACTATCCACCCGCTCGACTCAACACTTTTTCTCTCCCTTCTCCCTCACTCCAAAGAACGTGTTTTTCTGTTCTCTCTTCCCCTTCCTTTTTTTTTTTTTTCTCTTTCTCTCTTTCTCTCTTTGAATTGAACTTAATCTGTCAAAAAATAATATTAAATCAAGTTTTTGACAAGTCAATTTCGTTACTAATATGTGAAAGATGTTATAAAGCAATGGCGCATTCTCTCATCTGGCAACCAAAAAGTTACAAGTTCGATTTTCATTGTGATACCACTTATGCCCCTCAATTAGCTATTAGAATTTTTACTTCACTGTATAAGACTTATGAGCATCTCCTGTAATAAAAAAAAATGTAGTTATCAATTTTTTTAGATTCTTTAATTACATAATTAGCCTTTTAGTATACTAATACGCAGGTGCGTGCGTTGCACGCATAGTGGGATATATTAATGAAATAAGAATCAAATTTATTATATTATTATTATGTATGATTGTCATTAATAAATTATATAAATTCTTTCACCTTGTTTTAGTGACACGCGCAGTCTTTTTTTCGTGGATTTTATCTATTTTTTTATGGATATTTTGTTGGATATCTCCACTTCTTTTCTCTTAATAATCTTTATGATAATTATTTTTAAACATAAAATTTTCATCAAAAATTCATAAAAGAAAAAAAAAAGAATTTCTACTTATTTCTGGCAAGATATTTGGTTTTCTTAAGTTGAATATTTTGTAAGGTCAAATAAAATTTGAATTTTGTTGAAAATTATATTTTAAAATCTTATAATGAAACAAATCAGACCAAGCAGTTGTTTTGTACTTAAAAAACTCGATGGTAAGCCACCTTATTCTAAGAAAATTAATTTTCTGCACGAAAAATACAAAATCATGAGCTCTATTTTTGTTTAATGTTTCTGATTGGAAATTTCATGAAAAAATATTTTTATTTTTTCAAAAAAGTATTTGGCGAGAACTTTCTAACTTATTTCCTACCAAATTTTCATTGCTAAATTGTTTTGACATTATCTTATTCATAAATTTTTTGGAAATACTATCATGTGAAATCTAATGGATATTTTGTTAAAAACTCTGAACTCGTTTTAAATGAAATTTTTGCAGATAATAATCCATAAGAAATGTTGTAAGTCTCTTTACAATGACTCTCCATCTATCTCGCCCTATCATAATCATTTCGGGATATTTCTTACTTATGCATATCCACATATTTAGACAATAGCAAAATATAAATTTGGAAATCACTCTTCTCGCGACAAAATATCCATACGTTACCCAGAACAAGCTTTATCTAATGAAAGCATATACATCCACGCAACTAATGTATTTGAAGATCACCTAGGCTTGAACCTAGATTTGTCGAAACCCATTGAACTTCTGGAAATCAAATGGTGCAAGTCGAAATAAAAAAGAAAAAGCTTTCTACAGCCAAACATATTATCTCGCCTTTTCTATGAGTGCAATGAACTCTTTAAAGAAAATATGTGGTTGACTAATTATAACTAATTGAATCTACATAAAAAATCCAATAGTTTGTCCTCCAAAGATAGGTAAGCACCTGTTGGATTTTAAAGCTTAATTTTACAACTGATAAAAGAGTGCCCAACTAACAAATAAGAATTAAACAAGCTCCTCTAATTTTTTTCCCTAGAAAACTCCTTAAAATTGAAAAGGGGGTAAATCTCCTGACTAAAGAAACCGGAACAGTACTTCATCCAAAAACTTTAAATATGTTAATCTATTAAATCTTTTTTTTTTCTTGCCCTTCATTGTATTTAATCGTTCACTTCAAAAGGTATACATAGATATAATTGATTGTGTACAATCAACTTCTATCACCCTTAGCCAATGATCATCACAATACTGGGGGTAAATGCTTCTTCTACACTCCCACGCTGTTAAATATCAGTTATTGCTCTTTAAAAGGGACCCTTCGTAGGCGCCAATCAAATGCAGCTATCCCATCTCTATTAGAGAGAAATTGTGCTGCAAAATATAAAACCATTCCCTCTCCCCTCCCCCTTCCCAACTCTCTTCTCTATGACACCCCCCCTTCTAGAATCGAAGGTGCTGGCTTGACGTCGATTACCCCTGCGCTGCTCAGTCTCTGGCCCATCTACAACGTCGCATCAGCAATTAGTGATGAGCCCCGATCACGGCGACAAGACCCTCAATGGTGAAATATCAGATCACCTCGACGAGATGGCGGGATAGTAGTCTTAACAAGGTTGAGGTGGCAGTGGGTGGGGTGCAATAAGCATCATGTCTATAACAGTGGCTTGGCTAAAAGAAAGAGAAAGAGATGAGGCAAAGAGGGATGGACAGAAGAATATAACATGGTGAAAAATGGACGATTTTGTGTTTTGAACCCATCAAATTTTCAATGTACTGTGTCACACTATTATTTTTTTCTATAAACATTTTAAAAGAAATATAAAACCTTTTGAAAAATAGAAGCAAGACTAGACACAAACTTGTGTTAAATTAAGCTTAGGGTGTTGCTATATGTCCTAATGTTTTTCTCTTAGACAAAGAATCTTCCAAATCTGCAAAACATTGGGAAAAAAGGTTGCTTAACATACTCGCCCGTATGATCGTCACTATTTGGAAGAATGATACTAAATGTTGCAGGACATAACAAAATTTCACATTGTATCTTTTAGGAAAAGTGAGAGTAATTCGATTGTTATTTTTAATGGAATGCAATCATGCCATTATTTCAAGAATTGATGACATTTAAATGACTTTCCATGAGAGGGCACCTTACCTTTTTGTTAGGATGTGGAAGGGCATGATAAGATTTATTTTGCACCATCTATTCATCATTTTCGATAACCAAATAATCCAATTACACCAAGTAACTGGTCAAACAAAACCAAAATGAATTTACAAATCTAATTTTTCAATACACAAAGCAAGGTAAACCCTAAGGGTCGGGCTGGTCTTAAGTTCGAACTTGGAATGAGTGGATACTAGTGCTCTTCCTTGCGACCAGACCAAACTCCTTGAAATTAGCTTTTTCACTAGATAATTATTCGTAAACTCCTCATATTTTGTCAGGCTGCCTGTTTTTGTTGATGGGGTTGGGCAATTATAGTGAGGAAGAATTATGCCTGGGGAGAAAGTAAACGTGCAACACCTCTTGGAATAATTATCACCTTCAATGGGCTTCAAGTTGGATTGGGCTTGCAATGGGCTTCCGCTCAGATCACCAATCTGCCCTTAATTAACAATTTTTTTTAAAGAGCCCTCAATTGACATTTAAGTTTAGGAAAATCCAAAATTGGGTGTCAATGGGTCCCCAATGTATAGGATATTTAAATAAAAAAAAATCTGTCCTCGATGTATAAGTATATGTTCTCTTTAATTCCTAACTAGTTAATGCGCGGTCATTTGCGCTTTCTATTCTTAAGTAGTCTTTCATGAATTGAATAATTTATTAAATTTAAAAGGTAATTGAGTTGTCTTGAAATGTAATGTAGTATACAAAATATGAAAGTCCAATAAAATGACATGAGAATATACTTATAATGAGAGAATTTGTATTTTTATCATTATTTAAGTGGATAATTAAAAATTACATTACTAAATTATCTTTTTCTTAAAAAAATAAATATTTATTTATACTTTTGGTAGATAATGAATATATATATTTTAATTAGATTAATTTTTTCTAGGAATTCTCCCTTGAATCAAAGAGCGTAAATGTCATTTTCCCATACTTTGTTTCCTGCTAGAGTGGTATGTATTACTTTCTCATTTCCGGATTTTTTTTTCTTTTTGCTTTTATTTGTTGTTAGGTGGGTGCGGAGTCAACTAAGAAACAAGAAGGATGGAGAATTCTCATATTGGAGCATGGACTATCGTTTTGTGAAGTAATCTCACTATATGCGATGAAATACATTAATTTACGTTATTTTTTTAAGTGTATTTATTCTTCTATATATTTCATTCTTCCATAGATTAATTATTTCATGCTATTATCTTTTAGTTAATAAGGTGAATGGAGCCTAACTTAATATAATTTAGGTTATTTATAATTTGAATATGCTTTAACAAATTTATAATTTTAGTTGATTCTTAACTTTCTCGAGATTTTGATAACAAAATCGATAGCCTATCTTTGTAAAATAAGAGGAATCACGGTTTATTTATCTTTTCTTCTATTTTATAACTATACAGTTGCATTTTAGCTAAGTCTTAACTATATATATATATATATGCATAGCCCTCCAATTTATATCATGTAGCAACATTATAATATAGTAAAGATAAACCTAGTAGTAAAATCTAGAGAATGTTATATAATATTTGACTTTTGACTATCTTTAACTATATATATATATATATATATATATATATTCTGAAGGATGTATAATCATATTTCTCTATGCATTTATATGAAAAGTGTAAAATATAAATTAATTTTCAATATATGTTCCTATAAAAAAATTTAATTAATCAACCCGTGCAAAGCACGGGCAAACAACTAGTATAAATAATGAGAATTCCATTGTGACAAATCCATTAATGAGGAGAGAGTTGTTAACTACATGAAAATAGAGTTATTCGGTACTTTTTACGGGTATAATTAATGTTAGTTTATCGAGTTTTGGTTAGTTTTAGTGCGCTTTTAGTTTATTTCTCATATAGATGAATTTTTATAGGTTTTAGGAGTTTTAATTAGTTTCGGTTTGATTTTATTCGAATTTGAGTAAATTGAATGATTTTTTTCAGCCTCTAAGTTTTCAGTATTTTTGGACAAATTGAACTCAAGCTTTTGGTACAAATTGCATGTGGATAGATTATTGAGTTAGGAGTGTAGCGGTTCAAATGGTTCGTCAATCGGAACCCCGATGAAGAAGATATGACCCGAGAAAGTTCAGTGCACAGAGAATAACATATTCGGATGGCCTCAGCCGCGAAAATCGAGGGCTGCAGCCCTTCAGTTCAGCAAAATCTGACCAAATTCAACTTTCTAGATATTTTGTATGGGTCCTAGGCATATTTGAAGAAGAAAATTAAGAGGGGTTATTTTGGTTTATTTGGGATCATATTCTTAGGTTTTAGGAAGGGTAAATTAAAAAAAAAAACTCAAATTTTGTAAAATGTCTCAGTTTTATCCTAAATTTTGTTTTGTAACAGAAAAAACCATAAGTTTTCTAAAATGTTTCAAAAATGACCTCCGTTATAACTTCCGTCAATTTTTGCCTACGTGTGACCTACGTGGACTGTTAAAGGGACCCACCATCAACAGCAAAAATTGACGGAAGTTATAACGGAGGTCATTTTTGAGACATTTTAAAAAACTTATGGTTTTTTTGTTACAAAACAAAATTTAAGACAAAACTGAGACTTTTTACAAAATTTGGATTTTTTTTTGTAATTTGCCCTTTTAGGAAAGATATTCCTTGCTGTATAATTTAGGAAATTAAACTTTGATTTCGAGGGAAAGTAGATATGGTGAGATATAGATAGGATATAATATAAAAGCAGGAGTAGCCGAGAGATTAGGGTGTGGACGACAGAGGAGAAGAAGACACCATAGAGAAGAAGTCGACTTGAGTTTTAGCTAGCTTTCGTAATACTTTTATTGATCTCTTTTGAATTTAATGTCTATGTTGAATTCATCTATGTGTTTTCTAATTCTTATGGGCTAATTTCATATGCCTGGATTATGATTGAACCTACACGTAATTAGTTTGTTTATTTTCTCTTAGTCTAATTAGTTTTCGATCTTGATCTATCTATTCTATCTTGTACTTAATACTTATAATTGTTTGACCAACAATTGTTATGATCTATTATTCTGAATGAACTTGGAAAACGAATTTCAGGTTTAGAATAGGGATAGAGTAGCCTAAGTTCAACCTTGATAAATAGAGTTGATTAGTGGGTAAGATAAGAATATACTTGCACACCTTAGGTAACCCATTCAAGTTGGAACTTAATGAGTTTAGCTTAATTGCAATTAATAGGGATTTGTTGAGTTAGACTTTTTTCCTGAAGAATTTGAAAGATACTTAGGAAATACTTATGAAATTGAGGTTAGTAGATTGAGTCTTAATCGAATTAGGAGAAGAGGGAGAAGATCGAATTAGTGAAATATGGGGGAGATTGTAATTCTAGGTTGTCTCACCAATTGATTTTTCAGTTATCTTTAATTTGCTTGACTTCAATTAGGTTGTGATAATTTCGAATGCTAGTAGAATTCTAGGTTACATCCTTGTGAAAATGATACTCTACTCACTTTATAAACTTGTGAGGTTTCAAAACCGTCAAACAAGAGTCGAAGAATCATCAATAAGGAGTTGAGGAATCACTCAAGATGTTATGTCTGGAGGTACTATCTAGAAGAGAATTAGGCTGTGGAATTAAAATAAATTAGGACCTATTGCTTTAAATTTTTAATGTATTTTTTCATACAAACATTTCAAATAAGTTACTTTCTGATCAATGGTGCTCCTTTAAATGTCAAATAGATAAATTTCACTTTCAACAATAAATCTATTTTATGTTTAATTTTTTATAGAAGCAACCACGTGAACAAAAGCCATAAAATATATATATATATATAACAATCAACTCTTTTGTTATACATATAAATACATCTAAATTAGTAAATTTGAAAAAAATAACTCAAACAACGTTTTTTAAATAATGTGTTATTTCAAATTATTATAGTTGCTCTATAAACATTTTACCTATTGTTATAGACTTAATGGTGAATTACTATATCAATTGAAAGTTATGTATCATTAATTAATTTTTTTCCGTCATTATTGAGGATATTGATATTCTATAAAATAAACGAACTCATTTTTCACTACGAAGCGCTAGGAGTTTCTCGAGTTCTGAAGCTATTATCTAGAGGAGCTATTTCAATATCATGTACATATTTATTTTTTCCAAATTTTTTTTCCCAAGATATTCTTTCCAAAGCTCATATATATATATATATATATGCATATAGATATATGATTGATGTCAGGGGTGGTAATGCCTTGGGTGGGGAGAGGTGGGATGGAACTCCTCGATTTATGTACTCGAACATTTAATAAAATTATAGAAATACATTATGAAGGTCTTAAAAAATAAAAATAAAAATAAAAATCTAAGTATATATTAATGTGGAAACTTGAGGGGATGTCTAATCACGAGTTGAGGGCTTGTCCAATATGCTTATGTGGAAACTGAAATTCATGAGAGTACTCTAAATTACTATATACAAGTTCTAACTTGCGGGTTTTTACGTATACTTTAATTAACTTTTTAGGAAATATATTTTAGAATATACAATGTAATGATGACTTGTATTATTTTTAGTTAATTTTTAAAAAAACTGTATATACAAATTTATAACTAATAATCGATAGAGCGCATAAAATATGAAAGAATTAATCCATCACAACCCAGTTAATGTCCTTAAAGATGGAGCAAATTAAATAGATGTTTGCATCAATTAAGCCTTGGAAATAGAAAGAGTATTTTGGGTGAGAAAAAAAAAGAGGAGATCAAAATGAGAAAGTATAAGTTCATTAATGCAGAGGAATCAAAGGGTCATTGCTTCACGTACTAAGGGTTTGTTGAAAAAGCATACATAGAAAGCTCCCATTGAACAAATGATGCATTATTCTCGTGACAATATTCTTAATTACTAAATATATAGATATAGATTATCATTTCTCGAAAGAAAAAAAAGGTTGAGAGGGCTACTTTTGCATTAATAATTAACATCTATTTTTCAAAATGTTTAAAATTCCACGTCGGGAAAGTTTTATCTTTTAGTGAGTCGATCCATTTCGATTGGATTAGTTATGGTCCATTAGACTTTTGAATAGTTAAATGCATACCGAAAAGAACTTTAAAAATAATATGAAATAAAAATTAATAGAATAAAGGAAGCTCGTGAATTTATTTGAGAAGGAGAGAGTGCAGGGGCCAATACTCTAGCGTTCGCATAAGAACCGAATAGTAACCCTTCATGTCTTCTACCTTTATCTTGTCGTATCATCACAGATAAATTGGAGTTTGTAATTTAAAAATTATTTTGTTGACTGGATGTAATCATTAGATTAATTTGAAGTAATCGGGAAACAATCCATTTAAATTAAACAGAACGCTTAAATGCTAATAATAACTAAGTGAACTCAGGCAAATTAAATCCAAACACAAAGCCCGTTTGTTTTCCCAGTTAAAATCACAAAAATTTTAACTTACTTTAACTCAATACACTACACAACAAAAATACATATTTATCAAATCAACAATTTTAACTTTAACTTTAACTCAATACACTACAAAATAAAAACACACGTTTCCCAAGTTAAATTTATAATCCCATTTCATTTGTTATTTTTGAGATTTTCCACAATCAAAATCAAAGTTACTTTATCTCTGAAATCAAACGCACCGTTAGAATTTAATAATAACTTTTTAAAGTGATGGCAGAAACTCATAGAGTACAATGGAATGAAAGAACACACCACTAATGAAAAATACACTACCCTTCAAATTCTTGGCCTATTATTTTTGTTCCGTTCGGCAGCGATAGCTAGGAGTCTTGTCACGCCCTGGGTCCATATATCATGCTCTCTCTGATTCCTGCACTCGAACTCGACCAGTCCCCTTACCATTGTCTTCAGCCCGAAGTACCTCCGGTGCTCTCCGCCCTCGAGCAAGTGGCGGCCTGCCCAGGCGGGCATTTCCTTAATCACCTCCAGCACTACATCTGCAAATATCAATGAATGATTATACACCTGATAAATCATTAACCATCATCTTTCTTTTTATATGAATTTATACAACTTGCGGCCTACTAATGGGACATATTCTGCATTAAGATTGGACATATTGATGAGAAAGGGGAGCAATGAAGTGACATATGCCTTCATCTAGCAATCAATAATTTTAAATTTGAAAGATATAGAACAAATTGGATCATGAGACATCATATTGCGACACCACGTCATGGTGACATGGTCAGTATTCCTTTGGGACAGTATAATACTCCCTTTAAAAAGCGCAATACTTGCTTAGTACTTTTGGAAATTCATCATTATGCCGACTATTTCACAAAAAGTACTATATTTTTCAAAAGAACTATCATATCATCTAAAGGGAGTACCAATTCATATCGCGGTGACATAGTTTCCCCATATATTTTTCCATGGATAATACATGCATGAATGTTAAAATCTTCCCGTTGCTGATCACCTAAAGAAATCCTTTAAATATCGAGAAAAAAAAATCCCATTAAGTGCCTTTTGCATTAATGGATGGGTTGCTTTGGCAAATCCCAATGGAAAAAGAGACTAAAAGAGATTCAGATCCTAATTTTGTTCAAAACCCATAAAAGGGACAAACAAAAGAAAAAGTAAAAAAGAAAAGTGTAACTAAGCTTACTCTTTTTCTTTTTGGTGATGGTCCCAGCAACATGTCTGCTCTTCATCTTCAACATCACCTGTGGCAAAAGACAGATATTTCATTTTCTGATCCAAAGTTTTTTTCTCACATGGAATCAGTTAAAGAGGGAAAGCAAAGGGAAAGCAGAAGCATCTAATTTCATCTTGTTCAGATTACACTTCTTCCAAACTCTAAAAAAAGCAAAACATCAACACACACCCACACATACTACTTCTATTCTCTTCTTTTCTTTTTCTTTTTTTTTTCTCTCTTTTAGACCATGACCTCTTCACTTTAGGGCCCACGTCTTGATATTATAATTCGTCACCAATTATTGGGTGATCGGATGCCGCACGATCGTACGTTAATTTGGGCTTTTAGTCTGATGCATTGGCCAAACCCGTTACATTGAACAGAGTATGACACCAGACCTGGCCCAGACCTTGCTTGGAAGTGTCAGAGCTCATTGGCTTTTAACTAACTCATAGCCTGAGACCCCTCCCTAATGTTTCCTAAAAACAGCAAGGAGAAGAATGGGTGGCTAGGATTACCTGATTCGATCTATTAATGTAGACGGAGACGATCTTCCAATGAAGGTCACCTGCATTCGGTGAGTAGAAGGTTTAGTTACCAACCAATCATAATATTGAAAATAAAAGGTATCAAGACAATCAGTAGGAACTAGACCTTTTCGGGTTCGTTTTAGGAGCTCAGATCCTCTAGCAAGCAACTCCCTGTTGCAGATTCCTAAGAAGTTGTTTTCCTCGGGGACGAGCTCTCCACTGGTACTGCTGCTGCTGGAACTGCCGTTGCCACTGGTCCCCGTTCCTCGCTCAGCAGGGATCACGGCGGCAATGTTCCACACTTCCCTCAGTGCCCTTGCCTTCAATGTCGCTGCCCCTCGGAGTGCTGCAGGGATGTGCCATGGCAACTACGGGTGATTAATTATGTCGATCACAGTAACATATAAATGAATAAATTCTATGCAAATTAAAAGCACTTTCGAGCCCTGTATTCCAACCAAATTCACGGGCTAAAGAATTGTAACTGCCTTAAGATTTGGCAACTAATTTCAGCAGCAGAGTCGGCCTAAGCAGTGAAATTGATCATTGTACCATCCCACAATAATCGAAATAAATGTTGTGACAAACTTGATCCAGAAGACAATCCTTATACCTAACAAGCATATGGATTTAGACAGTCTGATGAAGCTTAATATTAGTACGACTTTCGTCATGACCAACATCCCAAGAATGGTATTTTCAATTTACCCTTTCAAAGAAATAGAATTAAATGAGCATGATGGATCTCGGATTTTCCTATTGTCAGTTGAGATTGGTCGAGAAGAATGATAATGAAGTGAAGAAGAAAAATCTTCTGAATCCAAATTGACAAGTGAGGGAAAATGCAGATTTGCAGACCTGTAGCTGCTGCGGCAGTTAATGTCATTATATCCCCGGCAGACCGAACTCTGACAGCAGAGGTAAGGACAGAGTTAAGGTGCTCCCGATCGGCTCCCATTACCTCTGCAGCCTCCGCGCACTGGGCAGCCACGAGTGCAGCAGCAGAAGCCACGGCAGTATCAGTCTTTGCCCTCTGTTCGTCCTTGGCAGCCCCGCCTGAGGCGGCAACAGCAGAGGCAATTGCGGCAATAGATGCTGCCACTCCAGCCACGGAAACTGCCGCGTGAAGCTGGGCATTCTGGGCCCTCGTCTCCTCCCTCCGCTTCTCCCTCTTGTCCTTCAACCACCTCCCCACTGTCCTGCTACCGCTGACACCGCCACCAGGGGTGGCGGCCCCGTTTGCAGGAGGAAATTGGAAGTGGCTGGGAAGCGGATAGTTATATCGGGGAAACTACATTATCGACCATCGTGTTAGAAAGAAAGAAACAGGTCCGTTGGCATTTATAAAATCGGCGTAACACATATTTTCTACACGTGCAATGACTTGTGGTGTGTACTAATCTTTGCAATTCCAATGGAATGTCGCAAGAATTTCAAGTGACCATTTCCTCACGATGCAATAGATTGATTCTACCGGATTAGACCATCATGTGAATTGATTGTTTGTTTTCCGTCGGAGCAAGCATAAGAAAAGACATCTAACAAGATCGTGTGATGTGACAAACGGAGTCAATGCACGAAACTGCTAGAAATTTATGAGAGGTTGATCGATTCATTTCACAAGGCTCTCCGCATTTTCAATTGGAATCCAGTGTCTTGTCTCATACTACAAAATTGGGATTCCTGTCTACGTCTACAGTAAAGAAAAGGCTGCAATTTTAACAGGTTTGTATTGTATCAAGAAAGAAGCAAGCAAAACCCCAATGCTGCCTAGCTTAGATGAAATAAATTTGCTTTGAAGCATGCAAAAGCTGACAATGAGTAATGACTAAACCAGGGTAGGATACAGTAATACAAGATCTCACCTTGAGTTAAGAAGTTCGAAAATTTGATTTCCGTTGTCGAAAATCTTACTTTTGAGAGATGCTAAAACCTCCAAATTCGGCACTGCCGAAAGTCTTTCATAGGGCAATCGTGTAATTACATTGAAAATTGGGGGCACTTTTTAAAAAAGAGAGGGTCGGAGGTTTTTCTTCCAAAAACTTTCGGAGGAAAAACAATTTCTCTGTACGTTTATATGTTATTGTTTATAGAAGTATTAATTGATGTATTAATGTACCTTAAGATCGTCGATGTCACAGGGAGATTCTGGGGGACTGTCGGTTAAAGAGCCACAGCTCTGGGCTGCCAGGAGGGGCCCACTGCTGTGGGAGAGCCTTCCTGAAGTGCGAGGGGACACTTCCCTCTGCCAAGAAAAATAAAACAGAGAAATCCAAATTATATCCAGTTGCCATGCCATGATTGTTTTGTGATAATTAGATGATCAGTGTAATTAATTAATGATTGATTAGTGATTCAAAGAGGGCCTGACTCTATTGATGAAGTTGTCACTTAAATATTTGTGGTGAGTGGAGACCCATATAAAGGGCAAGTTCATCATAAGTGGGAAAAAAATAACAAAAGTAGAAAAAGAGTAAAGCTGGTGATGTAATTCCAATTTATTCAATTTTTGCTAATTGACATCACAGTGGTCGGAGATGAACTAATAAATTGAAAAATAAAATGTTTTTTTCCATGAAAAAAAGAGATTCTTGAGTCTACTACAAGAAAACTGAAAATGAGAATATACCCTATAAGATTAAAGCATACGTCACTAGTCACTAGCCTACTATTCTCAATCAAAGTGTTTTTTTTTTTCCCAAAAATAGAAAGAAGAAGAAAGTCAAAAAATGATACATTTTGAGATATTTCAAGGTTCATATGAAGGAAATTCTTAAGCAAATAGTGTATTTGGCATGGTTGCTTACAAAGGTTATTACCGATGTTACGAAGATACGAACGATTTGATACGAGGGGAGCGAAATCCCTTCCGAGCAAACATGTACCAGTAAGCCCATGAAAATATAGAATCAATGCATAGGGAAAATTATATTTTTAAGAGACTTCCACTAGTCTGCCCGGGACGCATGACTATACATGATTGCACTCACCGACTGCGACATGATCCTAGCCATGACCATCTGTGATGTCTCCGAAGAAGCAAACGAGAACGGGTTGCCAGAAAAAGCCGAACCGGCCTCCTCCACCTCACCAGGACACTCCTCCGTCGCTGCAGCATGGTCCACGCCATCGCTGCCTACAGTAACCGTACTACCTGAGGCGCCCGAGAGTGCGGTCGACAGAAGTGGCGGGACAAGTGCCTTCGAGACGTCGAACGCGGACAGGCTCCACGAGCGGGAAAGGAACTCCATCGGCTCACGAGGGGTCTCTGGCGGCCCGAATATGGCTGGGTCAGGCCGCCACGGCTCTGCTTCCGGCTTTTCCATATTCGGTAAACGAGAGTGGGCTGGGCTTTGGTTTGAGAGAGTGAGTGAGGGTAAGAGTGAGAGATCAGGGCGAGGTGTGTTTTAAAGGGGTGAGGAAGGTACAGTGGTATGATCAGTGATCAGTCGAGCCAATTGTTAAGAGGGGAGGGAAGCAAAATGGAGCCGAAATCTCATTCTTTTTTAAAAGAAAGTAGACCAAATGCTGCTGCTTTTTGTCCCCCTCTTTCTCTCTCTCTAAATTTTCCAAAGCATCCAACAACTATATTGTTGGGTATATAAAAGTTAATTGGAAATATCAGAAATATATATAAAAAAATAGAATGATTTATATGATATTGGATTTCAAAACTTATTAGCTCGATCTTTTGAGCTGAAAGTTGAGTTCAAGTTCATGTAAGCTCGGTATAATTTATGAAAAAAATGAAAGAATAATCTTGAGTTTATATGAAACTTGAGTATCAATACTTATCAGTTTGAGTTTTTAAGTGGAAATGGGTACGAGCTCGCATAAGCTCAATGGAAATTTAATATGGTATCAAAGCGGATTACGCTTTCGGGTGTCCATGTGAGCTCACACTGCGCCGACCCAATATCAAGAGCAGGCAAAAGAGCGCCTCGTGTTAGTCCCCCCTCGCTCGAGCACGAAAGATTAGCCCAGTTCGAGGTAAGTTGTTAAGGTATTTAAGGGCATGTGACAACGAGTAGATAGAAATAGACTATACGTTGCACGTGAGGGCGGGTGTTGGGAATTATAATCCCACGTGGAAAAAATGAAAGAATAATCATGAGTTTATATGAAACTTGGGTATCAACACTTATCAGTTTGAGTTTTTAAGTGGAAATGTGTTCAAACCCGTATAAACACAATGAAAATTCAATGTATATTTTTTTAGATAGGTGCATCCTATTACTATTTATCTATTTACGATCTTTCGAGCCAAACATATACCATAACACTTCGTGGTTAATACAATTCAGCATTTAAACAATGAGTAATTTCAGCCAATAAGCTTGCGATATTTCGTAATTTCACATGAAAAAAAGGACAACTCTATTTTTTTTGTTTCGCTTTGCCCTTCCAAAAAACAAAAACCCACCAAACCTTAACATCAAATTAGAGGAGTTGAGTATATGTCCTCGAGAACGCTTATTTTACTGTAATTAATTTCCATTCAAATATTGTAACTACAAGATCCTTTCACTAAATTTTAAACATTTATATATACTAATATATTTCGCACGTGCATTGCATGTGCATTCAAAAAAATAAAATATTTACGAATAAGAAGTAATCTTTCCTTGCAATTGGAGAATTTTTTTTTTCTAGTTACAAAAGAGGCCTACAAGCCTAGTACAAAGAGATGGAAATCTCAAATATCTAATAAATGGGCATGAATAGTCTATGAGTATCGAACCGGTAACCTATTGATTATCAGACGAGAGCGCGCAGTCTCCGCCCTACACCCTCTTTGATTAATTGGAATAAATCCTTACTCTTACTTACAGAATGGTAAAAATTTTTCTAACATTACCTACCGAAAAAAAAATTCTAACATTCACTTTCTGAAAATGGATATTAAAAATTGATATCATAAATTAAAAGTCTTTTATCATGAGAAACTAATTAAGTGTTAATTAGTAAGAAGTTAAAGATGGAGTAGTAACTTTAGATTTTTTTTTCTTATCCACCAAGGATAGAAAAAGAAACATTCGTTCCCTTTAATCAAAAGCCAATGAGATTGTACACTGAGTCTCAATCTTGATCTATGAATGATCTTAGAATGAATGAGATTGTAAAACCCA
This sequence comes from Punica granatum, assembly GCF_007655135.1. Taxonomy (NCBI): domain Eukaryota; kingdom Viridiplantae; phylum Streptophyta; class Magnoliopsida; order Myrtales; family Lythraceae; genus Punica; species Punica granatum. The sequence goes on along the minus strand of NC_045131.1, from coordinate 14,217,577 downwards.
TGCACTCACAAGCCAATGGTGACTGTACGGAAATGCGAACTGCTCACTCAAGAGCTCCCGATGATTCTCTGTCTCTGTAGAGGCAAATAGTCATATTGGTTCAGCGGAGGGGTTATCCCAGAACTGCCCAATCGTCTGTTAAAAAAGTAATTTCATAGATCACTATCAGGTTCCAAATCGCAGCCCAGGTTTGAATAAAATAATCATATATGACCGCACTAGAGTATTAGAATGTACTAGCAACTTCATAGTATAGTACTTAATTGCCTTGGGTGATATGGGTCACTAATTAGGCAAACCGTCTTCTTGCTCCAGAATGTCACCAGAATGAGGAAAAAAAAAAGAGTTCACAATTTACATGAAATCTGTAAGAAGCTAGTTCCCAAGGGCTTAAGAATATATATGGAGTCTCTAAAACCGAATATATATGGAGTCTCCAAAACCATGAAAAGGAAGATTATAGACACAAAGAAATGGGTGAAAGAAAAGGAGAACGACTAGAATAGGGTCTACGATGATATACGTGTCGAGGAAAACTCACTTTGTATTGGAGAAACACAGTGTAGTAAAAAAATAGAGATGATTTTAATCGTATAGGCAAAGAAAGAGGCTGAAAGTGTATATTTGGGGAACAAAATGTTGACAGTGTGCTTTCACATCCATAGAAGAAAACTATTTAAGAGACAGAGATAGTGCAACTGGTGCCCATTAAAGAGGCAAAGAGGGGGAAATGGTGCAAGTGGCTCCTAAGAGAGAGAGAGAGAGAGAGAGAGGAGGGAGGGAGGGAGGGCGCCATATTATGTATAAAACTAAAGAATAATTATTATAATAATGTGTTTTTTTTTTTGTTAACCCGGGATGTTCAGGCTTTTCCGACTAATCTCCGGGGCTTCGTGAACCCCGGCGACGCACGGAGCGGGTAATCACGCCAAAGGCGCTCCGGTGGCCCCAAGGGGATTCGAACCCGGGTCTCGGAGCAAATTTGGGTGCTCATTAACCAATAGGTCAAATCTCTTGGGGTTTATTATAATAGTGTGTTACGTGTATGGAAATATAAAATAGAAAATTGTTATAACTATATTTTGCTGATTTCGATAATTTATTACACAGGTAATTGAAAATTATATAAGTGTGTTAAATTCTTGATTGAAATTTATATGTAATTAATGGGAAAAATTAAATTACACGTCTTAATAAAAAAAAGATAATTTATAGATAATTGATTATTCATAAGACATTACATAAAACTAAAACAACTTATTTATTTATTTTTAAAAAATTTTTAACATAAAATTTTTCATGTTATGGTATATGAAATAACAATTAAATTAATGCACGTACAATTCATTTTGATACAAGGAAAAAGATTTTTATGGTTTAAATGTAAAGTGGTCTTTTATATAATTAAATTATAAGTATATTACGTATAACTTAAAATTAGTGAGAGTATGATTTTTTTATAATATACCTTTGTTTCATTACCACTCTCTCCCACCCTAAAAATCTCCCAAACAAGAATTGCTGTCTCTCTCCATTCCCTATCGTGTCCTCCCCCTCCCTTCCCTTTCCTCCCTTTCCTCCCCGCCCTCTCCTCTACTCTCCCCTCCCTCCCTCCCTCCCCCCTAAAGACTTCCAAACACAGCCATTGTGCTTTTTCTTTCGATTTTTTGCTAGTGGTTTTTTTTTTCCTTTTTATTTATTTATTTATTTTTGTCATTCATTCTCAATTAGATCTCTTTGGCCTCCTATTCTCTATGACATGTCCATAAAAGAAAAAAGAAAATCTATCATGAAAAGTCCTTTCACAATTTAATAACATTTTTTTTATAGTTTCAGAATATTTCAGTCGATGAGGTTTTTGAACTAGTAAATTATGTAAATAAAAAGAGACTCCTTCTACGTTCTCAATGCCTACGTCGACCTTAACGTTGCATAAGGTGAGTTGACCGTCCCCACATTTCAAGGTTGGTTGTTCTTTGAGGAGACGCCCCCTATATATCTATCTATCTACCTACCTTATTACTAAACATGGATTGCCCCGGGATCCTAGCCGTGGCCCTAATCATGTTGGACCGAGAACTCGAACAGTTGCCACACCGATCCCAAATCATCAACATTGGATCTTCCTTGTTTCACATTGCAATTTTCCCAACAAAAAAGTGTCAACATTTGAACGAAAGTTCAAGTTCCAAGGACTACGGATCAACCCTGCAATTGATGATATTTGCTGACACATCAAGATTCGAGGCAGAAAAAAGAAGCATTCACGAACATCCTCAAAAGGCACAAGATCAAGATTTTGGAGACGATTCAGTCACAATTATCTTATTATCTTATGCCAAGTACACACTTTATGTGTGTCTGATTGAGAAATTAGTAGTACCTCCACGCCGGAAAGTAAAGAATTTATTGGGAACAGTGAGTGGAAAATTCAACAAAGCCAAAGCAAAAGCCGCATATTTGATCTTGCACCAAATTCAAAAGTGCAACTCATGAGGATACGAATGTTGCGCTTTTTGGACTATGAGGCGCGGTAGTGGACAACTGTTGACGTATTTTTTGTGCCGCTCGGTTATAGAGGGAGGTTTCCGCGTCTAATAAGAGATAGAGAGAAAACAAAAAACTGCACAAATAGTCTGATGAACAAGAATCAAATTTATAAGCTCTTTTTTGAGATCAAAGATTTATGTCGCTACCCTATATATTTTTTTCTCATTTTTGGCCCAATTTTAAGTTTTGGTAACTACGTGATTCCCAGTTAGTTGAAAGTGGGGGTGGTTATTGATGCTTTCTTAGCTCCTATTTTGGTAGGAAATCAATCTCAGAGCTAATCTGAAAGATTGGCACGGTCCCATGAATCAATATTTAGCCAATTCGAGGAAGAATTTGTAATACTGAGCTGGGCTTTCAAGGTGCATGCACCCCGGACTGTACAGATCGAACCGCTGAAAGGAATAATATGTCCATAATTGGAGGTGAAGATAATATGTCCACATTATATCTCGAGTTACTAATTTTTCCATATAATTCTGGACATGGATTCTTACGTTTGATCCACTTTAATGATGCCACCGTTGATCTACTGTAGATAGTTCTATGTATAGGAGATGGTTCTTGAGCATGAAGAGTTTTAACTTACTGACTTGATAATCTATAATCAACAACAACTGATATAAAAGTACGGAGTTCAAGAGATTATTTCTTTTCATAATTTCACTTTTATCATTTTTACAGTTGTAATTAAATTAAATTGATGTCAAAGGTTCGTCGGAACCACTATCATCTATTGGGGTAGTCAAGCCCGAACACCGGAATCTGCTCCTATCATCATTATCCATAAATAATTGATGGTAATGGTTCATCTCAAATCACTATTATCATTCGGAATCATCCCAAACAAAAATACTAAAACTTGATCTAGTAATCGTTTTTATTAGGTTAGTCGATATTTCATACAAATACGATGCACAACGACCATCAAATAAGAAATTAAGAATATTTATATATGTTATACAAATAAAAAGTACTTTTAAAATGCGTCACTCAATTTTCTTTTTCACTCTTTTTTTTTCTATTTCTTATATTTAACATCCTAATTTAATCAAATAACAGAAGCAACTCTCACAATTTTTTTTTTGTGTACAACTCTCACATATTTTTAATCGGTGAGTTTATCAACTCTTATATATAAAAGTCTTTCCCCACTACCTATAAAATGCATGCATTTAAGGAATTTTTTATTTTAAATTTACTTATATATCAATATTTCGATTATTTTTCGTTGTAGATAAAGTACTATCATTTAAAAATTAATAGATAAGATACTTTGAATCTTAAATTATTAAAATCATTAGGCGCTTAGATTATACTATCAATTAAATAATAATAAATATATTTTTGTACTTATAAAATAACCAATATTTTTCTAGAAATTTTTTAAATAGTGTGGCAAATTATATTATTTTTACATGCAACGCAAGTGATTCTTTTACTAGTAATGAAGAAAGAGAACATAGGGACCTAAATCTTGAGATGTACGTTCCCATATTCCAAAAAGATATTAACATACATCTTATAATTATGGAAAATGTGCACTTTTGGTCCTCTACATTTCGTCGAATGCTCGATCTCATCCTTTTTGTTTGTTTTTTTTTTCAATTTCATCCTTTACGTTATGATTATTGTTTTATTTGGTCATTTTGTTAGTCAAATTGTCTGATATTGTTTATGTGTCAGAGATTGCATGCCACGTGTAAATTCGACATTCGTGGCAATTATATAATATATTTATTTGATTTCAAATAAATAAAAAATAATTTTGAAACTGAAAAAATAAAATAAATAAAGTAATTTTGAGAATGTAAAAAAATATATAAATACTTTCAAAATAAAAAATTTAAAATAAATAAAATAATTTTGAAAATAAAAAGTAAAAAATTTGTAAATGAAAAACTAAAGCCATAATTTTTTCATATCGATGATGGAGCAACCGAGGTTTAAAGTTTAGTTTAACCATCCAATTCGATTTGGGAGCGATGACCTAGTGGATAACATTTCTAGGTGGGCTAAAGTTGATGTTGTATTCTTTAATTTTACATTGAGGAGGTTGAACATGGGCCTCCTGGCCCGCGTTGTAGTTTGCGGGAAAAGAGGCCCTCGTCTTTCTTTCTGTCGATACTCATTGATCTGCCCCAATTTTTGAAGTCTTTTGACATATCATATGGATTCTGAATTCCTTAGGTATTCATTTTTCTAATCCTTCTTTTTATACATCATTAAATTAGTAAATAGATAATTTGATCCCTTAGATATGAATTTTGCATCAGTTGATTCCTTCAATTTCTTGCATCACCTAACTAGCTCGCAGATAAAAGTCGCATGAAATGTATTCTTTCTACTCTAATTATGTCCCCGTATACATCAATCTAGACCTTTTTATTTCAGTTAGGTTGCGTTTGGTGTATTGCTAATAATCTTTCTTGTGGTAATTTGCACTATCTCAAAGATAAATTACCACTGGATAATTTGCTGGATATTTACATTGTTGCATTTTGTATGCTAAGAAATATTGGACATATACTAAAATTGATTTCCATTGCCATGTTTGGGTAAACTCAGATTACTGGACATGTAGGCCCTTTTTTTTTTTTTTTCCGGTGCGAACCCTGGTATTAAGAAGTCCAATTGGATTCCGACTAATCCAATCGAGCCGGGTTGTCCCATTAAAGAGTAAAGCTCTCACATTTTCTATATTTACAAAGACTTGAACCTGAACGTTGGTGACATATGGACAGGTTTTACTAATGGTGCCCTTTGGAAACAGTTAAAATTGTTAACTTTTTTATTTAAATGAAATTGATATATATCGGGCCGTCGTCTACTTTTTATCAATTTCAAGACTTATTGTCATTTAAGAAAACCACTAGTATCTAAAGTGCACTTTACTATTAAAGAGTGTGTAACGTAATGACGTATGCTCTCGTCTGACAACTAACAGATTGTAAGTTTAATATTCAGCGGTACTATCTATGTCCCTTTATCAGCTATTAGAATTTGTATTTCATTGTATTAAACTCATGAACTTTTCTTTTAACCGAAAAAAAGTGCGTTTTACCCTGAAGTTCATAGTTACATGAACAACTTGAAAATACTAAGAGGTGTTAGAAGGATTTTTTCTTTCTGTGAAAATTGAGAAGTTTCTCTTCTTCTGGAACCGTACAATCATAACATTTATATTGTGATTCCCATTTTTTAATTAGTCTATTGTATCCAGGTACTATTTACATGTGCTTAGCAATGATATTTGTGTTTTTGGCACTAAGTGCTTGATATTCGTGACCGACCAGCTCACCAGCTTTTCTAATTATGGATTAATCAAATGACTATATGGCACTCGCTTCTTCCATGATAGTTCTCTTTGGTGCTAATATATATATATATATATATATATATATATATATATATAGTGAGAAAACTTCATTATATAACAGCTATTTTTTATTACATTTCATTATATAAAAACCTTTAAAATTTCTCCTTTTTTTAAGAAAAATATTAGAAATAAAAAAAATAAAGAAATCTACTATTCTTCTAAAACCTCAATATCTTCATTATAATCTTAAAATCAGAAAATTTTATAAAGGCCAAAAATCAAAAAGAATTTTACAAAATAAGAATTCTTGAGTTTGCGCGTGCTACTCAAAGGCACGGGAGGGCTAGTCTACATACACACACACATATATTAAAAAATTTAAGAGAAGAAGCCAGTATATTTCTTTTTTGGATTGAAAATTTTATATCATTTCGTCCAAAATTTATGTTACAAATGTTTTATATAAATGTATACTAAGCAATTACGACCCACACGATGCTGCGGATCAGAAAATTACATTACATGATTTTGTTAGATAAATTTATAATCATTAATTATTTTCCATATCCACTTATTTATATTAATATAGAACAACAATGTATTTACACTTTAATTGCTTTCATTATATACATTTGATTGAGGATAGAGCTGTAAAAACTCAATCATTATAAAATATAGAGGTCAAGATGCGAAAAGTGATTGCGCCATATTATTCAAATTTTAGAATCCCAACTCACTATTGATCATCTACTTGGCTACCTGAGTAATTAATTATCTTCAATAAGGGAATGAGATTCCTCTAATATACTATTGTTCAATATCGCTTAAAAAAATGTTCGCTGATAGTTTTACTTTTAAATATTTTTCTTTTGGGTAATTACTTCCAATTTTTTAGATATTAATATAATATTCAAATTTCTAAGAACCAAATTTATAATTTGTTTTCTGTTGAGTAAAACACAAAGCAAATTGAAAGCGAATAATCCTAATCCCACTTGCCATCGTCTCTTTTGAAATAACAAATATTATTTTAAATACAAAATAATGGAATCAATGTAGATTAGTCCAAATGATTTAGTGCTTGATCTCTTGAAATAGGGTTTCAGTTCGTGCCTTATCTATATAGAGAGAATCTACAATTTGGAGAGGTTTACTTCCTCACTGACTCGATTGTGCTTAAATTTAGATCGATATAAGTCCATTGAGCTTCCTGATAATAGAAAATGTACATTGAGAATAAAATATATTGCAAAAGACAGGCAAAGGCCAAAGAAAAAAGAAAATAAAGGAGCTATTATGGGTTGATTTAAGTGATTCGGTCATTGTTTACTTTAGATAAGGTTTTGAGATCGAGTCTTGTGTGAATAGAAAAAACTCACAATTTGGATATGTTGATCCCTTACTTTGCGTTTGGTTTCAGAGTTAAAGCGTTTGGTTTCAGAGTTAAAGTAATTTTGATTTTGATTGTGGAAAAGGACAAATGATTGTGTAGTGTGTTGAGTTAAAGTTAAAGTTAAAATTTTTGTAATTTTAACTGTGAAACCAAACGGAGCATTAAATTCTCACCTCTCTTCTTTTTTTGCGTCTTTTCTGAGTTTTCTCATCTTTTGTGCTGTATTTTATTTTCGATGTATACTAAACGGAGGTCCTTATTTTCATAGTTGTTGTCCCTTAACTTAATTCTGAATATACTTTTGGATTGGAAGAAAATAATACCCCGTTTGGATTGAAAGTTATTTAATTTTAACTTTAACTTTAACTTTAACTCAACACACTACACAACAAAAATACACATTTTTCAATTCAAAAATTTTAACTTTAACTTTAACTCAACACACTACACAACAAAAACACACGTTTCCCAAGTTAAATTTATAATCACATCTCATTTATTCTTTTCTACCATCAAAATCAAAATTAAAATCAAAGTAACTTTAACTCTGAATCCAAACGGCCCCTAAAAAAGAACATCACTCGCCCTCTCCTATCCATGTACGAGGTTTAATTGTTTATATATATATATATATGTTATAAAATAAAATAAAATAAAATAAAATAAAATAATAATAATAATAATAATAATAATAATAATAATAATAATATTATTATTATTATTATTATATATGATATCGCATGTGATGTAGAGGGGAGAGAGAGACAGAAATTGGGTAAATTCATGGGCTGCCTCGTGGACCAGTACAAAAGTTGTGAATGATTAGGGATTGAAGAGATAATTATAGTCACATATAATATTTAAAGAGTGAATTCATCAAAAAAAATAATATACAAGAGTGACAATTGCCAGCAGCTGCACGTTCTATTAGGGTCAAGGATTTATACAAACCGATATGATGAATAAACATGCCATGTGATGTGCCATCAAATTATACGCTTAACTTCATTAGCCATAATATATATTTCTCTCTATCTCTCTTTCTATGTGTCACTCTTTAATTTTATTTTGTTTCTTTTGGGTGAGCAATGCCTTAATAAGACAATAATCCATGTAGGGACGAGCAAGATGTGGCCAAATTGGTTGATTGTTCATCACGAGTGTCTAGTACCCATAGATAGTCTTTTTGTTATCTTATTTCTCTTTTTCAAAATTTACAATAATTTTTATTGCTCTACTGCGTAGTAGTTTTCACTCTATCTTAAAAGGATCCCCGATCGAATAGATAATTTGGAAAAATAATGTGAGCCTTAAAAATCACCCCTCGTCCATTTTCACTCTGAAAACATCCATTCAAGCACAGTATAAAAAATGGAACGATGTACATAATCCTTTTTCTTTTCCCGGCTAGTAAATAAGATACTCGTTTCTTATTCTTCTTCTGAATGAGACCATTTGTGTTCTTAATCTATTTTCAGCTAGTTATTCCTGTTCTTCTGCATTGATTTGTCTTATAATAAAGCACTTTCAGCGAGATTCAATTCATTATAGTGTAAGTAGAGTCTACTCATTCACAAGTAGCACAATTTCGGATAAGTTACGAGTAGCACAATTTACCAATAGAACTATGTCTCATGAGCCTTCAATGAGATATATTATTCGTTCTAAATTCGTCGAGATTATAAAAGAATTAGCATCCATCCTTTTCCTTGGATCCTGCAAAGTGCACTCGGGCGTATTATTCGTGCCTTGGAGGTATAAATATTTCTCTTTTTGGGGATTCTACAGATTAGGTTTGCTAATTGCCCCTCATCCAGAGTAAAGCAATTACTTAAATCAAGTGCTTTCCCTATATAAGGAAGCTTGACAATACAAATATGCAAATATATATTATTTTCCAATCCGCACGTTCTATGTCTAATTAATTAATCAAAGTTAATCCTTGAAATTTAATTTAAACTAAACGAAAGGCTCACGAGCATGCGCGGGTTAGAGTTTTTAGCCATATCAAAAGAAGACTGTGATCACCGTTGGAAGGGGCATGCAGGTAATACACTTTTATATGTGATTTGTTGTCCATGAGAACGTTAGTTTTATTTTTATTTTTTGATTTGTGATTCTGGTAAAGTTCCTTAGTTATTTTTTTTTTGCGATTTTTAATTAAATTTTATTATATATAAACTTTTAAAATATCTTTTTTTTAAAGAAAAATATTAGAAATAATAAAATAAAGAAATCTACTATTCTTCTAAAACCTCATTATCTTCATTATAATCTTAAAATCAGCAAATTTTATAAAGGCCAAAAATCAAATTAATTTTTTTTTAAAAGGAGAAATTTAATTTGAACTATACGAAAAAGACTGAGATCACTATTGGAAGGGGCACGCATTGGAATTAATCTATGAGATAACAAATCCAATTTCTAATTGAGATTTGGAATAGCTGTCCGGAGAGATTATCAAAGGTCATTCCCTCATTTCTAATCGTCAACACTTGAAAAGTGTGATTTCTATGTAAAATTTATAGCCAGCCAATTAAAAAATAGAGTATCATTTCGCAAAGCAATAGAAAAAGGCCACAATCAAATCTTCAAATTAAATAAGTGGAACAAGGTTTTATTCTATATAGAAAATAATTAAGAGATCGAAATTTCATAAGATATTAAATTTTGCAAAATTTTTTGAAGAGCACTGAATTTGATTGTCGGACATGACAATGAGCGTACTTAAATGATAAATCTAAGAAAAAAGAAAAAAAAACGAAAATGGTTGTGACTGCAAGAATAAAAGTTGAGAAAATGAATGGAAAATTGAGAGAAAAAGGAAAAATTGGAAGAACACACACATATATATAGATCATAATGTGTTATCCTGTCACACATGAAAATGCTAGAAAATTAAGATTTACATTGGAAGTTGTAAATTAAAATTGAGAAGAGTAATTTGATAAGTTAATTTAATTTCAGTTGTAAACTGATAAATTGTATTAATAATCGATATTAGATTTACATTGGAAACATATTATTTCTTCTTTTTACACATGTACCCTTGAGGAGCAAGAATAAAACTGTATCTAGAGCTCGTGAAAGAAAGACATTGGTAGCATGGGGACTCTAAACTTGTGCAACATTTTAAGTAAGTAGTGGGGGCAGGCATTACAGTGGCAATGGATAGAACGGTAGTTGATGCCTGTTGACATAAGAAAAAGAAGAGAATAAGAATAACGCGAGAAGAACGAACCTGAGATAAGAAAAAAAATAAAATAAAAAAGAAATTAATGATATGGTATATCTTTTCTTTGAAACTCGTTTTCTCTTTATTTCCTTTTTATTCTCCCAAATACTTACTTTTATATCTATAGAATTCCATAAAAAATTGATTGGGACTTTGAAACAAATTACCGATGGCATAATATCTTAAATAATTTTTTTGAATAAATTAATATTTTTTTGAAAAGTTCGTCGAAAAATTGTTCTAATTTCTTCGGTATTTCTGAAAAAAATTAATTACAGGATATATGTCAGTAACTTATCAGAAATATCCATTTATAAAATAACTTTTAAAAATTCTTAATATAAATTTTGAAAATCCATCGATACAAATGTAAATAGAAAATGGAAGAGAAGAGCCATGAGCGTTGAATGGAGAAGTTATTTCTTATTTGATACGTTTGTCGGAGTGAATAATTATGTGAAAGAACATGCTAGGTAGTTTTTATAGTGAAAAAGTATGAAAGAGTATTTTGATATCGAAAGGTAATTAGAAAGAATAGGAATAAGTTGGTTTTTGAAACTTGAAAGAAATAAAAGGAAGAAAGAGAATGCGAACAATTTTTTTCTAACGATTAGCAAAGTCTAATAATAAGAATAATTAAATTGAGAAGTAATTACAAATTGAAAGAGAAAATAGAAAAAATTGCAAATGTAAATAGGAAAGGGGAAAGATGAACCGTGAGCGTTAAATAAAGTAGTTATTTCATGTTTGATGCATTCGTCAGAGTGAATAATTATGAGAAAAAACATGCTATATAATTTTTATAATGAAGAAATATAAAATGGTACATTGAAATCGAAAGGTTATGAGAAAAAACACGTATAAGTTAGTTTTCTATTAAAACGAATGAAAGGGTGTCATGCTATTGAAAAGATGTGATGTTTAGTAGTATTCGTATTATTTGAATAAAAGGTAAAATAGTAATATTGTTAATTTACCAAGGGCAAAAAGAAAAAAAAGTTAGAGAAATACGTTGGGAATGGTTGTACTTTAGAAGAAATGTACAAATTTTAACTCGGCTATAACAATATATGATAGAACATGTGAGGTAATGAATATTGAGAATGAGTTATGAATAGAGAGTCGAAAGTATGTGAGAAAAGGTCATACTAACAGAGTACATAAGAAATGTGCGAGTAAAAGATATGAAAAGGAGGAAGAAATTCACGAAGGTTACAAGTATTTTTTTGAAAAAAAATTGTGGAAACAAGAAGTTTTGAAAACAATCACGTGATTCACAGTAATAAGACAAAAAAATGTATGAACCTGTTGGGACAACAGATATTGAAAACGAATATATAGTGCAACGAAATTTTGAAACTATAAATCATTATGAAATAATAATAGAATAAATATACATGTGATGAAGGACTAACTCCGTTAAGAGATATATGAGGCAACAAAATGTCAAAAATGAGCAATGAATAGAAAGAGTCGTATATTGAAAATGTGCGACCAAAAGTAAGGATTCAAAAAGGTACGAGAAAAAGTTACGAAGGTATATAGGCTTTTTTTGAAATATTGAAAATTAAATAAACTTGTCATTTTTTTTATAGAATAGATATATAGATCTTATATTTGTATTGACAGGTGGCATTGTCAGGTTTATAAATATTGTACATTGCAATTTTTAGACAGATACTGTAGATACTGTAGATTCTTGCCAGCATGTAATTGTTAATATATCTCCAACTTTGATTTAGTCAATTAGCATGTTCTTTCCAACAATATATCAATCAAAATTTCTATGTTGATTTCTTTGCTGAAATACTGTCAAATTGACCCGAGTCTCTAAGACATTCCTTTATTGACGTACGTCCAGCTTACAAGACAAACACATCTTGATTTCTTTGCTGGAATCCAAGACATAAACTTTTGATCTTTACATTATGCTTTTGGCATGTATAGGGACTTTTGGAATTTGAGCGATCCGAATTTTGACACTAATCATTTCACATAGGACTATACTGTTTATAATTGATCGACTCAATAAGGATTGACTGAAATGATGAAGATAATTTATTTCTCAAGTTGAGGTTTGATATTCAAATCTTGACAAAATATCATGGGAAATGATTACCATAAACACGATAGACTGAATATAGATGACATGTTTGGACTGCTCGGATAGAAATCCTAATAATTATTCAAAAAAAAAGGAGGGAAAAAAACTAGGGAAAAGTACAAAAACTCCCTTGTGGCTTGGGATCGGGATAAATTGCACACTGTATTTTTGTTAAGGACAATTAGCTTGCATGTGGTGTACTAGGTTAGACATAGGGGTTACGGCGTTAATCTTTTTCATTTTCAGTCCTCAATCTTTAGCCTTTTAATCATTTTGGTTCTAAATCTTTTTCTTTTATCATTCCTATTCTAAACTTTATATTTTGTTTCATTTTAGTCCTATAAAGAAAATCGAAAGAAAAGAAGGGGTCAGAGCCTCCAATCGGCGACCTTGACTCCTCCAGGTCGCTGGTACCCATGGAGGACGCCGGCGACCTCAGTGGAGGGGTTGGGGTTGCCAATTGGTGGCCCTCCACCCTGAATCGACTAGGGACTTCGAGTTGGAGGTCCCCGTTCGGTTCGGGGTTGGGGTCTCCAATCGGCAACCCTGACCCCTCCATCGAGGTCGTCGGCGTTCTCTGTGAGTGTCGGCGACCTTGGTGGAGAGGTCAGGGTCGCCGATTGGCGGCCCCAACCCCTAATTTACCGGAGACATCCGACTCGGAGTCCCCAGTCGATTCGGGGTTGGGGCTGCCAATCGGCGACTCCGACCCCTCCATCGAGGCCGCCGGCGTCCTCTGTGGGTACGGGCGACCTCAGTGGAGGGGTCGGGGTCGTCGATTGGTGGCTCTAATCTCAAATTGATCGGAGACCTCCGACTCCTCCGTGGATACCGACGACCTCGGTGGAGGGGTCGGGGTTGCCGATTGGCAGCCCCAATCCTTCCTTCCCTTTTAATTTTCTTTATAGGACTAAAATGAAATAAAATGAAAAGTTGAGGGTAGGAATGATAAAATAAAGAAGATTTAGAATCAAAATGATTAAAAAGTCAAAGATTGAGGACTGAAAATGAAAAAAAATAATGCCGTAACCTCTATGTTTAATGGAGTACACCACGGGAGGCTAATTATTCCTAACAAAAATATATGGTGTAATTTGCCTCGATTTCAAAATAGAAGGGATTTTGTACTTTTTCCGAAAAACTATTGTGTCAGGGCATTTAAGAAACGAGATATAATTGTCTTCTTTCCCTTTCTTAAATTAAATATTGTTGCTGAGGTGCTTGACCTACATATCACATGGTTTCTGATCCATCCTCTCCATTATACGAACAAGGATATTCTTTTTACAATTACCGAAACATCCTATCATTTTCTGTTTCAATAATCAAAACATTAGTGCATATTAAAATACTTAATCATTGTAATCTTTATTATTATCATCATTATTATTATTAGTATTAGTATTATTATTTTTTATGAGAAGGATCGATCACCGGTCCCTGATCATGTCCGTTGAATTGCCATAGTTGATAAAATGCTATTTGGATTATAAAGATAATGTACAAAAAAGAGAGATAATTTGCTATCAATATTCACAGTAAATCAATAAAGAAGCAAAGGATCTTCTAGAGGTATTTTCTCACTTTATTGCGGACAATTTTGGTACTTATTCAAGGGTTTGAGCCATCACATTCACCCCAAAAGGAAACCAACGGATTCTGCCATGGAAATTCAATGAATGAGGAAGGCAAATATCAGCCATTCGATTTTCAATCAGATATGCTGCCCTAGCCAGTGGATTAAATCTGGATGGACCTTTTTGTCTGATTATTTGTTTCTTGCCTTTACCCAACATATAAAACAACGAGACGCCATCAACTTCAATTGGTCCAATGATCATATACAAAAAAGGCCAAAACGAGTGTGGTGGTTGAGACAAGATCTTTGAGTAATTAACCAGTAACAAATATAGTGTCGTTAACAAGTTAAACCGTGACGGTGCTCTATCGAACGATCTATCTTTATCTATATATATATATAATCCATAATTTTCAAGATGAATGTGGTTGTTCCACGTAGGCTCTTCATGAGGCGCGGTGGAGTGTCTCGTGTAAATTCCTACATTGTAACTGGAAAAATCTCTTGCCGAAACTTTAAAACAACCAAAACTGTGTATAGGTCTCTTTATTAAGCCAACGATTCCCCCTTTTAATAGAACAAAAAAAGATATTTATAAGTAGTGAGCAAAATGAGTATAACTTTCCCATATTTGCTTCTTCCTATCAAAGAGCTTTCACTTTATAAGTACTTTGTTCATCGGAATACCTAGAATAATGGAACACCTTGTGATCAGAAAAAAAAAGTCATAACGAGGAGGCACATGCTCGTCTAGAAATAAAAAAGTTTCATAATCGATATTCGTTAGTGAAATAATTACCTGTACCTATATATTTATATTTCTATTTTTTGTGCTAAATTCAAGAACATTTTTTGTAGTAAAAAGAATAAAAGGAGTATCTTATGATCTTACTAAATTTATTAAAAAGAAAAAAAGACAGCGAGAGAGAGAAGGCTTTTTTAGCTAATAGGTCTTCCCAGATAAGTTCTTCCGTCTAATTCATGTACATACTATTCATGAACTCTTCATGACCGTTGGATCAACATAAAACCTATAATCCATGACCGCAGCAGAGCCCACGAACGGTCCATCGACTGAACTGTGGTTATCACAAGCCTCAGCATAGGAGAAAATCTCAAATGGAAAAAAAAGATCGAAAAATCAAAAAATCAAAGAAAAGAAAAAAAATAAAAGATGGAAAGTCACAACACGCAGATACATACATAATTAAAGAGATGTCCACGAGAGTGTGACAATCAAGACCCATCCTTGTACTGTAAATTGAAACCTATTTTGTCATATATCGATAAGATGAGGGTAGATCGGCAGCATGTCATGTATCTCTTTCCTCTGTCCATGTGCTTCTTCTATAACATAAAAATGGCTCCTTCCGAAGATTAGTTGTTTTCTCTGATCATCTGAGAGAGGCAGAAGAAGAAGTTGAAATGGGGAAGACGGGGAGATGGCTCAAACACTTCTTCACCGGAAAGAAAGACAGTCACAAGGAGAAGATCAAGGCCAATAAGAGCACCGACATTGCTTTTGTGGGGGATGGCTCGACCGCCAACGAGAATTGTCCGGCCACTCCCATCTCGATCCCACAGTCGTCGATGAACCCGAAAGAAAAGGGCCGGTGGAGTTTCCGGAGATCTTCAGCTACTGCACCGAGGGAATCCCATTCGGCTGAAGTCACTGCCAATGGGCAGCAACCGCCGGTACTTCAAGCAAACTCTGATGATCAGCAGAAGCAGCACGCTATGGCCGTTGCAGCCGCCACAGCAGCCGCAACAGATGCAGCCTTGGCGGCTGCACAGGCTGCGGCTGCTGTGATCCGCCTGACTGCAGCTGCTGCCACTGGCACGCCAAGCATTATGGAAGAGGCGGCTGCAATCAGGATCCAATCGGTTTTCCGATCTTATCTGGTATGCTTCCCGTGATTCAAGTGTCCTGTTTTTCGTTTCGTTTTCTGGCATTTCACTTTTGGATTCTTGGATCGTGAGAGTGACCTTTTAGTATACATTTAGTTCATCCTAGGATTGGATGAGCTTATAGTTATTGAAAGATTGGTATTTGTAGGGGAGAACAATTTTTCGTTGTCGACAATCAATTTTTCTTGTCGACAATAGTTACTTCTTTTCAGTTGCACTGGACCGTGATAAGACAGAGGTCCCGCCAAGGCCCCTGAAATTGCCCGAAAGTTGTGATACCGTGAGACTAAGTTCTTTTTCACGGGACGATGAATGTGACTGATCGGTTTGGCGATTTGCAGGCACAGAAGGCATTGAAAGCACTGAAAGGATTGGTGAAGCTGCAAGCACTGGTGAGGGGACATTTAGTGAGGAAACAGGCCAAGGCCACCCTCCGGTGTATGCAGACCCTGGTCACACTGCAGGCCAAAGTTCTCGCACAACGGCTGATCACTGAAGACATGAAACCCATGATCCCGACTCCACCGAACAACCGGAGTTCAACCCCGAATGCTCGGTTTCTTCAGGCCCACCACGTAAGATCTCTTGAATCTTATAAAATCAATATTCCCATGATCCCATCAGTAAAGAGTTTCCTCCGGTGAGGGAAAATTATCAAATTGCCCCGTTTACATTTTCATACTGCGTTTATTTTCCTATTTAGTTTTCCAATTTTCTGATATTTTCGGGAATACCATCGAATTTCAGTTAAGCTTGAATCACAATATCATTTTCTACGGGTTTAATTTTGATTCATCTTTTTCAATCCACACATTTTATCCTAACAGAGCAGTATCAATGACGTCATAAAAAATATCGAAAGTATATGTGTATATGTTTATATATAATTCATTCACGCATCATGAAAAGTGACACTGTTTTGTCAGGAAAGTTTTATTGATCTAATTCAAAGTTGAGCCTCCTGAAGTCTCCTATAGCTTTTATGAATTTTATTCTAGTTGATGCATCAATTTCAAACTACCAAGACTGGAGAATAATCAACGCCCACTTGATGAAAACTTTAAGGAATGAAATTGTTCAACCAAAAAAAGGATGAGATTGATGTGACTTTTAATATAGGATATATTTTTTTTATTACAAGATAGATTACTGACTTTATAAAAATGAAATGAAAATTTTGAATATATCTAATAAAAGATACTGAATAGTCTCACCTGAATATCTAATCTAGAACTACTTGGTCATTAAGCAAAAATGCGTGTCACTGCGCTGCATCATTTTCAGCAAAATGGAAATTCTGTCTTTTAATTGATGGGTTTTGGTATAGTTATTGGATAACAAGATGGAAAAGGTTCTTATGTTAACATCGCTATTTAACTATCTCGCTATAAAAAATTCAGCAAGCGGATAAATAGTTGTATAAACACATTGAAGAAGGAAATTTTGTTTGTCCATTGAAAAAATTATTTTCAGTTTTCCTCACCATATATCTTTGAAGATGAATTACTGAAAGTTCTCTCTTAAGTTAAAGAAGTGTTTATATGTACACAAAGTAATATTGAGTCGATATTAAATTAGCATTTTCCTTTTCCCTGTGAGAAATTAGCAAAGTTATGCAAGATAGATGTTCGATTTCCTTAGATAAAAAATAATTTCTAACCAATATGGTTTAGTTCAAGTGATTATGTCGTTATTTTCCTTAAACAAGGTCATAGACTTGAGTCTTGTGAATAGAAAAAATTCACGTTGGAATGACTTATTAAGCTATCGAATATTAAAATACAAGGAAAAAATAGTTTTTATAAAGAGAAACTTAAAATGTATATTTAATATTAAAGGGAAAAGATAAAGCAATCGACACCTTTCTTCCTAGCCGTGAACTTTAACCAACATCGACGGGAGACTGCCATGTTTGGATAACAAAAATACCGGTAAGCGAGGGAAACATAAAAATTCCACTATGAGATCATCGAATTATATATTACTTTTTTGAAAAATTCTAGCACGATATGGTGTCATGTGACTGAATTTAGTATTTGGATTCAAGTGTTTAGTATTTTAGACTCTAAGAATGCTTAATTATATATTTATTTATCTTTAATGATTACAATATAATAGATTTAACAGTGTTCCGGGAAGCGATTGTACCATAAAATATCCCATTAATATATACAAAATACAAATGCTCGTCTGCATGCTTTCAACGAGAGACACCTAACTCTAATTACCTTATCAACTATCATCTACAGTGCCCTTTCCTCGTGCCAATGAATTTTTATTATAACTGAAAAATACTATATTCAAATGTCGATTCTTTTATCATGCAGGGAGGCGAAAATAAGTTCTCAGAGGAGAACATCAAGATCGTGGAGATGGACGTTGGAGAATTGAGAGGAAGCATGAAGAGCACGACCAACCGAAACATAGAGCCATTGGGTCGGGCATTGATCTCTGACCGGGATGACCTCCAATCCACCATAACCCCGTCGGCCTGGAGCGAGTTCAGCCCTCGGACGTTCGGCGGCCATTTCGAAGAGTATAACTACCCCACCAAAACAGCAATTACAGCACAGAGCAGCCCACAGGTCTTCTCCAGTTCCACCCCAACAAAGTACGCCGAGTCGACCTTCTCCTATGACTACCCGCTGTACCCCAACTACATGGCCAACACCGAGTCCTCGCGGGCTAAGGCCCGGTCTCAGAGCGCACCTAAGCAGAGGCCTCCTGACACTCCCCACTTCGAGAGGCAGCCGAGCAACAGGAGGAGGCCCTCGGTTGAAGGACGAAATGGTATATCCCTCCCGAGGGCAGTGAGGATGCAGAGGTCTTCCTCGAACCTGAGCTCCACTGCTGCGGCGCAGAACTTCCATTACCCGTGGTCTCTCAAGTTGGATCGGTCAGCCATGTCTGTAAGAGACAGCGAGTGTGAATCGATCTGCACATTCCTCACAAACACAGATCACTGCAGATCGCAAGTCGGGTTCGATGTCGCTGGTCCAAGGAAGAGCGGGATCATCGGGGCAAGATATTGATGTGCAGAGTCAAGTCGACGCCGGACCACAGGTTCTAACATAATGGATCTTCTTTGCTTTTCTCCTTTAACTTATTCCTGCACACGTATCTCAATCTGATCACTTTTTTTTCTTTTTTACACAGAGCTCGTATGAGTTCCAATGGAACAGAAGAATATTTGTAGTTCATCTTCAAACTCGCAGGAATCGGGCAGCAGGACATAATGAAAAACATGAATTTGTGCAAAGTTATGAAGATGATGTTTGAAGAGTTTGTTTTTCTCAAATTTTTCTCTGGTTTGTAATTTTCATCTAGAAGTGTATCTGCAAAACTAATTATCTTTAATTAAAATTCAAGTCAAGAAACTATATTACCAGTACAAGGAGTCGAAGACAATCACAGAGTTTGGGATTTCTCAACGAAGGGTGAACAAGTAATGAGAATTTTGACCAGGCTCACAACCCCTTGGCGCAACCCTTTTCGGCAGGATGAGGCCCGAACGATATACTAGCATGCTGGCAAGGGTAATAAAGTTACTACCTGTGCACGGGTCGGGTTGGTCCGGGTCTCCCGTTTACTCTGACCAGACCGACATATCTGATATAAAATTAAGGTCTTCTAAACACGTTAATTTCATATAAACTCATCAAATATTTTATTATTAATTTCATTTCAGTAATTTTCAGTCAATAGCAACACCCCCCAAACTGATGAAGTCCGCTCATCGTGCATCCAAGCTGCCTAATACCGAAAGACTTGTTCAAGAGGTATTGTCTATTTGGAGCGCAGCCCTCACTAGTTTGTCATTTGAAAAAGGTGTCTCCTGGAGGAGAGTGGTACTCTTGGTCCTTATAAACTCACCAAGACCCTCATTCCTTTTTGATGTGGACTACCATAGCCCCCTTAGCGGGACGAGCATCTTGCGTTTAGCTCTCAGTGACGGCACCGATTGGTACGACTTTAGTTTTGCTGATCTGAATGGAGGGTGAAAAGGGATTGCCAGTGGTTCCGCCAATACTTTGAGGTGACACAATTCTAACTAGAAACACGCAAGGAAAATTCAATGGAGGTGAAGCTCAATTCGACCCTCTGATGCTTAAAGTCAGAAGGGCAATAACGATTGACTGACTAGTCGGGAGAAACTGGTGAAATGGGAATCCATACCTCCTATTTCAAAATTTCTACACGGGCGAATGATAACATCATCTTCAACCTTTACTTGTGTAAAGCCCTTACATGAAACATTGACGTTGTGGCTCTTGTTGTGGCTCTTCTTGAATCTTCCCTAAACTTGAACACATTCTATGTTAGACTCTGGTGAATCCTTCCTCAGGTTAAACCGGCAAAGTTACCGGTGAAGTTCTAAAATTATACAAAGGTGAAAGTTTGAATCCTAAATGTATGAGTTCGGTTCAAATAGTCATAAACGTTTAATCCATTTCATAATATTGGTCTAAAACTATTTCTGTAAATTGACTGCATTAAATAAGTCAATGCGTCATTTCATAATTGGTCAAATAATTTTTTTAAAAAAAATTTAGAAAATCCTAAGAAAAAAAAGATAAAAAAAAGTAAAAAAAGAAAGAGATCAAAAGAGAAGAGAGTGGAGTCTCGACACTCCCTTCTCTCCAAAAGATTCCTCGGTGAAACCACCCTCATCTTGCCTGATCTGTTCCTCCACTGGTGAGTCCCGCTTCAATCGACCATGTCCAGCCATGCCCTCCTTTTTCTCTCCTGGTATCCTCTCTCCCTCTAGTCATGTTGTTCGTTTTTCTTATCCTCTTAGGTGCGATCGAATCATCTTCCATTTATTGGTTAAATTGTACGGCTAATACAAAAAGTTTTGAAAAATTGCACAATTGGTATGTCGTTTTTTACACCAATAATACTAAAAGTTTTAAAAATATATCAATCAATTCCATTCTGTCAATTCCAGACTAACACCGTCACTTGTTGCTGACTTGATAAATGACATGTTATATTGCATCTGATGTGGAGCAAAAATATAAGAAAATATTCATTTTCTAAAATTTCAATTAAAATAAATAAAATAAAAATCAATTTTTTTAAAATAATAGACTCTCTCCTCTCTCTTCTCTCTCTCATGTCTCTCTATTCTCTCTCTCCTCTTTCTCTCTATCTCCTCTCTCTTCTCTCTCCACTCTCTCTCTTTGTCACGTCTCTGGTTGTCCTCTCTCTCCCTCCTCTCTTTCTCTCTCTCTGATTCTCTTTCCACAAGACTAATATCATAATAAAAAAAACAAAATTAACAAAAAAGGAAAAGGGGTGAGGGCGCCACTACCGACAACCCCACCCATGAGGCGCCCTCACCCTGGACTTAGCCGTTGGTGGACTTAGGACTCGTCGGCTAGCTCGGTTGGGGGTGGGGTTGTCGACTGTGGCGCCCCCACCCAGACCAAGAGTTTTGGGGTTTCTCCTTGGAACTCGAACTCTCTATCGAGAAATCTAGTGATAAACATAAAACTCTCGATCGAGAGTTCTGGGATTCTTCCGAGATCTTTTGAACTTGCAAGATCTAGGAAGAAACCTAGATACCCGACCCAGGTCGCCAGTAGGGTCCTCACTTTACCGGTGACTTAGGTCGGGGGGAAGAGATGAAAAAAATTTAAAGAAAAAGAAAAAAGAGGGAAAGAGAGAGGAGGAAAGATACCAACTGCCATGGATGGTAGAGAAGATGAGGGAGGGGGTGTTGATAGAGATGAAGTGCTGCGATAAAATCAGATTAACGCAAGTGCACATTATCGAAAAAGTAATATAAAGTGAATAAGAGTATCATACTATGATCTAAACCTCACTAAATATCAAAATCTTACCAAAATCCTTTTATTTAGACGATCGATTTTTTAAAATTTAATTTAACTAGATCTATAAACTAAACTAAGCAACTAAGTAAACAAGAGTGAAAATCAATGGAGATGAATAGGATTATCAATTTCCCCTATAACTTTATATAAAATCGATCATTCTCTCTTTATATATCGAATTCTTGAACTACTAACTTAGAGTTCTATAATCTCCCTATCCCTCTTTCGAGTGCCATAGAAATATATTTCTTGTATCGAATTAACTACTCTATTCCTAGGCAAATAAGCGGGAACCCATTAATTATCAACCTGCTTGGTTATATATGGCGATCAAGTATATTCCTATCTCTCACAATAATTAGTCAATTTTCCAACTCAAACTAAACTTAGGCTATCTTATCCACGACTTAACCTAGAATCACCTCCCTAGATCATCTAGATTTTCTGATTAATTCAACTGGTGGCTAATCAATCGAAAGCATTAAAATCGAGATAAGATAAACAATTCAATTAAAATCAATAAACATAGATAAGAGAAAAGAATTCACAATGCTATACAAAAATACTAGACTCCATTAAAACCCAAGAAAAATAAGTTTAGCTCATGATTGTAAGAGTAAACATCCAATCTCTAGAAGAAAAACTGAACGTGATAACAAGGATTGGAAGAGAAACAAGAAGAAAGATGTAGCCGGTCATCCAACTTGAGCCACCATTGCCATTATCTCGATCTCCACCAAAGACTTGCTCTCAAGTCGGCCATTCCTTCCCTCATGAATGTTCGGAAAGTTCTCTAACCTATCTAACCAAGGGAAAACATAAAAACAATCTAAAAACGAATCCCCAAAGATCTCCCTATCTAAAAGATATATTTTCCTAATTTTAAACCATCCTAATAGAAATATCATATCTCAAAAAATATTATAACCATATAATTACAAAAGCTTAAATATCTCCCTAGTAATAGCCTCCTCTTAAAACCCGTAAAACTTGAGTGATAACCCGAATATGACAATTCAGGTCGACTCAATAGATTCGAACAGCCCCAGCCCTATTTTTCGCAGCTGCTGCCCTTAGAATCTGCATTTTTTGCATTGTTGAGATTCATCTAGGCATATTTTCCTCATCCGAACTCTGATAAAGAAACCATTTAAACTGTTGCACTCCTAACTCGATGGGATTTTCAACCATATGCAATTTGCACCATTTTGCTTGAGTTTAACCTGTTCAAAATCCCGAAAACTTAGAGGTTGCAAAAGCTCGATTCATGAATTAACTCGCAAAATAACCTAAAGACAAACCAAAAGGCACTTAAGACTCTATAATCACATCAAAATGCAAATGAATGTAAATTAAACTATAAACCTAATAAAACTAATCTACACTTGTGAATCTAACTCCAATTAAACCCATACAAGATACTGAATAACTCTATTTTCATAGAGTTAACATTCAGGAAGAAAGAAGAAGAAGAAGAAGAAGAAGATGGAAGGGAAGGAAGGGATGGACTGTTCTGTTCGGGAGGACAGAGAGAGAGAGAGAGAGAGGGGGAAAGGAGAGAATGAGACATGAACAAGAAAGATGAGAGATGAGAGATAGAGACGTGAGATAGAGAAGAGAGAGGTGTAGAGAAAGAGATCCAGGTGGGGAGAGAGAGAAGAGAGTGCCATTAGAGAGAGAGGAGAGAGTGAGTTTTTTTAAAAAAAATTGAATTTTTATTTCATCTATTTAATTTATTTTAATTGAAAATTTTGAGAATGAATTTTTTATTATATTATTTGCTTCACGTTGGAAACGATAAGACACATCATCTGTCATGTCAGAAATAAATGATGACGTCAGACAAGATCCGATGAAATGAAATTGATTGATACATTTTTCAAACTTTTTGTATCACGTAAATTTTTTTTTACCAACTGTGCAACTTCTCAAAACTTTTTGTACCATCCATATAATTTAGCCGCCATTTGCTCCCTCATGGAGTTTTGACGGCTTGATCTCATCGCATCAATGCTCAAAGAAGGCCTACAACACCAATCTCCTGGCAAGAAGTAGTATGGTGAAGGTGAGAGGTCAATTTTAAGTTTTTAACCTATCTTTTCATTTACAAGTCCCATGAAGGTGTCCTTCGAGTGGCCACGCAACGGATTTTGGGCATGAGTCCTGGGTGATCGAGAATTGTGGCTTGCTCAGAGCAGAGTTGGCTGAGGTCTTTGGTCCGTTGTTTAGTATGGACTTCCCAATCACCATAATAGTAACGAAAAAAAATACATAAGGATGACGCTCGTTGACAGTAGTGGTGATAAATCAGGATCTTCGATTCTAGTGACAGCTTCCCGCGAGGAAAATGTCTCACTAACTCTTGCTGGATATGATGCAGTCGTTGGACATCCCAGTATGATGACACTGTCCGCTGTTTTTACGGTGTCATATGCCAATTTTGTCACCAATATTATGATATCTTATGTGTGGGTCTCCTTTTGTGCTCAAGTGTGTTTGAGTTTATTCCTTTTTTTTTTTTTGCTGAAATGTTAAGTAGACTCATATAGATCCACAAACAAAAACGTATACAGGAAAAACTCCCAAACGGATATTACAAGATCGGAAAAAATGGTTTGTCCACCATGCAAAGATAAAGGAAAATAAGTGAGAAATTCTCATTAGAAAAAATAGAGACAATCGTTATTTGTCATCTTAAAACTGTAATGTCGATCATGATCTACTAGCTGCATTTCATCATAGACTATGAAATTCTACTTTGATGCTGAAGTTTCACGACAAAATAGAGTAGATAGGGTTCATTGAGCCGATATCCGTGTGCAAGATCCCATTGTAGATCGTAGCCATTAGTCCAAAAAATTGATTCATCTAACATCCTAAATGGCTCAATCCCAGGACAATCAGACCAAAGTAGCCCATGGCCTCCCTGGTCGATTCAGACTAGTGATCATCACCAGGGAGTAGAGACCTGCCAAACCAATAAAAAAGGGCAAGCCACAAAAGATCGATTGAAGCAGGCGGAAAATGAAATCAGCCGGACAAGCAGCATTGATCTTGGGTGTGATGGGTGGGGATGTTATCGCAGGGGTGGAGGCAGAGAAGCGTATATGAGAACTACCATCAGATAGGAGGAAGAGGAAGGCCAATCGGGTGTGAAGGCCAGGGTGGTGGAGAGCACGATTGCTGCGTCAAAACTGCCGTGATCGGCCTGAAAAGGTAGAGAGATTAGGGACGCCGGTCAGAGCAAGTGAGGGTTGGTCGTGGCCTGTGAGAGTATGAGGCCGCCATTTCCGTTGTTGTCTCGCCGCTGCCGCCGTGTTTGACCCCACTCACCGACACCAATCTGATCAGAGGGGGAAAGGGCGTGTCCGAACGGAAGGGAGGGGGAGATAAACACACCACAAACCTCGTCAAGGGGGGAAGGAAGGGCGCTGCGATATCTAGGACGTCATCAACACTGGCTCCGTGATAGATCAGAGAGAGGAGATGTCAGAGGCGACCACGGGGGACGACCACAGCTTTGGGGGCAGCCACCATCTTGAGGGAACATCGGGCCACCAGTCACCAATCAACCACAGAGAGATCGATCAGGACAACGAGATGGCCCGATTCCATAGTTGATCGACGCCGAGCTGGCCTCAATTCCTATAGCACCATCACCACCCGATCGAAAAGGAAGGGGAAGGAAAAAGGAGATAGGAAGAGGGAAGAGAGGAAAAACAACCACCATTGGCAGAGAGAGCGGAAGCCCAGCTACTTGCTGGTGGCGTGTGTGACGCCCAATGAGCCTGGCCGGAGCCGAGCGCGACATTGAAGGCTCTAGATTTTAGGGTTTACTGTATTGGGCGGGGGGTTTACTCAGAGAGTGAAGGGGGGGCTGTGAAGTGTGTCAAAGTTGTGTTAAGTATATTAGCTAATGTTTACCGAGTGATATTATAAACAAATGATGATTTCTATTAGAAAAAGAAAAAGAAAATAAAAAAAGGTATAGTTTTGCTCCGCTAGATTTAAGTACTTTTCAAATCTCGTTCTTATTTTTTTTTTATCTTCATCCTTCGCCTTTCGACTCTTTTCTATTTTAATCGTTCTGTTTTTGACTTGGTGATAAATTATCCACCACGTGTGATACTCATTCCACTCCAATATTAGAGGGAAAAGAAAGAAAAGTCAATAATGGAAAATGAATTGGCTTCTTTGGGGAAGGCAGGGTCAAGAATCCTAACACCAACATCTTCTTCTTTTCCTTCTTCAGCTCCGACATTGAAGTTTCTCATGTTGATAACTTAACATTCAAAGTATAATAAAACGGGTTCTTCGCGTCAGCCACATTATTCATCTTCGGAAGCACCAGAGCCCGAAAAGGAACACATGCAGAATTTTCTTCTTTTCAGCTTCGACATGATCGACGGTTTTGAGGAGGAGGACCATATACAATAGATATACTTCGTGGCTTCACCTGGCAAACAATTCAAACAAATCTACACAACTCAACACTAAATGCTGGAAGATTTCCTAATTTTAGCACCTTGTTCTCGATAAAAAGATTTGAAGTTAAGCACAACTTGGTCTACTCTAATTCACACCCCATTTCACCATAAGCTTCCTGCAAATGCTAATTTTATCGAGGAAGAATAATTGATCCATAATTTTATCGATGAAGACGACACTTTCTGTCTCAGAATCTATCTCTTCTATAGAGACAAAATTTTGAGATGAAATGGGTTGTCTCAATTTTAAGATGGAAAATTTTAATTAAGGTAGAAAATTCCGTTTATCATCAGAGATGGAAAATAAGACGTAGAAGTCCGTCTCTTTTTTTCTTTTAGATGAATTAGGAGACGAAACACTCTGTCTTTTATTAATGAGACGAAAATATCAGTCTCAAGTTCCCATCTTTATCCACATAAGATGAAAGTTTCCGGCTCTATAGATCCACGTACTAGTTATAAATTCAAATATTTATTTCTCTTTTTTTTTAAATAAAAAAGAGCTAGGCATACAAATGTAAATTATAAGGAAAGTCTATATAAAAGTTTCAAAAATAATTAAAATAAAATGATGAGTATTGATTGTACCTTAAAAGTTTTGTAGATAAAATAATAAATAAATTACAAATAGTAAATAAATAGTATTAGAAAAGAAAGGTACAAACTATAATAAGAGTGAATGTGTAAAATTAGTCGGAGGTATTTATCATATAAGCAATAGAAAAATAAATATTAGCTTTAAAATAAATTTGCAGATGTATGATAAATATAATGAAATGTTAAAATGTAACTATAAATGATAGTAGTTTAAATGGTAATACGCATGCGCGTTAGGATGAAAATCTTGGTTCGAATCTCCGTGAGTGCAAAGTCCACTTAGTTAGAGAGACACGGTGCATTGCACCATAGTGGTGGGCATGCAAAAGCCCTTCCTCCCTCTAGGATTGAGATGGAAAGCTCCGTCTCTCTTTCTATCTCAATCATGAGCAAAAATTGAGACGGTTTATTTCGCCTATCAAGTTGAGATGGAGAATTCCGTCAGACAGTTTATTCTGTTTATCAGGTTGAGATGAAAAATTCCGTCTCAAATTTCCATCTCAGTTGAGGATGAGATAAAATTTTTTATCTTGTTATTTTGCAGGCGAGACTTTTTGAAACAAACCCTCTGAGGTGGAAAAGTCCGTCTCTATATTATGTAGAGACGGAGAATTTCGTCTCAATTGTCATCTCTATAGGATTGAATTCCAGTAGTGAGATTGGAAATTAAAAAGTAGCAAGTTCAACGGCAGCTAAATCCGATATGTATTTTTAAGGTCGAATCAAGGCATGTTGTAAAGGTGATTTAGCAGGGTGTCCCATTCGACCTTGGAGACCAAATGATCTTGCTGTGTGTGCGATGCCGATGAGGCAAAACAGCTCCAGTGTTATTGCATGAAAGAGGCCGCTAATGTTTTGATCGACTCAGTGCATCGGAAGGAAGGAGCCCAACAATTACGTCCAACTCGAGCTAGACCGCAATTGATCTTTTTTTGTTCTCTTTTTTTTCCCTTTTCCAAAGTCCACTAGTCTAATATAGAAAAATAAAAATCTAAATAAGAGAGTATGGGTAATTATATTGGCGAGAATTAAACATAAAATCTTGATTTCTAAGGATGTCTGCCAGTACACCATGTCCCAATTCTTAAGATAATAGATCGCATTAAGGGCTACATCCCCTTGTAATTGGATGTAGGATCTAGGCGTATTGAAGGGTGTATATCAAACCAAGAGGCATTACCAATTTGCAAACGGGCCACCGGCCGGTGAGGGATACAGAATTTGGATCAAGGGGCGCGGTCTTTAAGGGAACAAATAGAAATATAAATTTGAATTAGGAGTGGGCAAACATATATGTAACTCAATTGAGAATGAAATTTACCTCATTATTTAATTAAAAATTAATTTTTAATTTTTCTTTTGTCACTTTCTAAAAGCATTTTTATGAAATCCTTGTTTAAATAACACTTCTGTTTATATGTGATTCTAAGTTTGTAGGGCCTCTAAGTATGTAGTGCCTTTTGATTCAATTTTTTCTACATGATTATAATTATAAAATTAGTCTAATTCTTTTTATATCATATGTGTTCACTTTCACACATTTTGTATCATTTTTCGGTATGTAGAAAATATAATTTTCTTTTAAGAATAATATAATTTTTCAATAGTTATATTATAAACATGAAACTAAGTTTGAATTTTTAGGTAATTAATTTGTAACTAGAGGTCTCAATTAGCGTAATTATATATTTGATCATTTAAGGAAATTATAATATTGCATTGTTAATAATTATTTTGTACATATTGATTTGATAACGTATAAATTAAATTGATAATTAGTTCATAAGTTCTTATACAAACTTTATTGACGTATGTTATTTAAAATAGTTATATCATGACATACTCATTTTAAATATCTATTAATTAGATCATGACATTTATTAACACATATTTATGTTTAAATATCGATAGCATTTAGGAGGAGTTATTGCATGCATAATGCATTTTACTCTATAAATAGCTTTAGATATAGTTATAGAATTGATTGGACCACCAAAAATACGAGGACTTGGATTGGATCGAGTGCCCAATGGCGAGTTTTATGGCATGAATCTTGAGATAGACCAAGCAAATTACGAGTTTATATTTCAAGTGAAGTTACATGCATATGCCCTTAGCGTGAATGTAATATTATTTAATAATAATAATATTATTATTATTATTGATGCTTAATTTGGCGAATCAATCTTCGTATCTGAAATGAATTTTCTTCATAGAGTGGAAGTAAGCCATTTTTATGGCACTGTTTTGATCAGCCAATAAGAGTGGAAAGGAGCAGTTGCACTCGTTCATCCGATCAGATGTTCAGAGATGCCTATATCCAATTGGAAAGTCCACTCTTCTCTCCCTTCAATAATTATCGACCGAAGTCCAACTTCCATAATGTCATCTTTCCTTCACTCGTATCTTCTTTCTTTTCAGCCTAACTCCCACGCTCCTCATCATTGATGTTCGCACTATCTTCCAATTTCAGCCAAAATTTATTGAAGAATAAAGAAATTTGGGTGAATATTGCTCTTTCACTGGATGAATAACTTTAAATCAAAATTGCTCTGACAAGTGAAAATTTGTTGGGATTCCTGTAGGTCCAATTTTTCATATACTATATTCTTGATTGAATGAGTATCACTCTTTCAATATGAATACTTAATGTCCAATTAAAACTACAATAAGTGAAAATGTGCGGATCACTATAGGTCAAGATTTCCTGCATAATATTTCCAATTGGGTGTTATACTTACACGTCTCACGTCGATGAGTGGCACACACGTAATATTCACTCAAATTTAAAATGGACAAGAATAAAAGGACAAGGGAATAAATTGTGGTTACCATAGTATTATGATTTCGACTGTTAACATATGTCAGCAAATGCTCCTATAGAATTTAAAGAATTGGATTCAACAGTCTCCCCCTTAATTCTCCAAGAATCCTGTCGCCACAGTGTTGTCTCGTCGTATCCTCTTTATCATGCATATTGGTACGACCACTGTTGCACATGTCGCGATCCTGCCATGCGTTCATTTTTGCTGGAAAGAAAACTTCCTTCCAAACGCTACGCTGATGTTATTGAACCTTACATCTCGTGGTTTTGGTTCCAATCATGTGTAAATGTTCATCTCTTTCTAAGGCCATCCGACACATCGACTTAAGCCCAACAGGCCATCTGATCCAAGATCAGATCTTATTTTAAGCTACCAAATTAGCTTTAGCGCACTTTGCCATAGTTGAACTAGGATGAATGCACATGGGAAGTGCTAAAAAGCTAATCACGCCCGAGCAAACTGCAGGCTAAATCATATGCATTGAACTTTGGTCCACCATCATTGAAGGACAATCCTACAGAATTTGTTATCCGATTTGAGGTCAAAATTAAGGATTATGTGTTTGAATTACAGAGGGAAAAGAAGGAGAAGTAGAAATAGGACAAGAAGAGTTAGGCAGACTACTCAATATGACCCTAGGAATTAGTGGATGGTCGGCTGTTGAAAGCGACGAAACAACCGGAACAATGCAAATGCAAAGCATGTGCTTCTCGAAGCCAAGCGGATGTCTGAGCAAAAAATAGTCTAAATCATTATACTAGGAATACTTCACATTTCGCTGAAAAAATATATATACTTTTTATTGATTATAATGGTAGACAAACCATAAATATAAAGGAGACAAGGAAAATCCCAACCACTATAAGTGTAACCAAAATCTTTCTCTTGATTTTGAGTTGAGAGCGAGTGTCACTTCACTATATCCCATTTTGTAAGTGTACAAAGATGTGCTTCTAGCATGAAGAGCATTTCTATTAAATGGAAGGGGGAGTCTGATTCTTGTCAAAAATCTACAATGAAATCCTACTCCATTCCGAGTGGAAAAAGTAGGGTAGTCAGGAAGCATTGGGCCGGTATCTGCGCTCAAGATTTCACCGCAAAATATAACCCTAAATCAGTTTAGTCTACGTATTCCTAAACTGCAATCCCGAATAATCAAACCAAGGTTGCCAAAGCCTTCTTGATTGTTTTAGATCAACGATTATCTAGAGAGCAGAAACCTGCTCAGAAAACACAACAAAAAGGGCAAGCCACAAAAGGTTAGATGGAACAGGTGGAGGGCAGATCGATCTGACCCAAGCCCGCATCTTCTAGGTGGTGGTCGGGGATTCTGCCGCCAGCTGGAGATGGTAAGCCGCAGAGGAGAAGGCGCATCCAACGGTAGGGAGGGGAGAAGGAGCGAGAAGGAATGCTAATTAGTGCGGTTCATCATCAAACACAAAGATTAAGATAGATTAATATATAAATGTTATATAAGTGGACAATCTTTTGCCACGTTTGGTCCATCAGATATAAGGCTAGATAGGACTTCTCAAATCCTTATTCAGTGTTTGGCAATGACTAGAATAATACGGGATTATTCCTTAACGTCGACGACCTCCACTTGGGGGGTGATCACCGAGCCGACAAGAAGAAGCAAGGCTTAGATTACCAAATCCTGGACACAATCTTCCTAGAGATGGAGAGCCTACTGCTTCTCCACACTACACTTGGCTCTACACATTTATAGAGCTAACCCCGAGCCTCCCATCGCTGGGAATCTCCTGATTGTAAAGAGAGGGAGAGCCAGGAGATTCACGGCGATGGGGAGGCTTGACATCGGCGACCAGCCCCCTAATTGAGGTTGCTGACGCCAACAGATGCCACTGACGATCTCGATTTGGGGTCTAGCTGCCAATGTCGAGGGGACTGCCTTATCCGATGGTCTCATTTCCCTTTTTTTTTTTTAATTTCCAAATTATTTATATTAAGAAATTAAAAAGATTGTTATTTTATTCATATCCCACTTATAGAGTCTTGAGATGGCCTGATCTCATCGAAATCATTAAGCCCATGCCTTCTCGGTCAAGTTTGCTAAGCCGGGATGATGTTGGTCAAGGTCTTGAACCTCGATGGAGCCCGAATGGTTCTTAGTTCAAGCATGTGTCTATTAATATACTTTACTATACTTAAATAAAATGGGGCATTCACTACA
The DNA here is from genome assembly GCF_007655135.1 of Punica granatum. Lineage (NCBI taxonomy): Eukaryota > Viridiplantae > Streptophyta > Magnoliopsida > Myrtales > Lythraceae > Punica > Punica granatum. Next base: position 14,185,546 of record NC_045131.1, on the reverse strand, counting down.
GAAAAAACAAAACAAAACAAAATAAAATGGGGCATATTGGTCATTTTACCATCATATCCTGTTCACATATCCTAATTTGCTTCAAACACAAAAATAGGATTAGAGGTACCCATAGGATTAAGATCCCATACTGTTCTGCTTTTATTCCTATTTTTTTGAAAAAATTATTGGACACATTATTCTCGCAATTTCAGAAAATCGAGTATTAAAGGTTATTATCATTTTCAATAAGTGCGTTTTTCAAGGTTCAAACTTGTATTCTCCTTCTTATAGGGATTGGAGCTGCTTATGACTCAACAACCATTTCGTTGCTTTTATTTTCATTCCTATTAGATGCCCAATTGTGACCGTTGAATACGCGGCAGATCGGGTTTGGAGAATATTCATTGGGCCATGGGGAAGTTTCACATGATTCCATCAAGTATTTCTCATGGTGCACAACTCTGCTCCCCCACCATTAAATAGTGCAAGAATATCTATCAATGACAGTATTTTTATAAAACTTTCACTAGATTTATAACCATGCATGCCTCTTTCATACTCGAGCGGCTCAGACTTACTTAATATTGACGGGTGACGGCCATTTTAAGAGAATAAATTAATAAACAATGTCATATGTAATAAGACGACTCTTTTAGATCAAGTATGTCAGAGTGGAGGCTCACGCACGCATATTATTCTTCCTAATTAATTATCTATGATCTGTAATCTATATATAAAGCATATATAAAATGTGAATCTCATAAAAGCATTTTTCGATTTTTGAAAATTCCAATTTTGCTCTTCAATATACATTGACATATTTTAAAATGTATATTTTGCCCTTTCAATGTATGTGTACAAAATCGAACTGTTTTTGCACCTTAACTATTATTGCCAAAATACATCTTTAAGTGGTATCTCTTTATAATTATATCTCTTAGGGCTCTCCTAACTCAATAGTATAATTTTATTCCATTATACTCAACCGGTGTTTCTCCACCTTTTAAAATTCTAAATTCACTATTCGAGTTTATTTATTTTGTGTTTATTAATTTATTTCAAAATTAAGTGTCTATGGAAAGCTATTTGTACAAACACATGACTTTTCGATTATTGGAGATAAGTCTCCTTAATTATAGAAACTCATGTACTTTAGTTGTGAAAATGTATTCATTCATTTTGTTATTGAATGTGTCTATTTATTGAAAATGCACAATGATTATGTTTCACTAATATAAATACTCATTTTCTCTCATTTTAAAAATATTCAGAAAATTTTGTTATAATCCAATAATTCTCTCTCTCCTATCTCCCAAAGTCCTTACAATATATTCCAAGATCCAAAGCCTCATTTCTGTTCTAAAATTTTTCAAAAGCAGTCGAGACATTTTGGAGTTTTTCGGAATTTCCATTTGACTGCACATTAGAAGATTTTGAGTTGTTCGTTGTATCTTGGGAGTAAGACATCATCACGCTATTGTACTGATGCAGTGGTACTGCGAAGTCAACGCCTTCCACAGCGTGCCTCGAACTAGTTCTGCATACAAAACTTTTTCTCTTTTTTCATAATTATTGATTGTGCGTGTTCTTCGTATTCTGTTTGTGTTTCATGTATAGAGTTTCCAACATAGAAACCCGTTCCCTACTTGTTTTTGTGTTGGTGTCATTAGCAACAACTAAAGAACTTTCTGAATTATTGTCTCTCTGATAACAAAAAATTAACTCTTCTCCTAACAACAATCTAATGATTTTATCATTGGATCATTGCTAATTGTACCAATATATTCTCATTACTTAATTTTGTTTTAGGATCATTAAAAGTTTTCTTGGGAATATTGCATGCAACAACGTAGCATCTATTTATATAACTTTTCACCATAGGAAATCTCGATATTTTCGACAGCAATTTTTACTAGAAATTTCAACAGACTTTCAAGCTAAATTTTGTTGGAGAAATGAGCAAAGGTTTTTGAGAAGAATGTGTTTGGAATTTTTGGACAGAAATTACATTGGGAACTTAAAAGTAAAAAGAAAAAATCTAAAGAAACTCCATAGAAAAACTTTAAGATTACATTGTCTAAAAAGGTCTTCGAGTAAAAATTCTATCTAGAAATTTACTTAAAATAAATTAAAAAGAAATAAAAGTTATCATAAAAGTTACAATAAATGATATAAAGTGCAACTTCGTGCCATGGAAAGACGTTGGGCTTAAGAGACTGGCAACTTTAGATTATCCTTGCAAGTGAATGAATTGGGTGGTCAAAAATTATTTCCGACAAGATATTTCCCTACAAACTATTTTCTGCTGAAAATGCAAGAGTTACAAGTTGTAAATAACTCGATTAACGTCAAATGATATGATTAGGTCTAATCCCAACTTATTCATTTATTATGGTAAATAACAATTAATAGATTCAACATTCATTTCATAAATTTGAATAATTTTGTTATGTTGTTGGTTAAAAACGAATAATTTGAATAACGATGAATAATTTTCATTCTATTTTTTTTAAATGCAAGAGTTACAAAGTTGTAAATAACTTGATTAACTTCAAATGATATGATTAGGTCTAATCCCAACTTATTCATTTATCATGGTAAATAACAATTAATAGATTCAACATTCATTTCATAAATTTGAATACACGGCTAGAATCGGCCCCCTTTGAGACACTGCTATTCATAGGGGTGGCAATTCGTGTCTTATCGTGTCTAAAGGGGTTCGTATCATCGAAGTCATAATTCGTATATGATACAATTATTAAACGGGCCAGGTTTTGGAAACACGAACACGATCCGTTTATATCCGTGTCAACCCGGACACGACATGTTTAAACCTGTTTATCGAAACGTGTCATAATAGGTATACATATCCATACACGACACGATTATAACCAGTTACTCGAACACATTAACACGACCTGTTTAAGGTTACATGTAAGGATATTTTAGTAATTTTAGTTTCATAAATGGGTTAACAGGTTACACGATTAAACACGTCTAAGTAAACAGGTTTAATCGTGTATAATCGGGTTATACTGGTTCAACTTGGTAAGACACTTTACCGAATATCAAAAATACACAACCCGAACCCGTTTAACTCCGTGTCATATCGATGTCGTGTCAAATATAGTCGGCCCTAGCTATTCGACGCAACACGCCTATCAAAAACTATCCGTCGGAATTTCCGATGGGGGCAACCATCGGAACTTTCCGACGCCCCATTCCATAGGAAAGCCAACGGAGTTTTTTAAAAAAGGGCAGTTCGACTCAAAAGTAATTTGACCGTTGACCGACTAGTTGAATGTTGTCTTATGCATGCATATAGCCTTCTCCTCTCTCTCTCTCTGAAGACTCGCACGGTCGGTTCGAGTTCATCGACAAGAAGCGGCACGCGAGGCCAGCGGATCCCGTAGCTCCATGCCGGCGTCGTACCGTGGCGCCTGGCATCCTCTCCTCCCGGCCCGCCATAGTACAGAGCCGCTGCAGCGGCCTCTCCTAGCGTCAGCGCTGAGAGCTCAAGCACCCCCCAACCCACGGAAAGGTCGCGACAGTTCCGATCCTTCCCTAGCTCCGCTGCGTGCGCTACCAGCTCTGGCCTAGATCTGCGCCTTCCTCCCAGTCCCCCCACGGCCCCTGCATTCAGCTTGCGCCTTCCGCCACAGATCGGCATTTCTTCTCGTTCCCCCCGGCTCCATGCATTCGAATTTGTAATAAACTATTTTTTATTGCTAATGATTTTGTTATTTTCGGAATTTATAAGATAAATACTAATTTTTTAAATTCTTTGCTAAATTTAAAATTTTGGAAAAATAATTAATGTATTAACCACATAAAGAAATATTATAATTAGAATGTGTGATAGAAATTAGAATCTAATTAGAATTTATTCGATGAAAAAAATTCTTATATAAGAAATTATATTGTAATTATAAGGGGTTTTACCCCAAATGACTCATGATTTACTCGTTTTGTCAAATCTATCCTATGCTTTTTTTGTTAGATATATCTCATGATTTATATTTTGCTTTAAATCTATTCCGCCGTTATATTTCCGTCAACGTCTAACAGTTTTGCTATAGTAACACCTTTTATCTGGGATAGATTTGAAAAAAAATTAAAATAATGAGATAAATTTGGGGGAAAATTGAAACCATGGGATATATTTGGAGTCTACTAACGTTTCATTAACGGACAAAAAAAATGGCGGGATAGATTTCGAGCAAAATGTAAACCATGAGATATATCTGACCGAAAAAAGCATAAAATAAATTTGACAAAATGCATAAACCATGAGATATTTGGGGGTAAAAACCACTAATTAGAATATTGTAATTGATGAAAATTAATGGGTTGTTAATTTTTTAAAAATTAGAATAATGTAATTAAAAATTCGATGAAAATCTATCACATAATTGATTAATTCAAAAAATATATAATTATAAGGTATGATTAAAATTAGAAACAATTAATTTAATTGCTAAATTAATTTGATGAAAAATAAAAGGTTTATTCAATGAAAATTAGAATTTAATTAGTATGAATATATATATATATATATATGCCCAATGTGTGAAATTGCCTAATTATAATGTTTTATGTTGTATAGGTTAATGGATTGTCCAGAGTTCCCCTTAAACTTGTTGCAGATTCGCATTTAATGTATAAAATTTGAATATTACGTTTATATATAATTAATATGTAGTTTTAATTGAAACTTTAATGTTTAGTTAGATTGATTGTGCATGATCCAAAATTAGTCGCCTTTTTAGAAATGTGAAGAAGGAGGACTGGATTTGGGGAAGTGGTCGAGCCTTCCCATTATGGGTTATTGGTTATATATGTTTGTATTGTTTACTGTGGCGTAATTAGAAGATCTAAATATTAGTTATTATTTGTGCCTATATGATTGATTGGTTAATGGATATGTTTTTAACTATTTGTATTTTTTTAATTAATATGTTTAGGTGAATATCCCTCCACATCGGGGATGGATGTATAATAGAAATAATTCGAAACATGGAGGTTTTACGAAAGAGTTTGTCGATGGGGTGAAGGAATTCTTGAATCACACTTCCCAATTAAAGGATTGCGTAGGGGAAAAATTCAATATCCATGTGTAAAGTGCTAGAAGAAAAGGCATTATTTGGCAATCATTGAGGTTCAAGGACAATTGTATCGGGACCATATTAGGCCTAACTATTGGATTTGGACTAATCATGGGGAAGTCAATCATTATGCAACTTCTAGCTCTTATGAGAAGCCATTAGATAGGCACACTGACATGGTCTACGATGCGGTGAGGCAGGATTATGGGTACAAAATGCATTTAGGATCTCCGATGTCTGTTGTCGAGGAGCCAAATGCAGAGTCCTAAAAATTTTACGAATTTTTGGAGCATTATAATAAGCCGATATGGTGGGGTTCGAACCAATACTATGCATTAAGTATCGCCACTAGATTACTGAGCGTCAAAAGTCATTAAAATTGCCCCCAAGGCACAATCAATGAACTTTTGTCCATTAATACACGGTCTTGTTCCGATGGACGACGTGATTCTTAAGAACTATTACGATGTGAAGAAGTTAGTGTCATCTCTTGGATTGAGCACCATAGTTTTTTATTGTTGTCCAAAAGGCTGCATGTTGTACTATAAGGACGACTTTGATTGTATTTGGTGCAAATTCTGTAGTTCCAAGAGGTAGAAATGTTGTTTTGATGCTAAAGACGGGGTTTGGGTAGTGGTGAAAAAAAATTTCACTCCTTATCTTTAATCCCGAGACTAAAAAGGCTTTATTCATCGCCGATCTCAGTAGGCAATATGAGATGGCACTACGAGAACTGTCATCCTGACACTGTTATGTGTCATCCATCCGATGGGAGATCTTGGAAGCACTTCAACAAGGTGAACCTCGATTTCCAATCTGACCCTCATTTCGGCTCAAATTATGTTCAGATGGGTTTGTTCCTTTCAAAAGTGGGAAGAAGGCTTTCTCGTGCTGGCTTGTTGTTGTTGTTGGATATAACTTGTCTCTGGAATTGTGTATGACGTTGGAGTATATGTTAGTGACATGTATCCTACCTGGGCCCAGAATCCAAAGCATATGATAGATGTTTACTTACAACTACTTATTGAAGAACTGAAGAAGCTGTGGCATATTGGGGTCTCCATTTATGATGCTTCGATAAGACAGAACTTCAATATGAGGGCTGCTTTGGTGTGGCCTATAAATGATTTTCCAGCTTATGGTATGTTGTTCGGTTGGATGACAATAGGGAAATTGGCGAGACCGCATTGTATGAGTTACAGGAAAGCATTCACACTTAGACATGGCCATAAGAACATTTGGTTCGATTGCCATAGAATGTTCTTGCAAGAAAAGAATTCATACAGGAACGACAAAAAGAACTTCAGGGCAAGAACGACAGAGAAAGATGAACCGCCCTCCGTAGTAGATGGTCAACAGATATTCGACTATCTTAGATCTAACTTGAAGAAAGTGATGAAAGAAGGAAGGCCTATCAAGACTAATGATTGGGAGTTGTCATACTAGAAGGATCACCTTGTTTGGCATAACTTAGATGTTATGCATATTGAGAAGAGTGGTTTTGATAATATTTTCAATACAGTCATGGACATTGTTATCAGAACCGGACCGGACCAGCCGGTTCGACCGGTCGGACCGGGAACCGGCACCAAGTCCGGTCCGATTCGCCTAAAAACCGAAATGGCAGCTTTGAACCGCCGGACCCATTGAACCGGCCGGTTTTAAGCAAAATTTCATTAAACCGGCCGGTTCTATGGGTTTTTATGGGTTTCCTATTTAATGTAAAAATTGGTTGGTTGTGTAAGGATTTGAACTCATGACCTCTTGCTTTTCATATTAGCATACTACCAACCAAGCCACCACCACTTTTTTGTTCTTTTAACTCTACTTTTAAGTACTTATTAAAATAAAATATTTATTTTGAAGTAAGAAATATTAAATATAGATACTTTCTTATACTATTGTTATATTTCTTTAAAATCATCATACTTTTATCTTAATTATCATAATTTTTTTAATAATATGAATATTTATTTTATTTTAAATAAACGAGCGGTCCGACCCATCGAACCCCCGGTTGGACCCATAAACCCATGACCCCGTACCCCTTCCGGTTCATCATCCGGTCCGATTCTGATAACACTGGTCATGGACATCAAGGGTAAGACAAAAGACATTGTTAGTGCCCCAACAGACTTGGAAATCATATGTAGCCGTCCCGAACTGCATTTGGTGGAAGGAAGAGACATACTACTTCAAATGCCCAAAGCCCAGTATACTTTCCCATAGCCTCTCAAACACAAGATTTGTGAATGGATCAGCAACCTTGAGACGCCCGATGGATATTCGTCCAATATAGCAAAATTAGTTGATATGGGTCAATGTACTTTCCATGGATGGAAAAGTCATGATTGTGATGTCTTCATGGAACAATTATTGCCTATTGCATTTAGGGACTTACCCAATCACATATGGAACCCCGCGGGGGGGGGGGGGGGGGGGGGGGGGGGGGGGGGGGGGGTCAGCAAGTTTTTCAAAGATTTGTAATCCACGATTTTAAAGCACAAAAACTTGGATGTGATGGAGCGCAACATTCCCATCATTTTGTGTAAATTGGAGAGGATTTTCCCCCCCCACTTTTTTCAATTGTATGGAGCATTTGCTTGTACATTTGATAGATGAGGCACGAAATGAAGGCCCCGTGCAATTCAGGTGGATGTATCCATTCGAGAGATATATATGCAAACTGAAGCGAAGCATTAAGCAAAAAACTCGTGTTGAAGGATCAATATGCACATCGTATTTGAGCTGGGAGAATAAATTTTTGCTCATATTATTTTAAATATGACGTTTGTACTATAAGGACTCTAGTCCCTCGTAGTAATGATGGTAGGGCATCAAGTAGTTCGCCTCCACTATATGGGGTTTTCAATCAACCCATGCGTCATATAGGAGCTAGTGGTTGGAGATACTTGAATGATGTGGAGATTCATGCCGCGCGCTTGACGATTTTACTTAATTGTCCCGAGGTTAAGCCATACCTTGAGTGAGTCACTCCTAAACAATATATATTTACAAAATATTCTGCATGTAATCCGTATGAGAGTTCGAATTCAATCTGAGCACTCAATCATATTTGATAGTGTAGTCTATTAACTGCTAGGTTGAATAATCCTCAACATCAAGTATTACGGAAGATTAAGGATGAGTTCGTCGAATGGTTCAGGAAAGTGGTAAGTACATAATATTTAGTCAAACTCGAAACTGAATGTTTCATATTTCCAAGCCTATTTATACCTTGTACGAACCCGAATGTGGACTCTCGTCGGGGCCGGCATGCGCGCTTTTGGATCGCGCAGCTTGGGAGTATCCACCTTCACGGGAATGCGTGACGGACACGTGTGAGAAAGAGTCGCCACTTATCATTTTACGACCCGAAGGTCGAGGGCCGATAAGTTACTCGAGTCTAGGGGTATGGAACGCCTAGTTTTGCTAAGGCATTGGTCTGTGTGGAACCGGAAAGTCCGTGTTCGAGAGTTTATGTTATGTGCGTGCCTATATCTTGCACGCCCTTTCGGTACTCTAGTTTGCTAGACTTGCTGTTTTTATTTACTGCGTGAATTAGGCTGCGCTCGGCATACACGTTTTTACACCGGAAATTCGGTGAACTAAACGATGTCGGTTGAGAAGCTGAGAGAGAAGTAGACCCGTGTGTCGGGGAATCGGTTCACGATCTTGCGTTACAGTTCATCAAACTATGATGTTTGAATTCCTGCGTGAATCGGAATCGCGAAATCTTGGGATTACTCTTATCTAGGCAAGCATTGGACCGATTCGATTAATTCGACTCTCGGACCGTTCGCTCACCGACTGGGATTCTTACAGAATGAATGTACAAAGAAAAATCCTTATAATGCTCTCAAAAAAACAATAAAATACAAATTACAAATGATTGAATCCCAGTTGATTCGCTTTCGGTTATTATTCCGCTCCGACTCACCCTGAGTTCAGGGAAACACCGACAAACTGAAATTCAAGCGCTCTCAATGAATGGGGCGTTAGACCCTGTGATCGATGGTTAGTGTACGGACCCAAATGTGGACTCTCGTCTGGACCCGCATGCGCGCTTTTGGATCGCGCGGCTTGGGAGTGTCCACCTTCCTGGGGATGCGTGACGGTCACGCGTGAGAATGAATCGCTACTTATCATTTTACGACCCGAAGGTCGAGGGCGGATAAGTTACTCGGGTCTAAGGGTATGGAACACCTAGTTTTGCTAAGGCATTGGTCATGTGGAATCAAAAAGTCCGAGTTCGGGGGTTCATGTTACGTGCGGGCCTATATCCCGCACGCCCTTTCGGTACTCTAGCTTGCTAGGCTTGCATGTTTTAATTATTTACCGCGTGAATTAAGTAGCACTCGACTCGCACGTTTTGACACCTGAAAATTCGGTGAATTAAACGATATCGATTGAGAAGCCGAGAGAGAAGTAAATCTGTGCTTCAGGGAATTGGTTCACAATCTTGCATTACAGTTCATCAAACTATGATGTTTGAGTCCTTACGTGAACCAGAACCACGAGATCTTAGGTTTACTTTCCTTTGGGCAAGCATTAAACCGATTCGAGTGATTCGACTCTCAGACCGTTAGCTCGCCGACTGAGATTCTTACAAACTAAATGTACAAAGATAAAATTATTATAATGAACTCTCGAAAATAATACAACAAAATCATAATTACAAATGATCGAATCTCAGTCAACTCGCATTTGGTTATTATTCCGCTCTACCTCACTGTGAGTTTAGGGAAAAGCCGAAGAACTGAAAATCGATATAAGCTCTCACTGAATAGGGCGTTGGACCTTGTGAGTGTTGATCAGGGCGTTGGATCCTGTAATTGTATGATCAGGGCGTTGAACCCAAGTGCTATTCGTCCTAGGGATCAAGCTCGACCCGCATGACGAACAAGTGCAGAAGATAACAAGCAGCATGTGAATAACAGACAAGGTGTTTATTTTAGTCGAATGTACGTGAATTAGCAAGTTATTAATCCGGAGTATTTTGGCATGCAAATCCTACCCTAGACAAACAAACACGTGCTAATATTTTAACATTTGGCTTTGGTTTGAGATCTTGACATATCATGTGTCCGTAGTCAAGTCTCGTGTGTGTGGATTGTTTTTACAGTGATTCGGTGTTGTGACACTGAAGTTAATAACTGAATTCATTCAAACTTGTGTTTTGATTCTGGATTTGGAACCTAGAGTTCCACCTAACCATTATCTAGTGTTTGGTTAGATCGAGTGAAATGATTAGTCAAGTAATTGTGTTTTGATGCAGAATACCCGACTAACACCCTAAATTATGGTAGGATGACATAAACTCATCAATGGGAATAAAAAGGGGCTATGCAGATGAACTTGCACCTAGATAGGTAGCCCGTTCCTCTTTCGATACCGTCGTGTTTATGTCAAACTAACCTTAGGATGTCGCCAAATCACAAAATGATGTTCTTGCCCTTGACTTGAAAATTTGTTTTTAGAAAAGGGAAACAATGTAATACGGGCCACCTCGGCCTGTAACCGGTATCAACCAATTCCTTGGGTTTTTTAGGGTTATGTGAGAACCCCGTAAAAGCCAAAAATTTGATTGATCTATCCGGAAGTGATCTAAAAGGAACTTTTGTATTCCAACCTGAATTACCTGGAATAAGGTAAAACTCAAGTCAAAACACACAAGTTTCTCCTAGACGTCCATGTTACGTTGTATTACATGTCTCGGATTTTAAAGTATGCGGATTTTGAAAAAGGCATTAACACCGTTTTGTAATTCGTCGACGCGAGTTACGGATTAGTATCCAATTCATGCAAAGTTGTTAAAATTGAATGAATTAACCGTGTGAGCGTCCCGATTAACCCGTTCGTGAAATTAATACTTAAGGATTATTACCGAATGCATTAATTGAAAACAATTTGTGACTCGGCGACCAAGACGGTTCCATAAGGATCAAGGATAATTTGGTCAAATGACCGAAACTACCCTCGGAACCGAATGGACCCGAATGAGTCATCGATACCCGAATCCATGCATGTTGCTTAAAAAGTCATTTTAAAAGGGATTTGCGATGTAAAGGGAATTGTAAATTACACGAAATTCAAGAACTAACTTAAAATGGGAAGAGGAAGCCTCATGGAACCCGAATAAGTCCATGAGGCTCTCGGCCACTTCTCCTTGGAGAAAGCCGAGAGGTCCCATGGCCCGAATCGGGTTCCACGAGGTTTCCTCGTCTTGTTTCGAATCATTTATCGCATGCTCAAACAACAAAACACGATAAATAACACGTATTTAATAAAAGTCGGTATTGCTATGATTTGATAACACATTTAAACATGCAAACATGCACAAACATGTTATTTAAGGAATCGATAAAACAATATCGACTTCATGCCAGTGGGAAAACACGAGGAAACTCGGGAATCGAACTTAGATCGAGTCAAGAAGACCATTCCTTGCCCGAAAAGAGCACAAGAGCATTCGGTCACCTCCCTTGGAGGCAAACCCGTGAGCTCTCATGCCTTTCCTGGGTCAAAATATTCTTCTCGCCTACGATCCAAGTGTTTCCTGACATGCTAGCACGTAAATCAAGGATAAACATGCATGATATAACATGTAAGTGCATAAAAATGTAAACTTGCAAGTGAAACATGCTTGATATACCATATTCCTCCAAAAGCATGCAAAAATGTAAAAAGCCCTATCTTCTCTAAGTCGAGAGCGTTATACCTAGCATCGGGATACGGGGAAAGAGTCGGGGAAGGGCTAGAGAGTCGGATGACTCGGCTGGACGTGCTGACCGGTGCTTGGGTGCACGGGCATGGGCATTCGGGATGCTGGGGCACGGGCGTGTAGGCACTGAGAGGCGGCCGTGCACGGGCGTGCATGCTGGCGTGCGCGTTGGAGCGTCAAGGAGGCAGGAACGCGCGGGCGTGTGCGCTGGCGGGCGAGCGGGGGTGCGCGTGCGCGTGGGCGAGCGCCTGAGCGCGGGTTTGCACGCCTGAACGTGCGTCTAAGCACGTGAATGGTCACCCGAGAGCACGAAATGACCTGAAATGATGAATTGAAAGCTGTAAAGCAAAAATCTAAGTTCAAAAATGGACTCTAAGGATCCAAAATATGTGGGATATATATTTTGGAAAATTTTGAATTTAAGTCGGAATAGTGAACGTCATGGACTCCGACTTAAGTTCTAAGGGTTTCTTGGCTTGATTTTCGGTTTGCATGAGCTGACCAAGAGCTGCTGGTTGCTTGGGAGTTGAGAGCATTTTTCTAGAGGGAGAAAGCTAGAGAGAGTGTGCAAGAGCAAAAGTGATTAACTTAATGAACTTTATGTAATATATAGGCAAAGCTTAAGTGCAATTAAGGAAAGCAAAGTGCAATTAAGGGCATCATTAGCAAAAGTTGGTTAGGTTAATGAAGATGAGGATGAATGTCATCCATGCAATCTTGATGAAGAAGAGTTAAAAGCATTAATGGTGTTGGAAGTGAGGCTTGTGTGTTGTCTTCAACTTTTCCAATATATTTTGATCTTAGAGTGAGCAAGAGAAGAAGAGAAGAAGACAAAGGGAATTGGGCAAAGGGGCAGCTGCCCTTGAGCAGCTTGTGGACCCCACGGTTCAAAGGAAAAATCGGGAGGAAGTTCGAGTCTCGATTGGTCACGCATTTGAAACTCGTGGTTCAAATTGAACGTTGAATTGTCGATATACGTGAGAAAATGGATTTAATGAGCCTAAGATTAGCATTTTCCGTAAGAAAATGCCTTGGGTTTGTATAAGGCTCGGAAGCCATTTTTGCTGGTTTCAAGTGACCAGAGCGAAGTTGACCGCTTCTAACAGCATATCTTGTATCTGCATCTCACGTTGGTCATTTTGACATAAATTATCAAGCAGCGTGAACAATTGACCATTAAGCCGGTAATGCAAATGTGGAGCAGAGACATCCTAGGAGGCCGAAACTGCATTTCTCAGATTGCTTTCTGAGTTGCTTGGGCGCTCCGAAGATCGCTGTGATCTCTGTTTGTCGAGATTGGACCTCTAAGGATTTGAAAAATGCATCTGAGACATTTAAAGCACTGCTCTTGAGGCCTAGATGAGTTGTGCATTTCATTCCGACGATTCCACATTAAGCCTTGGGAAGGCTAGCACTGTGTAGGGTAGGCATCCGGCATCAAGTTTCCCCGAAAAGGACCTTTGGATATGGATTTCCACTGAAAGTGGTCTTTTCTGCTCCTCGGAGGTTAGTTGGGAAACTAAAAAGGGTTTTCCTGTCTGTTTTGCCCAATTGCGTCTGTCCGCTAGAGTTTCAAGGCAATACAGGGTCAACTTCGTTTGCCGTTATTCCGTCAGACCAGTCTCCGGTTATGCACTTCCAAAGAAGGGTATGCCTGTTTTGTCACTCGGAAGTCATTTAAAGTGTCAATGTGGCTTCCAAGAGACAGTCTGAAGCACTGCTCATGCTCTGTATGCTTGTGGGGCATGACCGCATCTGACATTTGGAATTAACTTTTCTCTGAGAAACCGGCATTTTTGGACTTCCACTAAAAGGTTGTCTGTATACATAAAGTTGTTATGTATAGAGTAGATGATTTGCGAAATGCGTTTGAAGATACTTTTTCTCTGTTTGGTATTGATGTGGATTTTTGAAGTCCAATATTGGCTATCTTTCGATGGTCGAGCGAACTATCGGAAAATAGGACTATCCACGTGGTATACTGAAAATGCCGGTTTTGGATGTTGTTGAGCTCTCTAGTCACTCCGTTGCCTTTTGGTGACCAATGGAGTCCTTCTGTTATATGCACATGTCATCCGCTTAATTATGCTAACTTGAGGATGAATAATGATTTCTTGCTCTATGGAGTTCTCTTTTGTGATAATACTCAAGTCGTGGCATTGTTTGATGTTGATGGACATTGTTTGACTTGTGGACCGAAATAGGGTGATGACAGTTAGGGCGTTGAACCCTAAGTGCAATGCGTCCTATGGGTCGACTCACATGGACAAGCAATAGCAGAAAAGTAACAAACAACATGCAGATTGCAGATAATGTGTTTGTTATTGCTAAGTGTGCGTGGATTAACACATTATTAATCCATTGGTGTTTTTGCAAGCAAATGTCATATGTTAAGCAAACAATCATGCAAAACATTTTGCATTTTGCTTTGTTTTGAGAACTTGACAAATAGAGTCAAATCTCGTGTGTGTGGATTGCTTTTACAGTTGTTCTGTATTGTAACACTGAAATTCCACTGAATTAGCGAAACTCGTGTTTTGACTCTAGATTTGGAACCTAGAGTTCCTCCTAACCATTGTCTAATGTTTGGTTAGGTCGAGTGAATAATTAATTAGCATTTTGCATGTTTTGCGATAGAGATAACCGTTCTAGTTACCCGAGTCTACGCTAGGATGACAGAAACTCATCAGTGGATAAGAAAAGGCTGTGCAGATGAACCTGCACCTGAACAAGTAGCATATTCTTATCCTAACATCGTAGTGTTTCTGTCAAACTAACCTTAGAGGTGTCGCTGAATTATGAAAAGACGATTCTGCCCTTTATTTGAAAATTGTTTCCAGAAAAGGGAAACATCGCAGTGCGGCCACCTCGTCAGGGTTGTGCAAGAACCCCGAAAAAGCCAAAGAACTGGTCGATCTAACTAGAAGTGATCTAAAAGGATCTTTTGTATCATGACCTGAGTTGCCTGAAATCAAGTAAAACTCAAGTTGAGACACACAAGTTCTTCTTAGACGTCCATACTACATTGGACCGCGCGACTCATCGATGCGAGTTATCAGTTAATCACCGATTCATGCAAGAGTTGTCAGTGTGAAGTGAGTTTAATCATGTGAGTGTCCCGATTAGCCCGTTTGTGGATTACAGCTTAAAATTAAATGCCGAATGCAATAAATGTGCTGGTTACAGACAATCAGATCGATCATGAATTGATCTACTGAATGAAGTATGAGTGCCCAAAAAGCTTAATTTAATGAAAACAATTCATGACACGGCGACCAAGACGGGTCCAGGAAGGTCGAGGATAATTTGGTAAAAATGACCAAAATACCCTCAGAACCCAAATGGCCTCGAAAGAGTCATCGATATATGAATTCATGCATTTTTACTTTAAAAACAATGTTTTAAAGTTGTTAGCATGCGGGGTTTGCGACGATATTGAAATTGCAATTTGCACAAAATCTAAGAAATGAATTTCATCGAGGTAAAGAGACCGTTCTTAACCCGAATAAGGTCAAGGAACACTCGGCTCTTTCCTCTTGGGAATAGCCGTGGGTTTCCTTGACGCATTCCGGGTTTCAAGCATTCTCTTTAACCCAATTTCGACCATTTTTCACATGCTCAAATGTTAAACACGATAAATGACACGTATTTAACAAAGCCGGTATTGCCAAGAGTTTGGAAAATGCATTCAAGCATACAAACATGCACAAACACGTTATTTATGGAATCGATAAAACAATACCGGCTCCATGGACGTGGGAAAAAATAAAGATTTGGGAAACAACTCAAATCGGGGCAAGAAATCCGGTCTTGACCCGAAAAGGTCAAGAATACCCTCGGTTACCTCTCCAAGAGGTTAATCTTAGAGTTTTCTCGGCTTTTCCGAGTTGATATGGTTTCCTCGACTTCGATTTAAACATTTCCCGACATGCTAGCACGTTAAACGATGATAAACAAGCATGATATAACATGAAAATTGCATAAAAATTAAAACTTGGAAGTAAAACATGCATAAAACCCCTTATAACTCCATGAACGCAACGAGAATGTAAAAGTCCTAGCTCCTCTAAGTCGAGAATGGTCATACCTAGTCCCGCGACGCGGGATGGGACTGTAAAAAGTCGAGTTGGACCTTTGGTGGGTCGGGTTTGGGTTGTTTTTCGCTGAACAGACCCGAAAGGCACAAACAGACCCGGTTGGAACACTAAACAGACCTGACTGGCACAAGTCGAGTCGGACATCACCACGGAGGCTCCTGGTGGAATTTTGAGGCAAGGGCAACGGCCCTGGGTAGCCAAGGGACCCCTTTAGGTGACCGTGGTGGTCGTTTTCTCCTAGAGTTATCGGGTCGACCCATATAGTCCTACAAAGATCACGGAAAACAGAGTGCTTCCTGAAAACTTGCTCGACTGGGCAGTTTTCGGGTTGGAATTCACCACGGTGTCTTCCAATGGAATTTTGATGCAAGGGCAATGGCTCCCGACTCCTAACTGACCCCCGGAGGTGGCTGTGGTGGTCGTTTGGTCCAAACCTGTCGGGTTGACCCGTATAGCCCTGTAAAAATCACGGAAAACAGAGTACGTTTGGAAACAGACCCAACTGGGCCGTTTTCGGGTCGGACATCACCATGGTGTCTCCTGATGGCATTTTGAGGCAAGGTCAACGGCTCTCGACTCCTAATTGACAATCGGAGGTGACTGTAGTGGTCGTTTTGCGAAAAGAGTCTCTGATCGACCCGATCTGAAAGAAAACCGCAAGAACAGTTAGAAAAATCGACCCGACTGGGCAGTCGGGTTGTTTCTTCGTGCTGGGTCAAAATTGATGGGTTTTTCTTGGATTTCTTGACTCGTTGACACCCTAGGGTTGTGTGGGGAGGTGTTTGATGGGTTTTGACAACTCAAACCGACCCAGAAGGCCTTGAAACCGGGTTGCCATTTTTGACCCGGAAAGACAGTTTTTCTGGTTCGGTACTGTGGTGGCTGTTCCGATGGGTTGGAGGTTTCAAACTTAAAATCTAAGCTCGGAAATGGATAGAGAGGGTAGAAAACATGTGGGATATGAAGTTTGGTGAAGTTTGGATTTAAGCCGGGATGGTAAATACCATGATTCTGACTTAAGTCTTTGCTTGGTTTTGCTTACCCTTGCTTGCTACGATTTTTGCTGAAGCTAAAGGAGAGTTGAGAGCTTCTTGAAGAGTGAGAAATGCTAGAGAGATGGTGTGTGATGAGTTGTGATTAAATGCAATTAAGTGAGAAAAAGCTTGATTAATGGCATGGATTAGGGGGGATCCGAATTTTTAATGAAGATGGAGATGAAGACTTCTTGAAATGCATTACTGAAGAAAAGCCAAATGCATTGATGGTGAAGTGAAGCTGGAGTGTTGAAATGAAATTGTAGACTTGATATTTTGAATGGAAGATAAGGCAACTTGCATGGAGAAGAAGCCAAAGGAGATAGGGTGGTCAAGAGGGAGTCATGGCTGGTCATGGAGGAGCCGTGGGCCCCACGGCCTTGAGGGAAAGTTCGAGACAAAGTTCGTGTCTCAAACGAATATCGAATTGTCTTTGTGCATACGAAAATGATTCAAATGAGCCTAAGATTGTCCATTTTTCCCTAAAGAATGTTCGTGTGATTTTTGGGCTCGGAAGCCGGTTTTGCTCGTTTTAGGCGATCAGAGCAAATTTAGCCGTTTCTGAATGCGCATCTCGTGTTTGCATTTCGTATTGGTCGTTTTGACGTGCATTGACAATCAGACCGAATAATTGACCCTTAAGCCGGTATTGCAAATGTGAAGCCGAAGATGTCCTTGGAGTCCGAAGCCGGATTGTTCAGAATGCCTTTTGAGTTGCTTGGATGATCCGAAAATCGTTGTGATCTCTGTTCGTTGAGAATGGACTCCGAAGAATTGAAAAAGTGCCTCTGAGACCATAAAAGCACTGTTTAAAGGGCATAGATGGGTTGTGAGATTCCGTCTGAGGATTTCACATTGAGCGTTGGGATAAGCGGCACTGGGTTGGCCAATCATCCGGTGTCAAGTTTCCCTAAAAAGGACCTCCGGTTATGAAATTCGTGGAAAACGGTCTTTTCTGTCATTCGGAGGTCACTCGTTGAGACTGAAAGGAATTATGCAGTCTAATTTGCCCAATTGCATATGTCCGCTGTAGTTTTCAGGGCAATGTATGGCTAACTTGGATTGCCGATGTTTTGTCAGAGCAGTCTCCGGATATGGTTTTCCGTTAAAGGGTATGCTTGTTTTGCCGTTCGGGAATCATTCGAGGTGTCTGCATGACTTCCGAAGAACAATCTGAAGCAATGCTCATACTCTGTATAATTGCTGAATGTGGCTGCATCTGACATCAGGCATTAACTTTTCTCTGAAAAATCGGCATTTTTGGACTTCCATTGAAAAGTTGTGCGTATACAGAAAGTTGTTCTGTATAGAGCAGATGATCTGCAAAATGCGTTTGAAGACACTTTTCATCTGTTTGGCACTGATGTGGATTTTTGGAGTCCAATATTGGCTATCTTCTGATGGTCGAGCGAACTATCGGAAAATAAGACCGTTTGTAGTGTATTTTGAAAATACCGGTTTGGATGCTGTCTTGGCTCCCTATTTGCTCTGTATGTTGCTGGATGATTCTGTATGTTTTTCTATCATGTGTTTGAATCATTTGCCTATCTCTGTTGACTTGAGAAAAAAATAACAATTTGCTGCTCTGTCGAGCTTTCTTTTGCATGGATGCTCAAGTCGTAGTTTGGATTGCTATTGATAGGTATCGCTTGAATTTGTGAGCCAAAATGAGGTGCTGACATACCTAACTCATGAAATGTTGTCATCTGTAGATACTAAATCCGATTAATGAAATTATCGATGCAATAAAACAAGATCTTGCATGGGGTCCCAAGAAACGTGTGATGACATACCAGATTTACTTCGTTAATGGTTACAAGCTACAAACTAATCGGCTCAACCAATATAGGAGGACCATGAATTGTAGAGTATTGGTCAAGGGGGATGGAGGGCTTGCTTATTATGGCATATTGCAAGAGGTGATAGAATTATAATATCCTGGATTATCAGTCAAGACAGTAGTCCTATTCTTTTGTGAATGGTTCAATCCTACTGATAGGGGAATGAAGATGGATCCTGAGAGTGGGATTACTGACGTTAAGCACAAAACGTAGGATTCAAGATTACGATTCATTCATTCTTGCACATCATGCAAACATAAGACATACCCGTCTCAATCGTCTGGTAAGAGAAAGGGACACCCATTGATCATACAAGGTTCAATAGGATAAATGACCATACCGACTTCAGTAATATCAAAGAGAAAACCACTGGGTTGAGGAGGAGGCACATGAGCATTATTAGGTCCTTCCTGTGCATATTCATCAGAGTTAAAAGGGGGTACCTGCAAACAAAATTTTCAGTTTAGTGAAGTTTTTCTTGCAGTTTCGTTGATTCCATCTAGGGCACCAAGATGGTTACAGCCATTTTGAGGAGCTCTATTAACCACTTCTATAAACCGGGCCACCCCATAGTGAAATTCCATAAGGATGTTCTAGAGCAAGGAAGAATTTCTTATATGGATAGTGGAAGGTATGCTTGTTTCAAATAATATATCGTGCTTGTTTCGACCCGTGATATGAGGAATGTATGAAGAAGGTTTTCATGCATAAGTGTGGCACCCAACTACGCAGTCTGTATGGTGACTACCGGTAGAATAAGTCGAAAGTGAGCTTTCTTAGAGAAGCTCATTTGGCAGATGTACGGACTCGAATGTAGACTCGTCGGGGCCCGCATGCGCGCTTTTGAATTGCGCGGCCTGAAAGTGTCCACCTTCCCAGGGATGCGTGACGGACACATCTGAGAAAGAGTCGCCACTTATCATTTTACGACCCGAAGGTCGAGGGCCGATAAGTTACCCGGGTCTAGGGGTACGAAACACCTAGTTTTGCTAAGGCATTGGTCTTGTGGAATCGGAAAGTCCGAGTTCGGGAGTTCACGTTACGTGCGGGCCTATATCCTGCACGCCCTTTCGGTACTCTAACTTGCTAAGCTTGCATGTTTTAATTATTTACCGTATGAATTAAGTTGCCATCGACTCGCACGTTTTGAAACTGGAAATTCAGTGAACTAAACGATGTCGGTTGAGAAGCCGAGAGAGAAGTAAACCCGCGTGTCGGGGAATCGGTTCACAATCTTGCGTTACAATTCATCAAACTATGGTGTTTGAATTCCTGCGTGAACTGGATCTACGAAATCTTGGGATTACTCTTGTCTGGGCAAGCATTGGACCGATTCGATTAGTTCGACTCTCGGACCGTTCGCTTACCGACTGGGAATCTTACAGAATGAATGGACAAAATAAATCCTTACAATGCTCTCAGAAAAACAATAAATATAAATTGCAAATGGTTGAATCCCAATCAATTCGCTTTCTGTTATTATTCCGCTCCGACTCCCCGTGAGTTTGAGGAAACACCGAAAAACTGAAATTCAACTGAGCTCTCAGTGGGCGTTGGACCCTGTGATCGATGGTTAGGACGATGGACCCAAAGTGCAATACGTCCTATGGGTTGGGCTCGACTCGCATAGATAAATAAGAGCAGAATAGTAACAAACAACATGCAAATTGCAGACAATGTATTTGTTATTGCCGAGTGTACGTGGATTAACAAATTATTAACCCAAGGGTATTTTGCCAGCAAATGCCATATGCTAAACAAGCGAATGTGTGCAAAACATTTTACATTCGACATTGTTTCAAGGAACTAACAGATATGATGTCTGTAGTCAAGTCCTTTGTGTGTGGATTTCTTTTAAAATTGTTCTGTATTGTGACACTGAATTTCCACTGAATTAGCCAAATTCGTGTTTTGACTCTAGATTTGGAACCTGGTGTTCCACCTAACTATTGTCTAGTGTTTGGTTAGGTCGAGTGAAAGGTTAGTTAGCATTTTTGCGTGTTTTGTGACAGAGATAACCGTTCTAGTTACCCGAGTCTACGATAGGATGACAGAAACTCATCAGTGGATAAGAAAAGGCTTTGCGTATGAACCTGCACCTGTACAGGTAGCCTATTCTTATCCTGAAACCGTAGTGCTTCTGTCAAGCTAACTCTAGGGTGTCACTAAATTGTGAAAAGACGATTTTTCCCTTTATTTGAAAATTATTTTCAGAAAAAGGAAAACATCGCAGTGCAGGCCACCTCAACCTGTAGCCGGTGTCGATCAATTCCCTAAATCGTCTAGGGTTATGCAAGAACTCCGAAAAAAGCCAAAAAAATCGGTCGATCTAATTGGAAGTGATCTAAAAAGATCTTCTGTATCTTGACCCGAGTTACCTGAAATCAGGTAAAAACTTAAGTTGAGACACAAAAGTCCTTTCTAGACGTCCGTGCTACATCGGACTGCGCGTTTCGGGTTTTGAAATGGAGAAGTTTTGAAAAGGGCATTAACGTCATTTTACAACTCATCGACGCGAGTTATCAGTTAATTACCAATTATGCAAATTTATCAGTGCCAAGTGGATTTAATCGTGTGTGCGTCCCGATTAACCCGTTGATGGATTTATAGCTTAAAATTCAATGCCGAATACAGTAAATGTACGGGTTACAGACAATCAGACATATCATGAATTGATCCACTGAATGAAGTCTGAGTACCCGAAAAGCTTAATTTAATGAAAACAATTCATGATACGGCGACTAAAACAGGTCCAAGAAGATCGAGAATAATTTGGTCAAAATGACCAAAATACTCTCGGAACCCAAATGGCCCCGAAAGAGTCACCGATACATGAATTCATGCATTTTGCTTTAAAAACAATGTTTTGAAGTGGTTAGCATGTGGGAATTGCGACAATATTGAAATTTTGCAATTTGCACAAAATCCGAGAAATGGATTTCATCGAGGTAGAGAGACCGTTCTTAACCCGAATAAGGTCAAAGAACTCTCAGCTCTTTCCTCTTGGGAATAGCCGTGGGTTTCCTTGACCCGTTTCAGGTTTCAAGCGTTCTCTTTAACCCAATTTCGACTATTTCTCGCATGCTCAAACGTTAAACACGGTAAATAACACGTATTTAACAAAGTTGGTATCGCCATGAGCTTGAAAAACGCATTTAAACATACAAACATGCACAAACACGTTATTTTGTAAAATGTCTCAATTTTGTCGTAAATTTTGTTTTGTAACAGAAAAAACCATAAGTTTTCTAAAATGTCTAAAAAATGACCTCCGTTATAACTTCCGTCAATTTTTGCCTACGTGTGACCTACGTGGATTGTTAAAGGGACCCGCCATCAGCAGCAAAAATTAACGGAAGTTATAACGGAGGTCATTTTTGAGACATTTTAGAAAACTTATGGTTTTTTTTGTTACAAAACAAAATTTAGGACAAAACTGAGACTTTTTACAAAATTTGGGTTTTTTTTTTTGTAATTTGCCCATAAAATTATGGAGCATATTATCGTGTTCTCCACATTTTAAAATTTCTATTTTACCCTCCAATGTACGTAGACACTTTTTTTAATTCCTATTTTATCAATTCAATGTATATGCACATCTTCCTGGACTCCATTCACTCATTCAATGTATAGAGACATTATTTATTTTAATACAACGTGAATTAGTGTCAGTTGAAAGAAAAAATAGTATCTTATAGAAATTTAACAATATATACCTAATTCATTAAAGTGTTTTCCTACTTACGACTACCAATTGTGCTTCCTAAAAATCACAATTAAATTGTGGTACCTCCCCAATTCAAAAAGACATGCTACACACACACACACACATATATATATATATAACTTTCTATCACTATTTTTTAATAATAAAAATCACTCTATCACATTTAATATAAAATAAATAAAATCATATAATAAAAAGGTGCAGAAAAATTTGATAGGTTCAGATATCTGCTTCTACTCCTTTCAACATGTGGTAGAAAAATTAACGGAAGTTATAACGGAGGTCATTTTTGAGACATTTTAGAAAACTTATGGTTTTTTTTGTTACAAAACAAAATTTAGGACAAAACTGAGACTTTTTACAAAACTTGGGTTTTTTTTTTGTAATTTGCCCATAAAATTATGGAGCATATTATCGTGTTCTCCACATTTTAAAATTTCTATTTTACCCTCCAATGTACGTAGACACTTTTTTTAATTCCTATTTTATCAATTCAATGTATATGCACATCTTCCTGGACTCCATTCACTCATTCAATGTATAGAGACATTATTTATTTTAATACAACGTGAATTAGTGTCAGTTGAAAGAAAAAATAGTATCTTATAGAAATTTAACAATATATACCTAATTCATTAAAGTGTTTTCCTACTTACGACTACCAATTGTGCTTCCTAAAAATCACAATTAAATTGTGGTACCTCCCCAATTCAAAAAGACATGCTACACACACACACATATATATATATATATAACTTTCTATCACTATTTTTTAATAATAAAAATCACTCTATCACATTTAATATAAAATAAATAAAATCATATAATAAAAAGGTGCAGAAAAATTTGATAGGTTCAGATATCTGCTTCTACTCCTTTCAACATGTGGTAGTTTGGGCCATCTACTTACTTGCTCTCTACTCCACATTAAATATTATTCGAACTTTCAAAAGCGTACATCTATATCCTTCCTTCTATCTCTCTATGATATTACCCCAAAATATAACCGCTCATACTTTTTTGCCTATATAACGCCATTTACACCGATCACCTCATTCTAAATACATCTTTTCATCAATAAATCCTCTATTCATGTATAATAATAAATAAAACTATAATAATTTATAATTTATAACATCTATAAAAGTATAAATCTTTTGAAGTGTTTCTTGATTTTTACTTTCTAAAAATACCCTTTAAACTTTGAAAAGTATGCATTTATATATCCCTATATCTCTATTCAATTATAATTTTTTAACATATAACCAACCGCACGTACATTTTCATGTAAATTATATCCTACACGCTAATCATCAGTTTTTAAATTCATTTTTCATTAAAAATATAATGTACGTATACATATATATAATTATTATAACAGTATGAAATTCCTTTTGTTATTTTTCATTTTACTCCTTTTATTTGTCTGTTCCCAATTTTACTATTCATAATCAGACCCTTGCATCAAATTAATGCTTGTCTTTTCATGAAAAGTTGCCTCTTGTGCAAAATAAACCTCATCATGCCCATCCACTTCCTAACAAAAGGTAATGGTGGACCCTCATAGAAGGTCATTTAAATGTCATCAATTCTTGAAGTAATTGTACGATTGCATTCCATTCAAAATAACAATCGAATTACTCTCACTTTTCTTAAAAGATACAATGAGAAATTTTGCTATGTCTTACAATATTTACATGGAAAGTATCCTTCTTTAAAATTGGGATGACCGTATGGCGAGTAATATAAACAAATTTTTTCCAATGTTTCGTAGATTAGAGAACTCTTTGTCCGAGAGAAGCATTTTCCTTAAGGAGAGATTGTCTAAGAGAGAAGATCAAAATTTGATGAGGGCATGCAGCAACAATTGAAGATTAATTTTCCACAGGCATGTGTCCGGTCTTGCTTCTATTTTTCAAAAGGTATTGCTTTTCATATAAAATGTTTATAGAGAGAAATAATGGTGTGACACAGCACATTGAAAACTTGTTGGGTTCAAATTAAAACACAAAATCATTCATTTTCTTTCCTCTCTTTGTTCTATTCTTCTCCACATCCTTCTTTGTCTCATCTCTTTATTTTTCTTTTGGCCAAGCTACCGTTGCCAACATAATGCTTATTGCACCCCATCGGTTGTCACCTCAGCATTGTCAAGATCACTATTCAGCCATCTCATTGAAGTGATCTGATATCTCATCGGCGAGGGTCTTGTCATCGTGATCTGGGGCTATGTGACATGTAGATGGGCCAGCAAGAGACTGAACAGGGCAAGGGTAATTGACGCCAAGCCAGCGACCTCAATTTTGGAAGGGGGAGTGTCATAGAGAAGAGAGTTGGGAAGAGGGAGAGGAGTGAGAATGAATTTCATAGTATGTAACACAATTTCTTCCCCAGTAAATGCTGGCGTGGCTGTATTTGATTGGTGCCTGCGAAAGGTCCTTTTGGGAGAGTAAGAACCGGTATTTAACAGTGTGGGAGAAAAGGAAGTCTTTCCCCCAGGATTGTGATGATCATTGGTTAGGGGATGCGGTAAAAGGTGAATATACACATACAATTATATCTATGTATGGCTTTTGAAGTCGACGATTAAATAGATTGATGAATTTTAAGTTTTTTAATGAAGTACTTTTCCAATATTTTTAGTCAGGAGATTTTTTAGGATCTGTTTGATTTCACAATCAGATTTTAAGATTTTAATTTTAACTTTAACTCTACTCACTACATAACAAAAATCAATTCTTCAAAATAAAAAAGGTGGGCCCCATACATAAATCCATATACAATTCCATTATACTCAATTCAATTTTTAATACTAAATTCTCTCAACTATTCATTACTTTTTCGCACTTTTTCTCATAGTTCAACAATATAATCATTACAACCCAATTAAAATCAAAACTCAACTCAACTCAACTCTAAAACCAAACACACTCTTACTTTTTTATCAATTGCAATGAGTTTTCTGGAGAAAAATTCAAGAAGTTTTTATTTCCATTTTTGGAACTTTTCCATCTTATAACTTTTTTAACTCAATTTTTCTTTGTTTATTCATTACTTAGAAAGGACCTATTATATTTTATTCTTATTTGTTAGCTGGGCGCTATTTTATCAGTTGTAAAATTAAACTTTAAAATCCAAAGGGTGTTTACTCATCTTTGAAGGACAAATTATTGCATTTTTTCATAGATTCAATCAATAATAATTAGTCAACCGCATATTTTTATTTCTAAATAGTTTATTGTGCCGATAAAAAGGCGAAATAATATGTTTAGCTAAAGAAAGCTTTTTGTCTTTTATTTTGATATTTTGATTTAAAACATTTGATATTCAGAAGCTTAATGGGTTCCGACAAATCTAGGCTCGAGCCTAGATGATCTTCAAATATATTAGTTGCTTGGATGTATATGCTTTCATTATATAAAAATTGTTCTGAGTAACGAATGGACATTTTGTTGCGATAAGTATGATTTCAAAATTTATATTTTGCTATAGTCTAAATAAATGGACAAGCTTAAGTAAGCTATATCTCGAAATGATTATGATTGGGTGATATAGATGGGGAGTCATTGTAAAGAAACTTTTAGCATTTTTGATGGATTATTATTCATAGAAATTTTATCTAAAATGAGTTCAAGAGTTTTCAATGAAATATTTCTCAGAATTCCATCTAATAATATGTCAAAATATTTTATAAATAAGATATTGCTCAAACCACTTACCAATGAAAATTTTGTCAAAAATAGGTTGGAAAGTTCTAGCTAAAAATATTTTATAAAAAGGGATTTTTACCTAAAATGACCCATGGTTTACCCATTTTGTCAAATCTATCTTATGCTTTTCTTTTTGTCAAATCTATCCCACGGTTTACTTTTTGCATCAAATCTATCCCGACGTTATCTTTTTCGTTAATATCTAATGGTTGTGCTAACGTGGCACGTGGAGGGATAGTGGGCCACACTTGCCACGTGAGCCCCCACGTCAGCACAACCGTTAGATGTCGACGGAAAAGATAACGCCGGGATAGATTTGATGCAAAAAGTGAACCATGGGATAGATTTGAAAAAAAAGCCATATGATAGATTTGACAAAACGAATAAACCATGGGCAATTTTAGGTAAATTCCCCTCATAAAAATAAAAATATTTTTTGATGAAATTTTCATCAAAAACATCAAAATAAAAATAGAGCTCATGGATTCGTATTTTTCTTATAGAAAATTAATTTCTTGAAAAATGGTGGCTTGCCATTAGGTTACTTGGTACAAGACTACCGTCTGGTCTGATTCATTTCATTTCAATTTTTATAATATAATTTCCAATAAAATTCAAATTTTATTCGACCTCACAAAATTTTCAAATTAAGAAAACCAAATATTTCGCAAGAAAAAAGTCAAAATTCTTTTTTTTTTTTCGTTCAAGAATTTTTTATGAAAATTTTATGTTTGAAAAATATTTATCAGAAAGATTTTCAAGAGAAAAGGAGTGGGGATATCCAACGGAATATCTATAAAAAAAACTAGATGAAATCCACGAAGAAAAGGAGACTACAATGGCCACTAAAACAAGATCAAATATTTCTTTATAAATTTATATAATTTATTAATTACAATCATGCATAATAATAGATTAAATTCTAATTCTTATTTCATTAATATATCATACTACGCGTGCAATGCACACGACTTCCTACTAGTAAATAAATAAAAGTTGCAAGTTTAGACAGGCTAATAATGCATATAGAAAGTTGCTGTTAAAAGCCTTTGGCATTAACAAATAATGCATTAGCGATAAGTTTTTGTTGGGCAGTTTCATTCTTCAAATTTTGATTCTATTTGTTAAGTATTTCGTGAAATTTCAAATTCGTTCCCTTTGTCACAGATCTTTTCTTTTTGGCTATGTTTGCGAAAAGAACCCAGTGAAGAAATTTGAAAGTAGACACCATATGATTGATACACATGGACAATGAGTATAAAAGAAAAAAAACGATACAAAAACTAAGAGATTATTCTTTATAAAAATATCCACAAATTGACTCTTTTTTTTAGCATAAACCATGGGTATTAAGGAGACTAGTGGACTTAACTTATTCAATTTCGAGCCGGATCAATCCATTAAGGGATAAATTCTCCTAATCATGGATCAATTTCTTCTATCCACGCTACTTGAACTCTAAACCTTTTTTTTATAAATACTTGAATACTAGACCTTAATTAAGAGACACAGATGCTGAACCACTTAAATCAATCAAAGTCGATTCCACAAAACTGACGTTTCAATAAAGAGAGCTGTCATATCCTCCAACCAATTTATTTAAAACTCCTAATAATTTAGTAAAAACAAATGGCAGATTTATTTTTTTGGTAGGAATTGGCCGATTTAATTTGGATTCTTTCAAATAATTCATGATTGTGACCCCTTAACATCCTCTTTTCCTTTTAACTAACCTAATACCTGTGTGATGCAGAGAATCTTCATATATTTATTATGTTCGTATTTGTATTAAAATATTTTCTAAGCACCATTATTATCATTGACGCGTCTACTTTTCAATAAATTCTTACTTTACTTGCTTTAAATAAAAAAATTATGTATAATATATGTTCATAGAATTAATATATGGAAAATGCAATTATGGTAAATGAATTATTATCTAGAAAATGATTCATACAGAAAGGAATTATAAAACAAAAAAAAATTCCTTATATATATGTTGATGCATTTTTTCGGTAAAATATTTATATTGATGGATTTAAAACATAATTGATATGCCAATTCTCCTTTACGTTATGTGTGTGTGATAAGGGTTTGTCTATTCTATGCCCTAAGCGCATAGGATAAGCCAACAAACATTATCAAATTAAAATAACATCTCATTGATGCAATGATTCTAATTTTTTAGTGCCTAATATACTCTTAAGCATCTACCAAATAAATCCCATAACATTAAACCCATATCTCTTACCAAATAAATCTGATTATAAAATAGCAAATTCCGATTGTAAAACCCTGAAACCTTAAAAAAGAAAGGAGGAATTCAAATTTCATGTCAAGTTCATCAAAAAATATTGTGCCAACTAATGAAATCAGCCAAATCCTCACAAAGAAATCCTTACGGTGCATTTGGTTTCAGAGTTAAAGTAATTTTTTATTTTGATTGTGGAAAATGACAAATGAGATGGGATTATAAATTTGACTTGGAAAACGTGTGTTTTTGTTGTGTAGTGTATTGAGTTAAAGTTAAAGTTAAAATTTTTGACTTGGGAAGTGTGTGTTAAATTTTTTTACTTGGGAAGTGTGTGTTTTTGTTGTGTAGTGTGTCGAGTTAAAGTTGAATTAAATTTTTTGTGATTTTAACTGGGAAAATAAACAGGCCTCTAATTAAAATGCTGGGATTTATTTCGTAAGAGATATACGTTTAATGTTATGAGATTTATTTGGTATGAGAGGTTTAAGGGTATGTTAGGGACTAAAAAATTAGAATCATTATATTAATGGGATATTATTTAAATTTGATAATATTTGTTGGCTTATCCTATGCCCTTAGAGGCATAGAATAGGAAAACTCATATCTATTTATATTATGTTAATGATGACTCCTAAAGGCTCGAGCCACGAGAGGCCTCCATTCGTTCGATAATAACTTGTCACGTCAGTGTTTTCACTCATTTCTTGGCTCCTCATTGAAAGTTCGAACCATATGAAAATATCTATTGCAATAAAGAGGAATTTATTTTGCCGGTTTTTCATATGGAAATAAATTAGTCTTTAATATTAGAGTAATTTATTTTCGCTATTTTCATATGAAAATAAATTAATCTTCATTATTTCTTTCTTATTTGTGATGTTACATTTCCATTTGATCTTAGAAAACAAGAGAAGAATCAGAATTATGGGGGATTGGAGTAGCCAGGATTGTGACCAGTGGTCCAAGCCACAGTAACTATGATGTAAATGTTGTTCCAACAGAAGAGTATGCACGAAGGTAAGCTTGCAGTTCTCTAAATACGTGTATCTTTGTGAGTTTCAAATGAATTTTTATATTCGAACTTTTGATGATTTAATCAGTGGGTGGATCCGTGGTTGATTAGGGACGTGAACATAATAATGTTGGATAAAAGGACGGAATGCAGTGTGTACTTCTTTACCAGTTAGAAACTTGGATATTACGTACAATGATGTAATATATAAAGATTATTCTATTAATATTCATGAATTTAATTTAAGATATTAATTGAAATTATGACCGTAATTCCTTTTGTCCGTTGCGAGCCCGAGTCAAGGAAAGCCTTAGTTGAAGAATCACTACTGCAATCAAATTCTCTGATCAAGGAAAGCCAGCAATCAAAATCCTTAAAGGAAAGCCAAAATTGAAGGAGAAACGTTGCATGCGTGGATGAAGGAAAGTTTTTAATATTTTATTATTTCCTTCTCCCTCCTCGAATCTCTCCATTGACCGTTTTAAGTTCTTTGCTAAGAGGTTCTCATTTGAAAGGAAAGTAGGGAGGAATCACTCATTCTTCAGAGGGTATATATATATATATATATATACACACACACAAAGATATTATCAAGGGAAAATTATTCTCCAAATCCTATTTTATTCCTTGAACATCTGTAAAGACTAGAAGAAACATGGATGATGAAATGATATAGAGAATATATTTTGTCAATTTACATTTTAGATTTAAAAGGAGACACGATAATGATAGAACATGATTGATTTTTGGAAAGCAATAAAATTGTGAATATAAATTTTAAAATATCAATATTTAAACTCTAAGTCGTCATTTCATTACATTTCTTAATATATTTTACACAAAATTAGCTAAAATACATAAAAGACGGCAACCACGCAACGCGCGGGTAAAAAAACTAGTTATATTAAATAGTTCCTTAAGTAATCTTTTATTTTTCTGCTTCTTCTTTTCCCTTCTTCACCGCTCATAAGCAACATATGGAACCTTCAGAGAATATGAAGAGTCTCTCTATTAGGATTAAGAAACACAAACAAAAAAGAAAACTTGCTAATCAGAAAGGGAAAATAATTAGCAAAATAAGTAAAGAATCATTTCAACTAAGTCATAGTATAATGAATTTGACTATCCTTTCTCGCATCTAATATTTGAGGTTATGTAATTAGTATCAAAAATCTCTACAGGGAAAAAAAAGAATCAGAATTATTTATTGTGTATCAACTTAAAAAAATTTCCACTTTACGAGAGAGAGAGAGAGAGAGAGAGGATTCTTTGTAAGAAAACCCAAAAAATAAAAGAAAGTATGTATGATGTCAACTTGCCTCTTTTTTTTTTCTTTTTTTTTTTGGCCCCTTCCTTTGCGTCACATAATTGGTAAATTGGCAATTACATTTACCAAAACAGAGTAGTTCAAAATTCTAGTACCCACCCGTCGAGCCACCGCAATGGCACAACTGCGATAGAAAATGGTGCTTCGGCACCACAAACCATCGCGACAAGTAGGGGTGTAAATGAGACGAGACTAATCGTGAATGGTTCGGGCTCGGCTCAATGAAAATTCAAGTTTGGCTTGCTCTTATTAAGCGCTCGAGCTCGTCAGTTAAACGAGGCGAGGCTAAGCTAGCTTTTATTATTATTATTATTATTATTATTATTATTGATTTAAGATATTGATTTTAATCATTTTATTGTGGAAACTCTAATAGTTTTTTTATATTGTCACATATAATATTTTAATTGAACTCCATGTGATTTGAATTTGAGTATTATGAAGTTGTAATTGGTATTTTTGAATTATATTTTGCATGACATTGTTGTTTCATAATTTAGTTTATAATCTTTCTTTTTTAGCCTAAATGAGTTCGAACCCAAGCCTATGCCCGAGTTGAGCCCGAGCCTGGGCCCTACTTTATTATCGGACTTAATCCATTGGCCGAGCTTAAACGAGCCGAGCTCGAACTTTTGATTTGTCTAACGGCTTTAAGGCTTGATCAAGCTCAAGCTCAAGCTTGAACCTAAGAAAAGTTTGACCAGCCCAAACTTGAATCTTATATATTTGCGCTTGGCTCGACTCATTTACTCTCCTAGCGACAGACCGGCTTGCGTGCAGTGGACTCAAAACCATCGACAGCGGGTCCCAGCACGTAGCCACCATATCGTACGCTCCCAACCTCCACCACTGGGTGGTCGCCCGGTGGCAAGTCGTCCTTTAAACTTTATGTGTTTTTTTATTTGAAATCTTCCGTATCTTTTCCTTTTTACCTTTTCTTTTTTTTAATAAATAATGCAAAATATTATTAATAATAATTAGAAATGTCAACTTCTAGATTTAGGTTCGGATACCCCTGGAACATACAAAGTGAGGTAAAATTTGACTTTGACCCAAAATGGCCTAGGTGATGAGCGAGGGAGTTATCTGACCTTAGAATCCAGGAACATTATCCAGTCTGAGAAACAATTAAGAGTACATATAATATCCGAAACTATGCTCCTAATTTCCCACGATGAGTTGTGTGGGTGCAAAATGGCCATCTACTAGTATCAAAGCATCACAACGTAACCAAATATTTGCCTCTCCCCTTCGTTTTGCTATCGTGAGTACCAGAAGTGCTGCTCGAGCTTCTGCTTGGATAAGCGTGTCGTCCTGTGAGGTCAGGAACCATGATATGGTTAGAGGACTATGTGGGTGATGTAGGACTCTTGAGAGACATGATTTATTAGTGTTCCAAGCTGTATCCATCTTGATGAAGATCCAGTCAAGTCCTGTTGGTTCTAGTGCTGGTTCAAGTTGCAGGGACGACATGGATGAGCTCCCTTCTTGCTTCTCCGAATTGTTTCCTCTTTTGTTATGCTCCATGAAGCAGGTTTTGATTCTCTTGATGGTTCCGTGGAGTTCTCCTGATTTCCCTGTATGCAAGACATTATTTCGTGAGTTTCACAATTGATATAAGATAATAGGTGCATATAAGGAAAAATCAGCTTTATCAGAGAAGTTTATAATCAATGACTTAGGCGGGCATGCAATGAAATTTATCAAATCCTTAGTGGATGTACAAGGGATAACACATGACTGTAGATCCCACGGTGATTCCCTCCAGGTTATACGATAAAAGATACAATCCCTGTAGAGATGATCGAATTTATTGGAACTGGTTTGGCAGAGAGGACACAGGATGTTCTCTTCACTAAACCAGGGGATGCTTTCACTAACAATTCTCCAGAGATGGAGTTTGAAACTTTCATGGATTTTTAGCTTCCAAATGGCTTTCCATGCAATTCTGTTATTGTTTTGGAATCTATTATGCTGATCTATGAGATAAAAGGATTTGATTGAGTGCTTCCCTTATGCATTTGGTGTCCATTGTGCTACGTCTTCATAGTCCTCCTGGGGTAGGTGGATTTTGAGAATTTTCTCCACGGTGCTTTGCTCGAAGAGGTCAGTGAGTAAAGGGGCGTTCCATCTCTTTGAGTTGAAAAGCATTAGATCGCGTACCTTTAGCTCCAGATTTGGGGCTATATTTAAATTAACGGCCTGCGATCTTGTATACCTAGAATCCATGGGTCGAGCCATACTGAGATGGATGAGCCATTTCCTACAGTGAAGCATGTACTTACCCGTATAGTATCCTTGTACCATTGAAGTCCTTTCCAAATTGGCGATGAGGAAGAGCGGTTGGATGAGTTGAGGAAGTTACCATACTTTTCCCTAACAGCTCTACCAGCTAGGCTATTATTTGTTCTTGTTAGGGCCCAAGCTATTTTGGAAGGCATTGCCTTATTCGAGTTTTCAGCCCTTCGAAATCCAAGGCCTCCTTTTGATTTTGGCTGGCAGATAGAATCTCAATTCTTAGGGCGTAGTAGCCTTTTTACCTTTTCTTAAAAACTTCATGACAGTGATCAAGCGGAACATAATTGTCCTTTCGGTCAATTTTAGCGGATAGAATAATAGAAGGGAAGGGAGACATACTCCAAAGGGGGAACAAAAGAAAGGATTAATGAACATTAAGAAATTCTTTATTATACTTTTTTTGTGCACTCTGTTGTTTAAAAAGTTTAATAAATTTTAATTAATTTAGTTTCAACCGGATCGGCCATTAAGAAGGTAAAGCACTCTCAATATGAGTTTTCTATATTTACAAGACTTGAATAAGACTTTACTTATTAGAAATAAGGGCAGAATTGCTTTAACTAATTCATGGTGGTCTTTATTAATGTTATATGCCTTTTGGATAGTCAGGGGCAAATTAGCGAAAGAAAAAATATTCGTTGAAAAAAATAAGGAACGAAACAAAACGTTAAACTGATTTGTTAGGAGGATTTTATTCAACAAAATTTTCATTAGATGATCGTGATGCTGTATTACTACTATGCTCCCTTTTTTTGGTAAGTTAACGGGCCAAAGACCCAAGAAAATTAAAGAGCAACAATTATGCTCCCTTTTTTTTTTTCTCTTTTTTATTAGTTACCTTTTCCATTAGAATGGGGCCCTGTTGATCCAATAAGAGATGAAAAAACAGAAAATGAAAAAAAAAGACATAGTTAGTATCATTCATGATAATTAAATTTTGCTCCTCTTTAGTCTTTACTGAGAATTATTTCTGAAATTAGAACTCTATATGTGATATTTTCTATTTATCTACCAAAAAGTTAAAAAAATTGCCGAATGATAATATCATATCTTTTGAAGAAAGGTCGACAAAGTTGGAAGACGCATTGGCATTGGCTGTTTGGAAAATGTCTTACAGGTGACGAGGCAGCACCTCGTGTTTTTGGAACGGATCGATTCTGTAAGCTCTTTATTTTTTTCATTAAATATGAAATATTCAAAAATTTTCATTATTATCAATTCTAGAAAAGTAGATTGTATCAATAGTCCTGCATAATTAGACTCTATTTAAGCTGTACATAAATAGGAGACTGACTAAATCCCACTTGAATTATTCATCAATCATGCATGGGGAAAATCTTTCCTTCTTACCTGTAGAAGTTCAAAAAGGTCTCGAGTTTTTGACGCTATTGGATTTTCTCCATGATAAGTCAACAATTGACACCCATATCAAACGCATGTCCACTGATATTCGCTTTTATGCGTCGATTCTTTGCCCTCTCCCACCATTTACTTATTTTAGGAATAACGCTTTTTCTTTTTTCTTTTTATTTTATAATCATAAAGAAGGTTTATGGAAGTGTCTCTCGTAATTCTGAAAGACCGAACATTAAATATATGAAAAGTTTCACTAATAAGAATGAATATCTTCTTGATTTTATATGAGGATGTATATTACCGCGCTATATTCCCTTTATCAAAGATACCACATCGTTTAATGTAGGATATTCACCGTCCAAACATTACATTTAGAATAAATTTGTGAACAATATCTTTACAACCCTAAATTATGGTTGTGAGAACTTTTGTCCTCTAATATATAATTTATCCCCTAAATTGTCTGGCAGAAAATTGTATTACTCCATTAGTACTTCCGTCGGAATTGATCAAGGTAAAATTTGAGGGTAATTCAACCCCCTTAAGGAGAAAACGAAAGGATAAATCCTGGGAAGCGCAGGAAGGGGGAATAATCTTCAATTTTCTTTCCAAAAAAAAAATGATGGTAAACACTATGTTTTTCTTTTCCAAAATGAAGGGTTTCAAATATTATAAATAATTAAAAGTAAAATCAATTATCGCATGTCGAGGGAATGATCGCAACTGTCTGCTCTATTAAGTTAACTTTGTCAGCTACATAGATTGTAGTTTATATATTTATAACTAAATATACCTCATTAAATCAATCAAATGAGAGTCAATAGGTGTGCGATCAATGGTTGCGCAACATTTCAAACATGAACCAAAAGATTTTGAGGTAACTGCAACCGTATCTTATGAATGGTAAAATTTGTTAAATACGATAATATTTATTTATTTAATTAATAGAATTTAGAGAAAATGACATTTTTCTTGCCAATTGTCTCCTTTTATTTCGCTCCAAGTACGTCCGTTCAAACAACCAACCCATGGCATCTACACAAAAAGACTCGTCCAAGAAGTGTTGTCCAATTTGTGGGCAATTCGTACGAATTTGTCTATTGGTGTTAGCGATCACAAAATTGGCTCGACTAGCCAGCTCGATTTAGCATCCTGGACATACCCTAATATATCAAATCGGTAACAAAATCCTATGGATATATTCCCTCTACAATTATCTCTCGTATCTCTCTCTACATCTTGATATTATCTCTTAAATATTACGCCGATATATATATGATATCTTTGTGCTATCTCTAACACTGTATTTAGCAAGTATATGTACTCAATATGTGTTATTAAATATTTTATACGCATTACGATATCTCGATACAAATTTCATATAGTCTCTATAAATACCCTTTGGGTATACCTAAATTCAAAAGTTCAATCTTCTTTCTTTCTCATAAACAAGCTCATTTAAGTATCGGAGAGGGAAATCTGAATTCCCTCTTGTTCTCCCCTTCAGGCCTATCATGCCGTGTTCGTGGAAGATTGAGGATCATGACCTGCAAGTGGTCAAGATCAGATTTTTCCAGACCCCAACAATTGGAAAAGGCGTTTATTTGGAGGATTGGGGTATTCTTTTAGCTAAGCGCGCGCCTATACTCTTCTTATGACTTGGAGCTCCATGCGTTGTTTCGAGTAGACTATCACTAGCAGTACTACTTGGCTTATGGAGTGGCCGTAATTTATTCTAATCAACAAGAGTTATAATACTTTATCTCGCAGAATGAACGTCTTGATCGCCATGTCGAATTCTTTCCTCAATGTCTTCAACTTTTCTTCAAAATACAGGGACAGTCCAATATAGTAATTAATGCATTGAGTGGTCCATTGTTACTCCTGACAGTGCCCAACACTGAAGTGACCGGATTTGGAGGGAGGGGTCAGTATAAAATTGACCCAATCTACAGCCAAATTGTTCCAGAGCTACTGAAGGGAAAATACACTGAAAATCTACCTTTTAGTTTGTGGGATGGCTTTCTTTTCAGGGATAACCAACAATGCATTCTCGAGGGGGTCCCTTCGTAAACAATTTATACGTAAAATTCATCCGAACTATTAGTTACAGAAATATTCAATAAAACATAATTTTTTTAATATTTAAACTAAATAAATATTTCAATTTTTTGATATTTTTTAAAATTCTTAGTAAAGAAGATTATTTATAAATTATTAATAAGTCTCAAAATTAATGACTTTTACATTCTTTTTTAATAATATATCATTTAATTAAAATTTAATTCTTAATTTTACAAAAGTATTTTCTAATGAAACGTTTATATAATATATTTTGAATTTTTACCGTTTTCATAATTATATAATAAGCATGTTCCAATTACCCAATTTTCAAATAAAATAATTTTTTTCTATATTTTCAAAATTTTCAAATATGTATTCCATATTATTTCATGCAATCCTGAAGTTCCATGCCTAGTATTCAATATGAGGTATGACAATAGCCAATTTAAAAAGAAATATATAATGAATCTCTAATTTTCCATGCTAATTTGTATACACATATATATTTAAAGTATGAAAAATTGCATTATTAAAGTGATATATACACATTGTTGGACATTTTGAATATATTATGCATCAAAGCAAATGATGAGACAAAAACTCAATTATATTTTCATTGTATGTAAAATGAGAGGGAAAGTACCATAAAATAAAAATAAGGCAAAAAATTAATTAATAATACAAAGCCTTGGCATTTGGCAAAGAGCAAGAACAAAATCACGGTAATTGGGATAGAAAAGAGTGAAATTTGTTAAAAATGACAAAAAAATCATATACTCATAATTCGAACTTTTTGAAAAAAAAAAAGGAACTAGCTCAAAACTATATTAATAATTATCATTATTCTTCTATATGTGTAAAGTGGGCGTAACTGTATTTTATCTTAATTTTTGTTTTCAGATATCTATCACATGAAATATTTATGTGAAAATATAGTAATTAAAAATTTTAAAAATGACTCAATACATAGATACAATTAAAAATGCAAATACAAAATCTTGCTTAACCAACCTAAATCTGCATTGGTAAAGAAATGTCAATAAAAGTTTGCCCATTCAAATCAAGGGCCTATTGTTTTTTTTTTGTTCATTAAACTCCATGAAAAATCTATTTACATGTATTCTTTAAAAACGGAAAAACATAAACTTCATCTCTGTATTTATCAAAAAACAAATATCGTCTCTCTTCCCTCATTTGTGGCCTTTCTCTTCGAGAAAAAATGTTGTCTTTGTCTTCTCTCTCCCTCTCTCCTTCCTCCTCTCTTTTCTACAAACTCCAACCAAACCCATGACTTTTGGCTAGGCTACAATTCTCTCTCTCTCTCCTCCCCCCCCCCCCCCATTGGGGAGATTGAGAAGTAAGGGCTTACGCTCATTAGTGGATTAAAAAAAACTAAAATAAAGGATAAAAAATTAAATTACTGAAATTGTGCAATTAGAATACAAATTTAAGATGAACATGGCGATAAATAGATTCATTTTTACTTGTCTCTTCATTCACCTATATTCCATGGCAATTAGAAATTCAATATCATATAAGTACATGAAATAAGAATTGATATTTGTTCTTCTACTTGAGATTAAATAAGGATTGAAATAGTAGAATGGCCCAAGAAAAATAAAATAGTATCAAGAGTATGTAGAAAAATTAAAGTGAGGGAGACAAGAGATCATTAAATAATCTCGAAACAATAGAAGAGCCAATGATATTACTGGAACAAAAAGTATGACCTATGGACAAGGGTTAAACAAAGCACCACACATAAATATTCTTTGCTAGCTCATGACATGTTAAAAACCTCTAAAATAAAATAAAATAGATATTTTATAAGAGAGATTACATAACTTTTTATGTTAAAGGAACACGGTCACTGAAATTTTCGAGCAATAAAACCGAGAATTTTCAAAGACTTTTCATTGAATTATTGGAGATATGAATTTCATATGGAAAAGGGGGAAGTTTGAATGATTTCTCATATGTCTTTTGAAAAAATAGAAAGTATACATTGTAGCAATAAGTACACATTTTCAAATTGTCATGTGTGTTTAGATCACAATCACATCATTTCACCAACCAATGACATTTTTTCAAATATGAAATATGAAATATGAAATTAAATATTTCTTTTATTATGTCATTTATGATGATTAATTATACTTGCACTTATTTAATCATTAGATTTGATTGTTTAATTACCTTACAGTTTTCCTTTTATAATTTTTTTTGTTTATGCTAAAATACTATTTTTAAAATAAAATAAAAAAGTGACATGTGAATTTTATTTCATCATGAGCGGTGCGAGGGCATCTTAAGAAATTACATTCGCTCGCATTTTTTCAGTGAAAAGAAATCAGTCAATCGCCAAAATGTATAATGATTTAAGAAGTTGAGATTTATTATGTTAATTACATACAAGGGTAAAATTGTAATATCATTAAATTAAGTAACGGTAAAACGGAAAAATTTTTTTGAAGAAACAATACAGGAGGGATCGTACTTTTGTTTATAGTATAGAGATAGATGTAGATTTAGACTTATGGTACCATATTCGAGATTTCAACAGTTTTTTCTTATATATTTGTTAGTGTGAAAAAGCATATAAATGTAAATATCTCTTCAATAGTTACTTTCACTTATATTGTTTGAGTGAAAGCACATTAATCAAAGGTACGATAATTCTAAGAGTTGGTTATGGAAGGGATAAAATTGTAGTATCATTATAAAATTGAGGGCAAATTTGAACATAATATTATAAAGCAAGCATGTATCTAGGCACATAACAAAATATAAATTATATTTCAAAATTTTATAGAGCAGATGTACTTACAATGAAGGATAAATCTTTCAAAAGGGTCTTTCAAAAGGGACGTCGGATGACAGTTAGAGAGAATTCACACTGAGTACAATGACGGAACATAAATATATTGCAAATGGTACGATCAAAAGTCACGAGCGGAAGTATGAGAAAAGTCACGAGAGTACCAGGGTATTTTCGGAATTATTAGAATTGGAGAAACATCCTGCGAGGGATACGATTAAAAGTCACGAGTTGAAAGTATATGAAGAAAAGTTACGAGAGTATAAGGGTATTTTCAAAATTATTAAAATTAGAGAAACACCTTCAAAGTGCTCATATTTCTATATATAGTATAGATATGTATGTACATATACTGTATACATACATAAATATTCGGAAATCTTCACTAGTGTTGTAGTATTTAACTCTTTTTTAAGGTGGAGCAATGATGAGTCATCCGAATTGGGCGGTGCAAAAGTATAGAGAGGCAAGGAACAGTTGTAATTCTTCATCAGAAAGCAGTGGCATTCATACAGCAACTGAGAGGATTGGATTCCGAGTTGACTTTCTTGGACTAAAATGCTTTCCGTATTTATCATGGCTCTATCTTTTCTTTTTTTCTTTTTTTAATGAGAAACCCACGGTCTTGACGGAAGAAGAGGAAATTTTGGGACAGTTGGGACTTTTTTATTCCAGATCAATGAATCAGTATTAGTGAAGACCTTTTTCGCAAGTTTTTAAAGAATCTCTCTCTAAGGAGTATTTGGATAATCCTACGTGGCTACGTGAGAAGAAAAAATATCAATTAAATTATACGAAATAAGAGAATTTGTGCTAATCGGATATTGCCATAGTTATATTTCATTAAAGAATTTAAATTAATTTTTTTCCATCCCGTCAATATAAGGTAGGATCATTAATTTAAGATTTTCTAGTTTAGTTGGTAAGCAACTGTAGGTAATACAGTTCAGTGGGGAAAAACTCAACATATAGCGAACTGGGAAATCGTTTTATGAATTCTAACGGATTTGGTCTAATGGTTAACAAGGAGTTTAAGTATTCATCCGATTTCGAGTTCGAAATCCCTTGAAGTCATCGGAACGTCTTTGGTGAGATTACCCATCCTATACTTCGTCAGGGACTCACAAAGCTCTACGGATTAGTCCGACTAAGACTGGACACTTCTGTATTAAAAAAAAAACAGAGAGAGAAGAATCGCTTTATGAGATTTTTAGAAGGAGACGATGCCGGTCAAAGTCATGACGCGCGTCAACCTTTGCGAGTGGTAAAAATAAAAAATAACCGTCAATCCTGGTAAAAGTCGAATGGTCTTATTATTTGCTAATGAATCATATGTTCATTTTCCGTAACGATGAAAACTCGTACCCTTTATAAAAGTTTTATTTCTTTATGATATTTGAGGTAATGAGGGTCCTTAGTAATCAGAAAAATTATGTTTTTATCATTAATATCATTCTATTATTGAAAATGATATTTTATGCCAATGAGAAATTTTATTACCCTGTTTTATATGCGGTCAAGCCATAGCTTCTGTGTATACCATGAGAACTACGACCCAAGCCTCCTGCCTGAAGGGACGAGCCTTACCACTTCAATCACAACCCTGAAAGATATTGTCTTAGTCAATATTGTTCATGCAATAATCAATTTTAATGGAAATAACTTGTAAGCACGTTAATTAGCATGATTTAAAGGAATTCATCATTTGATTTTTTTTTAATTATTTTTTTTAGCGAAAGAATTCGCTCAAGTATAAGATATGAGAAAATAATGATGAATTCTTTCGCAAAAAAAAAAAATTATACACACACACATATATATATATATATATACATACATGGATCACGGACAAGAGAGGTTGTCGAAGTGCTCCTATTACCATCCCCTCCTGCTCACTTATCCTTGACTAAGATGGGGCCAACAGGCCCTGCCCCTTCATCCAAAATCAAGAATCACAGTGATCATCGACTATGCCCTTATCGATCCCTCAACATCTTCCTAAAAATTGCAATCCCCTATTCTCCTTTTTCTTTTAATTTTCTTTTATTTTTTAATGCTTTACATTTGTCTAATAATTTTTATTAAAAATGCTTTTTGGGCGGCCGAAAATATAACATTGAGGACAAACATTGAAGAGCACTTGAATACAAAAGTGAAGAAAAAGTTCGATGTTTGGAGACTAAATGAAACTCTTTTCTTCGGAACCTTATTCTTTTTTTCTATTAGAAAATTATTTTACGCCTCATCACATTCAGGAATTTCATTAAATTATATAGGCAGTCCTACCATCAACTGAGTTAAAATAACTTTGATTTTGATTGTGAAAAAGGACAAATGATTGTGTAGTGTGTTGAGTTAAAGTTAAAGTTAAAATTTTTAACTTGAAAAATGTGTATTTTGTTGTGTAATGTGTTGAGTTAAAGTTCAAATTAAAATTTTTGTGATTTTAACTGCGAAACCAAACGAAGCATATATAGAATTTTCTTTGTGCACCAATGGTATCCGGAAATTGAATAGACTCCAACAAGAAATTCGTTAGTGATTGCATTTCGTTACGTAGTGTGAGAATACATCAGTCACTTTACAGCAAACAAAAGAATGAGTGTTACTCACTTGAATAATTGTCATAATCGTTTAATTGTGATGATTTAATTGGTTTTTCCTTACCATGTCATTATGATATAGGACCATTTATGTTTTTCTTGGCCATTTACGATTTTCTAGGCCCAAACTGTCCATGTTCGAGCCAAGTTTGCTCATTAAAGGGTAAAACTCATTTCGTCATAGATTTCTCCATCAATAAGACTCGCTTTCGAGATCTTATCTAAAAGAAACTACCTGAATTAGTTCAAGTTGTTTATATATATTTATAAAAATTTTATTAGCCAACTCTTATCCTCTTTGAATTGCTTGGGTCTAATCGATTTTATGCCCCAAGTGGCGCACATTCGGAAGCGATGATGTCTAGATGACTTATCCTCCTCATCACCTTTCCCCTATATATACCCCAAGCCCACATACTCTCGCTACACGCTCTCAACTCTCCCCACAACCATTGACTAGGCCGAATTGCCCAACTCTCTTCCTTTGAGTTATATATTTAGCAGTAGACCCCAAATCCATAAGGGAACTAAACGTATAACTTTTCACCTTCAATAGCTAGCCGGTTGAGTGAATACTTGTTGGGGATAGGGATGTACTCAACCAAACAATAACGCAGCGATTAATCTTCCTCCCCTTCTAGTGTAATCGAGATAGGAACTAATCAAATCAACCAACAAGCAGTAAAGTAAAACAACACCAAGAATTTTACGTGGAAAACCCCAATGTGGGGAAAAACCACGGGACCAACTCCGAATCAACGATCCACTATGAAGATTATACAATGTCTTTCATCAAGGGTAAACCCTTGGATCACCAAACTCAAGAGAAACACTCTCTTGGATCACCCAAATACTAAATTCGTCACCCACACCGGGTGGTTCACAAAATCAGCTAAAACAGCACCTACAGAGCTCGAATAGAAATTCTGACCGTTCAGAAGTTAGCCCCACGTGTTGTGAAGCTGCTGTCAAAATTTCGTCCCAATCGGAGTTCGTTTGATGTCCCGATCGAGGTTTGATCTCCAGCTGCGCGCTGCCCCTGCTCTTCGAATTCTGCTGTCTGCTCTTCCCTGGTTTTGTGCTGCTATGCTGCTGCACTTCTGCCGCTCTACTCTAATCTGCAGCTGTTCTGCTGCTATTTATACCTCAGCTGATTTGCTGAAACAAAAAACCCTAATAAAATGGATTCTTGGGCTTATTAAGGCCCGATAAAAGCCCAATACAATTTGAGCCCAACTTCCTCCAAATTGAAGGGATACCCAACAAACTCCCCCTCCCGACTATTTGGAGGCTTCAAGCATACCGGCTATACTTCGGCAAACATGAAGTTTCTCCCTAGCGAGAGGTTTTGTCATCATATCAGCTCCATTCTCATCAGTGTGTACTTTGTCTAGCTTCACCAGCTTGGACTCCAACACATCTCTAATCCAATGAAACTTGATATCGATATGCTTCGACCTCGAATGGAAAGTGGGATTCTTGCAAAGATGAATGGCGCTTTGACTATCACAGTGTAGAACATACCTTTCTTGCTTCAAGCTCAACTCCTGCAAAAACTTTTGCAACCACAACATCTCCTTGCAACCTTCGGTCACCGCAATGTATTCGGCTTCCGTTGTAGACAAAGCGATGCACTTTTGAAGCCTTGATTGCCATGAGATAGCTCCCCCTGCAAAAGTCATCAAGTATCCCGAAGTGGATTTCCGGGAATCGATATCTCCTGCCATATTTGCATCCGTGTAGCCCACTAACTCCGGCTTACCAGTGCCAAAGTGTAAACACACCTTGGATGTTCCTCTGAGATACCTCAGGATCCATTTAACCGCATTCCAATGCTCTTTCCCCGGATTGGAGAGAAAACGACTTACCACACCAACAGAATGAGCAATATCTGGCCTTGTACAGACCATGGCATACATTAAACTTCCTACAGCTGATGAGTAAGGAACTTTCTTCATCTCTTCTTTCTCCTTCTCACTTGTAGGACATTGCTTCGAGCTAAGTTTGAAATGAGAAGCAAGTGGTGATGAAACTGGTTTAGCATTACCCATGTTGAACCGATCCAAAATCTTCTCGATGTACTTCTCTTGAGAAAGCCAAAGTTTTCCACTTGATCTGTCACGAGAAATATGCATCCCAAGGATCTGCTTTGCCGGTCCCAAATCCTTCATGGCAAAGGACTTGTTGAGCTCCTTCTTCAACTCTATAATCTTGCTCATATCATGACCAACAAGTAGCATATCATCCACATATAACAGTAAAATGATAAAATCACCATTCGAGAATTGTTTCACGAACACACAATGATCTGAAGTTGTCCGTGTGTAGCCATGGCTCAACATGAAAGAGTCAAACTTTTTATACCACTGCCGAGGTGCTTGCTTAAGCCCATACAAGCTCTTCCTCAGCCTGCACACCAAATGCTCCTTACCTTTAACTCGGAATCCTTCAGGCTGCTCCATATATATTTCTTCCTCCAAGTCACCATGCAGGAAAGCTGTTTTTACATCGAGCTGCTCGATCTCCAAGTTCAGACTAGCTGCCAGTGCGAGAACAACTCGGATCGATGACATCTTGACAACGGGCGAGAAGATCTCCTCGAAGTCAACTCCTTTCTTCTGGTTGAAACCTTTCACTACCAGTCGAGCTTTGTATCGAGGTCGCGAGTTCTCTGTCTTCAACCAGTAGACCCATTTGTTCTTCAATGCTCTCTTACCTTGCGGTAGCTTCACTAGGTCATACGTGTGATTTTCAGACAAGGAGTTCATCTCCTCATTCATCGCCTTCAACCAGGCTCCTTGTGCTCATGTGCCACAGCTTCATCATAGCACTCAGGTTCTCCCCCGTCAGTCAGTAGCACATACTCATGAGGCGGATATCTTGTAGATGGTCGTCTTATTCTATCAGATTGTCTAGGTAGATCTGCAGGCCCTAACTGTAACCGCGAGCCTGTATCATCCGTAGTCACATCATCATCTACCTGAGGAATCTCAC
Organism: Punica granatum; assembly: GCF_007655135.1. Classification (NCBI taxonomy): domain Eukaryota; kingdom Viridiplantae; phylum Streptophyta; class Magnoliopsida; order Myrtales; family Lythraceae; genus Punica; species Punica granatum. Next base: position 14,140,597 of record NC_045131.1, on the reverse strand, counting down.
CCCCAGTCGTGGTTTCTTCATACTCACCAGGTACCTCTTCCATTGGATGCTCTACATCAACCGGTACAGGAATAGAGATCTCGTGAGGATTGCCTACACTGGCCTTCTCTAACTTTTGCAAATCCTCAATTGTCTGGTCCTCAAAGAAGACAACATCCCTGCTCCTGATGATCTTCTTGCTATCAGGGTCCCAAAGCCTGTACCCGAACTCTTCATGTGCATAACCCAAGAAGATGCACTGTTTTGCCTTGGCATCAAGTTTTGATCTTTCATCTCGAGGAATGTGAACAGATGCCCTGCACCCGAATACTCTGAGATGCTTGTATGATACTTTCTTGCCGGTCCACACCTGTTGGGGTACATCTCCATCAAGTGCAACTGACGGTGTAAGATTAATAAGATCAACTGCTGACCTCATTGCCTCGCCCCAGAAAGGCTTAGACAGTTTCGCTTGAGAAAGCATACAACGAACTCTCTCAACAATTGTGCGGTTCATCCTCTCTGCAAGCCCGTTCTGTTGTGGTGTCTTCGGTACCGTCTTCTCAAGTTTGATACCGTGAGTCCTGCAATAGTTCTCGAAAGGACCTCTATACTCACCACCATTATCAGCTCTGACACATTTCAGCTTCATGCCTGTTTCTCTTTCCACTGCTACATGGAAGTTCTTGAAAATCTCAGTCACCTGATCTTTAGTTCTCATAGGGCAAGCCCAAACTTTCCTGGTGTGATCATCTATAAATGTCACAAAATAGAGAGCACCACCAAGAGATCTATCCGACATAAAACAAACATCTGTTTGCACAAGATCAAGTATATGATGGCATCTAGAGGGACGACTTCTAACAAAAGAAACTCTCCTCTGCTTACCAGCTAAACAGTGATCACAAGTGCTCAAGTGCATACCTTTAACGGGCAAAGACTGCTTTCTAGCAAGAATTTGAATACCTTTCTCGCTGATATGTCCGAGTCTCCTGTGCCATAGCTCGATAGGATAATCCTCAGCAACATTAATTTGACCGGAATTGTGTCTGGCACGCAGCCTGTAGAGAGTGTCGGTCTTCTGACCCCGTGCCACAATCAACGAACCCTTGGAGAGCTTCCATCTCCCATTGCTGAATTCATTACTGTAGCCTTCATCATCAAGTTGACCCGTCGAGATTAGGTTAAAGCGAATTTCTGGAACATGCCTCACTTTCTTCAAAAACAACTTGCAGCCAAGCTCGGTCTCTAGACAGACATCACCAATACCGACAATCTTGCATGATTGTCCATTCCCCATTCTCACATAACCATAGTCCCCGGTAGTGTAAGATGAAAAGAAATCCCGATGAGGAGTGACATGAAACGAGGCACCTGTATCTGCAACCCAGGTAGAGTCCTGACATGTGAAATTCACATAAGCTTCATCACAAATGATGTAGGTCTCTCCATCACATGCCACTGCTGTAATGCCTTCTTCCTTCTTGCTCTCACCGTTGCCATTCTGATTTTTCTTCAGAGCTCTACACTCCCTTTTGTAGTGTCCCTCCTTTCCACAGTGATAGCAAGTGACCACTTTCCTCGTCTTCGACTTTGATCTGCCCCTCGATTTGCCACGTGAGTTACTATGCTTGGAAGAGAAATTTCTGCTTTGACTTCTCCCCCGTTGTTCAGTAACCAAAGCTTCAGACTGAATGGAAATTCCCGTGCCTTTCCTTCTAGTCTCCTCATTAAATAAACTGTCTGTCACCGTGGCCAACGATAGCTTCCCGTTTGGCGCAGAATTGCTTAATGCAACCACGAGTGTGTCCCAATTATCCGGTAGAGTCCCTAAAAGTAGACAAGCCTGCAACTCATCGGGTAATATTATCTCCAGGTTCGTCAACTGGTTAATAATATCCTGGAAACTACTCATGTGCGCAGCCATATCACCTCCATCCTGGAAACGAAGATGAACCAGCTTCTTCACGAGGAATGCTTTATTTTGCGGTGTCTTCCTCGCATAGAGATTTGTCAATTTATCCCACAAAGCTTTTGCATTTGTCTCCTGAGCAACATGATGATAAATACTATTGTCTATCCACTGCCGAATCAAACCAATAGTCTTCCGATTTGTGCGTTCCCAAGCCTTGTCATCCTTATCTTTGGGTTTCGCGGAATCCCCTTCAATAGGATCGTACAAATCCCTGCAAAATAGAAGATCCTCCATCCGAGACTTCCATATAGAGTAGTTGGTTGCATTCAACTTGAACATAGATCCTGTAGACTCCTCCATCTCGAAAACACCGAAAAACTCAAAACTTCTCTAACCCGAGTCTCTGATACCACTTGTTGGGGTTAGGGATGTACTCAACCAAACAATAACGCAGCGATTAATCTTCCTCCCCTTCTAGTGTAATCGAGATAGGAACTAATCAAATCAACCAACAAGCAGTAAAGTAAAACAACACCAAGAATTTTACGTGGAAAACCCCAATGTGGGGAAAAACCACGGGACCAACTCCGAATCAACGATCCACTATGAAGATTATACAATGTCTTTCATCAAGGGTAAACCCTTGGATCACCAAACTCAAGAGAAACACTCTCTTGGATCACCCAAATACTAAATTCGTCACCCACACCGGGTGGTTCACAAAATCAGCTAAAACAGCACCTACAGAGCTCGAATAGAAATTCTGACCGTTCAGAAGTTAGCCCCACGTGTTGTGAAGCTGCTGTCAAAATTTCGTCCCAATCGGAGTTCGTTTGATGTCCCGATCGAGGTTTGATCTCCAGCTGCGCGCTGCCCCTGCTCTTCGAATTCTGCTGTCTGCTCTTCCCTGGTTTTGTGCTGCTATGCTGCTGCACTTCTGCCGCTCTACTCTAATCTGCAGCTGTTCTGCTGCTATTTATACCTCAGCTGATTTGCTGAAACAAAAAACCCTAATAAAATGGATTCTTGGGCTTATTAAGGCCCGATAAAAGCCCAATACAATTTGAGCCCAACTTCCTCCAAATTGAAGGGATACCCAACAATACTCAATCATAAAACCAAATACGAGTCGACTTAACATCGGAATCCTAGCGAATTATGGGTAACATGGACTATGAGTGCCCTCATAGAATTTCCATCCCACCATCGAAGCCCTTCCTCCAGTCGCTCAGGTCCGCTGTGAAGGAGACCTTCTTCCCTGACGACCCGTTCAGGCAGTTCCATGGCCAGCCCACGTCCCGGAAGCTTGTGCTTGGCCTCCAATACTTCATCCCGATACTCGAGTGGGCCCCTCGCTACACCTTCAACTCCTTAAAGGCCGATCTTGTGGCCGGCATCACCATCGCCAGCCTTGCGGTGCCTCAGGGCATTAGTTATGCCAACCTCGCCAGCTTGCCGCCTATCATAGGACTATGTAAGTTTCATTAAAATCAAATTGACATAAGATCCGTTAACATCGGTAATTAAATTTTACGATGCCATTGTGGTTAAGAAAGTTCCTACACTAGCATATTATATGCTCTATAGGTCCACATGGATTCATAATGTGGCGTTGCAAGAGCAACCAACCGACAACAATAGATTTTTTGCAGATTCAAGCTTCGTTCCTCCATTGATATATGCAATGCTGGGGAGCTCGAAGGACCTGGCAGTGGGGACAGTGGCGGTGACATCGCTGCTGATATCGTCGATGCTGAGGAAGGAGGTCAGCCCGGTTGAACACCAAAGACAGTACGTTCAGCTGGCCCTCACCGCCACCTTCTTCGCCGGTATCTTCCAAGCTTCTCTTGGCGTCTTAAGGTCAGTTGGTCCTCCTCCCCCCCCTTTGCTCAATTTATGTTTCTCCAAAATCATGCATAATAAATTATTATTATCATTGTTATTATTATTGTCATCGTCGTTGTATTATTATTATTATTATTATTATTATTATTATTTATTATTATTTATTATTATTATTTATTAAATTTCCATTGGACTTATACGGACTCGAGTCCATATCCATTTAAAAGCTCAAGCTGATAAGTGGTGGTACTCAAGTCATATATTAACCCATGGATTTTCATTTTATTTTCCGATGTGGGATTTATCCCATTTTTACTCTTCAACACCAGCCCTCACGTGCAACGTGTGGTCTATTTCTACTGACACGTTGTCACATACCCTTAGACGCCCACTCTCAATAACTGACCTCAAGCCGGGTTCATCTTCCATGCTCGGGTGAGAGGGAACTGGTACCCAAGTCATATATTAACCCATGGATTTTCATTTTATTTTCCGATATGAGATTTATCCCATTTTTACTCTTCAACACCAGCCCTCACGTGGAACGTGTGGTCTATTTCTACCGACACGTTGTCACATACCCTTAGACGCCCACTCTCAATAACTGACCTCAAGCCGGGCTCATCTTCCGTGCTTGGGCGAGAGGGGACTAACATGTGGCGCACTTTGTCTACTCTCGATATTGGATCGGCGTAGTGTGAGTCCACGTGGGCACGTGGAAGCGTAACCTGTTTTGATACCATATTAAATTTCCATTGGACTTATACGGGCTCGAGTCCAAATCCACTTAAAAGCTCAAGCTTATAAATTGTGGTAGCCAAGTCATATATTAACCCATGAATTTTCATTTTATTTTCCGATGTGGGATTTATCCCATTTTTACTCTTCAACATTATTATTATTATTGCAATAAAATACAGACGGACCGTATAAAATATCTGGTGTGGATAATTCCCCGGTTACGAATAAGGAAGAAACAGAAGCCAGAAATATACGAGTAAAAAATGATACCAGATGTAAAGATTAATTGAACAAAGTGTCACTGCAAGTTATTATTATTTTTTTTTGATAGATAAAATGTGTCACACCACATTAACTGCAAGAAGCTTGTTATCCGATGATTTTGAGGAAAACATAAAATGAGATTTGTGTCAATATGTGGATTTTGACGAGGATGGTCGATGCTTCAAAGATCAAGTTAACTGAAGACGGTAATAATATTAGACAAAAATATTACAACGGTTTGTCCATACCCGAGATTTCATTCAGGTCTCTTTCTCTTTTTTTCTTTCTTCTTTTTTATAAGGAGATATATGATCTAATACAACAAAATAAAAATTTAAATAAAAGGATATAAGCCATTTCCACTGACGAAATCAAACTTAAAACTTTTTTATTTTTGAATAATGATATGCTTTATTGGGTTACATTTTTTTTCCTCGTCCTGGCCATTGAATGCTCTCTTAATTTCACTGCCCACCAAACTCCAAAGCAAAGACCGGCTTCGGCTTGAAGTACACTATAAAGAAAAAGAAAGGACCATATTTATGCAATATATTGCATCGTGCAACGCTCTACGTATACATATACTTTTTAATCATCAAGGAAAGAAAAATTATATAGCCTCATAGAAGGTAATATTTTCACGTCTTCTTTTAGCGATGAAGTCGATTTTCTCTTTCCTCGTTCCGTAGCTAAAATTAAATGAAAAAAGAAAAAAGAGAGAACAAAGAAAATATAACATAATGAAATCGATGCAGGCTGGGGTTCATAGTGGATTTCCTGTCGCATGCAACGATAGTGGGGTTCAAGGCGGGTGCAGCCACGGTTGTGTGTCTTCAACAGCTCAAAGGCATCCTAGGATTAGTTCACTTCACTCACGAGACCGATCTTATTTCTGTCCTTCACTCTATCTTTACTCAAGTCAACCAGGTAATTTTAATAAATTTTCCATATTAATTAACTATAATTAATTAATTAAGATTATATTATCTTCCATGCTAATATGATTTAATTATATGTATTAAATCAGGTGTGTTGGTTTTGCAGTGGAGATGGGAGAGTGGCCTTCTGGGTTGCTGCTGCCTCTTCTTCCTCTTGCTCACTAGATACTTTGTAAGTGGACTCATCATTTGGTATTCAATTACCAAGTCCCCCCCCATCCGAATGTTTCTTTTGTCGCATTATATCATATCGTTCGCCTTCTGTTAATTCAAATCCACACAAGATCATCATGATATTTTTCGACAATTTTCAGATAGGTTGGCACACCAATTTTTGAACACAATTAAACTATTAAGTGTCTCGACTTTCCAGTATTGAATTTAAATTACCTCTGCATTGAGACACCGGGTGTTCCCAGTCTATTACCGAAGACTGATCAGAGTATATATTGAAACATTAAATGGCTCATTGATGAAGAAGATTTTTAATAACTACTGTAAGTATTATGAATGAAAAATACTATATAGTTCGTTTTGCATTTTACATATTGAAATATAAAATATGGGTGAACAACTACATCATCACCATAAAATATTCATCTATGCAAGGGAAGATTTCTCAATAACTAAGGGCTTCTCACTATGTTAGTTAATTGTAGAAGATAATTTAAAAGGAAATTGAGTTTTGACATCGTTGACCTGAAATTTTAAAGAGAGACATATGAATCTCCTACAAAAAATAGAAAACTAAATAAAAGAGTACCGATAGTCCTACCACGAGAATCGAATCTAGAATTTCCAGATTATTTAGTGAGAGCTCATACCACGACACTATGCTCTTGTTTGGATTATTACCCCTTTGATTATGCAACTAAAGATTAAAAGAAAATAAAATGTAGAAATTGGAATGGAGACGAATAAGCCAAGATTACAGTGTTCACGAGAAAAGAAACCACCGAGTACGATAAGTATCAAACTGATGCAGGCTTTATCTGCTTATAATTAAATTAATTGGGAAAAATTGGACCCATTTAGGAGGTAAAAAAACTCATGAAACTCAAGAGTTTAGGGCAAAGTTACCTTCACTAATACTCAATGTGTTTTGGGGCGGGCGTTCAATTTGTAATTTTACTTATCCAAAAAAAATGTATTTAGAACAAATTGTACAGCAAAACTCTTGATTTTCAAACAAAACTACGAAAGAATACTTCCGTTTCTTCGTTCGGTCACATTTGATTATTCATTTACCAGATGGATGAGCTCGATTCATATAAATCACCATGACAAAGAAAAGATTACATACGTACATATGTTCCTTCTATGTGTTCCAGCTTAGTGATTGTAAGCATACTCAGATGATAGCCAATATGGTTTAATTTGTACTTGTACAAATTGGCAGAGCAAGAGAAAGCCAGCCTTCTTCTGGATAAACGCAATGGCTCCTCTCACTTCGGTTATCTTGGGAAGCGTTCTCGTCTATCTAATCTACGCTGAGAAACATGGCGTTCAAGTGGTAATTAGATGTTGTTCAAATCCAACACCTTTTGATTAAGTCATGGATCTCAATAAACCTGAAGATAAGTTCATAAGCCGGATCAGTGATGAATTGCGTAGATCCATTTCGAATGGGACCGATCAAGTGCTAAAGTTCGCCTGCCCAAAGGCATGCGCAGGACAGTGATAATCTAGGCTGATGTCAATACTTTCTTTGACATTTGATTCTTTCAGATCGGACACCTGAAGAAAGGGCTGAACCCGCTGACCGTGACGGAGCTGGCATTTGGGTCGCCGCACCTGTCCACCGCCATAAAAACCGGCATAATCACCGGTGTCATTTCTCTTGCTGTAAGTCCAGCCTCCTCATATATACTATCATGCTACTCCTAGCTAATATGGTCCAACCCAAGTCTGTCCAACCTATTCTCACATAAAAAATCTTCGGTGCATCGCAATCCAAGCTCGAACGGAGATAATTAGTCCCAATAATAGATTGATTGGATGCCTGGCCTCACCAGGGAAAAAAAATAATTCGTATTTCTTATTAAACATTATAAAAAAGGTAAAAAAAATCAATTGCAGGAAGGAATAGCTGTGGGGAGAAGTTTTGCGATGTTCAAGAACTATCACATTGATGGCAACAAAGAGATGATTGCCTTTGGGATGATGAACATGGCTGGCTCCTGCACTTCTTGCTACTTAACCTCAGGTACTTTCCACATTCGATCGTTGTTTCAAAATCCTTACCATGAAAGATGCTAAGCCGGATTCCATAATTGCAATTGAACTGCAGGCCCGTTCTCAAGGACTGCGGTAAACTTCAATGCGGGATGCAAGAGCGCAGTGCCCAACATCATCATGGCCACGGCGGTGATGATAACACTGCTGTTCCTCACACCGTTGTTCCATTACACACCGTTCGTGGTGCTGTCCTCCATCATAATCGTAGCCATGCTCGGCCTAATCGATTACAAGGCAGCCTTCCACCTCTGGAAGCTTGACAAGTTCGACTTCGTTGTGTGCATCTGCTCATACATCGGGGTCGTGTTTGGTAGCATCGAGATCGGCTTAGTCGTAGCAGTAAGTAATTTTAAAACTCATGCTATTTGCTCAAGAATCTACTTATTATCATCAATTCGGCTTCGAGTTAATCCTCGAAAATATTGTAAATAAATTGGAAAGATTTGTCCTTCATGCAGGTTACTATGTCCCTGCTAAGAGTGCTCATCTCCGTAGCAAGGCCAAGAACAACTGCATTGGGCAACATTCCCAACTCTATGGTCTATCGAAGCATCGATGAGTACCCGAACGCAACCAAAGTCCCAGGAGTTCTCATTCTTCAGATCAATGGGTCAATCTACTTTGCCAACGCAAACTACTTAAGAGAGAGGTATGATTAACTTGTCCCCGACAAACCGAATAACATCCAGATGCGTCAGATGGCAGATATTATGCTAAGTTAAACCCGACTTATCTTGCTTACAGGATTACAAGATGGATCTACGAAGAAGTAGAAGACAAGCTGAAAGCTACGTTGCAGTATGTCATACTTGATATGAGCGGTAGGTCCAAAATTTGTTCGCGTTCCTCTACAAGGAGTTTACGTTAATGTTTCTATTCAAGCTCGGCATGGCTAATATTGTTTTTGTCACTTTTTGCAGCGGTAGGTAACATCGATACAAGCGGGATCAGGATGCTGCAGGAGATCAAGAAGAACAGCGATCGAATGGGCTTAAAGGTACAAATGCTCTCTCTCCTAATCACTATAACTTTATAAGCATAGCAGGATTTAACTGGCTGTCTGCTCTGTTACATCCCTCATTCATTGACATTGTGGGCTGCGGTTATTGCATCTCTTTACAGCTCGTGCTGGCGAACCCAAGAAGCGAGGTGATAAAGAAGCTCGACAAGTCAAAGTTTATTGAAAGCCTAGGCCAGAAAGAGATTTATCTCTCGGTGGGGGAGGCTGTAGCAGCATGCAACTTCATGTTGCATACATGTAAATCCGATCCACAGGACAGCAATGTCTGAATGATTCTAGTCGTCGGCAATAGAACGAGAGATTGGATGAAGAAGATGAAAGGAGAACGAAGAATGGGACTATGCTATATAAATATATGTAAGACATGGTGTACTGAGTCGAAGTCTCGCTCCTACCTTGATGGAGCCGTCCTTTCGAGGAAGGAGAAGAGAGGGAGCCATCTGGTTGACCAAGCCCATCTGGAGAGAGAGGAGGGGTCCGACAACCCGATGGTGAGGGCCGTGGCACTGAACGAGCTCGGCTAGCGTCGGACACGCCAGCAAGTGGGGCTTCTTTAGGGTTTCTTTTAGGGGGGCGCAGGGGAAAAACGAGAAAGTTCTTTATGTTTGATTCCATGTATATTTGTTCAATTATCAAAATTATTTGTATAATATCAAAAAAATCAAGAGTTCTCTTGAGAAAAGAGAAAGCTGTTGATACATGTAACAAAATCCATTTAATTAGGTTATTTCAAACACCTTTTTCTACTCACTCAAATTCAGTCGCTGTCATCTCCATTCTCCCTATGCACATTCAAATTTGCAACTCTTTCTCATTGGCATGCGTATTAAGTTAAAAAAAATCCATCTTCGTCATTATTCATGGTTTTTCTTTTATATATTTATGTTCTGCTATTATACTAAGTCAGGCAAAATATTTGCGCATATTAAATTTATTACCAAACTTTATAATTATATTTCATTAAATATCATTTGATTTTGCTTAGAATTATATATATCCGTAGAATTATCAATTATAAATTATAAGTATGCAAAACTTGATTACCCGTGCTATGTGCAGAGTTGATTATATTTTCAATTTAAAAAATTAAATTTGTATTAAAGACGGTGCTCATCTATACTACTTGCATTTATGACGCGGGGAGTCTATGACTTATCTACTATTCAAGTAACTCGAATTCAAGTTGCTATATTTTGGGTTAATCGAATAAGGATTCTCGTTATTTGGAAAGAGAAGATGAGATGTCTTGACCCGGTCTTTTGGAATGTTAATAATGTAGAGAGAGCATCGGATAAGCTTATGGAACGTCGGCATCATTGAAAGGCAAAGAAAAACCAAGCAGCACCAACAACCTTGCAATAGCAACAAAATGGCCAGCATGCTTAGTGACGTTACACCGAATATTCAGTTTGGTATCGACTTAGCTGCCTCGAACTACTAAAGGAAGCGCTTAAGCACCGAACTTTCGTGCCATGGCACCGACAATGTTGTCTCTGGAAACCTAAATGAAATTTCTCTTTTCTTGTCAAGATTTCCTACTACTATACTTTCTATTAATCTAATATTATTGTGTTTCCTTATTTTAGTTGATTTCCTATTGTTAGTCATATTGATATCCTTAGGATTTTAATTTCTTTTATTAGTGGTATTAGGATTTTCATTTACAGCATTTTAGACCTATGGCCATGGATATCAATGAATGAATGAATATGAATTGATTTGATATAGTTTTGAGGAGGAAGAGGAAGGCCAATCAGGTGTGAAGGCCAGGGTGGTGGAGAGCACGACTGTTGCGTCAAAACTGCCGTGACCGGCCCGAAAAGGTAGAGAGGTTATGGACGCCGGTCAGAGCAAGTGAGGGTCCGTCGTTGTCTGGCCGCTGCCTCCTTGTTTGCCCCCACTCACTTATACCAATCTGATCAGAGGGGGAAAGGGCGTGTCCGAATGGAAGGGAGGGGGAGATAAACACACCACAAACCTCGTCGGTAAATGGAAAGGAAGGGGGAGGAAGGCCGCTGCGACATCTGGAACGTCATCAACACTGGCTCCGTGATAGATCAGAAAGGGGAGATGTCAGAGACGACCACAGCTTTGGGGGCAGCCACCGTCTTGAGGGAACATCGGGCCACCAGTCACCAATCAACCACAGAGAGGTCGATCAGGACAACGAGATGGCCCGATTCCATAGTTGATCGATGCCGAGCCAGCCTCAATTCCTATAGCACCACCACCACCCGATTGAAAAGGAAGGGGAAGGAGAAAGGAGATAGGAAGAGGGAAGAGAGGAAAAACAACCACCATCGGCAGAGAGAGCGGAAGCCCAGCTACTTGCTGGTGGCGTGTGTGACGCCCAATGAGCCTGGCCGGAGCCGAGCGCGACATTGAAGGCTCTAGATTTTGGGGGTTTACTGTATCGGGCGGGGGGTTTACACAGAGAGTGAAGGGGGGCGGTGAAGTGGTGACAAAGTTGTGTTTGGTATATTAGCTAATGTGTTCCGAGTGATATTATAAGCAAATGATGATTTCTATTAAAAAAGGAAAAAGTATAAATTTGATCACTTTCCTATTTACATCCTTTTTATTCTTCATCCTTCACTTTTAGACTATTCTCTATTTTAATTCTTTCTATTTTCGTCATTTTTCTATTTTTATCATTTTTCTTTAGACTCTTCTTTATTTTAATCCTTCCGTTACAAAAACTTTTAAATGTCACTTACTTGGAGATTAATTAACCACCACATGTGATACCCATTCCCCTTCAATATTAGGGGGAAAAGAAAGAAAAGTCAATAATGGAAAATGAATTGGCCTCTTCGGGGAAGGCGGTACCAAGAACCCAAACACCAACATCTTCTTTTTCTTCTTCAGCTCCCGCATTGAAGTTTCTTCCATTGATAACTTAGCATTCAAAGAATAATTAAACGGGTTCTTCGCCTCAGCCACATTATTCAGCTTTTGAAGCAGCAGAGCCCGAAAACGAACACAGAGAATTTTCATGTTTTCATCTCCGACATGATCGACGGTTTTGAGGAGGAGGACCATGTACAATAGATATCCTTCGCGGCTTCACCTGGCGAACAATTCACATAAATCTATGCAACTCAACACAAAATGCTGGAAAATTTCCTAATTTCAGCACCTTGATCTCGATAAAAAGATTTGAAGTTAAGAACAGCTTGGTCTACTCTAATTCACACCCCATTTCATCATAAGCTTCTTGCAAATGCTAAGGGGGGGGGGGGGGGGGGGGGGGGGGGGGGGGGGTGGGTCTTCTCGAATATCCTGAATTTGATTGTTTTCCTTGCCGATGAACTTCCCGATTTTTCTTGACGGGATCACTTTTCGGAATATCACATCCTGCGTCACGTCCTCCGCTTCGTCCCAGATTCCTCAGCCGGCTCCCCTCCGTCGCCCGTGCCCGAGCTTTGTCGTGGAAGGATGGATGTAGTCGGCGGAAATTCCGAGGCCAGAGGTGGTGTTGACCTGTCAGTGTTTGGGCTCTGTGAATTGCAGAGTTCAAGAATTTTTTTTTTTAATCGGAGGAAGAGATTGGTGTCTTCTCGAATATCCTGAATACGATTGTTTTTCTTGCCGATGAACTTCCCGATTTGTCTTGACGGGACCACTTTTCAGAATATCACATCCTGCTCACCGCCCTCCACTTCGTCCCAGACTCCTCTACCGGCTTCCCTCCGTCGCCCGTGCTCGAGCTTTGTCGTGGAAGGATGGCTGTAGTCGGCGGAGATTCCGAGGCCAGAGGTGGTGTTGACTTGTCAGTATTTGGGCTCCGCGAATTGCAGAGTTGAAGAATTGTTTTTTTTTAATCGGAGGAAGAAGGTAAGAAGCCAAATGACTCGACTATTGACTTCTCTTTTTTGTCTTTAAATATTGACATGGAATGTGTTGCACACGTGGCTGCTAACATGGCTCCAACTGAACATTAGTAGTTTTTTAACAAAAGGATCAAAATAAAAAACTATTTAAAGGTAAAGAATGAAAACAAAAAAAAAAAGGATGAAAATAGAAAACTGCTTAAACCTAGATGTCCAAATCTATACTTTTCCATTAGAAATAAAAATAAAAATCAAAAGGTATCAGAGTACCTTTTCTATTTCGTTCATTTCAAAGGTTAATGGACTTCCGTTATAAGAAACAAGAAAACAAACACTACAGGAATAGTGTTTTATAGAGATAGAATTTTGAGAAAGAATGGGTTTGACTTTATTTTGAGATGAAATTTTTAAAAATTGAAAAGCAAAATTCTATTTATCACTCAATAGACAGTAAAAAAGACGAAAATCTTCGTTTTATTATTTGAGATGGATTAGGAGATGGAAAGTACCGTCTGTTTAATATGAAGACGACACTTTCTGTCTCAGAATCTATCTCTCCTATAGAGATAGAATTTTGAGACGAAATGGGTTGTCTCAATTTTAAAACGAAAAATTTTAAATTAAGACAGAAAATTTCGTCTATCATCAAAGAGACGGAAAATAAGACATAGAAGTCTATCTCTCTTTTTTTTTAGATGGATTAGGAGACAGAAAAGTCCATCTCTTATTAATGAGATGAAAATATCAGTCTCAAGTTCCCATCTCTATCCACATAAGATAAAAGTTTCCATCTCTATAGATCCATGTACTAGTTATAAATTCAAATATTTATTTCTCTTTTTTTTTTAAAAAAAGGAGCTAGGCATACAAATGTAAATTATAAGAAAAGTCTATATAAAAGTTTCAAAAATAATTAAAATAAAATGATGAGTATTGATTGTACCTTAAAAGTTTTGTAGATAAAATAATAAATAAATTAAAAATAGTAGATAAATAGTATTAGAAAAAAAAGGTACAAACTACAATAAGAGTCAAGGTGTAAAATCAGTCGGATGTATTTATCATATAAACAATAGAAAAATAAATATTAGCTTTAAAATAAATTTGCAGATGTATGACAAATATAATGAAATGTTAAAAGGTAACAATAAATGATAGTAGTCTAGATGATAACACACATGCGCACCAGGGTGAAAATTTTGGTTCGAATCTCCGTGAATGCAAAGTTCGCTTAATTAGAGAGACACAGTGCATTGCACCATTGGTATCGGTTTCTGGGCACGCAAAAGCCCTTCCTCCCTCTAGGCTCAAGGATTGAGATGGAAAGCTCCGTCTCTCTTTCTGTCTCAATCATGAGCAAACATTGAGACGGTTTATTCCACCTATTAGGTTGAGATGGACAATTCTGTCAGATGGTTTATTCCGTTTATCAGGTTGAGATGGAAAATTCCGTCTCAAATTTCTGTCTCAATCGAGGATAAGACAAAAAATTTTATCTTGTTATTTTGCAATGAGGCTTTTTGAAACGGACCCTCTGAGATGGAAAAGTCAGTCTCTATATTGTGTAGAGACTGAGGTGGTGTTTGGTTTCATAGTAGGATTTTAGAATTGTGATTTTGATTTTGATTTTGAGTGGTATAAATGGGGCCCACCCTTTGACTTTGTAAGAGTTATGTTGTTTTGTTGTGGGAAAAAGTAATATAAATGAGACCCACTCTTTGACTTTGTATGAGTTATTTTGTTTTGTAGTGGGTAGAATTAAGTTAGAATTGTGATTCTAAAATACAACTCTGAAACCAAACAGAGCCTGAGAATTTCATCTCGATTGCCGTCTCTATAGGATCGAATTCCTGTAGTGAGATTGGAAATTAAAAAGTCGCAAGTTCAACGGGAACTAAATCCGATCTGTATTTTTAAGTTGGAATCAAGGCATGTTGTAAAGGTGATTTAGCAGGGTGCCCCATTCGAGCTTGGAGACCAAATGATCTCGCTGAGCGTGTGATGTCAATGAGGCAAAACAGCTCCAATGTTATTGCATGAAAGAGGCCGCTAATGTTTTGACCGACTCAATGCATCGGAAGGAAGGAGCCCAACAATTTCGTCCAACTCGAGCTAGACCGCAATTGATCTTCTTTTTTTTTCTTTTCCCCTTTTCCAGTCCATGAGTCTAATATAGAAAAACGAAAATCTAAATAAGAGAGCATGGGTAATTATATTGGCAAGAATTAAACATAAAATCTTAATTTCTAAGGGTGTCTGGCAGTACACCATGTCCCAATTCTCAAGATAATAGATCGTGTTAAGGGCTACATCCCCTTGTAATTGGGGTTTACGTAGGATCTAAGCGTAATGTAGGGTGTATATGCAAGCCAAGAGGCATTACCAATTTGCAAATGGGCTACCGGCTGGTGAGGGATGCAGAATCTGGATCAAGGGGCGCGGTCTTTAAGGGAACAAATAGAAATATAAAATTGAATTAGGAGGGGGCAAACATATATGTAACTCAATTGAGAATGATTCAGCGAAAAAAAAACTCAATTGAGAATGAAAAAAAATATGGTAAATTGCACCGATGGTCCAAAAAATTTTACGAATATTTCAATATGGTACAAAAAGTTTTTTTTACTACTTGATAGTACAAAATGTTTCAAAGTTGTTTCAGTATAGTACAAACCGTCATCTCATCATTGAAGCCGTCAAAATGATCCGAGTCGGGTCCGGGTTTCATCTTCCTCACTCAAAAGCTGCTACCCCTCCCCGAAAACCCTAGCAGCCTCTCCTTTTCACAAAAACTCGAGCACCACCATGCCCGCCGGTTAGGACCGCCTTCCCACGACGACGACTATAGCTCTGCCACTGGCCACGAGTCACCTTGATCGAAAAGTTGAAGGCTCGGGATCGAGACAAAGACAGGAGAGATTGAGAGCGGGGAAGGGATCGACTGGGTCGAGGCTCGAGGCTACAATTCCATCGGTGTAGGTCTAGACCTGATGACCCGCAATGCCAAACATAGCTCACGCATCGGTTCGACTCGCTAGCAGCTGCGACCGCGTGTTATTTTCGCCCGACCTAAAATGAGGCCAATGATTCCTCGGCTATTGCTCTTTGCCACCCATGTTTTCCCGCCCAAGCCATATCAGTTTACTGTTTCTTGTCTTTGTCTCGATCCCGAGCCTTCAACTTTTCGATTCAGGTGACTTGCGGCCAGCGGCCAACGGCAGCGTAATCCTCATCGTTGTGGAAGGCAATTGTGACCGACGGTGCTCGAGTTTCAGTGAGAGGGAGAGTTTGCTAGCGGGAGGGGTAGCAAATTTCGGGTGAGGAAAATGAAACCCTGACTGACCCAAATCATTTTTTTTTTCTCCCTACCCAATTCCACCCGATCCAGTGAGGCGATTTCACGGGTTTCGGCCACGTCAGAAAGGAGCTAACACGTAGTGAGCCACGTTAGCGTCGGTTTGATGATTTGTACCATACTGAAACAACTTTGAAATATTTTGTACCATCAAGTAGAAAAAAATTTTTTGTACCAATTGAAACATTTGTAAAACTTTTTAAACCATCGGTGCTATTTACCCAAAAAATTAATATGTAAACTTCCATGAAAGAGTCAAGATTTTAAATGGGAGACTAAATCAATTGCTTTAGGAAAACCATTCTATTAAACTTAAAGCAGGCATGCTTTGCACTAGAAAGGAAAAAAAGAAAAAGAAAAAGCACTACAACGAAACTGACGAAACGAAGCGTGTCGAATGACCTATGGAGACGCCAAAAAGGGCGACTATAGGGTAGGGACGCCCATGCCTTTAAGATAGCATGACATTATACCACCAAAGTCTGATGGTCTGGTGATAATCACCTAGAGAGTTGCCTTGACGTCCCAAATGGAGTTGTCTCCCGTGCGACAACATTTTTCCTAAAAGTAGAGTCCCGCGTGTATCAAAAAAGCCAGTAGAGGATCTACAAGTACACGAACCTGGGAATAAAACGAAGGATAAGATGAATCCAATTGCCTTGGCAATAATAATTCAAAAGTTTGCTAGACCAAAAATTTTGTCCAGGCCCGTTATGGGCCCATCTGTCCATTTGCCAAATGAACCAATCGACTGGGCCGCCCAGCTGCCTAACCATTCAGAGTCTGAATCCCAGCAGCTGAAATTAGGAAATTAGGAGACTGAAGAAAGAAAGAAAAATTTGATCTCTATTCATACGACTCTTATCTGAATTTAACTTATAATGCAACTGGAAAAGCTGGGGGTGCAGAGAAATATATATCTATATCTATATATATATATACACAAAGTTGTATCCACCCTATTAAATGGGGTAGAATAGTAAATGTATTAAAAAAATTAGTATGTTACATAGAAATTGAATCATTGTAATCAAAGAAAATTTATCCAAAAGAAACACTAAAAAGAATTCTAATCAGTTACTATTATTTTATAAGAAAATTTAATTTTTATTAAATAAATATACATAATTTTAAAGAAATTAAGTATTATTAAAATTTAGTTAATTAATTTTAATAATTATTATTAGCCTTATAAAAGTTAAGTTTAAATAGATCTAGAAATGATTAATCATTTTATCCAAAATTAATCATATTTATAAAACTTAATGTATTAAATATGAGTAAGAAAAAGACAATTGCGAATATATAGTGTTAAACTTTTATAGGCTTTATGATTATTAATCTTTATTTCATTAACTAAAATTAGGAATTTTGTATTTTTTGGATTTTATAATTATTTTCTTATTAGTTAGATTGATAATAGAAATAATGTATACTAAATATTTTATATGTATTATTTGCGCATGAGCTCTAAAATTAATATTATCAAACATGGGTATAAAATTTATCATATTAAAGTTTACAAAGTATAAAGTCGTAAAAATCAATATTAATAATTGTCATAATATCTAACATTTCATAATAATTTTTTTTTACAAAATCTGTGCAACACACGGAGTTATTGTATGAAATCAGTTCCCTGTGGCAGTCTGTCATCTATGAACCAGAATTAATCGGTCACTGGCACACACATTGTAAAAATGCCACATCATTCATCGTAGAAAATTATCAATTGGTACCAACAGATGCAGTTTGTGCCAATCGGGTTATAATGATCGAATATTGGTACACATTTGTCAGTTGTCCATCGCTGACGTAATAGATGAAGCTAATACGATCATCTGTCGCTCGTCCAATATAATTGTTAGAATCGTCTGAGAATTGGCAGCCATTTGTTCACGTGGAAGATTTCTACTCGGTCAACACCACAAATGTCTATTCTAATTATGCTGCTCTCTCGGTTTGTTGATGTAATGAGTTTGGGAATTTTTTGAGATCGATTCGACTCGAATGGACCGACCAAGTGCGCCATGCTGTGCCTCGTGGATGCTCTTGAAATCATATATAGCGCATTTAACATGAAAATTAAGAAGATAATTAGGAATATCTTGATGTGATCTAAGCTATTTTCTGGAAGCCATGACAAAGTATTTGACAAAATAAGTTCCATCACATGAAAACAATTCTGATTGACATTAAATTGCTTGGATCAAACATTAGCGCGCGTTGACCTTCCTTGCGTTTCTCTTTGTAGTACCACATAAATTTTGGGATCAGGGTAAAGGATGACCATTTATATATATACTTGTAGTATTTTTATTGGTTGGCAGATAGAAATTGAGATTATTAGAGTTCATAGTAAATTGGGATTGAATGGAATTGAATTGAGATTTTGAAATAATTATTTCACTGGTGCTCCATCCCGTGAGTTGCATGAGTTACGTCATATATCCGTTATTATTTCTTATTTTAACTATTCATATTTTGAAAGACTAATTTTATATTAAGAAGAAATAATTTATTAATTATTTATCAAATTTCAAATCATAATCTTCAATAAAAATGAGAGTAATTTTCTATTAAAAGATTAAATTAAGTTTAACGGTTCATAATGATTTTACATTTAATTTTCCTATTCAATTGTCATGTATATAGTTTAATTGTTAATGAAATTTACAGCATTATTTAATTAAAAATTAATTTTAAAATTTTCTTTTGTCATTTTCTAAAAGCATTTTTATGAAATCCTTGTTTAAATAAAACTTTTTGTTAATATATGATTCTAAGTTTGTAGGGCCTCTAAGTTTGTAGTGCCTTTTGATTCAATTTTTTCTACATGATTATAAGCTTATAAAATTAGTCTAATTCTTTTTATATCATATGTGTTCACTTTCACAATTTTTGTATCATTTTTCGGTATATAGAAAACATCATTTGCTTTTAAGAATAATAGAATTTTTCAATAGTTATATTTTAAACATGAAACTAATTTTGAATTTTTAGGTAATTAATTTGTAACTAGAGGTCTCAATTAGTGTAATTATATATTTGTTCATTTAAGTAAATTGTAATATTGAATTGTTAATAATTATTTTGTACATATTGATTTGATAACATATAAATAAAATTGATAATTAGTTCATAAGTTCTCTTATACAATCTTTATTTACGTATGTTTTTTAAACTAGTTATATCATGACATATTCATTTTAAATATCTATTAATTCGATCATGATATTTATTAGAAGCATATTTATGTTTAAACATCGATAGCATTTATTAGGAGCAGTTATTGCATGCGTAATGCATTTTACTCGATATAGATATAGCTATAGAATTGATTGGACCACTAAAAATATGAGGACTTGGATTGGATCGAGTACCAAAAGACGAGTTTTATGCCATGAATCTTAAGATAGACCAAGCAAGTTACGAGTTTATATTTCAAGTGAAGTTACATGCATACGTCCTTAGCGTGAATATAATAATAACAATAATAATAATAATAATAATAATAATAATAAATAAATAAATAAATAAATAAATAAATAAATTTTCACATGAATTTTCTTCATAGAGTTGAAGTAAGCCATATTTTTGGCACTGTTTTGATCAGCCAATAAGAGTGAAAAGGAGCAATTGCTCGCATTCATCCGATCAGATGGTCAGAGATGCCTATATCCAATTGGAAAGTCCACTCTTCTATCCCTTCAATAATTAGATACCGAAGTCCAACATCCATAATGTCATCTTTCCTTCACTCGTATCTTCTTTCTTTTCAGCCCAACTCCCACGCCTCTGCCCATCATTGATGTTTGCACTATCTTCCAATTTCAGCCAAAATTTATTTAAGAAAAAAGAAATTTGGGTGAATATTACTCTTCCACTTGACGAATAACTTTCAATCAAAATCGCTCTAACAAGTGAAAATTAGTTGGGATTACTATAGGTCCAATTTCCTATACACTATACTCTTGATTGAACGAGTATCGCTCTTTCAGTGTGAATGCTTAACGTCTAATTAAAACTACAATAAGTGAAAATGTGCGGTAGGCCAAGTTTTCCTTCATAATATTTCCGCTTGGGTGTTATACTTACACGTCTCACGTAGGTGAGTGGCACTCATGTAATATTCACTCAAATTTAAAATGGACAAGAGAAAAAGGACAAGGGAATAAATTGTGGGAACCATAGTTTTATGATTTCGACTGTTAACATATGTCAGCAAATGCTCCTATAGAATTTAATAGTTGGATTCAACAGTCTCCCTTAATTCTCCAAGAATCCTGTGGCCACACTGTTTGTCTTGTCGTCCTCTTTACCATGCATATTGGTGCGACCACTGTTGCATATATATATGTCGCCATCCGGCCATGCGTTCATTTTTGCTGGAATGAAAAATTACTTCCAATGCTACACTGATGTTATCGAACATTGTACATGTCGTGGTTTTAGTTCTAATCATGTGTAAACATTCATCTCTTTCTAAGGCCATCCAACACATCGACCTAAGCCCAACGGGCCATTCAATCCATGATCAGATCTTATTATAAGCTACCAAATTAGCTTTAGGGCACTTTGCTATAGTTGAACGAGGATGAATGTACATGGGAAGTGCTAAAAAGCTAATCACGCCCGAGCAAACTGCAGGCTAAATCATATGCATTGAACTTGGTCCACCATCATTGAAAGACAATCCTACAGAATTTGTCGTCCGATTTGAGGTCAAAATTAAGGATTATGTGTTTGAATTAGAGAGGGAAAAGAAGGAGAAGTAGAAATTGGACAAGAAGAGTTAGGCAGACTACTCGATATGACCCTAGGAACTTGTGGATGGTCGGCTGTTGAAAGCGATGAAACAACAGGAATAATGCAAATGCAAAGCATGTGCTTCTCGAAGCCAAGCCGATGTATGAGTAAAAAAAAAAAAGAAAGCCTAAATCAATATATTAGGAATACTTCATATTTCATTGAAAAAAATATGTACTTTTTATTTAGGGTAAATTACATTAGGTCTAAAATTTTTTATAAATGTTTCAATATGGTAAAAAAAGTTTTTTTTGCTATTTGATGGTACAGTATAGTACAAACCGTCATCTCGCCATTGACGCAATCAAGCTGACGTTGATGGTGCAAAATCGGTTTTTGTGGGACGTTACATGACGGTGCAAAATGTTTTGAAATTGTAATTTAATAGTACAAAATGTTTTACGTAAGTTACATGATGGTGCAAAATTTATAGTATTGTAAAGGACGGCTTGACGGCGTCAATGACGAGATGACGGTTTGTACTATACTGAAACAACTTTGAAACATTTTGTACCATTAAGTAGCAAAAAAAACTTTTTGTACCGTATTGAAATATTTGTAAAACTTTTTGTACCATCAGTGCAATTTATTCTTTTATTAATTATAAAGGTAGACACACTATAAATATAATAACGACAAGGGAAATCCCAACTACGTTAAGTGAAATCGAAAATATAAAGGTAGATACACCATAAATAGAAAAGAAACGAGGAAAATTACAATTATGATATGTGAAACCAAAACCTATTGATTCTGAGTCGAGAATGAGTGCGCAAATATGTGCTTTGAGCATGCAGAGCACTGCATGTGAAGCATCTTTTTTTCTCTTTTGTCCTGACTTCTCGGCGTCTTTCGTTCTCCCGATACCCATTCTTTAGGGAACCTGCCCTCTGCTCCTTTCCTGAGCACAATAATGGCCCCTCTTATTTTGGACCAATTTCTATGCACGGGTTTGTTGTTGCTGGGATTGGTCCTGTACATTGTCCATCTCTCCTATCTCTCTGTTTTTCCTTTATCTATATATGGATTTCCTGAGCCTATCGGTCCAACCGAGTCATCTATATCAGGGCTAATGTTATGAGAATTACTTCTCACGGCTTCCGACCAAGTTAAAATTGAGATGAATGAGCGTCCATATCATCTTAACGAACTTCTTGCCCGTACATTGTCCTCCGTCTCTCATTTTGATTATACTATTTTTCTTTCAAATGTGGCTTGATTGATGTACCATTTCCACGCCTTCTCTCATCATTGCACTTATAATAGAGTCAGCAGATCCTAACCTTTCTCGAATCGATCATAGACCTACTGAGAAATTACGTTGCAGAATGTACAGCCTGAGACAAAGTTAAGTTGCTGATTCTGTTCAAGGAGTTCCTTGGCTGGTCTAACATGGTGCATGAGCTGTTATATTCATAATACATTACCTGCGCAGGATCCACACAGCTGTGTCGCATTTGATTTCTCACTCCTCTGGATGTCTACCAGAAGTTGGACCAAATTAACAAGCACCACAGGATATGTAAGTCCGAGAGGCCTATTTGATCATGTCAATGTCCTCAGATTTACTAAGCCAATGAACGTATTAATTGCAGAATCTATATGGTTCGCAGTGTGCACTACTATTCATCTAGTGGTGGGTGGGGGGGCGCAAACAAAAATACTCTACACTTCCTCAATTATTAAGATGGTTGCCTTTCTAGTGGGTTCATCATCTTTTTTTTTAAGTGAATTTGTTAAAAATCCACGTCAAAAGCAGATACAGGGAAAAATTTCCAAATCGGGTATTACAAGAGCGGAATACAACGATTTATCCGCCAGACAAACGACAAAGGGAAGTAAGTGAAAAATCACAACAGAAAAATGCATATACAATTGACATTTATCATCTTGAAATCGTACAATTTGCTATCGACTTGCTAGCTTCATTTTATCACAAACCCTAGCATTAAATGGAAGGGGAAGTCTGATCCTTGTCTAAAAATCTGCGATGAAATCCTACTCCATTCCAAGTGGAAAAAGTAGGGTAGTCAGGAGGTGTTAGGTTGGAATCCATGCTTAAGATTCCACCACAAAAGACAACCCTAGATCAGTTTAGTCTATGCATTCCTACATTGCAATCCCGGACAATCAAATCAAGGTTACCAAAGTCTCCTTGATCGGTACAGACCATCGATTGTCCTGGGAGCATAAACCTGTTCAGGAAACCCAAGAAAAAGGGCAAGCCACAAAAGGTTAGACGGAACAGGCGGAAGGCAAGATCATTCTGACCTAAAGCCGCATCTTCTAGGTGGTGGTCGGGGATTCTGCTGCTAGTAGCAGACGGTAAGCCACAGAGGAGACGTCGCATCCAAGGGGAGGGAGGGGAGAAGGAGAGAGAAGTAATGCTAATTAGTGGGGTTCATCATCAAAAACAAAGATTAAGATAGATTAATATATAAATGTTATATATGTGGACAATCTTTTGCCACATTTGGTCGATCGAATAAAAGGCCTGATACTGATAGGACTTCTCATATCCTTATTCAGTGTTTGGCAATGACTAGAATAATATGGCGTTATTCCTTAACATCCAAATCGCGTTATTGCCGACAACCTCCACTGGGTGGCCGATCACCGAGCCGACCAGAAGAAGCGAGGCTTAGATTACTAGATCCCGGACACAATCTTCCTAGAGATGGAGAGCCTACTCCTGCACTACACTACACTTGGCTCTACACATTTATAGAGCAACCCTGAGCCTCCCATCGCCGGGAATCTCCTGATTGTAAAGAAAGGGAGAGCCAAGAGATTCACGATGATGGGGGAGGCTTGACACCGGCGACCAGTCCCCCAATTGAGGTTGCCAACGCCACCAGATGCCACTAA
The DNA here is from genome assembly GCF_007655135.1 of Punica granatum. Taxonomy (NCBI): domain Eukaryota; kingdom Viridiplantae; phylum Streptophyta; class Magnoliopsida; order Myrtales; family Lythraceae; genus Punica; species Punica granatum. The sequence continues at coordinate 14,116,791 of NC_045131.1, read as the reverse complement.
TGACCTCGATCTGGGGTCTAGCCGCCAATGTCGAGGGGACTCCCTTATCTGATGGTCTCGTTTTTTTTCTTTTTAAATTTTCCAAATTTTTACATTAAGAAATTAAAAAGATTGTTATTTTATTCATATCCCACTTATAGAGTCTTGAGATGGCCCGATCTCATTGAAATCATTAAGCCTATGCCTTCTCGGTCAAGTTTGCTAAGCCGGGATGATGTTGGTCAAGGTCTTGAACCTCGATGGAGCCCGAATGGATCTTAGTTCAAGCATGTGTCTATTAATATACTTTACTATACTTGAATAAAGTGGGACATTCACTACGAAAAAAATAAAATAAATGGGGCATATTGGTCATTTTACAGTCATATCCCGTTCACATATCCTAATTTGTTCCAAACACAAAAGTAGGATTACAGGTACCCATAGGATTAAGATCCCATACTGTTCTGCTTTTATACCTTTGTTTTTTTTTTGAAAAAATTGTGGGAGACGTTGCTCTCGCAATTCCAGAAGATTATTCCTTTTCCCAATAAGTGCGTTTTCAATGTTCGAACTTATATTTTCCTTCTTACAAGAAATTTGAACTGCTTATCATTCAACTAACATTTCGTTGTATATATTTTCAATTCTATTATGATGTTCAATTGTGGCCGTTGAATACGCGGCAGATTGGATTTCGAGAATATTAATTGGGCCATGGGAAAGTCTCGCGTGATTCTATCAAGTATTTCTCATGGTGCACAACTCTGCTTCCACACCATTAAATAGTGCAAGAATATCTATCAATGAGTATTTTTATAAATAAAAAAAAATCACTAGATTTATAAGCCATGCATGCCTCTTTCATACTTGAGCGACTCAGACTTAGTTAATATTGACGGGTGACGGCCATTTTAAGAGAATACATTAATAAACAGTGTCATATGTAATAAGACTAATCTTTAGATCAAGTAATATCAGAGTATGGGCTTGATACCCCACGCACGCATATTATTCTTCCTAATTAATTAATCTATGATCTATAATCTATATATATATATATATATATATAACATATATAAAAATTTGAAGCTCATAAAAACGTTTCTCGATTTTTAAGAATTCTAATTTTGTCCTTCAATGTACATGGACATATTTAAAATGTCTATTTTGCCCTTTCAATGTATTTGGACAAAATTTAATTGTTTTTGCACCTTAATTATTATTACCAAAATACATCTCTAAGTTGTATCTCTTTATAATTATATCTCTTAGGACTCTCCCTAACTCAACAGTATATTTTTATTTCATGAAACTCACCAGTGTTTCTCCACATTTTATAATTCTAAATTCACCATTCGAGTTTTTTATTTATTTTATTTTATATTTATTATTTTTTTAAAAAATTAAGTGTCTATGAGAAGTTATTTGTGCAAAGACATGACTTTTCGATTATTGGAAATAAGTCTCCTTAATTATAGAAACTCGTGTACTTTAGTTGTAAGAATGTACTCATTCATTTTGTAATTGAACGTGTCTATTTATTGAAAAGACACAATGATTATGTTTCACTAATATAAATATTCATTTTATCTCATTTTGAAAATATTCAAAAATTTTTGTTGTCTTCCAATAATTCTCTCTCCTATCTCCCAAAGTCCTTATGATATATTCCAAGATCCAAAGCCTCATTTTTGTTCTAAAATTTTTCAAAAGTAGTCAAGACATTTTCGAGTTTTTCGGAATTTCTATTTGAGTGCACATTAGAAGTTCTCGAGTTGTTCGTTGTATCTTAGGAGTGACACATCATCACGCTATTGTACCGATATAATGGTACTTTGAAATCAACGCCTTCCATAGAGTGCCTCGAACTAATTTTGCATACAAAACTTTTTCTCTTTTTTCATAATTGTTGATTGTGCATGTTCTACATGTATAGAGTAACTTTTTGAATTAGTGTCTCTCCGATAACAAAATAATTAACTCTCCTCCTAACAACAACCTAATAATTTTATGGTTGGATCATTGCTAACTGTACCAATATATTCTCACTACTCAATTTTGTTTTAGGATCATTAAAAGTTTTCTTGGGAATATTGCATTCAACAACTTAGCATTTGTTTTTATAACTTTTTGCCACAAGAAATCTTGATATTTTCGACAGGAAGTTTCTCTAGAAATTTCAACAGACTTTCAAGGTAAATTTCGTTGGAGATATGAACAAAGGTTTTTGAGGAGAATGTGTTTGAAATTTTTGGACAGAAATTTCATTGGGAACTTAAAAGTAAAAAGAAAAATTTGAAAAAACTCCATAGAAAAACTTTAAGATAATATTGTCTAAAAAAGTTTTCGAGTAAAAATTTTATCTAGAAATTTACTTAAAATAAATTAATAATAAATATTTATTTAAAGTTAAAAATTATCATAAAAGTTACAATAAATGATATAAAGTGCAACTTCGTGCCATGGAAAAACGTTGGGTTTAATAGACTGGCAACTTTAGATTATCCTTGCAAGTGAATGAATTGGGTGGTCAAAAAATATTTCCGACAAGAGTTTTCCCTACAAACTATTTTCTGCTGAAAATACAAGAGTTACAAGTTGTTAATAACTTGATGGCCTTCAAATGATATGATTAGGTCTAATCCAACTTATTCATTTATCATGGTAAACAACAATTAATAGATTCAACATTCATTTCATAAATTTAAATAATGTTGTTGATTAAAAATGAATAATTTCAATAACAATGAATAATTTTCATTCTATTTTTTTTAAAGTGCAAGAGTTACAAAGTTTGTAAATAACTTGATAACTTCAAATGATATGATTAGGTCTAATCCCAACTTATTCATTTATCATGGTAAATAAAAATTAATAAACTGAACATTCATTTCATAAATTTGAATACACGGCTAGAATCGGCCCCCTTTCCGACGCAACACGCCCGCCGGAAAATATCCGTCGGAATTTTTGATGGGGGCACCCGCTGGAACTTTCCGACGCCCCATTCCGTCGGAAAGACGGAGTTTAAAAAAAAGGGCGGTCGGCGGTCAAAAATAATTTGACCGTTGACCGTCTGGTTGAATGTTGTCTGCTGCATGCAGACAGCTTTAGGGTGCGTTTGGAAACAGAGTTTGATTTTGATTTTGATTTTGATTTTGGAAAAGGACAAATGAGATTGTATTATAAATTTGACTTAGGAAACGTGTGTTTTTGTTGTGTAGTGGATAGAGTTAAAATCAAAATCATGAAAACTCCGTTCCCAAACGGACTCTCTCTCTCTCTCTCTCTCTCTCTGAAGACTCGTTCGGCCTGTTCGAGTTCGTCGACAAGAAGCGGCGCGCTTGGCCAACGGATCCTGCAGCTCCGTGCCGTCGTCGTCGACCCCCCGCTCTCGTTGTCCAAGCAACTCAGTCATACCGCGGCGCCCAGCATCCCCTTGTCCCGGCCCGCCACAGTACAGAGCCGCCGCAGCAGCTTCTCCTAGAGGCAGCGCCGAGAGCTTCTGCGCCGTCCCGAGTGTTGGCCGAGCTTCGCTAGCTTCGCCGCTTGCGCCGGTAGCTCTGGCCCATGTCTGTGCCTTCCTCCCGCTCACCCCACGGCCCCTACATTCAGCTTGCGCCTTCCGCCACAGATTGGCATTTCCTCCCATCCCCCCGGCTCCGTGCATCCGACTTTGTAATAAACTATTTTTATTACTAAAGATTTTGTTTTTTTTGAATTTATAAGATAAAATACTAATTTTTAAATATTTTGCTAAATTTAAAATTTTGCAAAAATTAATTAATGGATTAACCACATAAACAAATATTATAATTAGAATGTGTGATAGAAATTAGAATCTAATTATAATTTATTTGATGAAAAAAATTCTTTCATAAGAAATTATATTGTAATTAGAATATTGTAATTGATGAAAATTAATGAGTTAATTTTGTATTAGAATAATTTAATTAAAAATTCGATGAAAATTTATCATATAATTGATTAATTTAAGAAATATATAATTATAACCTATGATGAAAATTAGAAATAATTAATTTAATTGCTAAATTAATTTGATGAAAATGAAAAGTTATTCGGTGAAAATTAGAATTTAATTAGTATGAATATATATGCCAATGTGTGAAATTGCCAAATTATAATGTTTTGTGTTGTATAGGTTTGTGGATTGTCCAGAGTTCCCCTTACACTTGTTGGAGATCTGCTATGTATAAAATTTGAATATTACATTTATATATAATTAATATGTAGTTTTAATTGAAACTTTAATGTTTAGTTAGTTTGATTGTACATGACCATAGGTTAGTTGCCATTTTAGAAATGTGAAGAAGGAGGGCAGGATTTGGGGAAGTGGTTGAGCATTCCCATTATAGGTTATTGGTTTTTGTTTGTATTGTTTACTGGGTCGTAACAAGGAGATTTGAATATGTGATTATTTATGCCTATGTGATTGATTGATTAATGGATATGTTTTCAACTATTTATATTTTTTAATCAATATGTTTAGATTAATATCCCTCCATATCGATAATGGATGTATAATAGAAATAATTTGAAACATGGAGGTATTAGGAAAGTGTTTGTCGATGGGTGAAAGAATTTTGAAGCACACTTCCCAATTAAAGAATTGCGTAGGGGAAAAATTCAATGTCCATGCGTAAAGTGGTGGAAGAAAGGGCGTCATTTACCACTCGTTAAGGCTCAAGAACATTTGTATTGGGACTGTTTTAGGCCTAACAATTGGATTTAGACTAATCATGGGGAAGTTGATCATTATGCAACTTTTAGCTCTTATGAGAATACATTTGATAGATACTTGGACATGGTCTATGATGCGTGAGGCAGGATTATGGGTACGAAATGCATTTAGGATCTCCGATGTCTATTGTGGATGAGCCTAATTCAGAGTCCCAAAAGTTTTACTAATTTTTGGAGCATTATAATCACCCGATATGGTGGGGTTAGGGCCAATACTCTCATTGAGTATCGCCACTAGATTATTGAGCATCAAAAGTTATTACAATTGCCTCCAAGGTGTGATCAATGAACTTCTGGCCCATTAATACACGGTCTTGTTCCGATGAACTACGTGATTCTTAAGAACTATTATGAGGTGGAGAAGTTAGTATCATCTCTTGGATTGAGCAGGGCTACTCTGATTGTATTAGGTGCAAATTATGTGGTTCCAAGAGGTACAAATGTTGTTTTGATGCTAAAGACAGGGTTTTAGGTAGTGGCAAAAAAAATTCACTACTTACCTCTAATCCCGAGACTAAAAATGCTTTATGTGTTTCCGATATCAGCAAGTAATATGAGATGGCACTACGAGAATTGTCGTCATGATAAAGTTATGTGACATCCATCCGATGGGAGAACTTGGAAGCACTTCGACGAGGTAAACCCCGATTTCCAATTTGACCCTCATAATGTTCAGCTAGGATTATGTTCAGATGGGGTCGTTCATTTCAAAAGAGGGAAGATGGCTTTCTCTCGCTCGCCTATTGTTGTTGCTCCATACAACTTGTCTCTGGAACTGTGTATGACGTCGGAGTATGTGTTACTGACATGTATCATACCTGGGCACTATAATCCAAAGCATATGATAGATGTTACTTACAACCAGTTATTGATGAACTGGAGGAGCCATGGCATATTGGGGTCACCACTTATGATGCTTCGATAAGGTAGAGCTTCAACATGAGGACTGCTTTAATGTAGACTATAAATGATTTTCCGACTTATGGTATGTTGTTCGGTCGGATGACAGCAGGAAAATTGGCATGTTCGAATTGTATTAGTTACAACAAAGCATTTACACTTAGACATGGCCATAAGAATAGTTGGTCTGATTGTCACATAATGTTCTTGCCAAAAAAGCATGCATACAAGAAGGACAAAAGGAACTTCAGGGGAAGAACGATAGATAAAGATGAATCGCCCTCTGTAGTAGATGGTCAATAGATATTCGACTGGCTTAGATCTAACTTGAAGAAAGTGACAAAAGAAGAAAGGTTTGTCAAGACTACTGATTGGAAGTTGTCATACCTGGAGTTATCACCTCGTCCGGCATAACGTAGACGTCATGCATATTCAGAATGAATGGTTTCGATGGTACTTTCACTACGGTCATGGACATCAAGGGTATGACAAAAGACACTGTTAATGCCCAAATGGACTTGGAAATCATATGTAAATGTCTCGAGCTGGATCTGGTGGAAGGAAGAGACAAAATACTTCAAATGCCCAAGGCCTAGTATACGTTCTCACAACCTCACAAATGCAAGTTTTGCGAATGGGTCAGCAACCTCGAGACTCTAGATGGATATTCATCCAATATAGCAAAATCAGTTGATATCGATCAATGTACTTTCCAAAGGTGGAAGAGTCATGATTTTGTTATATCTTCATGGAACAATTATTGCCTATTGCATTAAGGGACATGCCCAATCATATATGAAACCCCCTGGCGGGGCTCAACAAATTTTTCAAAGATTTATGTTCCACAACCTTAAAGCACAAAGACTTGGACATGATGGAGCGCAACATTCCCATCATCTTGTGTAAGTTGATGCTAAAGGCAGGTTTTAGGTAGTGGCAAAAAAAAATTTCACTCCTTACCTCTAATCCAGAGACTAAAAAGGCTTTATGCGTCTCCAATCTCAGCAGGTAATATGAGATGGCACTATGAGAACTGTCGTCCTGATAATGCTATGTGTCATCCATCCGATAGGAGATCTTGGAAGCACTTCGATGAGGTAAACCCCGATTTCCAATCTAACCCTCATAATGTTCAGCTAGGATTATGTTCAGATGGGTTCGTTCATTTCGAAAGAGGGAAGAAGGCTTTCTCGCGCTGGCCTGTTGTTGTTGCTCCATACAACTTGTCTCTGGAACTGTGTATGACGTCGGAGTATATGTTACAGACATGTATCATACCCAGGCACTATAATCCAAAGCATATGATAGATGTATACTTACAACCAGTTATTGATGAACTGAAGGAGCCATGGCATATTGGGGTCACCACTTATGATGCTTCGACAAGGTAGAACTTCAACATGAGGACTGCTTTAATGTAGACTATAAATGATTTTCCGGCCTATGGTATGTTGTTCAGTTGGATGGCAGCAGGAAAATTGGCATGTTCGCATTGTATGAGTTACAACAAAGCATTTACACTTAGACATGACCGAAAGAATAGTTGGTCTGATTGCCACATAATGTTCTTGCCAAAAAAGCATGCATATAAGAAGGACAAAAGGAACTTCAAGGCAATAACGATAGATAAAAATGAACCACCCTCCGTAGTAGATGGTCAACAGATATTCGTCTGGCTTAGATCTAACTTGAAGAAAGTAACAAAAGAGGAAAGGTATGTCAAGACTAATGATTGGAAGTTGTCATATCTGAAGTTATCACCTCGTCCGACATAACTTAGACGTCATGCATATTGAGAAGAATGGTTTCGATAATACTTTCACTACGGTCATGGACATCAAGGGTATGACAAAAGACACTGTTAATGCCCAAATGGACATGGAAATCATATGTAAATGTCTCGAGCTGGATCTGGTGGAAGGAAGAGACACAATACTTCAAATGCCCAAGGCTCAGTATACGTTTTCACAACCTCACAAATGCAAGCTTTGTGAATGGGTCAGCAACCTCGAGACTCTAGATGGATATTCATCCAATATAGCAAAGTCAGTTCATATTGATCAATGTACTTTCCAAAGGTGGAAGAGTCATGATTGTCACATCTTCATGGAACAATTATTGCCTATTGCATTTACGAACCTGCCCAATCACATATGAAACCCCCTGGCGGGGCTCAGCAAATTTTTCAAATATTTATGTCCCACGACCTTAAAGCACAAAGACTTGGACGTGATGGAGCACAACATTCCCATCATTCCGTGTAAGTTGATGTTAAAGGGAGGTTTTAGGTAGTGGCAAAAAGAAATTTCACTACTTCCCTCTAATCCCGAGACTAAAAAGGCTTTATGCGTCTCCGATCTCAGCAGGTAATATGAGATGGCACTACAAGAATTGTCGTCCTGATAATGCTATTTGTCATCCATCCTATGGGAGATCTTGGAAGCACTTCGATGAGGTAAACCCCGATTTCCAATCTAACCCTCATAATGTTCGGCTAGGATTATGTTCAGATGGGTTCGTTCATTTCGAAAGAGGAAAGAAGGCTTTCTCCCGCTCGCCTGCTGTTGTTGCTCCAAACAACTTGTCTCTGGAACTGTGTATGACGTCGGAGTATATGTTACTGACATGTATCATACCTGGGCACTATAATCCAAAGCACATGATAGATGTGTATACTTACAACCAGTTATTGATGAACTGAAGGAGCCATGGCATATTGGGGTCACCACTTATGATGCTTTGACAAGGCAGAGCTTCAACATGAGGACTGCTTTAATGTAGACTGTAAATGATTTTTCGGTTTATGGTATGTTGTTCGGTTGGATGACAGCAGGAAAATTGGCATGCTCGCATTGTATGAGTTACAACAAAGCATTTACACTTAGACATGGCGATAAGAATAGTTGGTATGATTGCCACATAATGTTCTTGCCAAAAAAGCATGCATACAAGAAGGACCAAAGGAACTTCAGGGGAAGAACGATGAACCGCCCTCCGTAGTAGATGGTCAATAGATATTCGACTGGCTTAGATCTAACTTGAAGAAAGTGACAAAAGAAGAAAGGTTTGTCAAGACTAATGATTGGAAGTTGTCATACCTAGAGTTATCACCTCGTCCGGCATAACTTAGACATTATGCATATTGAGAAGAATGGTTTCGATAATACTTTCACTACGGTCATGGACATCAAGGGTACGAGAAAAGACACTGTTAATGCCCAAATGGACTTGGAAATCATATGTAAATGTCTCGAGCTGGATCTGGTGGAAGGAAGAGACACAATACTTCAAATGCCCAAGGCCCAGTATACGTTCTCACAACCTCACAAATACAAGCTTTGTGAATGGGTTAGCGACCTTGAGACGCTAGATGGATATTCATCCAATATAGCAAAATAAGTTGATATCGATCAATGTACTTTCTAAAGGTGGAAGAGTCATGATTGTCACATCTTCATGGTACAATTATTGCCCATTGCATTTAGGGACATGCCCAATCACATATGAAACTCCCTGGCGGGGCTCAGCAAATTTTTCAAAGATTTATGTTCCACGACCTTAAAGCACAAAGACTTGGATGTGATGGAGCGCAACATTCCCATCATCTTGTGTAAGTTGGAGAGGATTTCCCCAACCATCCCCTCCGGGGTGTTTTTCGATTGTATGCAGCATTTACCTATACATTTAATAGATAAAGCACGAAACAGAGGCCCTGTGCAATTCAAGTGGATGTATCCATTCGAGAGGTATATACACAAACTGAAGTGAAGCATTAAGCAAAAAACTCATGTTCAAGGGTCAATACGAGCATCATATTTGAGCCGAGAGACAATAAATTTTTGCTCATATTATTTCAAATTTGACGTCTGCACTATAAGGACCCCGAGTCCCTCGTAGCGATGATGGTGGGGCATCAAGTAGTTCGCCTCCACTGTCTGGGGTTTTCAATCAACTCGGACGTCATGCGAGAGCTAGTGGTTGGAGATACTTGAATGATGTGGAGCTTCATGCCGCGCGCTTGATTTTTTACTTAATTGCCCCAAAGTTAAGCCATAGCTTGAGTAAGTCACTCCTAAACAATACATATTGACAAAATATTCCGCATGCAATCCGTATGATAGTTCGGGTTCAATCTAACCATTTAATCATATTTGATAATGTAATATATTCACTGCTGGTTTGAATCCTCAACATCAAGTATGGCAGAAGACTAAGGATGAGTTCGTCAAATGGTTCGGGAAAGTGGTAAGTACATAATAATTAGTCAAACTCGAAACTGAATGTTGCATATTTCCAAGCCTATTTATACCTAACTCACGAAATGTTATCCTTCCGTAGATATTGAATTCGATTAATGAAAATACCAAAGAAACAAAACCAGCTCTTGCATGGGGTCCCAAGAAACATGTGATGACATACCAGGCGTACTTCGTTAATGGTTACAAGCTCCAAACTAATCGGCTCGACTAATATAGGAGGACCATGAATTGTGAAGGGGGATGGATGGCTTGCTTATTACGGCATATTGCAAGAGGTGATAGAATTAGAATATCCTAGATTACCAGTCAAGATAGTAGTCCTATTCTTTTGTGATTGGTTCGATCCTACTGATAGGCGAACGAAGATGGATCCTGAGACTGGGATTAACGAGGTTAAGCACAAGTGTCGGATCCAGGATTACGATCCGTTCATTCTTGCACATCATGCAAGACAAGTTTATTATGTGCCATACCCTAGCCGAGATAAAACTAGATCTCAAAGGCGAGTTGTTATAAAAACAAAGCCTAGAGGGAAAGTAAAAGTTGAAAAGTCACTGAAACTTGCTAATCAAAATGAAGATCCGTCGCATGTTCAATTAATAACTGAAGATAACCCTATTTACCTCTTGGTCGATGTAAATAGTCCTATGGAGTACATTCGACTAGAAGATGTGGGACATGATTAGCAGAACGAAGTTGAAAAGGATGAGGATGAGGATGAGGATGAGAATGGGGATGGGGAAGGAGATGGCAATTTAATTATTATTTTTTATTTTCCCGTTGCCTTCGCAAGTACTCAAAAAAATTCACTTTATTATTCAATTTATTATGCACTAATCAAAACATTTAAATGTTTTACTAATGCAGATGAGTGAGAAGCGTCGGACGAATAATACTACAAAGTGCTGCGATAGTGCTGCATCTCCCTCATGGTGAAATGGCTTGTCGGACGCACATATTCTCGAGGATGAGCAGTTTCTCACCGCATCAATCATCTCGATGACACACAGTCCATCACCTAATCCACATGTTTATGGATCTCTAATGGGCTCACATAGTTAACCACAGGCAAATAAAACTTCATTGTCTACGTATATAAATATTTTTTATAGATAGATTATTTGTAAATTGGAAAATTTGTTTGCAGGTACACCCTTTTAGCACTGATGAATATGCATAGGAAGGACCTAGTTAGCTCATGTGCCTCCTCTTGAGTCCGGTGGTTTTCCGTTTGATATTGCTAAAGACGATGCAGTCATTTATCCTACCGAGTATTGTAGGATCAATGGGTGTCCCTTTCTCATACCAGACGGTCGAGACGAGTATGTCTTATGTTTGCCTTGTTGGAAGATTAAAAGTGCATAGCCATGACAATTATCTTTCTTAATTTGAATAACATATTTTTTTTATTTTATTTTTTTGCAGTTTCATTGATTCCGTTCAGGGCACCAAGACGGTTACGGCCATTTTGAGGAGCTACATTGACTACTTCTATAAACCGGGCCACCCTATAGTGAAATTCCATAAGGATGTCCCATACACGAGGAAGGAGTTCTTATTTGGGGAGTGGAAGGTATGCTTGTTTCGAATAATATATCGTGCTTGTTTTAACCTGCGATATGAGGAATATATGAAGAAGACTTTCATGCATATGTATGTCACCCGACTATGCGGGATTTGTATAGCAACTATCAGCAAAATAAGTCGAAAGTGAACTTTCTTGGAGAAGCTCATTTGGTAGAGCTACAAGTGGAAGGGGGAATCATTCACTCAAGAAGGTGGCACAAACGGGGCCAATCGTAAATTCAATGCCGAATCTTCCGTCCACCGTGTTGGAAGTGTATCGTTCAATACACATGCTTATCTAGAAGTGAGTCTCCTAAAATACTCAATTTCGTTATTTTCTTTTGTTAGTATACAAATAGTCATGATAAGTATCCAACCATTAATCCTTTGCAGATGAAGGCCACGGGTTCAATACCTTCGGTGCCCGCCATGTTTGAAAAATACCACAAGAAAAAGGGAGACTAAAGAGTGGGTTAGTCCATTTGCGAAGGAGACACATGTAAGTTAATATATGAAAAAATAATTGATTATATCTATTGATGAATTTCTCATATAGCATCATGAGTAATGACCTGTATTGATCCTTTTTGTAGGAAAATGTGACTCGGACAACAACTCGGGAAACGTATGCAATGTTGATGGATCCATCCAGAGTAGAGTTACGGAGAAAGGTCGTTGGGCAGAACAAGAAGGGACACACTTATGGGCTCATTGACCTCCCTCCTTGCCCGAATTGCCACGAAGCAGGCCCCCTTGGGACAGCCCCGAGTGCACAGCCCGCAACTAATGAACAATCCATGATGATGAAATTGCCAGTTAAACTTGCCATGAAGGTTGAGAGGGTGACAACATAGATGAAAAAATTTCGTAAGGGGAGCAAGAAAAATCAATCCAAGAAAAAGGATATTTCTCGGTGCAAGAAGGGAGTCGTCATTATGAGGAGTCTACTGAGGATGAGGATGAGGATGAGATTCACGAGGAGTCCTCGACCGATGATTAGTTTCAAAAATGTCTCTAGATTTATATTTTCTCAACTTTATATATTGCCTTTCTTTTGAACTTATGCATGTTGAATTGCTGTTGAAACTACGTGTGTTGTGATTTTGGATATTTTGAACGAATATTATCTAAAAAATGTGTGAATAGATTGAAGTGTTAAATGAGATATCGATCATTTAAGGAGAAACCCTATCAAATTTTTTTTCATCCCTTACGACATATTCATTTGCATGTCGTACTACTTTTATCGTCGGAATTCTGATGGGAAAACTCAACGAAGATATCGTTGGAAATTTTTCAACGAGATTTCGGTTGCTTTGGCCCGTCGGATTTCTGACGAAAAATAAAACGAAATTCCGTTGGAATTTTTCGGCAGCTTTCCGTCAAATTGTCCGTCGGCAATCTGACGGCCTTTCCGACAGATGATGGCGTCGGAAAGCTTTCTGATAGGTGTCCTTCCGTCGGAAAACCCGTGGGAAAGCTTTCCAACTCCCGGTTGTCCGACGGGGTTGTTTTCCATCGGAAATCTGCCAGAAAAGCAGTTCTCCAATGGATTTCGGACGGATTGACTCGTCTAAATAGTCGTGAATTCTAGCAGTGATAATTTTGTTATGTTGTTGGTGATCTTTTCGTGCAATTTTATTAATATTAATTTTCATTCTAATATTGCGCTGCTACTGCTATCATGATAAATATCTTTATTATGAATACTGAAAACTTCTATCAATGGCTATATTCGAAGGACAAATTTTCAATATTATTCAATTCTTTACCTAAAATCTGAAGAGATTAGGTTTGACCTCTGTACATGTGTATAAATTAATTGCAAAATTTTTTATGTTTAATTACATAAAAAATAAATAAGAATATCTCAAGTGCAACGCGCGTGGATACCTACTAATTCCATTAAATGGTCTTTTAACGAGGTTAAGTTTTTAGATTAGATAGTTGTAACATCTCAAAATTTCATAGCCATCAGGCGAGCTTTTCTTGCTTTACACTCCGACTGCACTAATTAACATGAGGGGTACTTTTACCACACTAGGCTTGGTATAAGCTCATACAGACACATAAAACCTGCTCTAATATCAAATAAAATTTTCACTAACCCTCTTTGCAGTTGGGTCCAAACTCATTCTAAAAACTCGAACTAATAGAATGGTGGGGCCAATTATCCTGTATATCCAGAATTTTCTTCCAGCTGTTTAAGGATATCGTATCAAGACCCTACTAATCGAATTCTAGTAACCTAATCAGATCAAACCTTCTCGATTTTGGGTGCAATGAGAGATCAACTTATTAAATGAGGGATTATACTAGTCAATATTGCTTAATTCTGTTATTGCTTAATTAGATCGAACCGGCTGTTGTCGAGAAAGTCTTTAGCTACCTCAACCAACCAGTTCGATCTGGAAACAATGCTGACAATGTTCGAATAAAACCATGATACACGGCAGTCTATGGTATCGGTTCACCTCACAACTTCGTCGTCTTAAGGTACACGGCACACGATTGTAACAACAACTGAAACAACTATTGGTGATGGTTAATTAAAAAAAACAAGAAAAAAGAAGACGAGCCATAAAGGACTTCACAAGAATGAATAAACCATAGAAATTCCAACGGCATGGCTGCCAGTATGACTTTTTTTGCTGAGTGATAATCGATTTTTGGCGTCAATCATAGTACAATCACCCATTAAGTAAAAAGTTGGAAATTCATCAATATGGGGTTGGTTCAACTAACACGTATGAACTCCTTAAGCAACATCTTGAATTCAAATATTGTAAATTGAGAAATTTCATGATTGATAGATCTTTATCCCTGACTAATTCAACTCGAATATGTGTTAATCGCCCACCGCACTTTCAGAAATCTATTAGTGCACAAAAAAGGAAAAAGCTCAAAACACTCAAATCTAAGCAAATATAAATCATAATTGATACAGTAATTTTCATGCGATCAGTCTAGAGGAGGTTTCTACTGGGAATGTATTGATCCTGTGAAATGATATCTTCGTATGGTGCAGGCCATATCCAAATCCTTTCCATTAGTGCCATCTCCATTTCAACTCCATCATGATTAAAAAGTTACTTAAAATGGGTCCTCTTTTCTCCCCCTTTCGGTTCTACTTCCTCTCCCTTTTTAATCATGCCCCTAGTAGAATAACATTTTAACTGCACTGAGTGAATTTTTAATTAATTTTGCCCTAAACTTATGTGGTCCAGTTTCGAATTAATGACCATCTCATTCGATTTTGTCATCTGAAAAGCGCACAAGTTTCGTCACCATATTCAATTGGTTCCACGATATCATAGAATTTTAAATTGATTATTCCTCGTAATCATAGGATAAGAGGAAAAAAATTATTAGCTTTGGTATGTAAGCAAGCGAAATTATAGCGCACAATCCACGTCTCTGCTTAACAATCCATGTTAATTATTTTTTAGATGCTTAAATTAATAAAGCATTAGCTACACTAGACTACTTTTGCCATTAAAATTAAGGCGGGACTGAATCTACACCTCATGTGGTTAGGGCCACATCTTTATGATAAATTGACAAAATTACCCTTAAAAATTGGGCCTTACAAGATAGACTTTTATGAGGATATAAAAAGTAATTTTGTCCATTAACCATAAAAGGGATGGCTCTAGCCATATAAAATGTGGATTTAGCCCTGCCCAATTAAGTATTAGCAACAATATAATATTTTTCTATCAAAATTAGTAGTATTATTGGCAATTTTATATTTTGCTGCTATAATTAGTAAACAAAAGCGATAATTAAAAAAAAAACTGTTGCTTGAAGCCTTGAATT
Source organism: Punica granatum (assembly GCF_007655135.1). Taxonomy (NCBI): domain Eukaryota; kingdom Viridiplantae; phylum Streptophyta; class Magnoliopsida; order Myrtales; family Lythraceae; genus Punica; species Punica granatum. The sequence continues at coordinate 14,101,504 of NC_045131.1, read as the reverse complement.
TGCCACTTCAGAAAAACCGCTTTAGGTCCACGGGTTACTTGGTCTCATGAGATATGAAGGAATACATTTCTGCAAAAAATTCAAAAGATAAAAATAAAACCAACTATATCTGATTGAATTCTTTTGTTAAATTTCTGTGGAGATACTGATGAAACTTTCGTCAGAAGCTATTCTAATATAAAAGAATAAACTTACAAAAAAATCAACTTATGGTAGAGCACAATCTATTACATATATAAAAGTCTAGAACTCATTATTGTATTTTTTCACATTTTAAAACTCCTATTTTACCCTTCAATGTATATAGACACTTTTCTTAATTCCGATTTTGTCAATTCAATGTACATGGACATCTCTCTAGACTCTATTCACTCATTCAATGTATAGAGATTTTTTTATTTTAATACAACGTGAATTAGTGTTAGTTGAAAAAAAATAGCATCTTATATTAATTTAACAATATATACTTAATTCATTAAAGTGTTTTCTCATTTATGAATATCAATTGTGCTTCCTAAATCACAATTGAATCAGGGTACCTCCCCAATTCAAAAAGACACGCCGCATATAAATAAAATCATACTATAAAAGGTCCTTGAAATTTTGATATTTTGATATTTCTACTTTTACTCTTTTCGCCATGCGGTTCTTTGGGCCATTTGCTTACTTGCTCTCTTCTCCACATTAAATATTATTCAAACTTTTAAAAGCATGCATCTATATCTCTCCTTCTATCTCTCTATAATAATCCTCCAAAATATAACCGCTCATACTTTTTTTCCTATATTATGCCATTTACACCAATCGTCTCATTCTAAATACATATTTTCATTAAATCCTCTATTCATGTATAATAATAAATAAAACTATAATAATTTATAATAGCTATAAAAGTAACATTCTTTTAAATTGTTTCTGGATTTTTACTTTCTAAAAATACCCTTTAAACTTTGAAAAGTACGCATTTATATCCCTCTACATCTCAATTTAATTATAATTTTTTAACATATAACCGCATGTACCTTTTCATGTAAATTATATCTTGCACACTAATCATCAGTTTTTAAATGCGTTTTTCATTAATAATATAATGTACATAGACATAATATATATATATATATATATATACACTAATTACATAAGTATGAACTTCCTTTTGCTATTTTTCATTTTACCCCTTTTATTTGTCTGTTCCCAGTTTTTTTATTCATAGTCAGACCCTTATATCAAATTAATGCTTGTCTTTTCTTGAAAAGTTGCCTCTTGCGCAAAATAAACCTCATCCTGCCCTTCCACTTCCTAACAAAAGGTAATGGTGCCCCCTCATAGAAGACCATTTAAATGTCATCAATTCTTAAAGTAATGGTACGACTACATTCCATTCAAATAACAATCGAATTACTCTTACTTTTCCTAAAAGATATAATGAGAAATTTTGCTATGTCTTGCAACATTTAAATGGAAAGTATCCTGCTTTGAAATAGGGAGGATCGTATGGCAAGTAATATAAGCAAATTTTTTTCAATGTTTCGCAGATTTGAGAACTCTTTGTCCGAGAGAAGCATTTTCCTTAAGGAGAGATTGTCTGAGAGAGAAGATTGAAATTTGATGAGGATGTGTAACAACAATCAAAAATTAATATTTCACAAGTATGTGTCCTGTCTTGCTTCTATTTTTCAAAAGGTATTGGTTTTCATTTTCCATTCCTCTCTCTATTATATTCCTCTCTACATCCTTCTTTGTCTCATCTCTTTCTCTCTCTTTTGGCCAAGCCACCGTTGCCAACACGATGCTTATTGCACCCCACCCATTGTCACCTCAGCATTGTCAAGATCACTATTCAGCAATCTCATTGAAGTGATCTGATATCTCATCGGCTAAGCAAATTAAAATAACTTCTCACCGATCCAATGGTTCTAATTTTTTAGTGCCTAATATACTCTTAAACATTTACAAATAAATCCCATAACATTAAACCCATATCTCTTACCAAATAAATCCGATTGTAAAATAACAAATTCCGATTGTAAAACCCTGAAACCTTTAAAAAAAAAAAAGAGGAATTCAAATTTCATGTCAACTTCATTGAAAAAAATTGAGCCAACTAATGAAATCGACCAAATCCCCACAAGGAAATCCTTAAGATCTTCTAATTAAAATCTTGAGGATTTATTTCGTAAGAGATATGGGTTTAATGTTATGAAATTTATTTGGTAAGAGAGGTTAAAGGGTATATTAGGCACTAAAAATTAAAATCATTGTGTTAATGAGATATTATTTTAATTTGGTAATATTTATTGGCTTATTCTATGCCCTTAGAGATACATTAGGAAAACCCATATCTATTTATATTATGTTAATGCTGACTCCTGAAGTTTCGATCCATGATATGTCCCCGTTCGATAATAACTTGCCACGTCAGCTTTTTCACTCATTTCTTGGCTCCTTATTAAAAGTCAATTCGAATGAATCCATATGGAAATATCTATTGCAATAAAGAGATATTTGTTTCGCTGGTTTTTCATATGAAAATAAATTAGTCTTCAATATTAGAGCAATTTATTTCCCTCGTTTTCATATGAAAATAAATTAATCTTCATTATTTCTTTCTTATGTGACGTTACATTTCCATTTGATCTCAGAGAACGAGAGAAGGATCAGAATTATGGGGACCGGAGTAGCTAGGGCTGCGACATGCATTCCATGCTAGTCTTTTAATTGGCGGAGCCCGACAAGCCGTCACATGCCCGTTCCATTACATGCTCCAAGTAGTGCTTGCTTTGAATCGTGGTCGGCTTTATGATCACCACCCTGTTCTGCTTCGCCCTCCCATCTAAGCCGACCACCACTGTTGCCGACTGATCTAGCCATCATATCAATCTCTAAATAGATTGATTTGTTTTGAAATAGACACTGTTGGGTTGTTTTGAAATGGAAACTGTGGGGTTGTTTTGAAATAGAGACTGTGGGATTTTTTATGGGTCTCTGGTTTATATGATGAAGCTCTATCGAGCTTAATATGGAATATAATGTCCGACAATTGACATATGCTGTTATGACTTTTCTTTTTACAGTTGACATATTGATTACTTTTTTCTTTCTAAAATATTTGATTAGGCATTAAAACATCATGAATTGCAATTGTTAATGAAAAACTCTTGTACATCAGGATACAAAGTTGGGAGCCAATTATATTTTATGTCGGCAATGAATCGGGTGAGTATAGAACCAAAGGTCCAAGCCATAGTAACTATGGTGTAAATGTTGTTCCAACAAAAGAGTATGCACGAAGGTATGCTTGCAATTTTCTAAATATGTGTATCCTTGTAAGTTTCACATGAATTTTTATACTCGAACTTTTGATGATTTAATCAGTGGATGAATCTGTGGTTGATGGGGGACGTGAACATAACAATGCTGGATAAAAGGACGGAGATGCAGTGTGTGCTTCTTTATCGTTAGAAGCTTGGATGTTATCTAGGATGATGTAATATCTAAAAATTATTCTATTAATGTTCATGAATTTAATTTAAGATATTAATTGAAATTATTACAGTAATTCCTTATGTCCGTTGCGAGCCCGAATCAAGGAAAGACTTAATTGAAGAATCACTGCTGCAATCAAATTCTCTGATCAAGGAAAGCCGGCAATCAAAATCCTCGAAGGAAAGCCAAAATTGAAGGAGAAAGGTTGCATGCATGGATGAAGGAAAGTTTTCAATATTTTATTATTTCCTTCTCCCTCCTCAAATCTCTCCATTGAGTGTTTTTATTTCTTTGTCAAGGGGTTTTCATTTGAAAGAAAAGTGGGGAGGAATCACTCATTCTTCAAAGTACATATATGTACATATACGCTAAGTTATTATCAAGGGAAAATTATTCTCCAGATCATATTTTGTTCCTCGAACATCCATCCAGACCATAAGAAACATGGATGATGGAATGATATAGAATATATTTTGTCAATTTACATTCTAGATTTTAAAGGAGACCCCATAATAGTAGAACACGGTTGAATATTTTTGAAAAGCAATAAAATTGTGAATATAATTTATCAAATATCAATAATTAAACTCTAAGTAGTCATTTCATTATATTTTTTAATATTTTTATACAAAATTAGCTTAAATACGTAAAAGAAGGCATCCGCCCAACGCACTGGTAAAAAAACTAGTTATAATTTGTCCCTAACTCTTCGAAAAGCATAATAAATAGTTCCTTAATTAATCTTTTGTTTTTCTTCTTCTTCTTCTTTTCCCTTCTTCACAGCTCATAAGCAACATATGGAAACCTTCAGGGAATATGAAGAGTCTCTCTATTAGGATTAAGAAAAACAAACAAAAAAAAGAACTTGCTAATCAGAAAGGGAAAATAATTAGCAAAATAAGTAAATAATCATTTCAACTAAGTCATAGTATAATGAATTCGACTGTCTTTTCTCGCATCTAATATTTGATGTTATGTAATTAGTATAAAAAATCTCTACAGAAAAAAAAAGAATCAGAATTATTTATTGTGTACCAACTTAAAAAATTATTCACTTTACGAGAGAGAGAGAGAGAGAGAGAGAGAGAGAGAGAGAGGATTCTTCATAAGAGAAGCCATATTAAGTTTTCTAAGATTTAAGGCTCAATATTTCACGTGCAATTAAAAATGACTTTGCGAATTCATGTCATCAAAATGGGAAGGATGTATATTCACTGAAAAAAAAAAAGAAGAAGAAAGTATGTATGATGTAAACTTGCCTTCTTCTTTTTTTTTGCCCCTTCCTTTGCGTCACATAATTGGCAAATTGGCAATTACATTTACCAAAATTCTAGTACCCACCGGCCGAGCCACCGCATTGGCACACCGCGAAGAAAATGGTGCTTCGGCACCCCAAACCATCGCGACAGATAGGGGTGTAAATGAAATGAGACTATTCGAGAGGGATTCAGACTCGGCCCAACGAAAGCTCAAGTTCGGTTCGCTCTTATTAAGCTAGAGTTCAGGCTTGGGTTCGAGCTCGCCAGTTAAACAAGTCGAGCTGAGCTTAATAATATTTGGCTCGTGAAGCTCACGAGTCTAAACGAGCTTTTATTATTATTATTGATTTAAGATATTGATTTTAATATTTTTATTGTCGAAACTCTAATTTTCATATTGTCAAATGTAATATTTTAATTGAACTCCATGTGATTTGAATTTGAGTACTATCAAGTTGTAATTGGTATTTTTAAATTAACGCATGACATTGTTATTTTATAATTTAGTTTATAATCCTTTTTTTAGCATAAACAAGCCCGAACTCAAGTCTATGCCCGAGCCCAACTTTTCTACTGAACTTGATCAATTGGCCGAGCTTAAACGAGCCGACTTTGAGCTTTTGATTTTTCTGACAAGCCAAGCTCAAGCTCAGTCTTTAAGGCTTGATCAAGCTCAAGCTTGGGCTTGAGCCTAGGAAAAATTTGACGAGCTCAAGCTTGAACCTTGTATATTTGGATTTGGCTTGGCTCGTTTACATTCCTAGCGACAGGCCAGCTTGGTGCAGTGGATTCAAAGGCCATTGACTGCGGGTCCTCGCTCGTAGCCACCATGCGCGGAGGTAGATCGTCCTTTAAACTTTTTGTGTTATTTGAAATCTTCCTTATCTTTTCCTTTTTACCTTTTCTTAAAAATTTCGTGACAGTGATCAAGCGGAACATAACTGTCCTTTCAGTCGATTTTACCGGATAGGATAATAGAAGGGAAGGGAGACATGTTCCAAAAGGAGGGAAAAAAAAAGAAAGGATTAATGAACATTAAGAAATTCTTTATTATACTTTTTTTATGCACTCTGGTATTCAAAAAGTTCAATAAATTTAATTAATTCAGTTCTAATCGGATCGGCCACTAAGAGGGTGAAGGTATATGATTTTTTTCCAATCATAATACTCGAATATGAGACCTTACTTATAAGGGATAAAGGCAGAACTACTTTAATCAATTCTTGTTGTTCTTTATTAATGTTATATGCCTTTTGGATAGTCAGGGGCAAATTAGCGAAAGAAAAAATATTTGTCGAAAAAAAAGGAACAAAACAAAACGTTAAACTGATTTGTTAGGAGGATTTTATTCAATAAAATTTTCATTAGATGATCGTGATGCTGTATTACAACTATGCTCCCTTTTTTTGGTAAGTTTACGGGCCAAAGACCTAAGAAAATTAAAGAGCAACAATTATGCTCCCTTTTTATTTTCTTTTTTATTAGCTACCTTTTTCCATTAGAATGGGACCTGTTGATCCAATAAGAGATAAAAAAACAGAAAATGAAAAAAAGACATAGTAAGTTCCATTCATGATAATTAAATTTTGCACCTTTTTACTGTGAACTATTTCTGAAATTAGAACTCTATATATAATATTTTCTATTTATCTACCAAAAAGTTAAAAAAAATTGCCGAATAATAATATCATATCTTTTGAGGAAAGATCGACAAAGTTGGGTGACGCATTGGCATTGGTTGATTGGAAAATGTCTTAAAGGTGACGAGGCAGCACCTCGTGTATCTGGAACAGGGTCGATTTTGTAAGCTTTTTATTTTTTTATTAAATAATATTAAAAAAAAATTCACTGTTATTAATTCTAGAAAAGTATATTGTATCAATAGTCCTGCATAATTAGATTCTATTTAAGCTGTACATAAATAGGAGACAGACTAAATCCCACTTGAATCATTCTTCAATCATACATGGGGGAAATCTTTCTTACCTGTAGAAGTTCAAAAGGTATCGAGATTTTGTCACTATAGGATTTTCTCCATGATAAGTCAACAATTGACGCCCATATCGAACGCATGTCCACTGATATTCGCTTTTATGCGTCGATTCTTTGTCTTCTCCCACCATTTACTTATTTTAAAAATAACGCTTTTCCTTTTTCACTTTTTTCTTTTATAATCATAAAGCAGATTTATGGGAGATATCACTCTCGTAACTTCGAAAAATCGAACATTAAATATATGGAAAGTTTTACTAACAAGGATGAATAACTTTTTGACTTTACATGAGAATGTATATTACTGCGCTATATTCCCTTTCACAAAGACACCATATCATTTAATGTAGGATATTCACGGTCGAGACATGACATTTGGAATAAATTTGAGAAGAATATTTTTACAAACCTAAATTATGGTTGTGAGAACTTTTATCCTCTAATATATATTTTATCCCCCAAAGTATCTGGCAGAAAATTGTATTATTCCAGTAGTACTTCCTATTGAATTTTCATTGGGCTTATACAGGCTCGAAATCATTTCCATTTAAAAGTTCAAGCTAATAAGTGGTAGTACTCAAGCCATATATTAACCCATGGATTTTTCTTTTCTTTTCCGATGTGGAATTTATCCCATTTTATTCCTCAATACCCGCCCTCACGTGCAATGTGTGGTCTATTTATGCCTACACATTGTCACGTGCCCTTAAACACCTGCCCTCAACAATTGACCTCGAGCCGGGCTCATCTTTCTTTCTCGGGCGAGGGGGAACACTAACACGAGGGGCACTCTTGACTGCATTCGGACATATTGGGCCTGGCCCGAGCCTGTATAATCTCAATGAAAATTCAATATGGTATCAAAACCTAGGTTACGCGTATGCGTACCTATGCGCGTGTGCGCACCCACACCACGCCAAGCCCAGTATGTCGAGTGCAACCAAAGTGCGCCTCGTGTTAGTCCCCCCTTGCCCGAGCACGGAAGAAGAGCCCGGCTCGAGGTCAATTGTTGAGGGCGGGTGTTTAAGGGCACGTGACAATGTGTAGGCAAAAATAGACCACACGTTGCACTTGAGAGCGGGTGTTGAGGATATTCATCCCACATAGAAAAGATGAATCAAAATCCACTGATTTATATGAGGCTTAGGTACCACCACTTATAAGCTTAAGCTTTTAAGTGGATATGGACCCAAACCCATATAAGCCCAAATTGAAATTTAATACTTCCGTCAGAATTGATTAAGGTAAAATTTGAGGGTAATTCAACCCCTTAAGGAGAAAAAAAAGAGGATAAATCCTAGGAAGCGCATGAAGGGGGAATAATCTTCAATTTTTTTCCTCAAAAAAGTTGAAGGTAAACACTATTTTTTTCTTTGCCAAAATGAAGGGTTTCAAATATTAAGAATAATTAAAAGTAAAATCAATTATCGCATGTCGAGGGGATCATCGCAACCGTCTGCTCCATTAAGTTAACTTTGTCAGCTACATAGATTGTAGTTTATATATTTATTACTTAATACATCTCATTAAATCAATCAAATGAAAGCCAATAGGCGTGCGACCAATGGGTGCGCAACATTTCGAACATGCAGTCTGAACCAAAAGATTTTAAGCTCACAACAACCGTATCTCCTAAATGGTAAAATTTGTTAAATATGATAATATTTATTTATTTAATAGAATTTACAGAAAATGGCATTTTTCTCGGCAATTGTCTCCTTTTATTTCACTCCAAGTACGTCCGTTCAAACAACCAACCCATGGTGTCTACACAAAAAGACTCGTCCAAAAAGTGTTGTCCAACTTGTGTGTAACTCTTACGAATTTGTCTATTGTTGTTAGCCCCCACAAAATTGGCCCGACTCTTTTTTTTGCTGAGTAAAATATTTCATTAATGTGAAGTATGAATTACATTAGACAATGGATCCAAGTTCGAATACCCTTTAAAAGTAAATAGTGAATGAAAATTTGACATTAAGCCAAGATTACTCAAGTCATGAGCAAGGGTATTGTTTGTCATAGGGATCCATGAACGTAGCCAATCCGAAAAGAGTTTGAGAATAGAATTTATATCTACTATTATGTTCATAATTTCACGGGGAGTTGTGGGTTTCAAAATGGCGTCTACAAGTAACAAGGCATCACTTCGTAGCCAAATCTTCATCATTCCTCTTCCTGCAGCAATAGTTAGGGCGAGGAGGGCCACTCAGGCTTGGAGCGGTTTGTCTTCATTGGAGATCTGGAACCATGAAAGTATTGGTGGGCTATTCGGGTGCTGTACAACACCTGAGAGGCATGATCTGCTACTACTTCAGGCTGCATCTATGTTAATGATGAACCATTCCGGCCCTGTGGGTATTTTGAATCTGTGAGTTGCAGGGGTTGTGCGTGTGAGTTTCCTTCTCCATGTTCCATGTTGCGTCCACTCCTGTTGTGCTTCATGAAAGACCTTTTGATTGTTTTAATGGTTTCGTGGAGGTCTGCTGGTTCACTTGCATGCAAACATCATTTCGTGATTTCCATAATTGATAAAGGATGATTGCAGCATATAAAGAGAACCTAGTCTTGTCTGGAGTGTTCGATATAAGCGTAGAAGGAGGGCAAACAACAAACTTAATTAGGTCTCTAGCACTAGTGTTTAGAATAATGCTAGAATGTAGATTCCAAGGTGATTCCCTCCAAGCAACACGATACAAGATACATTCTCCGTATAGGTGATTTAGCTTATTGGAGCTAGTTTGATAGAGAGGACATGGGTGTTCTCTTCGCTAAACTAGGGAGGCTTTTACTGGCTATTCTCTATAGATGGAGTTTGAGACGTTCATGAATTTTTAGATTTCAAATGGCTTTCCATGCTATTCCACTATGGTTTTGGATCCTATGCTGTTGGTCTATGAGGTAGAATGATTTGATAGAATGCTTCCCTGAAGTGTTTGGCATCCATTGTGCTGAGTCTTCAATATCTTCTTGGGTGAGGTGGATCTTGAGTATATGTTGCACTGTTTCTTGCTCAAAGAGGCTTGTGAGAAGTGGAATGTTCCATCTCTTTGGTTGGTATAGCATCAAGTCACTTACCTTCAAACCCGGGTCTTGAGCTACATTTAGTCTAGGAGAAGGTTTGTGATCGTGTGTACCTGGGATCCATGGATCTAGCCAAACTGAAATGGTTGTGCCTGTGCGGACCCGAATTTCTTCTCGTCGGAGCCGCATGCGTGCGCTATCGCACGACTTGGGAGTATCCACTTTCCCGGGGACGTGTGACAGACGCATATGAGAAGGAGTCGCCACTACCTATTTACGACTCGAAGGTCGAGGGCCGGTGAGTTGTTCGGGTCTAGGGGTATGGGATACACCTAGTCTGCTAAGGCATTGGTCTATACGGAAACGGAAATTCCGAATTCGGGGTTTTATTACGTGTAGGCCTATATCCCACACGCCCTTTCGGTACTCAAGCTTATCTAGGCTTGCCATTTTAATTTAATTACTGCTTAATTAGGTTCCGTTCATCTTACGTGTTTTGACACCGTAAACCAAAATGAAACAATCGCCTCGAGTCATGAAGCCATGAGAAAAGCAAATATTCGGGTCGAGGGATCGGCCCACCATCCTCGCATTCCGGTTAACCGGGCCGTGAAGGCCGGTATGCCGTATGGACTGGGCCTAGGACCTGTACGATTTTGCTTAACTAAAGGGTCCATAACTCAATTCGACCGTTTCTGTCTCTCGAAACCGTCCGCTTGCCAACCGGGGTCCTTACAAACGAATATACGGATAAATCCTTGCACTGTTCACTCGAGATAAAGTAAAATATACAAATTACAACACATGGACCTGATTGGTTTGTATTCGGTCATTATTCCACTCGTGCCCACCGTGTGATTTGGAAAAGACCAAAAATGAAATTAAGATGCGCGCTCGGTGTATGGGGGCATTGGACCCCGTGATTGATAGTTGGGACGTTGGATCCCATGTGCATTACGTCCTAGGAATTCGGGCTCAACCCGCATAACAAACAAGTGCGAAAATGTAACAAAACAAGCATAGATAAGCAGAACAAGGGGTTTGTTATTGTCGAATTTACGTGAATTAACCGATTATTAACCGAGGTATCTTGGCATGCAAATCCTACCCTAAAGCAAATGAAAACACATAGGGTGTAAATCGATCAAGGATCGCCCCAGGAGAGTATTTCGCATTTGGCATTATTTTCAAAGAATGGACAAACGTGATATGTCTGTAGTCAAGTCTTGTGTTTGTGAGGTTCTTTTTAAGATTTATTTTGCATTGTGACACTATGGCTATTACAGGTTATCATAGAACATGGATTTTGCCAAAAAATCCTAGAATCTAGTGCCTAACCCACTATTGCCCGTTTTGTCTTAAGCCGAGTGTACGGTTAGTCCAATATTTATATTTTGAGCCGAAATACCCGATCTAACTACCCATAATTATGTTATGATAACAAAAACTCATTGGCCGGATAGAGAGGGCCATGCAGATGAACCTGCGCCTAGACAGGTCGCCCGTCCCTACCCTAATACCGTAGTGTTTCTCTTATTTTAACCCTAGGGGTGTCACTAAGCTACAAATAGACGATTTTGCCCTTGAAGTGAAATTTGTTTTCAGAAAAGAGAGACTGCGCGATGCGGGCCACCTCGGCTTGTGACCGACGCCGACCAATCCCTTAGATCTTCCGGGGTTGTGCAAGAACCCCGAAGAAGCCAAAGGACCGGTTAGTCTATCCGGAAGTGATCTAAAAAGAACTTCTACGCCCCGACTTGAGTTACTTGGAGTCAAGTTAAACCTTGAGTCAGGACGCGCAAGTCCTTCCTAGACGTCCATGTCACATCAAATTACGTATCTCGAGTTTTGTAAAATTGCAAGTTTTAAGAAGGGCACCAACACATGTTTGTAGCCTATCGACGCGTGTTACCGATGAATTACCAATTCGTGCCAAGTTATTAGCGCCAAGTGAATTAATTAATCACATGAACGTCACGATTACCCCATAAGTGGAATTATTGATTATATTAATTAAAATATGCCAAATGCTCTAAATTTGCTGGTTTCAGGCCGTCGAGCCGATAATTGATGGACCGCCCGATGCGAACCCTAATTCCCGACCATCTTGAAATTTAAAAATTAATTTTAGGACAAGTTTGCATTATTAAACCGATTCATGTGAGGTTTTTGATTAAAACGATAGAGAACGCATCTAAATACGAAGCAAGAGTACATGATCACATCAAACACGATGAATATACATATTTTACATAGTCGGTGCCGCTATGATCACGAGAAATGCATACAAGCATACATAATATAATATTAACGGAATCGATAAAATGGTACCGACTTATGGAAGCGAAAAAATACAAAAAAAACACATATTGTCATGTTATACACGCATAATAAACGGGAGCAAAACACATTAAACGAGAACACACACGTTGTCGGTCATGAATCCAAGTAGGAAGGGTTGGACATCTTTAGAAAATGTCCGAGGACTGAATTGAACAACTTCAAAAGAACAGGGACTGATTTGAAAATTCGGATAAAGTTATAGTGGACTGATTTGAAAATTCTGGAAAAATTCTGGACTGCATAATAATTACTGAAAAAGACCCAGGACTTGTTTGAAACGGATTTGAAAGTACAAGGACTGATCTTGAAAGTGAAAAATGCCGCAGGGACCAAATTGAAACAACTTAAAAAAGTACCCGGGACTGGTTTAAAATTCTGAAAAAATTCAGGGCGGCCATAAAAGTTACTGAAAAATGGCCCAGGACTTGTTTGAATCAGATTTGAAAATTCAGGGGCTGATCTGGAAAATGGAAAATGCCGCAGGGACCAAACTGAATTAACTTAAACAGTTCCCGGACTGGTTTAAAATTTCTGGAAACATTCAGGGGTGCAGGTTACTGAAAATGGCCCAGGACTTGTTTGAAATGGATTTGAAAGTTCGGGGCTGATATGAAAAGGCGAAAAATACCCCAGGGACTGAACTGAAACAAATTGAAAAGTTTCCTGGAATGATTAAAAATTCTGGAAAATTCAGAGACTGATCGGAAAATGCTAAAAGTGGCCCAGGACTTGTTCGAAACGCATCAGGAAGTTCGGGACTGATCTGAAAAAGTGGAAAATGTCACAGGGACTGAACTGAAACAAATTGAAAGTTTCCTGAAATGATTAAAAATTCTGGAAAATTCAGAGACTGATCGGAAAATGCTAAAAGTGACCCAAGACTTGTTCAAAACGCATCAGGAAGTTCAGGACTGATCTGAAAAAGTGGAAAATGTCACAGGGACTGAGTTGAAACAAATTGAAAAGTTTCCTGGAATGATTAAAAATATTGGAAAATTCAAAGACTGACCGGAAAATGCTTAAAAACAGCCCAGGGCTTGTTCGAAACGCATCAGGAACTTCAGGTCTGATTTGAGAAGAAACGAAAAATCCCCCCAGGACTGAAATGAAACGAATCGAAAAGTTCACGAAATTAGGTTCTAGACAAAACCCGCTCACCTCCACGGTCACAATCATTCATTTCTCATCAACACCATCCAAACAAACATTAATACATGAATATGAGGTCTTAAACATGCCACTAAGTCGAGAATTTACCTAGTTTCGGGAGGAACAAAGGGAAGTCGGGTCAAGAGTGAGTCGAGTACCAGGTCGGGTTTGGCAGACCTGCCTTGAGAAAAATCGCCCGGGTGAGGGAGTTGGGTGGCTCCGACGGCTCGGGCTGCTTCTCCGAGCCAATTGGACGACTTTGGGGTCCCTGTGGGTTCCCGAAGGTGATCGTGCGTGGCTCGTATTCACCAGAAAACCTAGTCTGACCCGCAAGAGACACGAAAACCCGTAAGAACGAAAACAGAACTGAGAGAAGGGAGGAGAGGTCTGGGTGGTTCGGATGGCGTGACGCGATCGCACCTAACCCCTGGTGGGTCCCCTGGACACGATGAAGGCGGTCGCCGAAGTCGTGGGTTGTCTGGTCGCCGAGTCGAGGGAGTGACGTGAGTTGGAAGATGAGAAAATCCGAGGAAGGGAGTTGAGGGTTCCGTGAGGTGAGGACGCTGAGAAGTTAGGTGGGGGGGTGAGAGAAGGCGGGCGTAAATTCAGTGAGAGAGACTGAGAGTGTGTTGAGGGGGTCGCGAGTTGAGGGAGAGCCTGAATGAGGGCGAGCTGAGGGCGTCGAGCAAGCTGTGGGTAGAGGAGCTAAGGGAAAGAAGTCGTGAGTTGGTTTGTGAGGAGCTGCTAGCCTTCGGAACGAGCTGGGGGTTTTTCTTGTGAAAATCGAGAGCGAGAACCGTTTTTGAGCCAGCTCGAGCTGCGGTTTTTTTTTCTTTTTTTGAAAATCGAGAGAGAGAGCGAGCTGAGAGAGAGCCCGAGTTGCAAGAAAGAGTCGTCAGCTAGGGGGCAAGCTCTGTACGAGAGACCGAGAGTGAGAGAAAGAGTGATCAATTGAGGGCGAGTCGACTGGGAGGTCTGCGAGCCGAGAGCCAAGGGAGCATGGGCGCGGGTCGAGAGGTACGGAGAAGAGCCGGTCAATTGCGTGAGGGTTTCCGGGACAGAGGTGGCATGTGCAGAAGGGGAAGAGGACGACGTCGGAGGAGAAAGTGATGGGGAGTTGACGTGCGGGGCTCCATCTTTGCAGGTTCGGTCAGAAGGTAGCAGAGAGAAGAAGAAGAAGAAGAAGAAGAAGAAGAAGAAGAAGGAAGGGGGTAGGGCAGGAAAAGCAGGAAAGAGGAAAAGAAAGGCAACGGTGACATGACTTCTGACCGGGCTCTGACCGATCTTTTTTTTTTAACAGATTTTGAATTTTGAACTCGACGCACGTAAAAATTAAAAATTTCGGTCATTTTGATCGGATGTCGAAAAAATGATTCGAGCCGTCATCATGCTCAGAAAAATTCTTTGATCAATATTATGTGATACAAAATTTTCCGGCCTCAAGTTTTCATCCCGGATTTTGAAAATTGACGTTGACGCACGTGAAATTCAAAGACTACCCGTGGAGTATTTTTTTCAAAAAATCATAAAATTAGTGTTAAATTAATAAAATCTCCCATTTTTTAGAGGCCGTGAATGCGCAAGCAATTGACCGGAAATACTTCCCTCATACGGGTGACAAAATGACGATTTGACCCATCTGGAGTCGGTGGACCAAAATAGGGTGCGGACTGTGCCATTACTTACAGAGAAGCAAGTAATGTCTTTATACCATTAGAGGCCTTTCCATATTGATGAGGGGGATGAGTGATTGGCGGAGTTTAGAAAGTTACCGTATTTTGCCTTTATAGCCCTCCCTGCAAGGCTATTGTTCATTTTTGTCAGTGCCTATGCCGTTTTTGAGAGCATTGCCTTGTTTGAGTCTTCTACTCTTCGGAAGCCCAGTCCACCTTTTGCTCTTGGTTGGCAGATGGTGTCCTAATTCTTTGGTGCGTAGTAGGTGCCCTCCTCTTTCCTAGTACCACACCAGAATCGTTTTGTTACCTTGTCAATGTTGTTTAGTGTGGATTTTGGGAGCCAAAACAATGACATAGTGTAGATGGGGGTACTATTGATAATGGAGTTGATCAAAGTTGCTCTGCCCACCCAAGAGAGTGCTTTGGTCTTCCATGAAGTAAGCTTGTTGTTGATTTTGTCGATGAGGAATTAGAATGATTCTTTCTTCTTTCTTTTGATGAAGAGTGGGTTGCTCAGGTATTTTGCATCATCCTTTAGTTTTCTTATCCCTAGAATCGATTCCGTTGTTCTTCTTGTGTCTGTCGTGGTGTTCTTGGAGAAGAAGAGACTTGATCTAGCGCAATTGACTTCTTACCCCGACCAAGCACATAATTTGTCTAGGATGTTTTTTTGTCGCTCTGATGTTTGCTTTAGTTGCTCTGGTTAGAATTAGAAGATCGTCTGCAAACATTAGATGGGATATATGTGGCCCTCTTCAAGTTCTTGAGTGAGCTTTTCTTCTTCCTCTTTGGTCTTAGCTGTTGGGCTCTTCCTTTGGATCTCTTCTAGTTTATCCATGATTCCTACAATGTTGGTGTCACAATAGCCAAAAACTTCCTTGTTCCATTTTCTAAGATCTCTTTTGACCATTTTGATTTTTGAAGAAACCTGAAAAGCGTTTGAATCATTAACAATGTTGTTCCGGGCATTTTTAACAATAGTTTGCTTGATTTATCATTGGTCCAAGTTTCTTCGAAACGAAAGGGTTTAGGTTTGTGTGAGGAGTCTATCCGTAGTTTTAAAATGATAGAATTATGATCAGATCGAATTTGTGGAAAATAGAAAAGTCATGCTCTTGGGAATGTGATCCTCCATTGATCATTTGCAATTGCTCTGTCTACTCTTTGTCTTATGGAGGCAAGACCCAGTCTTTTACTCCGCCAAGTGAAGGGATTACCAGTGAAACCAAGACCAACACAACCCGATTGACTAAGGAAAGTATCAAGGTAGGAGCGAGAAGATGAAGCATAATTACGACTTCCTATCTTATCGATGCAGCGCATATTTCATTAAAGTCTCCCACAATTAACCAGGGGCAATCAATAGAATTTGCAAGATCTATTAGCTCAGCCTAGAATATTAGTTTTTCATGCATATAGGACAGTCCATATATTGCAGTGAGTATCCAGAGAGCAGGTAAAACATGATAATCAACACTGGCATGTATATAATATGGAGAAGATTTAAGTATGTTTACCTTAAGCTTAGTGTTCCATAGTAAGCATAAGCCACTTGCTGCATTTGTGGAATCGACCGAGAAAATGTCATCGAGATTGCAACACCTTGCTATCTTGCTACAATGACTGGAGTTAACTTTTGTTTCTGATAAGAAGATCATGCTAGGACGGTGTTTCCGTATAAGGAGACGCAATGCTCGAACTGTCGGTTCTCCTCTTACTCCCTAATAGTTCCAAGCAAGGAAACTTATGGCTGTGTCGGGGCTTGGTCAGGCCCGCCTCCTCGGCCATTTGGATATTGTCGGGGTTGTCTTCCTCTACCATCACCTCCACATAGTTCTACATCTCTGTCACTGGTGAAGTTGGATAAAATTGAGTCCTTGAAAGCCAATTGCCCGGTTGTTAGGGGGTCGTCATTTGCATGGTAGTCTATTCCATTAGGGCGGAATGCCCTATTGTCCTCGTCATTTTACTGAGAAATATGGGATATGGAGCTGAGAAGTTGAGAAGTTCTTCCATCGTCATCTCATTTTTGCGTTTCCTTCATGTGAGAGTAATGGTGAAGTCCTCAATCTCCATGTTACTGCTTGGGAAAATTCGGTTGCCACTCCCCGTGTATATTCTCCTTGCAGATACTGTGTAATCGGGCCTAGTTTATTCTGGGCGTGGGCCTCGGGTTCTTGTGGGGTGGGCTGTTAGTGGACACCTGGGCTTGGGCTGGGGCTCCTCCTTCGTGAAGTTTGGGCTTTGGCTAAGTCGCAGCTAGGCTTCTACTCAGGCTTGCATTCCAATAAGGCCCGAGTAGAGTGTATCGGTGCTTAGGGCCTGGGGGATAGGGGGTGGGGGTTGCCAAATTGCTTTCTTCCTAGGCATGACATTCCCTCAGTGTAGGAAGTCTGGGGTTTCTTTTCCCTACACCGTGTCTCCAATGTTTGAAAATCCAACCGACAGGTCAGTGTACATTCCCTCTGTAGCTTTAATTCGGGTTGTGTTGTCACCTTCGATTGTCAGAGGGGTCGTGGCTCCAAGTAAGTTGATGTTGACGTCGCACCCTGAGTTTTGGGAAAATGTGCTTTGCTGGTGGGTTTGAGGGGGGGCTGTGGCTCGGGAGAAGGTCATCTGAGGTCGATGTTACGGGTTTGATGGGGTATGAGAGACTTGCAGTGTTGGGGGTTCAATTGTGGTAGGAGAGACAGGCGGAGGGGGGAGGTTCGATTGATTGTCAAACTTCATCCAAGGACCATACAGGTTGGGGGACGCCGGTGTTTCAAACAAGCAATGTGCCTAATCGTGTCCAAGGATTCCACAATAGTAGCAGAAGGTTTTGAGATGCTCGTACTTGAAGTAAACCCAGGTGGGTGTTCCATTTCTCCTATTGATGAGACGCCAAGGCAGAAAGGCTTCGATACCAGGACTTTGACGAGGGCTCCAGGCGTGACATACAATTTAGGTAACGATTGTGAGTTTTCCAATCTATTTCCTACACTTTGCCTACTTTCTCTACTAGTTTTGTGATGTTTCCTTTGGATAGCATTTCAGGTGGAATACCTCTCATCTTGACCCAGAAGGCAACTGAGTCGAAGGTGATCTCCTCCAGTCACAGCCCCTTATCCCATCTTGCGATCATCACATGAGTGCCCTGAACCGACCATGATCTGTCTCTTTCCACGTAGTGCATGTCTTTTTTGTCTTTATAGATACAAACCAAGATGTCATCAGTGTATTTTTTCGGTGTTATTGCGACTTCTTATTTAATATTTCATGCTTGTAGAAGTCGAGGGATGACTGCCTTTGGTGGGGGGGGGGGGGGGGTTTGAAGCCAAAGGGCTTGATGAGAAGGGTTAGTGGAATGGATTGTTGCACTTCTTCTTCCTCATTGGTTTGCAAGTCAATGACTTCCTTACTGTAGGCCATGGACATTTGCGAGCAAAACATTTCGACCAGAGAATTCTCTAAGTCAGTGGGCTCCATTGGTAGTATGGTGTCCTGTGGCTGCAAGGAGAGATTGGTGGTGGTGGGTTGTCTAGTGGTGGAACGTTGATGATGGTTTAGGCTGGAGGGAGTTTGCTACGGCGTTGGGGATGGAAGGAGGAACGAGTATGATAGTATGACAACGAGTGCCATTAATAGTTTGAAGTTAGTTAGTAAATGAAGCAAGGTTGGTTTGGTGAGTCCAATTCTGGAGTCGTGGGTTGGATTTAATGGAGGATGTGGGGGATGAATGAAACAGTAGGGTTTGAGTCTGTGTGTCAGGAGTTAATGCAACGTAGCAGAGCTGAGTAGCAGCGCAAGGTAGTTGCCAAGCTCGAAGATGCAGAGAGGTGGTTGGTCTTGATCAGCGAGAGTTAATGAAGAACTTGAAGTTTTTGATCTGATGGAGTTATTGAAGATCTTGCAGCTTTGAATGTTGCAGAGCAGCGGAGGATCTGATCAAGAGCAGAGCAGAGTTTGGATCTTGGACAGAGTAGAGCAGTGAAAGATCCTGATTAGATGCGTCTAGAGAAGAAGGGAGAAATGGTGCTTCGAACAAAGGGAAGAGTTAGAGAGAGAAGCTCTCAACTTAGGAGAGAGAGAGTGAGTCATATCCATAAAAATTGGCCCGACTCACCAGCTCATTTTAGCATCCTGGACAACCTTCATACATCAAATCGGTAACTAAATCCTATGGATATATTTCCTCCACAATTATCTCTCATATTTCTCTTCACATCTTGATATTATCTCTTAATATTCCTCGGATATATATATATATATATATGATATTTTTGTGCTATCTCTAACATTGTATTTAGCAAGTATATTTACTCAATATATGTTATTGAATATTCTATACGCATTACGATATCCCAATACAAATTTTATACAGTCTCTATAAATGCCATATGGGTATACCTAAATTCAAAAGTTCAATCTTCTTTATTTCTCATACACACTCTCATTTAAGTATCGGAGAGGGAAAACAATTCCCTCATGTTCTCCCCTTCAGGCCTATCGTGCTGTGTTCGTGGAAGATCAAGGATCATGACCTGCATGTGGTCAAGATTGGATTTTTTTGGACCCTAACAATTGGAAAAGGCATTTGTTTGGAGGATTGGGATATTATTTTAGCTAAGCGCGCACCTATACTCTTCTTATGTCTTGGAGTTCCATGCATTGTTTCGAGTAGTCTCTCACTAGCAATATTAGGGGTGATCGGTTTCGAGTACCCTGATTTTTTTACGATACTCGGACCCTACCCTGTAAAGGACCGGTTCCAAGATTTTGAAACCGAACCCTATCATGTTGAATCCTGGAACTGAAACCTAGCCAGAACCTGTATTATACCACAGGTTCCGGTACCCTGTTGAAACCTGTAAATTTTTTTGTTCTGGTTTGAAATCTACTCGATTCATTACAATTCCTTGAAGTGAATTGACTTACCTTCCAAAGCTTCTCCTCTGCCCTTTCCTTCTTTAACCGTTCGAGCTCTTCTAGCAGAGCCATTATATCATCCTCATCCTCATCATCATCATCATCGCTGCTAACATGAAAATATACAAGTATGAGAAGGCATACCCTACAAGCCATTCTTGAGCTTCTTGCACATTTTATCTATACTTCTCAGTTCCCAACTGACCAATGCCTAGTTGCTAACAAAATTTCTAAATTCGTCTTCATAACCAGCAGAACAAGGATCTCACTCTACTGAAGCAAGACTATGCAACACGCATGCAATAGGCAAGCACGATGAATAAGAAAAAATGAGTGAAATTCCAAGATAAGGAAAGCACAATGAATAGATTAGATTGGCTTCAGCCTTAGATAAACTTCAAGACTATAAAATCAACTCTTGGTTTCAACAGATAAATAGTAAGTCATAAAATGCTAGTTGAGGCATTTTATCAAACACCTTTGGATCCAATATAAATTATATGCATAGCACAAGACTGAGAAATATAAAGCTAACCAATATGTTGCAAATAAACTCCGCGAGCTCCTCAAACCTGGACTAAGTAAATAATTTAAGTTAGCATAATCTCAAAAAACACCCATCAATCAGAGTCTCAGATTTCTCAGTTTAAGCATTAACTCCACGAAGAAATCACCACCAATCAACATTATCGAGCTTCTACAATACATACAATCAACAGAGCACTGCAATGCATCACCACAAACAAAATATAACTAAGGTATGAGGTGACGAAGCAAGAACCAGCCAATCAGTCTCAAGGAGTGAGAGCCACTAGTCGAAGATCCGTCGACGAGTATCGAACTTTACCTTCGCAGAGAGTCGAAGACGGAATGGAGCCTCTGAAGAGTCGGGGTTGGCAATAGAGAGCGAGAGAGAGAAATTGTCTCGGAGAAAGAATGGAGACTATAAGAAATTTTCGCGACTATAAGTGCCAAGGGCTTCTGTTAACTTTACTCTTTCTCTTCTTTTTTTTTTTTAATATTTGGTTCCGGTTCCGGTTCCAGTTCTGGGTACCCTCTGGGCAGGAACCGAAATCGAAACCGATTTTCACCGGTTCCTTATTTTAATACCCGGACCCTACTCCATTTTCGATACGAGCTATTCGGACTCTATCCTACCGGGCGGGTTCCGATCGGTTTCAGGTATACTCGGTATCCGTGTACACCCCTAAGCAGTACTACTTGGCTTATCGAGTGGTCATAATTTATTCTAATCAACAAGCGTTATAATACTTGATCTCGCAAATTAAAGACTTGTTTGGCAAGTGAGTAATTCTACTCTATTTAACTCCTATTATCTTCAATTTAACAACACAATTATTATTATTTCATTTTTTCTTCAATTTTTTTTATCATAACTACCATTCAATTCAATTTTTAATACTAAATATTCTCAGTTATTTATTACTTTTTCCACAATTCAACAACACAATCATTACTTTCTCTCAACTATTCATCATTTTTTCTCGGGCAAATTACAAAAAAAAAACTCAAATTTTGTAAAATGTCTCAGTTTTGTCCTAAATTTTGTTTTGTAACAAAAAAAACCATAAGTTTTCTAAAATGTCTCAAAAATGACCTCCGTTATAACTTCCGTCAATTTTTGCCTACGTGTGACCTACGTGGACTGTTAAAGGGACCCACTAGCCTACGTGTGACCTACGTGGACTATTAAAGGGACCCACTATCAGCAGCAAAAATTGACGGAAGTTATAACGGAGGTCATTTTTTAGACATTTTAGAAAACTTATGGTTTTTTTTACAAAACAAAATTTAGGACAAAATTGAGACATTTTACAAAACTTGGGTTTTTTTTTGTAATTTACCCTTTTTTCTCACTTTTTCTCATAATTCAATAACACAATCATTATAATTCTAAATAAAAATAATTTTTTATAATTAGAACGGGATTGAGTTAAATTCCACTCCATTATCAAACAAAGCCTAAACGTCTTGATTGCCATGTGGAATTCTTGCCTCAATGTCTTCAAATTTTCTTTGAAATACAAGACGGGACAGTTCAATATAGTAATTAATGCATTGGGTGGTCCATTGTTACTCCTGACAGTGCTCAACATTGAAGTGACCGGATTTGGAGGGCTGAGGGATCGGTATAAAATTGACCCAAACTACGGCCAAATTGTTCCTGATCGGTATTAGGGCATTTTCAGAATTATAAAAATTAGAGAAATATCTTCAAAGTGCTCATACTTTTTATATATAATACAGATATGTATGTACATATACTGTATACATACATAAATATTTGGATATCTCCACTAGTGTTGTAGTATTAAACTCTTTTTAAGGTGGAGCAATGCTGAATCATCCGAATTGGTAGGTGCAAAAGTATAGAGAGGCATGGAACAGCTGTAATTCTTCATCAGAAAGCAGTGGTGTTCATACAGCAACTGAGAGTGTTGGATTCCGAGTTTACTCTTTTGGACTAAAATGCTTTCTGTAAATATCATGGCTCTATCTTTTCTTTTTTTCTTGTTTCTTTTTTTAATGAGAAACCCATGGTCTCGATGGAAGAAGAGGAAATTATGGGACAGTTAGGACTTTCTGATTCCAGATCAATGAATCAGTATTAGCAAAGATCTTTTTTCGCAATTTTTTAAAGAATTTGTCTCTAAAAATTTTGAGTAATCCTACCTCGTCATTTACGAGAGAAAATATCAATTAAATTATCAAAATAAGAGAATTTGTGCTAATCGAATATTGCCATAATTATTTTCATTTAAGAATTTACATTAATTTTTTTAACGTCAATATAACGTAGGATCATTAATTTAAGATTTTCTCCTTCAGCTGGTAAGCAAATGTAGGCAATACAGTTTAGTGGGGGAAAAGCTACACATACAGCGAACTGAGAAATCGCTTTATGAACTCAAACAGGTTTGGCGTAATAATTACAGAGAAGTTCAAGTATCTATTCGATTTCGAATTCAAAACCCTTTGAAATCACCTGAATATCTTTGACATGATTATTAAATTCGTGCTCCACTAAGAGTTCACGGAGTTCCGAAAATTAATCGGGTTAAGTCTGGATATTTCAGGTTTAAAAAAAGAAGGGAGAGAGAAATCGCTTAAGATTTTTCGAAGCAGACGATGCCGGTCAAAATCATGACGCGCGTCAACCTTTGGGAGTGGTAAAAAATAACCGTCAATCCTGGTAAAAGTCAAATGGTCTTGTTATTTGCTAATGAATCATATGTTATTTTTCCATAACGATGAAAACTCGTATGCTTTATAAAAGTTTTCATTTCTTTATAATATTTGAGCTAACAAGGCTCCTTTGTAATAAAAAAAATTATGTTTTATCATTAATATCATCTTATTATTGCAAATGACATTTTTCGCCAATGAGAAATTTCATTACCATGTTTTTATATGCGGTCGAGCCATAGCTCCAATGCATACCCTGAGAACTACGACCCAAGCCTTCTGCCTGAAGGGACGAGCCTTACCACTTCAATCACAACCCTGAAAGATGTAATTGTCTTCAAGTAGTCAATATTGTTCATGCAATAATCAGTTTTAATGGAAATAACTTGTAAGCACATTAATTAGCACAATTTAAAGGAAACCGGAATGGCATGTTATAATCTCCACACAAAGTTCAATCACTTCTTTTTTCACCCCGGCGATCGATTCCATATTGCTTTTTCATATATCATTCATAAGCATTGATAAGCATATAAAATTTTGATCATTATCAACTTAATCACAAAAAAAGAAAGAGTAAATGTTACAAACCACCCCTATATGGTTTCCAAAATGACAACAATCTTCGTTTTAGAATTGCCCTATCAACACTCTTATGAATCGCTTTAGCGTGGTGACGTCAAATGTGGAGCTAAAAATAATATTGTCATGTTGAAAAATTGCAATATCCAAAAAACAAAAAATCGGAAAATGTTTTAAAAAATAAAAATAAATAAAAAGATAGTCTTAAGATTCCCATGAGACTTCCAATCGAACTTGCCCCAAGGCAAGGTCGGAATGCCTCCGGCTCCTCCAGCGACCGCTGTTAGGGGCAATGACTAGTGGAGGAGGCCCTCTCTATCGGGACTGGAGCCGCCGCCGCCCCCCCCCCCCCCCCCACAATATCCGTCTCCATGATTTTCCACAAATATCGAATATGGTAGGCGTATTGTTGGCATGAATCTTTGTAAAGCAATAGCTTTTTGCTAAAATTGCCATATTATATCCGTCAAGTTGGGTCCATGTTAATAAGTTAATAATTCTGATTAAAATACGATAGAGTGGGTATATACATACTCCTAACTAGTCATATATCTATAATAATGCCCAACAGTGTGTTGCCCTTTACAATGTTTCCTGTATCTTCTCGAATTATGTTGTCTGGCAATCAGTCAACCACCACGTGTAGTGCTCAAACTTTGCGAACAGTGAAAACCTACAGGTACGTGCCACGAAATTTCTTGCTTACTATTTTTGTTCATATACATACATATATATATATATATATATACACGAAGCTAGAGAGGCACATAAGATGTTAATTAAGCGTGTACAAAGATTAAAGAGAGGAATAGTGAAGTAGCGAAATTAAACGACAATTATAATTTGTTGATGCGCACACGAATGTCAGAAAATAATCTTTTATAACCAGTTGATTCTACGAATACTAGGAAATGTGTATCAAATTCGTTGATTCAATCAATGTCGAATTTGGAAAATAGAGAAAATATTCTCTCGAAATTTTATTCATCCAAAAAAACTGCCTTTAACCCTATAACTTACATCGCTTAAATAGGAATAAACGAAATTACAAAGAAATAGATAAACTATTTAAGGAAATTACAACGAAAGAAAAAAATTTTTACTAAAATTTATAAAAACTCTGAAATAACATAAAATTACCGCATCTTCTACCGCATCAGATAGTGCATAAACGTGGACTAATTTGAGTCTAATTACATCTTGACAGGATGTAGTGGGTGCGGGAGTCAATAGAAGTTGACGACATTCCATGTGTTACTTGTGGGTTTTCTGAATCAAACTTTTGAGGATATTTTTCTGTTCTTTCAGTTAAGGTTTTGAGAATTTTCTGACTACCTCTGATATGGCCGGTCAGAATTAATAGAACGGATCACATCTTATTCTTTCATTTCATTTCATGGACGATAGAGGTTGCCGAAGAGGTCCTATTACCATCCCCTCCTCCTCTCTTATCCTTGACTAAGATGGGGCCGACAGGCCCACCCCCTTCATCCAAAATCAAGAATCACAGTGATCATCGACAATGCCCTTATCGATCCCTCAACCTCTTCCTGAAAATTGCAATCCCCCATTCTCCTTTTTCTTTTATTTTTTAATGCTTTACATTTATCTAATATTTTTTTTATGAAAAATCCTTTTTGGGCCAAAAATATAACATTGAGGACAAACATAATGTTTGGAGACTAAATGAAACTCTTTTCTCCGCAACCTTATTAATTTCGATGAGGCACTATCTTATATCCAAAAGTCCAATTTTCCTATACTAGTCCAAGTTCAAGCCATATTGAAAAGCTAAAATGTTAAACTCTTCAAGTCCTGAATTTTTTTTCCATCAAAAACTTATTTTATGCCTCATGACATTCAGGAATTTTATTAAATTATATAGGCAGATCTACCTTCAACTGAGTGAAGGGGTACTATATATAGAATTTTTTTTTGTGTACCATTGATATCCGGAAATTAAATAGACTCCAACAAGAAATTCTTTAGTGATCGTATCTCGTTACGTAGTGTGAGGAAACACCAATCACTTTACAGCAAACAAAAGAATGAGCGTTATTCACTTGAATAATTGTCATGGCCGTTCTTAATTGAGACGATCTAATTGGTTTTTTCTTACCACGTCATTGTAATGTAGGACCATTTACATTCTTCTTGGCCATTTAAGATTTTCTACGCCCAAACTGTCTTTAAGTTCGAGCCAAATCAGCTCATTAAAAGGTAAAACTCACTCCGTTATAAATTTTCTCCATTAATAAGACTCAATTTTGAGATCTTATCTAAAAGAAACATACGTGAACTACCTTCAAGTCGATTATATATATTTATAAAATTTTTATTAGCCAACTCTTGCCCTCTTTGAACTGCTTGGGTCTAAACCGATTTTATGCCCCACGTGGCGCACATTCGGAAGCAATGATGTCTGAGATGACTTATCCTCCTCATCACCTTTCCCCTATATATACCCCAAGCCCCCATACTCCCACTACACGCTCTCAACTCTCCCAACAACCATTGGCTAGGCCGAATTGCCCAATTCTCTTCCTTTGAGTTATATATTTAGTAGTAGACCCCTAATCCATAAGGGAACTAAACATATAACTTTTCACCTTCGATAGCTAGCCGGTCGAGTGAATACTCGATTATAAAACCAAATACGCGTCGACTTCACATCGGAATCCTAGCGAATTATGGGTAACATGGGTAACATGGACTATGAGTGCCCTCACAGAGTTTCCATCCCACCATCAAAGCCCTTCCTCCAGTCGCTCAGGTCCACTGTGAAGGAGACCTTCTTTCCTGACGACCCGTTCAGGCAGCTCCATGGCCAGCCCACGCCCCGGAAGCTTGTTCTTGGCCTCCAATACTTCATCCCGATCCTCGAGTGGGCCCCTCGCTACACCTTCAACTCCTTCAAGGCCGATCTTGTGGCCGGGATCACCATCGCCAGCCTTGCGGTGCCTCAGGGCATTAGTTACGCCAACCTCGCCAGCTTGCCACCTATCATAGGATTATGTAAGTTTCATTAACATCAAATTAACGTAAGATCCACAATAGTCAATAACATCACTAATTAATTTTACGATGCCATTGCGGTTAAGAAAGTTCCAACACTAGCATATCATATGCTCTTCAAGTCCATATGGATACATAATGTAGCGTTGCACGAGCAACCAACTGACAACAATAGATTTTTTGCAGATTCAAGCTTCGTTCCACCGTTGATATATGCAATGCTGGGGAGCTCGAGGGACCTGGCAGTGGGGACAGTGGCGGTGGCGTCGCTGCTGATATCATCGATGCTGGGGAAGGAGGTCAGCCCTGTGGAACACCAAAGACAGTACGTTCAGCTGGCACTCACCGCCACCTTCTTCGCCGGTGTCTTCCAAGCTTCTCTTGGCTTCTTAAGGTCAGTTGGTCCTTCTCTCTCCCCTTTGCTTGATTTATGTTTCTCTAAAATCATGCATAATAAATTATTATTATCATTATTATTATTGCTGTCATCGTCGTGTTACTTTATTATTATTATTACTACTACTACTCTTGCAAACAGACGGACAGTATAAAATATCTGGTGCGGATAATTCTGTGTCAGGCAAACAAAAACGAAATTGATAGTAGGTCGTGTCTGGAACATATGACAACCGACTTCAGATGTTACCTCTTGCTTAGAATTTAGGGCCATTACACAACGCCAAACATGTCACCTTGGACAATATTTGACAACGATTTCTTTCCCAAAAAGATTCTTAACTAGAAAATAGTTATGTCTAGTAGTTCGTCGCATACTCTTCATTTTTCTTTCTTCTTTTCCCCGAGGACGGAAGATATAATAGAAGGTTACGAATAAGGAAGAAACAGAAGCCAGAAATATAGGAATCAAACATGATATCAGATGTACAAATTAATTGAACAAAGTGTCACTGCAATTTTTTTTTTTTATAGATAAAAAGTGTCACCCGCATTAATTCCAAGAAGCTTGTTATCCGATGATTTTTAGGAAAACATAAAATGAGATTTGTGTCCATATGTGGATTTTGATGAGGATGGTCGATGCTTCAAAGACCAAGTTAACTGAAGACGGTAATAATATTAGACAACAATATTACAGCAGTTTGTCCACACCCGAGATTTCATTCAGGTCTCTTTTTTTTTTTCTTCTTTTTATTTTGTTATAAGGAGATAGATGATCTGATACAACGATGTAAAAATTTACATAGAAGCATATATGTCATACCCATTGATGAGAATCGAACTTAAACTTTTTGATTTTTCAATAATGATATGCATTTTTATCCTCGGCCTGGCCATTAAATGCTCTCTTAATTTCACTGCCCTCCAAACTCCAAAGCTAGGACCGGCTTCGGCTTGAAGTACTCTATAAAGAAAAAGAAAGGACCATAGTTATGCAATATATCGGCTTGTACAAAGCTCTACATATACATATATTTTTTAATCATCAAGGAAAGAAAAATTATATAGCCTCATAGAAGGTAATATTTTCATGTCTTCTTTAGAGATGAAATCAATTTTCTCTTTCCTCGTTCCGTAGCTAAAATTAAATGAAATAAAAAATAAAAAGAGAGAGAGAACAAAGAAAATATAACATAATGAAATTGATGCAGGCTAGGGTTCATAGTGGATTTCCTGTCGCATGCAACGATAGTGGGGTTCATGGGGGGCGCAGCCACTGTTGTGTGTCTTCAACAGCTCAAAGGCATCCTAGGATTAGTTCACTTCACTCACGAGACCGATGTTCTTTCTGTCCTTCACTCTATCTTTACTCAAGTCCACCAGGTAATTTTAATAAATTTTCCTTATTAATTAATTGCTAATTTATTAATTAAGATTATATTATCTTCCGTGCTAATATGATTTAATTATATGTATTAAATCATGTGTGTTGGTTTTGCAGTGGAGATGGGAGAGTGGCCTTCTGGGTTGCTGCTTCCTCTTCTTCCTCTTGCTCACTAGATACTTCGTAAGTGTACTCATCATTTGGTATTCAATTACCTAGTCCCCGCCATCCGCATGTTTCTTTCGTCGCATTCTATCATATCGTACGCCTTCTGTTAATTCAAATCCACACAAGATCATCATGATATTTTTTGACAATTTTCAGATGGGTTGGCTCACCAGTTTTAGAACACAATTAAACTATTAAGTGTCTCGACTTTCGAGTGTCGAATTTTAATTACTTCTGTAATGAGACATCAGGTGTTCCCAGTCTATTACCGAAGACTGATCCGAGTATATATTGAAACATTAAATGGCACATTGATGAAGAAGATTGTTAATAACTTTGAATGAAAAATACTATATAGTTTGTTTTTCATTTTTCTTATTGATATATAAAATATGGAAGAACAACTACATCATCACCATAAAACATTCATCTATGCAAGGGGAGATTTCTCAATAACTAAGGGCTTGTCACTATTTTAGTTAATTGTAGAAGATAAGTTAAAACGAAATTGAGTTTTGAAATTGTTGACCTGAAATTTTAAAGAGAGACTCATGAATCTTATATAAAAAAAAATAGAAAACTTAATAAAAGGGTATGAATAGTCCCGTCACGAGAATTGAATCTAAAACTCCCAAATTATTTAGTGAGAGCTCATACCACGAGACTATGCTCTTTTTTAGATTACTACCTGTTTGATTACACAACTAAAGATTAAAAAAAAAAAGAAGTAGAAAGTGGAATGGAGACGAATAAGCCAAGATTATAGTGCTCATGAGAAAAGAAACCACCGAGTACGATAAGTAACAAACCGATGCAGGCTTTATCTGCTTATAATTAAATTAATTGGGAAAATTTTGAAAAATTGGACCCATTTAGGAGGTAAAAAAACTCTTGAAACCCCAGAATTTAGAGCAAAGTTACCTTCACTCAAACTCAATGTGTTTAGAGCCCCACTTTGGACGTTCAATTTGTAATTTTACTTATTCAAAAAAAAAAAGAGGAAAGAAACGTGTTTAGAACAAATCGTACACCAAAACTCTTGATTTTCAAGCAAAACTACGAACGAATACTTCCGTTTCTTCATTCGGTCACATTTGATCATTCATTTACCAGATGGATGAGCTCGATTCATATAAATCACCATGACAAAGAAAAGATTACATACGTACATATGTTCCTTCTATGTGTTCCAGCTTAGTGACTGTAAGCGTACTCAAATGATGGCCAATATGGTTTAATTTGTATTTGTACAAATTCGCAGAGCAAGAGAAAGCCAGCCTTCTTCTGGATAAACGCGATGGCTCCTCTCACGTCGGTTATCTTGGGAAGCGTTCTCGTCTATCTAACCCACGCTGAGAAACATGGCGTTCAAGTGGTAATTATATGTTGTTCAAATCCAACACCTTTTGATTAAGTCATGGATCTCAATAAACCTGAAGATAAGTTCATAAACCGGATCAATGATGAAGTGCGTAGGTCCGTTTCTAATGGGATCGATTGAGTGCTAAAGTTCGAGGAATTGCCTGCACAAAGATATGCGCAGGACATTGATAATCTAGGCTGATGTCAATACTTTCTTTGACTTTTGATTCCTTCAGATCGGACACCTGAAGAAAGGGCTGAACCCGCTGACCGTGACGGAGCTGGCATTTGGTTCGCCACACCTGACCACCGCCATCAAAACCGGCATAATCACCGGTGTCATTGCTCTCGCTGTAAGTCCAGCCTCCTCATATATACTATCATGCTGCTACTATCTAATATAATCCAACCCAAGTCTGTCCAACCCATTCACACATAAAAAATCTTCGGTGTATCTATACCTGGCCTCATCGGGGAAAAAAAAAAGAATTTGTATTTCTTATTAAACATCATAAAAAAGGTAAAAAATGAATTGCAGGAAGGAATTGCTGTGGGGAGAAGTTTTGCAATGTTCAAGAACTATCACATTGATGGCAACAAAGAGATGATTGCCTTTGGGATGATGAACATGGCTGGCTCCTGCACTTCTTGCTACTTAACCTCGGGTACCCTTCACATTCAACTGTTGTTTCGAAATCCTTACCATGAAAGACACTAAGCCGGATTCCATAATTGCAATTGAACTGCAGGCCCGTTCTCGAGGACTGCGGTAAACTTCAATGCGGGATGCAAGAGCGCAGTGTCCAACATCGTCATGGCCACGGCGGTGATGATAACACTGCTGTTCCTCACACCATTGTTCCATTACACACCGCTCGTGGTGCTGTCCTCCATCATAATCACCGCCATGCTCGGCCTCATCGATTACGAGGCGGCCTTCCACCTCTGGAAGCTTGACAAGTTCGACTTCGTCGTGTGCATCAGCTCATACATTGGGGTCGTGTTTGGTAGCGTCGAGATCGGCTTAGTCGTAGCAGTAAGTAATCTTAAAACTCATGCTATTTGCTCAAGAATCTACTTATTATCATCAATTCGGCTTTGAGTTAATCCTCGAGAATTTTGTAAATAAATTGGAAAGATTTGTTCTTCATGCAGGTTAGTATGTCCCTGCTAAGAGTGCTCATCTCCGTAGCAAGGCCAAGAACAACTGCATTGGGCAACATTCCCAATTCTATGATCTATCGAAGCATCGATCAGTACCCGAACGCAACCAAAGTCCCGGGAGTTCTCATTCTTCAGATCGATGGGTCAATCTACTTTGCCAACGCAAACTACTTAAGAGAGAGGTATGATTAGCTTGTCCCTGACAAACCAAGTACCATCCAGATGTGTCAGATGGCAGATATTATGCTACATTAAACCCGACTTATCTTGCTTGCAGGATTACAAGATGGATCTACGAAGAAGTAGAAGACAAGCTGAAAGCTACGTTGCAGTATGTCATACTTGATATGAGCGGTAGGTCCAAAATTTGTTCGCGTTCCTCTACAAGGAGTTTACGTTAATGTTTCTATTCAAGCTTGGCGTGGCTAATATTGTTTTCACCACTTTTTGCAGCGGTAGGTAGCATCGATACAAGCGGGATCACGATGCTGCAGGAGATCAAGAAGAACAGCGATCGAATGGACTTAAAGGTACAAATGCTTTCTCACCTGATCGCTATAACTTTATAAGCATAGCAGGATATAACTGGCTGTCTGCTCTGTTACATCCCTCATTCATTGACATTGTGGGCTGCGGTTATTGCATCTCTTTACAGCTCATGCTGGCGAACCCAAGAAGCGAGGTGATAAAGAAGCTCGACAAGTCGAAGTTCATTGAAAGCCTAGGCCAGGAATGGATTTATCTCACGGTTGGGGAGGCTGTAGCAGCATGCAACTTCATGCTGCATACATGTAAATCCAATCCACAGGACAGCAATGTCTGAATGACTCTCGTAGTCAGCAATATAACTAGAGATCGGGGGAAGAATATGAACGAAGAGAACTAACGGGACTATGCTATATAAATATATGTAATATATGGTGTATTGAGTCAAAATCTCGCTGAAATTGTGGCAATCCTGCAATTTTAAAAGGGAATTTCTGTGATGCCTCCTTCCATACAATGCAAGTGAAACCTCCAGAAATTCTAGAGGATCGGGAAAGTGTAATCTTACATTTCATACAGTACAGACCAGTGTATCGGAAAGTGATCATGAGCTGGTGGATTCGATGTTACCAGGTCGGATTTCTGAGATGCGACATTACATTAGTCTTGTCTAGGAAAATCACATTACATCAAATTCAATGAACGATGTGAATGGCTGGTCCTACATAAAGGCATCAAACAATGGCTCAGAATGCTGCTTTGTCTCGCAGTCGAGAGCATATTGGGAGGGAGACCTCACTGGTCCTGCCTAACAGTGGCTTCCTCAATATATGGGGGTAGACCCCCGCTCCTGGGAAATCTAATTCAAAACTGCACTTATATACACACATGATTTTGTACAGCGGCCCAGCCTCCGGAGCCATTGGATTGGCAGAATGCAAATATATGCACAGGGGCAGCACGTTGAAGTGAAGTACAACTAATAGGCTACACTAAACGGTCGGAATCAACAACACTTTCCAGGAGAAGGAATGGACGTGAAGAAAAAAATTTGAGCAGAACCTGAGCATTCAAATATCCAACCGATAATATACATATGACATATAATCACCAAACATTACTCTGAGCCGGATAAGATATAGAACATCTATGACCGAACATAAAATCTAAGCAAAGAATATCAAGCCTCTACAAGAATTTCATTTTTTTGGGTGAAAGCCAAAACTGAACCAACATATCAGAGCTAGCAATGGTATACTGAAGCAAACCCCAAGAAAATATTGCACCAGAAATTGACCTGGCAAAATCCTCCATAATACCTGAACATGAAGGAGATGCAGAATGAATGGATCGACCGAAGATCACCAACAGAAGCAAGCTTCTCTAATTCTTTCACTCTGACAACCAGATTCTGATGTAATTAGTCTGAAGCAGTTCACTACAGCTATGAAGTCACTGTCTATTCTTTGAAGAGACGTGGGAGCAACCCATGGATGTCGATGTCAAGGACTACCGGTTCTCTGCATAAGAGTCATGTTAAGGCTCGAACATTTTTCAATACAGTAAAATTACTGGTATTTGGTATAGTAGGGACTTTAGCAAAAAGAGGAGTGATATGTAGGAGAAGCTGATATAGCTATATGCCTTCAATTTTTGAAGAAAATAAGAACTGAAAAGTGCTCCAGAGGCTACTTAGAATTCGCAAAAGGTAAACATGCAGAAGAGTGGATCCCCGAAGAAAAGAAAAAAGAAAATGAAGTGTAGAAGCTGAACACAAAAAGGTCAAGTGCCGCAAAATGGTCTTCAAAATTTTAGAATTCTGCAACTTTTTATTCGACAAATTCTGCCAGAAAAGATGGGATGCTAAATTTGTAACAAGGGAAAAGAAAGTGACCTGCAGAGACTTTTCCCTTTTTCAGTTGAACTTGGAATGAACCATAGTTTTCGGAGGAAAGGCGACTCAAATTGCACAAAGAAGCCATCATGTTGCCCGTGTTTCCACTTTCTTGATCCTTGTCCCTTCCATACCTATTTTCAGTGGTACAGAGAATGAGACATCATTAATGGAGGGAAATCTCATGTATGAAGATATATGCTGATATCTATTGACACGAGACACCGTTTTCTCCATTAATTTTTTGGTAAACAAATACTACCAACAATGAAGTTCTGCCCTGTTACTTTTTCCACATTGATAAACGAGAAAGATCTCATAACGCCTATTGAACAACAGCAACTTGGATATAGCATGAAGTAGAGGCTTATTGCATTATTTTGATTTCCTGATAGTGCTTTAATTGGGCACTCTATTCTTGCCCTTGCCCTCTCCTTGTTTACATTTTTCCCTTTCAGTTTCCTACGTTGACCTAATTATCCACATTCTATCTATCAAATTGGATGCCGTTGTAAAGGGAAAAAGTACAATTTGTGCTCATCGGCGCGACAACTGAGGTCCTGGACTCCAAGTGATTGATTATCACACTACTTGAGAGAGAAAAATACAATGGGACTGCCTATGTGTAAATATAGTATAAATATTCTGACATGGAACAGAGTAAGATTACCAAGATAACAAAATCCCAAATGACCATCACTCGAATCATTCGGGAAGAAATTGCAACTCTCTATATCCTATATACGCTCCGACTCCTAAAACTCATAGCTCCAGCACATATATTGTGCATAGAAAATTGAAAAATAGAGAACAAATAAATAATAAATAAATAAATAAAATGAAAGAGAAGCTGAAGATACCTGTGGGTAGGATATGGTGCTTTTTGGCGTAACTAGGCAAGCTGCTTTGGAGAAAGAATCCTCAGCATACTGCCTAAGAAATGTAAAACAACTGCTGTGCATATCGGGCGATTCAAATGCCTGTCATAATTCAGAAAAAGATAATCATTATGACAGCATAACTTCATCCCTTTCTTAATAGGTTA